>NW_026521898.1:0-1200000 GCF_021234435.1 Artibeus jamaicensis | reverse complement strand
AAAGCTATCATTTAGAATGGAAGGGAAGATAAAGTGCTTCCCAGATAAGGTCAAGTTAAAGGAGTTCATCATCACCAAGCCCTTGTTATATGAAATGTTAAAGGGACTTATCTAAGAAAAAGAAGATGATCAAAACTATGAACAGTACAAATGACAAAAAAACTCACGACCATTAACAACTGAAGCTAAAAAACAAAAACCAACTAAGCAAATACCTAGAAGAGGAACAGAATCACAGAACTGGAGATCACATGGAAGATTATGAGTGGGAAGGGGACAGAAGGAGAAGGTGGGAAAAGGTACAGGGATTAAGAAGCATAAATAATAGGTACAAAATAAACAGGGAAAGGTTAACAATAGTATAGAAAATGGAGAAGCCAAAGAACTTATATGTATAACCCATGGACATGAACTAAGTGTTTGGGGCAAGGAATGCTGGTGGAAGGGGGCTGAAGGGCAGAGGGGATAAAGGAGAGAAAAATGGGACAATTTTAATAGCATAATCAATAAAGTATACTTTAAAAAGATATCTAGAAGACTGTGATCCCATTTCATCTAGGGTGTTGTATGCTGCAGAGAGAAAGAAGGAGCTACTACCTTTTGCAACAACATGGATGGAACTGGAAAGCATTATGCTGAGTGAAATAGGCCAGGTGCTGAAAGACAAATACCATATGATCTCACCTTTAACAGGAAGCTAAACAACAAAACAAACAAGCAAGCAGAAAAAAAAAAAAAAGACACTGAAATAGAGAACAAGGGGACAGTGACCAGAGGGGAGAAGGAAGGGAAGTTAAGGGGAAAAAAGGGGGAGGGATTTGGAGGAACAAATAGGAAGGACACAGGGACGAGAACTAAGGGGGGTGGAAATGGGAGGGAGGTGGGGAGCAAGGGGTGGGGGAGGCTGGGATGGGAGAAATAGACAAAAAACTGTACTTAAAAAATAACTAAATAAAATTAATTTTTAAAAAAAGACTGTGAAAAGGCAAGATATGAGAGAAGATACTTACAACACATATAACCCACAAACTCTAGCATCCCTGGTATATAAAGTGCTCCTACTAAATATTAATAAAAATGTGAGGACCCAATAGAAAATGGACAACCACATTGAACAGGTATTACATAGAACAGAAAATTCAAATAAACATAAACATATTTTAAATGCCCAAATTTATTATTAACTCAGGAAATGCAAACAAAAATCACAAGCATACCATTACACCATATTGTCAAAAATTTTGAACTTTGATAATACCAAGTGTTGGCTTGGATGTGAAACAAATGAGACTTTCATACACTGCTATAGGGAGTGTAAACCAAGAATGGGATGTTACAGAAGGTAAAAATATAGGAGTCTTTTTGAACTCAAAGATTTGAAATGGACTTCATAGAAACTTCTAACTGAGATTGATGGATAAGGAATTGGTCAAATCGAGCAAAAAGAACACTTTGTATGTAGGCCTCAATTTCATCATAATGTACATAGAGTATTTGAGAACGGAAAGATAGCCAGTGTGGCTGGAGGAGGAGCAAGGTTAGGCAGGCGGGGGGGGTGGCAGGAATGGGCAGAACAGCACAGGAGTAGACTAAAGAGGCAGGCAGGAGGCATTCATGTTCTTTCAGACTACTCTAAGGATTTCTGATTATTATCCTGAGCCACAGGATGCCATTAAAGGGCTTGAACAAAGAAATGATGTTCTCAGATTTGCATTTTTCATAAAGATCACTCTGGTCAACACTAGAAGATGAGTTGAGTATATGTGTGTGTGCAAAAGTGGATACAGGAATATCACTTAGGAGCCTTTTACAAAAATACAGGTGGTTAGCAATGATATAGTCTTGGGGGAAGTAGACAGATGTAATAAAATCAATAGGCCTTGATGGTGGCTTATATATGATGTTACGAAAGCAGGGAAATGTAAGGAATGATTGTTGATGTTTGGGATCTGACTTACAAGATCAGTTGCATTGTGCTTTCATGCATTCAGGAAACACTGCAGGAGGACAAGGTTGAGTGTGATGTAGAGAGATATTATTAGTTTAATTTTACACATTTTGATTATGAGAGACTCATTTTGCCTCCAAGTAAACATGTAAAGGATGCATTTGATATGTAAATTTTGATCCAGTGGTTTACTGGAGCCAGTGCCCTCCTGCTCTGCATATCTTCCCAACTCTGCATTCAGTGACACCATGTCAATAGCTCGATATTGGCCATGGTGAGAATATTTATACCATGAAAAATGGCAAAGGCTACAATTTAGGGTGTTTTTTTCTGTTTGGAAAATTCTGTGTTAAACATTTACCCACATACCACTCTTTGGATCATAGAAAAGTGTGGTATAGAGATAAAAAATGTGGGAGTCTTCAGAAGGCAGCTGGAGATTTTTAGCTGGGCTTCATTAAGCAGCAATTCATTTTTTGCACGGAGGTGAAAATCTTAGCATGGAATTTGATCATGCCATCCTTGTAAAACATTCTGCTGTTGACACATAAATGGCTGCCAAAATTTTCAGACAGCTTAGAGTTCTTAAAGGAGTGAAAAAGAATTATTTGTCAAAGAAACCCAATTCTCCTCCTATTTTTGGCCTGAGCCATGTGGCAAGAAATGTGAAAGTGTTCCAGGTTTTTATGCATGTTCCACTTACTGTCTTTTGGACCATATTTGGTGCCATGAGGGACCTACACACCAGCAGCAGGTGGCAGGCCTTGTGCACACCTAGTTCAACTTGACCTTACATTCATACATGCAAGCAGACATGAGTAAAGAGCCCTGGCAACAGCTTAGTTGCCACCCAAGGAACTATATACTTCTAGGTAGCACATTGAAGCAGAGCTTGAAATAACACAGTGACCAAGGTATCTGAGAACCAGAACAAGATGTGTGGCTAATGTTCTTCAAAGAAGGGCACCCAGGAACTAACTGCAAACACAGTTGTGAGAGTGTCAGCAGTACTCTGTAGGAGGTCTTTATACACTTACAGAGACAATGGCTACACTGATGGTGACACTAGCACCTTCTTCTGGTCTAGAACTTTATAGTTTGCCAAGCATTCTCACATCCAATTTCTCATTTTTGTTTTTTACAGCAGCTTTATGGAGTTGAAAGCATAAGGTCATTATCTCTATTTTACAAATGAAGTTCAGCTTCTTTAAATTAACATGGACCACCCAGCAACACTGTGCTATGACTGGGTAGAATTCACTAAAAAATGTATACTTGTACATACAAGTATGTATATAAGTATGGAATACATACTTCTATATATAGTTGTGTCTATTAGTGACAGCATATATTTTGCTTTCTAAAACATTTAAACAGATTGCTTTTTTTATTTTTTTCAATTACTGTTTACATTTAATATTCTTCTTTTTAAATTTTATTTAGTTATTTTTCAAGTACAGTTTTTTTGTCTATTTCTCCCATCCAAGCCTCCCCTGCCCCTTGCTCCCCACCTCCCTCCCATTTCCTCCCTCCTTAGTTCTCGTCCCTGTGTCCTTCCTATTTGTTCCTCCAAATCCCTCCCCCTTTTCCCCCTTAACTTCCCTTCCCTATGAAGTCCCAAGAAGTATTCCAAGCAGTACCCATCATAGACATGTTAACACATATACATAAAAATGTTTTTAAAACACTTTCTTCTGATCATAAAAGTGATACATGTGTTGATGTTATAACATTTTGAGAATCCATAATTAATATGCAAAACAAAAATATTTGGTGTGTTAGAAATGTTATAAAAGTAAATATATAGGCTACCAAGATAGTGATTATCTTGAAAGTGCACTCATTTGAGCATAGAATAAATGGCATCTGAAAATAAATATTTATGTGTGTGTATGCTCATATGCATACATTTTCATTGTCTTGTCCTACAAATTGCTCAAATGCCCACCTTACATGGAATCCTAAAGGTAGCTGTGGAATTTAACACACAAACACACTGCTACAGTGGCCAGCCTCTGGGATACCCCATGATTCTTGCCTCCTTCCTCGTTGGTGTTCACCCTCTGTATAGTCCCCTGCCATACTGAGCAAGGCAACCCTGTATAACTAACAGCGTATTCCAGAAACAACAATATATAATTCCTAAGACTAGATAAGAAAAGACATTTTGGCTTCTTACTTCCTCTCTTTAAAGTCACTCACTCTGAGGGAAATCAGTCACCATGTCTGAGTACATACACATAGCCATACAGAGACCCATGGAGAGAAACCCAGACCTCCTGTCAACAGCCATGTGATGGTGACATATTGAAGCAGATCCTCAACTCCAAACTGAACTGCAACCTCACCAGAGACCCTGAGTTAGAACCACCCAACTAAGATGTCCTGAACCCCAAATTCACAGAAACTGTGAATTAATAATCCTTTATCATTGGTTCAGGCAAACAAGTTTGGGGATAATTTATTATGCAGTGATACATAAGTAATATACTGGCTTTAAACCAGGCAACTTAAATCCAAACTCTATTACTTACTGCATAAGTGACCTTGGTAAACTCATGTCATCGCTCACTCACATTTTTTTTAATTGAAGTGATAGTGTCTACCTTAAAGCACTGCTTTAAAAAGTAAATGTGATCACCCTGGCTGAGTGGCTCAACTGGTTTGAGTGTTGTCCTGTACTCCCATAAGGGGCAGTTTTGATTCCCAGTCAGAACACTTATCCAGGCTGTGACTTTGATTCTTGTTTGGGGCATGTACAACTGATTGAAGTTTCTCTCTCACATCAATGTTTCTCTCTCTCTTTCTCCCTTCCTCTGTCTCTAAAATCAATAAACATATCCTTGGGTGAGAATTTCTTTAAAGTGGGGTGTAAATGTAATCATACAATATGGAAGTTCTTGGCACAAGATCAGCATTCTTGGGGTGACTAATTTCAATTTACCCAGAATTTTCTTTGTTTTAGTACTGAAACTCTGGCATTTACAGAACTACATCAACCCCAAGCAAACTGAGATGGATAGTCAGTCATCATAGTATTCACTGACAATTGGTTGAAGTTGAAATATGTCAAAGGTATACAGTTAAGAAAGGAAATCTAGAAGCATCAGGTGGACTAGCCCACATTCTACCCACCTACACACTGAGACTATGGCTAACATTGCATCACCATATCTGTGAGATCTAGATTCCCAGACCATGGTAATAAAATCAGGTTTCATTTCTTAGTTCTGCAGTGACGCCAGAGATGTCCAGTCTGCTGTTTCCAACAGTCTGGTCTTACCAGAAAGACTTCAGGTCTTCCCTTACCATTTTTTCCTGAAGTTCGGACAGGGCTTGGTCCATACCATCAAGACTAGTCTAGAACATTTCACTGTATTAGACAGAGAAGGTACCAAAAGGGAAATGCAACTCCATTGATGCTGAAAATGGCAACTCTGAAGCCAGTGATCAAAACTGACCTTAGAAGCCCTCACCAAGCAGGGTCCTTGGCCACCCCTGGTTGGCCTCCATGGAAGCCCCAATTATCCCCCAGCCTTCTCAGAGTCCACCACCCTGAAGGGCTCACTTTATTGTTCTTCCTGGAGTTCTCACCTGTAACCTTCCTTGCAGTATATCTTCACCCATCCACCCCATAAATGAACAGCAGCTCCCTCTCACCATTTGAGTCTGTGCCAAGATACTGCTCCCTCTGGGAAAATTCTCCCAACTCCCAGGGAGCTTCTTATGGCCCCCAGTACTTACTTTGAGGCACCACATTATAAGTTATAACCCTTTTGCTTTTCTGTTGTTCTCACCCCACCCCACCCCCAGTCTCAATCTGCTTCAGCACAAAGACTGTGTTTTGTTTACCTTTCTTTCCTCAGTTCCCACCACAGTGCCTAGCACGCAACAGATATTCAATAAATGATGGTTGGTTAAAGGCATAAATGCATAAATACATGCCTTTCATGCCACTTGGCTCAATTTTCCAAAGACTGATATCTGGGAAGCAGAGTAAAATGCTCCTTTTACTCAGGAGCTACAGCTTGCTGTAGCTAATGAGTCAACAAAGGGAGGAGGAAGCAAAACTCATCACTTATACAGTATGCCCAGAGGTGGACACAGATTGACAACACCTTAATATCAAGGAGTGCCTGTCCTAAGGTAAGGCCTGGTAATCAGTCCGGAAGAACATCCTGGTCTCCATCTACACTGATTACTTAAGAAGTAAAGAATAAATAAAGTATTGAATGAATTTTCTTTCTTTACGAAAACAAATGACACCGATCTGGACAGGCCCATTTGACAAACTCCAGTGCTTTGTGGATTTCCTATAATTGGGAGCTTCTGCCCTCAGCTACTGAATTACCCAGCCACAAACAGAACCAAGGGAAGCCAGGCAGTCAAGGTAATACACAAAAGAATGATTAGCAGACAGATCCTGAAGTAGCTGGCTTTCTGGACCAAGATGGGAAGCATGAGGTCAATGCTGTGAGTGAGCATGTGTGTTATTGTAGAGGCCTGTGGCTCCCTGCCAGAGGTGCTACTTCATGCATCACATCTCACTGGAGAAAAAAAAAGAATGTCTTCTAGAAATCCTAGTCACCTCCACATCTGGTTTAGTGCTCTTTCCAGCAGCCTGAATAAAATGATGTGCTGCTTTCAAAATCAGGTCAAAGTAGCAGAGAGGAAGGATGTTTTGACAAATAGACTTCACTCCATCTTGTAAACAAGAGAAAAACATAAGTCAAGACAAACCCTTGTAAAGGGAAGCAGCAATAAGCGAATAGCCTGCAGTATATCTGGGATGAGAAAAAAACATTGAATTTCAAGATCTAAGACAGTTTATCTGCTAAACTAGGAGAAAGAGGAACTGCATCTCATAAGCTTGTTTTACTAGGAATTTGCCATTATGTATCTGCTATTTGGGAGGTTGGTATCACATTGCATGTGGTTCTCCAAGAAAGTATAAAATATCAAGGCACATAAAGTGTCAGACTGAGTAGCTACAGGCATCCCTGCTATAAAGGGATGGAGCGAATATTAATATATGCTCTTACATATATTATTTAATGTAATCTATGCAATAATGCTAAAATAACAGTGTTATCACCCTTGCTTTGTGAATTAGATCAAGCAGTTTAATCAAATATATGCAACTTAAGTAAACTTTGGAGCTGCAGTCTGAACCTGTGGATCCAAGTCTGTGCATTTTCATTTTTCTGGAGTGTACAGTACCACCTCTAGGCTGTGACCATGACATTTCCATCTTAGACCACCTTCTTTCCTAGTTCAGTGGAGACTCCAATGGGTCTATAGCTAGTCAAAGCAGGCTGTCGATCAGAGTGTTCTCAGCAATCATCAAGCTATGTAGGTTAAGCACTCTGTTTCTCTTTTGCAATCCTACTTTCTATTATATTGAAACTTAGTATATTTTCCACAAGATGAAGTATCAAGGTAACTATATAAAACTCACACTCACTTATGACTTTTTTTAAATTTGAAAATCCAAATTCTCCATCTGCTTATGAGTCCTGACTGGAATTAACCAGACAGAGTGATATCCTTACATTATAGAGTGGGTGCAGAGTTAAGGAAGTGGATTGAATTTACAGTGGTTACCTTTTTTGCCAAGAAACTCATTTAACTGGGGTTGGAAAACTGATCCTCAAATGTCAGGTATTAATTGGACACTTGGCTAAAGCCATCAGTCAATTAAGGTCCTTGGAGCGAGAGCATACTGTCATCCAGAGCCAGTGCTGATGGCTTGAAGCCTGGTCACACACTATTTCTCTCCCTCTTGTGCCACATCTGTGACTTTGCCCTTTGTCTCCAGTGACTTGAGTTTTCCTTCCTCAGTCTGCTGGCAAAATTAGGGGCCTTTTAAAGCTCTCCAGGGCCCAGCAGCCCATGAATATTAAAAAAGATGCCACAGGTAGTTATTGAAACTTGTGGAAAGTTTGTGAAGTTTTAGTGAGGATCTTGGAAAAATTTCTGTCTTTCTGGAAAAAGAAAAGAGAAGCAGTGAACCAAGAGGAGGAGGTATTCTGTAGTCCAGGAGATGGGTCAAAAGAACCTAGAAGACGTGGCAGTTTCTCACCACCTGCCTTTTCAATATGAAAGGGAATATGTAGTCTAGTGTCCTTTTTCTATTACTGTTTTCAGCACCATATTTACTAGTAATAAACATGTTGCCCATCACTTATTGGTAAGATATAAGCCAGAAGCTCTAGTATCCTGGACTGAGACTGGAATCTAGACTCTGTCACTTTCTAGTTAGGATACCCTAGGTAGGGAACTTAAATTCTCAAACACCCATACTGATGACCTTAGGCTGCTAAAAGGTTAAGTATTTCATACTTAATACAGGGCACATACTCAATAAATGTTATTAACTACTACTTTTCTTTGTTACTTTTCCATATCTTCTCTAACTCAGTTGACAACTCCTCTCCACATGAAAACAAGTATAAAATAGGACATTGAGACCCAAATCTTAGTATTTTCTAAATTAGACCAGTGACATTTGTATATTAGGGTACATATAAGCCAGGTTAAGCCCTAGAAGACTTTTTGATGAACTTCATAGTGTGGATGCTTCACCTCATGTATAAGAGTAGTAGGTCTCTTTTGATACATGACAAGAAAAACAGAGAAATGAAACAACTACATTACAATTTCGGCCAAAGAGAGCATGTTCACTTGAAATAGTCCCATCATTGAGGAAAAAGTGAGGACTTCTTATGGGTTAAGTTATTTGGAAAATTACTTCATGTTCCCCAATCATCTGTACACAGTGAAGTGAATTTTCTATAGCTAACAATCTGTAAGGCAGCCCACTGATGCACTACTGACCAGTTTATGGCAGGCTGAACTTCTGAGAAGATACTATTAGCTCTCAGGGCTCTCTGGAGATAGAAGTTGTCATCTGGCTAGGTGGGGTTTCTACATGGCAGTATTAACATTATCTGACTGGCTGGAACAAAACCAACTGGGATATTCGAAAATACAGAAAGATTTCATTACTTCCTAACAGTTTCCCAAAATTTTGGACAGTTGGTTTTGTCCAAGAAAAATTTAGTGACTACTACAATGACAACTCATAGAGAAACCTTAGAGTTCTTTACTTCCTAGGCAAACATGAAGGGTGTTATGGGGGAAAAAGTCATGCCTGGCCATCCACCTATGCTCCTTCACTTCCTGCCTTCTTCATTAAATATCCTTGTCACATTCATATTCCTTGATGTTGTTTCCATCTCCACATCTGCCCTGATGATACAAGCATCTGTCCAACATGTATTTCTATTGATTTTGTTCAATATAAGGGAAATAAGTGGGCATGAGGGGACTGGGTTAGGACTGCACATTGGCAAAATACATCTTTTCTGATAAGTGTCAAGAATTTACTGACAAACCAATTTTTTTACCATGATTTGGTTGAATCATATGCCAAGACTAAAGACCTTAACAGAAAAATATGGGAAATCCTCTTTAAAGCAAACAGACTCATTGAAACAGATTGCAAACTATAAAATGAACCACAGGGGATGAGTAAAGCATGCTCCTGGGCAAAAAGCTCTCCAACTTCTTGCTGCCACACACAGCCTCACCCCATGGGTACCCAGTTCTGCTGCAGTGTCAGTATCTTTCCAATGTCTGCTTTCACCCAACACATACTGTTAGTTGAACACTGCTGTCCTGCCGTGTCTACTATGCCCATTACTAAATATAATCATTGTGGCATCTTGGTCTAATACCCAGATACATAGGGCAGGATGCAAACTCTTGTTTGCAAGGGCACTAATTCAGAGTACCCGAAACTTACAACCACCTGGAGAACATTATGCTAAATGAAAGAAGCCCATCAGAGAAAGACAAATACAATATGATTTCATTCATATGTGTAATCTAATGAACAAACTGAACTAGCAAGGAAAATGGGAACAGGCTCATAGATGGAGAACAGGATGATAATTGGTGGGGGGAAGTTAGAAGGTGGGGAGAACAAGCAAAAAGGAAAAAGGACTCATGGGCATGGACAACAGTGTAGTGATTGCTGTAGGGAGGGGAAGTTTAAGGGAACTAAATGGTAATGGAAAAATACAGTAAAGATTAAATTTAAAAACTTATAACCATAACCCTTAAGAACTGCATTTTAAAAATGTGCTGCATTTTTAGGTTGAAAACTTATGGATTCCTTTAATAGCATAAATATAATAACACTAATAAAAATTACCTAAAGAAATAATAAAAGTAACTGTTACTTAGTTGCCCCCATTGCTATCAACATTCATGAGTGAGGTGCTCAAAACACAAAATCAGTCAGATGCCTGCTTAGTGCTACCTGTCCAGAGTACCAAAAAGTCAGGCTAGAGCTCTTAAACCCCTCCTGCTAAGGGCACTGGCCTGGGTCCTAGGTGCCAGAATGGCAAAGGAAGTCAAATGGGAATGGCAGTTATTTATAGTCACTATTACCAAACACGGGGTACTGAGAGTTTTATGTCCTTTTCCTCATTTTGTCCCATCAACAGCCATATATAATAAGTACTTCTGTGCACATTTTACAGATGAAGATTCTGAGACTCAAAAGAGACTCAAGAATAACTTGCCCCAATTCAATAGTTAGGATGTTGCAGGATTTGGGATCAGAATCAAAATCAGGACTGTTTGGGATATAGCATTTGAGATATATTACAAACTCCCCACCTTAACCACTATATTAATGCATCTCAAACTTGAACAGTCATTTGAGCTTCCTGAGGAATCCTGTCAAAATGCAGATTCTGATTCTTAGATCTGGGTGAGGCTTGAGGCTTTGCATTTCTAACAAGCTCCTAGGTGATGTGAATGTTGCAGGTCTTGGATGCCACTCTGAGAAGTGAGATGCCTAATAATACTCCCTTGTCTATGTCTAAAGGAGGTTCCCACAGATGAGAGAGAGTGAGGTACAGAGAAGGGAGAAGGAGGAAGGAAGCAAGCTTTCCTGATGCAAAATGTTGTCCCATGACCTAATGTATATGACAGTTAAGAAACCCACAAAATCAATAACTTTCTCCCATGAAATCTCTCAGAAACTAAATTCAGGCTCTGTGTATCTATTTCATATATCTTTTACTGAACATTTGAGTATCGACAAACAGATTGGCCAAATTTTGCATTTTATGAAATCAGCCTCTAGGAATAAGAATTGGCTAAATTCCTTCTCCCTGGATGAATCCCAAGGACACAGTAACAGTCAGGGTTGAGTAAGCCTGAAAGCTTGCAAATGTCCTGCCACAGGCACTGTGAAAATGTGAAAGTTGCTTCCCTTTAGGGTCACCCCAAATTCATGCAAGGTCACACAAGACTGGCCTTTCACCTGGGTGTGGTGCCCTCTTAATGGCACTTGTATCCTCATAGAGCTTTTTAGGGCTTGTGGAAGATGAGTTGCATTTTTACTAAGAGCCCCCAGGGTAATTCCTGAGAGTGAGGTTAGGACTTGAGGGACATTAGGGAGACACCTGCTGGCACCTGAAGCACCAACTCACATACAAGACTGGAAGTAGCCTAGGAACCTGATTGGGGCATGTCCTGCTCCTTCTGGCCTCCTTGACATGTTGTGGCTCCCTCTCTCTGTTCCCCACACCCAGAGAGCAGAACTGGGAGGTGCCCAGCACTGACCTATTTCCTCATTCTTGGCATGAACTCATTCTTCCTGGAGGAAACATGCAGTGCTGTAAGCAGCCCTAAAGAGTATGGTGAGGGCTGGGCAAGAAACATGATGTGTTTTCATTCTGACTTTCCTAAGTCTATTGCTAGAAATTAGTGGATGATTCTTCCATAAATTTGTCATCCATTAATCTTAGTCATTCATAAATACTTAATGAGTACCTACTATGTACTAGGCAGTATGCTAGAAATGAGTGTAATGGAGTTCCTGGGATTGAAGAACTTAGAGTCTACAGGTAGAGACTGCCATGCAAATAAATAATAATGATAGACATCATGCCCCTAAATAACCTCCAGTCCTATGTGCAAGGCCAGGGTAGCAGATGCTGTAATAGAGGCTTGTTTAGGCGTGGGTGGGAACAAAATAGGAGAGTTTATACATTTACTGAGCACCTCCTATGTGCCATGTACTTTAAAAGATTCCTTCAGTGTTTCCTTATCTTTTTCATATCACCACTCATTGAAAAAAATGATAATAGTCCTGTGACATACTCAGGCAAACTCAGGAGGCTACTCTGCACTGGAGGCCAACTGCCCAGGTTCCACTCCTCTATCGACTGGCTGTAGGGAACCACATTTCAGCACCACCTAATCCATTATCAGGTGCTTCACTGTGCTATAGAGCCAAGCAAGGTTGCACTGAAATACACCACTGAAACCTCACAACTCTACAAATGGGGAAAGTAAGACCTCATGAGTTTAAGTAACTTGTTCAAGGTGTTGTACAGATCATAAAAGCTGAGATTGGGATTTGAACACAGGCCAGTCTTATTCCAAATCAATGGGGCTTTCTTTTTGGTATAATACTGCCTCCAGTTCTACCCTGAAGAAACACTTCATTGAGGAGTGGACTTCAGGAAAATAGATCTTAAGGAATGAGTAGTTGTTTGAGGAGAAGGGAAGAGAAAAGATTTCCAAGCATAGAAAACAGCAGGTACAAACACACAGGAATGTGAAATACATTTTTCCATATCCCAAATTGAGAACTATATAATAGTATTCATTCACATGTGGTGAGAGTAAAAAGAAATTCATTATCATAGCACAGTTTCCCTTCTTATCTTTTAAGTAGAAAGGGCACTTTGCTCAGGTGAGTTAGATTTCTAAATCTGCTCCACTGATCAGCTTAGGAGAGGGAAAAGAAAATCTCAGACACAGAAAACAGGCCTAGTTCAGTCACTAAGGAAAAATGAGATGGGGTGGAAGTAGAAAGGAGAGCTGAACCAGCAGTGTGGGAAGGGGACAGAGAGAGCGGAGGGAAAATAAGAGTGGGTAGAAAACAAACTGGATGTGAGGCACTGAGAAAGAGAAAGAGAAGCAGCCAGAGAAACTTTAGGAAAGAGACAGGGAAAAGGCAACTCTGAAGATACTTCAGCCAAGGTCCAACATAGCTTCCATGCCTTTAGGACTCCATGCATGTTTATGTGACCTATGTCACCATGTCAAGAATGGCCTGGAAGCAACTTGATATATTTGGGTTTTACATTTGATCTAAAAATATGCTCTAGAGACCCTACTGCATCTAAATGCTATGCTGAGCAGTGAGAAGACAGTGAAGAAAAGCACACAGCCCTGCTATCCTGTGCTCACAGTCAATTGAAGCAGACATGCAGCAAATGACCTTATGATAGGGCAAGGCATTTCAGATGCAGGGCCAGCACATGCAATCATCCTTGACTTCTTTTTTTAAAATATACCTTTGTACATTATGTTTATTTAGGCAACATTGGTTAATATTATTATACAAGTTTCAAGTATAAAACTTTATAGTATATTTACAATAGCCAAGTGCTGGAAACAGCCTAAGTGCTCATCGGTAAATGAGTGGACCAAAAACGTGTGGTACATTTACACAATGGAAATCTATGCAGCAGAAAGAAAGAAGGAGCTCTTATCCTTCATGACAGCTTGGATGGAAATGGAGAGCATTATGCTAAGTGAAATAAGCCAGGCAGTAAAGACAAATGCCATATGATCTCACCTATAAGTGGAACCTAATCAACAAAACAAAAAGGAAGCAAAGTATAAACAGAGGCATTGAAATTAAGAACAAATTGACAGTAACCAGAAAGGTTTGTGTGTGTGGGGGAGTGGGAGTAAGGGGAGAAAGAAGGGAAAGGGTACCCAGAGAAGTGTATAAAGGACCCACAGGCAAAGCCAAAGGGGGGTAGGATTGAGAGCAGGAAGTGGGTGTGGGGGGGGGGAAAGTGGTAGTGGGAAAATAGAGACAAATAGCTTTGAACATTAATTTAAAAAAATATTTTTTAATTTCCATAAAGCTTTATTCAAAATAGCCAAAAATTGAAAACAACTCAAATTTTCACCAACAAGAAGATGGGTAAACAAACTTTAGTATATTACTACTTGTCAATAGAAGGATGAATTAGTGTACTGATACATGCAACAACATGACTGAATCTCACAAACATAACATTGAGAAAAGAAGTGGATACAAAAGGGAATTAAAAACAAAGACCCTTTTGTTCAGATAAAGTCACATTCTCGGGTTCTAGGAGTAAGGACATGTACATATCCTTTCGAAGGACCACCATTTTAGCTCACTGTAAGAAGATAAATAATAGATTGGCTTCCATTTATATATTACATTTTATTAAATTCCATCCAATGTCCAATCTTATTTAATCTCTTCTCTTTGTGCATAACTATTATAACTTAAGTAATCATGAGTTGCCAGCTTTAGATTTACCATATCATTTGGGTCATAAGCTCACAAAAAACTATATTTTAAAAAAGATGATTGTCAAACTAGATGCCAGTATTTCTCATGAGATACTCTATAGTTCATACTATGACTTCCTGGGCTATGTTTTTAGGGCAGCCCTATAATAAAAATATGGTGTCCCCTGCCTGGTGTGGCTCAGTGAATTGAGTGCTGGCCTGTGAACCAAAGGGTCACCAGTTCAATAGCCAGTCAGGGCACATTTCTGGATTGTGAATCAGGTCCCTAGTACTGGGTCTGTGAGAGACAACCAACCACACATTGATGTTTCTCTCCCTCTCTTTCTCCTTCACTTCCCCTCTGTCTAAAAATAAAAATAAAAATAAATAAAATCCTTAAAAAATACTTTGTATTTCCCTTTGGCCTTCCATAGGCTTAGAAACACAAAAGTCTATCACCTGTGAGAAGGCAAGGTTTTGGAACCTGATGGGTGGACATAAGTCCTCTCTTTAAGCACTTGCTTAAAATCTCTCTTTCAGCCAATAAACAGTCACTACACCCACCACCAGTTACATAAGGCTTCAGTATGGCAAAAAAAATTTAAATAGTATTCCATTTTTTTAAATTTTCTATTCCTCTTGCTGAGAGGACTGGAAAAAAAGTAACTTTTGGGGGTCAGTGAAAAAGAAAAACTGGGGTTTATTTCTGCTTAATTCCAAAATGCAAACAACCAAAAGAAAGCTTTTTATTTTCTTTGCATCCCAGATTGGTAAGGGTAGAAGTTTGCGGTGTGGTTGTCAGTGAAAGTGTATTAACTAGTGACCCAATTGGAACAAGGCAGCGTGCCCAGAAGAAAAGGCAGGGAATCAAGAGGGAAGGGGTTAGAGCAATTTTAGCAGGAACATATTTAAATATACTGTAGTTATAATAAATATATATTTCCATTTTTAATGATCAAACATTTCTCTTCATTTATAACATTTTGTTTTTCTTTGTTTCAGTGAAAATTCTGAGTCAGACTATAAAATACCTAACAGTATGTTTTATTACCATAAGTTAGCCATATTTCCATCAATGTGCTGAAATAAAATATAGAGAAATTGTTATTTTTTAAAAAATTACTTTAAGCCCTGGATGGTGTGGCTTAGTGGATTGAGTACCAGCCTGTGAACACTGTCAGTTCGACTCCCAGTTGGGGCGCATGCCTGGATTGCAGGCAAGGTCTCAAGTTGCGTGTATGTGAGAGGCAACTGACTTTTGTTTCTTTCATACATTGGTGTTTCTTTCCGTCTCCTTTTTCCTCCCTTCCCTTCTTTCTTTAATTAAATAAATAAAATATTTAAAAAATAACTTTTGGATAAAAAAATCTCTTTATTTTTAAAAAAGAAATAATTTAAGCCAGTGTATAATTTCTCTTTGGCAACACTAGAATAACAATTAGCATAATTATAAAGATAAACACTCAGTAGCTACTTTCATTCAGGAGACTTTCTAAGATCTAGCTTACTTCTATTTAATAGGAAGTGCTGCTTTATTTTATTTTTTACTTTACACAAATACTTTTGGTTTTTCAAATGCGTTCTTGGATATATACATCCAAACTGTATCTATCTAGATAAATGGTAGATAGATAAATTAGTTCTATAGATCTATCTATGTTTATGTATTTATAGATATATATATAGATATAGATATAGATATAGATATAGATATATAGTCTATCTACCTCTATGTCTCTATATAAATAGAGATATAAATATGCATACATACATACATATATATCTTAGAGATATTGTGGGTTTGGTTCCATATCACTGTAATAAAGTGAATATTACAATAAAGTCATATGAACTTTTTCATTCCCCAGTGCATATAAAAGTTATTTTTATAATTTACTGTAGTCCATTAAGTATACAAAAGTATTCTGACTGAAATAACCATGTTTATACCCTAATTAAAATATACATTACTGCTAAAAAATGCTAACAATCATCTAAGCCTAGCAAATCATAATTTATTTGCTGGTGGAGTGTCCTGCCTCAATGGTGATAGTTGCTGACTGATCAGGGTAGTTAATGGTTGCTAAAGGTTGAGGTGGCTGAGCCAATTTCTTGAAATAAGACAACAGTGATGTTTGCTGCATCAATTAACTCTTTCACAAATTATTTTTCTATAGCATGCAATACTCTTTGATAGAATTTTACCCACAGAACTTCTTTCAAACTGCAATGATTCTTCTCAAAACCTGCCACTGCTTTACCAACTAAGTTTATGTAATACTCTTTATCCTTCATTGTCATTTAAGCAATCTTCACAGCATCTTTACCAAGAGTAGATTCCATCTCAAAGAAAAGTTTTCTTGCTCATCCATGAGATGCAACTCCTCCACCCTTACAGTTTTTTTAATACTCACCTGAGGATATATTTTAGAGAGAGGAAGGTAAAGAGAGAGAGATAAACATCAATGTAAGAGAAACATCAATTGGTTTCCTCCCATCTGCACCCCAACCAGAGGATCAAATCTGCAGCCTAGGTACGTGCCCTGTCTAGAACCTGAACCTGAAACATTTTGGTGTATGGGACAAATCTCCAACTAACTGAGAACCAGAGCTCATCCCTTAAAGTTTTATCAAGAATTTGTAGCAATTCAGTCACATTTAGGCTCCCTATCTAATTCTAACTGTCTTGTTTCAACCACATTTGCAGTTACTTCCATTTAAATTTTGAATTCTTCAAAGTCATTCCACAGGGTTAGAATCAACTTCTTCTATAATGTTGATATTTTTTACATCTTCCCATGAGTTATGGGTGTTAATGACATCTAGAACAGTGAATCCTTTCCACAAGGTATTAAATTTATTTTTCCCAGGTGCATCAGTGGAATCACTATCCATGGTAGCTATTGCCTTACAAAATGTATCTCCTAAATAATAAACTTCAAAGTCAAAATTACTACTTAATCCATGGGAGGTAGAATGGATATTGTATTAACAGGCATAAAAACACATTAATCTATTTAAATATTTCCATCAGAGTTCCTGAGTGACCAGGTGTATTGTCAATGAGAAGTAATAATTCAAAAGATCTTTTTCTGAGCAGTATGTCTCAAAAGTGGGCTTAAAATATTCAGTACAATGTTGTAAAGAGATGTGCTACTATTTAGGCTTGGTTGTTGCATTGATAAAGCACAAAAATGTAGATTTAGTATAATACTTAAGGGCACAAGGATTTTCAGAATGATAAATGAGCCTTGGTTCCAACTGAAAGTTACCAGCTGCACTAGCTCCTTACAAAAGAGTGAGCCTGTCCTTAGAAAATTTTAAGTGGCATTGACTTCTCCTCTTTAGCTATAAGTCCTAAATGGCATCTTCTTTTAATATAAGGCTGTCTCATCTTCATAGAAAAAATGTTCAGTGTAGTCGTCTCCAATGAGCTAGGTCTTTTTTATTATATTTTATTGATTACACTATTACAGTAGTCCCATTTTCCTCAATTAGTCCCCTGCACCCTACCCAATACACCCCCTCAAATAATCCCCCACCCACCACCCTGAAATCATCAGGCAGTCCCCACCTCCATTGTTGATATCCATGGGAAATGCATATACATTCTTTGGCTACTCCATTTCCTACACTCTATTTTGCATCCCCATGGCTGTACCATAATTAACTTTCTGTACTTTTTAAAAAGGTTTTATTTATTTATTTTTAAAGAGAGGGTAAGGGAAGGAGAAAGAGAGGGAGAGAAACATCAGTGTGTGGTTGCCTCTCACATGGCCCCCAGTGGGGATGTGGCCTGCAACCCAGGCATGTGCCCTCACTGGGAATCAAACTGGTGACCCTCTGGTTCGCAGCCCGCACTCAATCCACTGAGCTACACCAGCCAGAGCACCTTTCTGTACTTCTTAATGCCCTCACCTCTTTACCCATTCTCCCATACACCCCTCCCATCTGGAAGCCATCAAAATATTCTCCATATCCATGATTCTGTCTCTGTTGTTCACTCAGTTTTTTTAGATCAAATTATTGAGAGGTATGCATTTATTGCCATTATATTGTATATAGTTTTGATCTTATTCTTCTTTAAAAAGTCCCTCTAACATTTCACATAATAATGGTTTGGTGATGATGAACTACTTTAATTTTTTCTTGCCTGGGAAGCTCTTTATCTGCCCTTCAACTCTAAATGATAGTTTTGCTCAGGAGAGGAATCTGGTCTGTAAGTCCCTGTTTTTCTTTTCTTTTTTTAAAAATTAATTTATTGTTCAAGGTCTTTTCCCATTTTTCAATTGGGTTATTTGTCTTCTTAGAGTAGAGTCGTGTAAGATCGTTGTATATTTTGGAGATTAAACCTTTGTCTGAGGTATCATTGGCAAATATGTTTTCCCATACAGTTGGTTGTCTTTTCATTTTAATACTATTTTCTTTAGCCATGCAGAAGCTTTTTATTTTGATGAGATCCCATTTGTTTATTCTTTCCTTTGTGTCCCTTGCTCTAGGGGACATATCAGTAAAAAAGTTGCTGTGTGAAATATCTGAGATTTTCTTGCCAATGTTCTCCTCTAGGATTTTAATGGTGTCACGGCTTCTATTTGTCTTTTATTCACCTTGAATTTATTTTGGTGTATGGTGTAAGGTGGTGCTTGAGTTTCATTTTTTTGCATGTAGCTGTCCAGTTCTCCCAACACCATTTGTTGAAGAGGCTATCTTTACTCCACTTTATGTTACTGCCCCCTTTGTTGAATATTATTGATGGTAGAGAGTTGGGTTGATTTCTGGGCTCTCTGTTCTGTTCCATTGGTCTATGTGCCTGTTTTTATGCCAGTATCAGGCTGTTTTGACTACATTGGCCTTGTAATACAGTTTGGTGTCAGGTATTGTGATCCCTCCTACTTTGCTCTTCTTTCTCAAAAGTGCAGCTGCTATTCGGGGTCATTTATGGTTCCATATAAATTTTTGAAGTGTTTGTTCTATGTCTGTGAAATATGCCATTGGTATTTTAATAGATAATGCATTGAATCTGTATATTGCTTTGGGTAGTATGGACATTTTGATGATGTTAATTCTTCTAATCCATGAACAAGGTATATGTTTCCATTTGTTTGTGTCTTCCTTGATTTCTTTCTTCAGGGCTGTGTAGTTTTCTGCATACAGTTCTTTTACCTCCTTAGTAAGGTTTATTTCCAGATATTTTATTTTTTCTTTTTGCTATATCAAATGTGATTTTTTCCTTGATTTCTGCTTCTGCTGATTCATTGCTGGTATACAAAAATGCCTTTGATTTCCAGATATTGACTTTGTATCCGCTGTTTTGCAAAATTCATTAATTAGTTCGAGCAGTTTTTGGATACAGTCTGTAGGATTTTCCATGTACACTATCATGTCATCTTCAAACAGTGACAGTGTTGCTTCCTCCTTTCCTATTTGGATGCCTTTTACTTCCTTTTCTTGCCTGATCTCTGTGTCTAAAACTTCCAATACTATATTGAATAGAAGTGGTGAAAGTGGACATCCTTGTCTTGTTCCTGATCTTAATGGAAAAGCTTTTTGTTTTTGCCCATTGAGTATGATGTTGGCTGTAGGTCTCTCATATATGGCCTTTATTATTTTGAGGAATGCTCCCTCTATTCCCACTTTGCTGAGTGTTTTTATCATAAATGGGTGTTGTACCTTATCAAAAGCTTTTCCGTGTCTATTGATATGATCATGTGGTTTTTGTCTTTGCTTTTGTTTATGTGATGTTTTAATTTACTGATTTGCGAATATTGAGCCATCCTTGCATCCCTGGGATGAATCCCACTTGGTCATGGTGTATGATCTTTTTGATATATTGTTGGATGCGATTTGCCAATATTTTGTTGAGGATTTTAGTGTCTATGTCCATCAGCGATATTGGCCTAAAGTTTTCTTTCTTTGTTGTGCCTCTATCTGGTTTTGGAATTAGGATGATGCTGGCTTCATAAAAAGAATTTGGGAGTTTTCCATCCTTCTGGATTTTTTGGAATAGTCTGTGAAGAATAGGGGTTAGCTCTTCCTTAAATGCTTTGTAGAATTTTCCTGTAAAACCATCTGGTCCAGGGCTTTTGTGTAATGGGAATTTTTGATTACTGCTTCAATTTCTTTTTTTTTAACCTTTATTTTTTTATTCTTTGTTCTGTTACAGTTGTCCCATTTTTAAATTATTTATTTATTTATTTAATATATTTTTTATTGATTATGCTGTTACAGTTGTTCTATTCCCCCCCTTCATTCCCCTCCACCCTACCCCCCGTTCCCACCATTACCCCCCTTTAGTTTATGACCATGTGTCTCAAGTTCTTTAGATTCTATATTTTTCATACTATTCTTGCCCCCCTATTTTCTATCTACTGTCTATGCTACTTATTTTCTGTACCTTCTCCCCCCTTCTCCTCCTCCCACTCCCCTGTTGCTAACCCTCCTTGAGATCTTCATTTCTATGTTTCCACTCCTGATCTAGCTGTCCTTTTAGTTTGCTTTTGTTTTAGGTGTGGTTGTTAATAACTGTGAGTTTGTTGTCCTTTCACTGTTCATGTTTTTTTTAACTTCTTTTTCTTAGATAAGTCCCTTTTAACATTTCATATAATAAGGGCTTGGTGATGATGAACTCCTTGAATTTGATCTTATCTGAGAAGCTCTTTATCTGTCCTTCCATTGTAAATGAAAGTTTTGCTGGATAGAGCAATCTTGGTTATAGGTCTTTGGAATTCATGACTTGGAATACCTCTTTCCAGCCCCTTCTTGCCTGTAAGGTCTCTTTTGAGAAATCTGCTGACAGTCTGATGGGAACTCCTTTGTAGGTGACTGTCCCCTTAGCTCTTGCTGCTTCTAGGATTCTCTCCTTCATTTTAATCTTGGCTAATGTAATGATGATGTGCCTTGGTGTGTTCCTTCTTGGGTCCAACTTCTTTGGTACTCTCTGAGCTTCCTGGATTTCCTGGAAGTCTATTTCCTTTGCCAGATTGGGGAAATTCTCCTTAATTATTTGTTCAGATAAGTTTTCCACTGGTGGCTATGCCTTTCCCCCTTCTGGTACCCCTATCATTCCGATGTTGGAGTGTTTAAAGATGTCCTGGAGGTTCGTAAGACTCTCCTCATTTCTTTGAATTCTTGCTTCTTGACTCTTTTCTGTTTGGCCAATATTTGCTTTCTTCTGGTCCACTCCATTGATTTGAGTCCCAGTTTCCTTTTCATTGCTATTGGTTTCCTGTGCAATTCCATTCATTTCAGTTAGTTTTGCCTTCATATATTTGTCTAATTTGTGGCTATAATCAACCAGTTCTGTGAGGATCCTGATGACCAGTGTTTTAAACTGTGTGTCTGAGAGTTTTGCTATTTCTTCATTGCTTAGATTTATAGGCTCTGGGGCTTTGAGATCTTCTTGGGCCATTTTTGGTTTGTTTGCCCCCGTTAAGTATGAGGAGCTGAGCCCTGGACTCCCACGTCCCTGGGTTGTGACGCTGTATGTGGAGGTGGTGTCAGAGCGGGGAAATGGCAGCGCCCTCTGCCGCCACTTGCTGCTGGGGCTGCTGGCTCTCATCCAATTGCCACTCCCTCCTTGTCTATCCACACAGGAATGCGGTACCACAGTCAACCTGCAGCCCTGCTCCCTCGCTATTTCCCCGAGATTGCTTGCTGAGTTGCCCACCAGGTCCAACCCCGCGCCTGGGTTCCATGCACCCGAGTTCGTCTGACCGAATTTTTCTGTGCTACTCCACTCTGCCACCTGCTGGTTTCACCCCTCTTACCGGTCAGGCTGAAGAATTTGTTGTTATCAGACTTCCGAAAAGTTCAATTTTCTGTGTTCAGGCTGTGTTTTCTGTTGCTATCATTTAGTTGTCTCTAAACTTGGTTGTGCGAGGAAGCAAAGCGTCTCCATCTATGCCTCCATCGTGGTGGAAGTCTGATTACTGCTTCAATTTCTCTTGCTGTTATTGGTGTGTTTAGATTTTCTGCTTCTTTTTCATTGAGTTTTGGAAGATTGTATTTTTCTAGAAATGTGTCCATTTCCCCTAGGTTTTCAAATTTCTTGGCGTACAGTTCTTCATAGTAATTTCTCACAATCCCTCCTATTTCCGTGGTATCAGTTGCAATCTCTTCTCTTTCATTTCTGATTGTGTTTATTTGTGTCTTCTCTCTTCTTTTCTTGATGAGCCTACTTAAAGTCTTGTCTATTTTGTTTATCTTCTCAAAGAACCAACTCCTAGATTCATTGATCCTTAGAATTGTGCTTTTAGTTTCTGTCATCTAATTCTGCTCTAATCTTGGTTATTTCCTTCCTTCTGCCTGCTCTGGGCTGTCTTTGTTGTTGTTCCTCGAGTTCTTGCAGGCATAGGGTTAGGTTGTTTGTTTGAAATGTTTCTATCTTCTTTAGATAGGCCTGTATAGCTATAAACTTCCCTCTCAGGACTGCCTTCACTGTGTCCCATAAGTTTTGGGTTGTTGTGAGATCATTTTCATTTGTTTCCAGAAACGTTTTGATTTCTTCCCTAATTTCATTCTTGACCCATTCATTGTTTAATAGCATATCATTCACTCTCCATGATTTTGGGTGCTTTGGGTATTTCCTTTGTAGTTGGTTTCCCATTTTAGTCCCTTGTGATCAGAGAAGATGCTTGGTATGATTTCAATATTCTTGAATTTTTTGAGGCTTGTTTTGTGTCCTATCATGTGGTCTATCTTTGAAAATGTTCCATGTGCATTTGAAAAGAATGTGTATTTAGCTTCTTTGGGATGAAGGGCTCTATATATATCAGTTAAGTCCATTTCATCTAGGGTGTTGTTTAATGCTGCAATATGTTTGTTGATATTTTGTTTGGAAGATCTGTCCATTTTTGATAGTGGGGTGTTAAAATCCCCTACTATAATTGTGTTGCTGTCAATATCTTTCTTGAAGTCCTCTAAGATTTTATTTATATATTTGAGTGCTCCCGTGTTGGGTGCATATATATGTTGTTAATGTCTTCTTGGTGGATTCTTCACTTGAGTATTGTGAAGTGACCTTCTGGATCTCTCTTTTATGGCCCTTTTTTTGAAGTCTATTTTGTCTGATATGAGAACTGCTACCCCAGCTTTTTTTTCTTGTCCATTTGCTTGGAAAATTTGTTTCCAGCCTTTCACTTTTAGACTGTGATGGTATTTTATCCTGAGGTGGGTCTCTTGTAGGGAGCATATGTGTGGATCATGCTTTCTTATTCACTCAGCTGTTCTGTGTCTTTTTATTGGAACATTTAATCCATTTACATTTAAGGTTATTATTGATAGGTACTTATTCATTGCCATTTTTGTACCTGTGTTCCTCTCAGTCTCTCTCTCTTCCTTCCTTTACTTAAAGCAGTCCTTTTAGTATTTCTTATAGAGATGGTTGGTGGAGGCATATTGTTTTAGACTTCTTTTGTCTTGGAAGCTCTTTATTAGGCCTTCTATCTTGATTGAGAGCCTTGCTGGGTAAAGTAGCCTTGGTTGCAGGCCTCTGGTTCTCATTACTTGGAATATTTCTTGCCATTCTCTTCTTGCTTGGAGTGTTTCCATTGAGAAGTCAGTAGCTAAACTTATCGGGGTTCCCTTGCATGTTACTTCCTTTTTCTCCCTTGCTGCCTTTAATATTCTCTCTTTGTCTTGGAATTTTGCCATTCCAAGACAAAGGGGGTCTCTTTGTGTTTCTCTTGTTTGGGAGTGTCTGTGATTCCTGGATTTGTGTGACTTTTTCTCTCATCAAATTAGGGAAGTTTTCCATCATTACTTTTTCAAATAGGTTTTCTATCCCTTGTTCTTCTTCTTCTCCTTTTGGTATCCCTATTTTTCAGATATTATTATGTATCATATTTTCTTGATTTCATTCAATCCCTCTTCATTCTTTCTGAGCCTCTTTTCCTTTTTTTTGCTCTTTCTGGGAGTTTTTTTTCTATTTTGTCCTCCAGCTCACTCATCTGATCTTCTGCTTCATTGATCCTACTTTTGATTCCTTCTACTGTGTTCTTCAGTTCAGAAATTGTATTCTTCATTTCCTCTTGGCCTTTGCTGATAGTTTCTATTTCCTTTTTGATGTTGATATAGTTTGTGGTGAGTTCATTGTAGCTCCCCTGTAGTTTCTGGTAGCTCACTGTGAGCCTTTGAATTTCCTGATAACCAGTGCTTTGAATTCAATATTTGATAGTTGACTTGCTTCTATTTCATCTAACATTCTTTCTGAGACTTCTTCCTTTTCTTTCATTTGGGGATTGTTTCTTTGTCTTCTCATTGTTTGTGAGACTCTTCTTGTTAGCCTCAGCTTCTTAAATTGATCTGTTCTGACTTCCTGGGTTTATGGTGTGAACATCTGTGGTGAAATACCTGTGAAATTCAGTGGTGCAATCTCCTTCAGGTATCTTGATATTATCTGCTTCCACCTACTCATGTGTGTGTGTGTGTGTGTGTGTGTGTGTGTGTGTGTGTGTGTGACAGTTGGAGGGGGAAGCAAAATGGTTTATGACAGCTGGAGAGTATTTTATGGTATTTACAGTCACAGTCAGTAGAAAAGAGATAGAAGATCTTTAGGCTATATATAGTGTTAACCATAATCTTCAACCCAACTTGCCACTTTTAAGAAAGGATGGACAAAAATAAGTCTCTTGTTGGGGAGGGGAGGCTGGTGAGTTGGATCTAGAAAGCAGTGAGGTTGTGGGAGGTCAGATTTTGAGGTAAAGTAAGAGTAAAGAATAGTCAATAGGTGTAGTGTGTGAGCAAATAGAGTTAATCACTATAGTAATAGAATTCAGGAACCTGTAAAATGGGCTAAGATTTGGGAGATGTGAAGTATTTACAGTTGTATAGAACAGCTATTATTTACAATAATATTAAAGCAACACTCATATTACAGACTCTGTGTGGTCTGTCTGAATAGGGGTATAGAACTTTGGGTAGTGCACTAAAGGAAAACAAGTGGCGTGAATTATAGAAAATTAGCATGCAACGTGGAGGAGAGAACAGGGGAAACCTGTCAAATGATACAATATAACAAGCCAAGGCAAAGAAGCCTATACAGAAAGAGGAGGAATACAAAGATACTACTAAAATATAAACAAAGTGAGAATAATGAAAATAAAAATAATAATACAAATATGCAGCAACTTGTGGCTTCTCTGCTGTAGCACAGTGAAATTTGTCTCTCTGTCTCGACTGTTGGGATGCTCCCTCTTTGGGTTCCACTCTGGTCTTTTCACAGTTCCCAGTTGTTTGAGTCCCTTGTGGGTAAAAGAAAACAAAGCAACAAACAAACAAATAAAAGCAGGAGAGGGGAGGAAAAAGCATTAAGTTTGGGAAGAAAGGAAGGACTAAAACAGGAAAAAAGAAAGGAGAGGAACAAAGTACTGAAAGATAAAGCAATAATAAAATTTTAAATATATGAAATTACTAAAAAAAAGAAAAACAAAAACAACCCCCCCAAAAAAACCCCAAAACTTCCCTTCTTGGTTTCAAACTGTCCAAAATGGTTTTTCTGGTTGCAGCAGAACCTCTCTGTGGGCTGGGGTACAGGCGCGCACCAGTCAGGCTGCCAGACTGGGGTGCAGGTGCCTGTGCTCCCGCCAGGCTGCCTGGGTCCCGCAGGATCTGGCAGGGTCCTTCCCAGTCCTGTGGCGGGACTCAAATGCGTCCGCCCCTCCTCTGGATCGCTGCCATGCTGGGTGGGAAGCAAGCCAAGCTGCTCTTGCAGGAGAGTACCTCAGCCCACTTTCCCAAAAAAAAAACTTCTCCAGAAAGCCTGCCTCTCAGCCTAGCCCAATCGCCAGCCAGACTGGTGAAAGACAATGCACCTCTCCATTCTCCTGGGCTAGCAACCACAGAGTCCCCAGTTGAACACGGCCCTTTGTCCTTGTTACCTTCTCTGTAAACTCAAGCAGACAGGTCTCTGCCTGGTGTTTCCCAGCCTTGCTTATATGAGGAAGGAGGGAGCTGGTGACCCAGCTCTCTCCCCAAGGACTTTACAGCAGTCCCAAGGCTCCCAAAGAGTCTGCCATAGCCCCGCCAGGTGCTGAGCTCCTGAAGAGTTCTCTGTGGCCTTCCCACCGCCCCTCCCTGGCAGTGGTTGCCTACCGAGGCCGCTGGGTGCCCGGGCTTCTGTGGCAGACACCTCCAGCACTGGTCCCAGACCAATGCCTCTGGACCCCGACCTCGGGGGCAGCAGCAGGGCCATCTATCAAAGGGCGCCGGCCCCTGCCGCTCTTGTGTTTATTCAGGTCCCCAAGACTCCACTGACCTGCTGCTGTCTGGTCCTTCAGTGTCAGTCACAATCTCTAGTGTCTTAATTTCATAAATGCTGGGGAACTGTTGCTTGATTGCGCTGTTCCTTAGTAAATCTGCCAGGATTCTCTCCCATGTGTATGGGAGCTGGAATCTGCTCTTCTTCTGGAATCCCATCTTCTTTACCAGGAATTTCACAAAGCCCATTGCCAACACTAAAAGAAAATTATAATTATTACAATAATAATAATATAATTTGGAAAATATCATGGAGAACAGTACAATCTAGGGAATAGAATCGGGTGATGTCTACAATAGATCAAATAGAAAGGAAGTGGACCATTGGCAGCCTAACTTTCATGATATGGATACACAGCCAAAAATCTCAGGCCAGGTCTCAGACTGGCTTTCTGAGCTGAAGAATGTAGTCAGCATTGCTTAGTGTTAGTTAGATGCAGATGTATATATTAATATGGAAATACAGTTGATTCTTATTTTCAGTACACCTAGTTAGCCAGTACTGAACCCATGTGCGTGGGGTAAGGCAAGGGTGGGTTCCTCCACGCCTCTGGTAAAAATATTTTTGTCAATGGATCAACACATAACCTTGTTTTATGTGTGTTTCTGTTTAAAGACATCTCCTTTAGCAAATAGTGCTGATCATTGATTAATTAACATTGAGTTCTAGGCTGACAGCACTATAACTCATACCTAAATGAAGTTCATTTAACACTTGTACTTTCTCCTTGAGGTACATCAAAGCCTTCTTGCCCTTAGGAACACTAGAGAGTGCTCTGTGTGGGGGCCATTTTAAACAGTAAAATTACTACCAAAAAATTGCAAAAATGGAGCACTAAATAGACCATGAGAAGGACATTTGTTCACAGTGTGAGATGTGGGGGCAATTTTGCCTGCAAAGTAGCCCCATCTATCATGGATGAAAGTGAAACTACCAAGACATGATCTGCTTGGGGAGGAGAGGTGGTCAATCCCTCAGAGGAGAAAGACCAAGAACCTCTTCTTCAATGGCTTTTATTAGGTTGTAATACACAAGAATACAGGTAAAGCTCATCAATCAATGTCAGGTAGCAAGGATCAAACGATAAATAACATTTCAAAGAAATCTTAGGGCTTAATCTGAGTCAGTGTCTGTCGGGTAAGGGGGTTGCAAAAACTTTGGGAGACATACTCAATTCCTGCTCAGACCCTTATCATATGAATGAAAACACTCTCAGCAGAGCAGGCTTCACAGGACTTGGTGAATTCTTTTTTTATGCCCGATCACCCTGATCCTGCTCTATCCTACAAGGGGCTGCACCGCTTTCCCCATTATAGGTTTTTAGGCTTAAATGGATTAGAGCCAGGAATTGCTTCTCCCAGATGAAAATGGAGACTCAAGATATTTCAGAATAACTGGGGGGTGAAGGGTCATCACTCCCTCTTTGTTGCAGCCCCCTGAGTCCTTTCTTGATGGCCTCCCATGTGATCATGTCTGGCTTAGGTTGCCCCCACTCTGAGGGGTCTTACCCATCATTGACTAACCAACCAAGCACTGGGGGCCAGAGATGAATGAAGCAGAAGCAGAGCTTCTGCCAGGGAGATAAGCTTTTTCTCCTTAGTGGCTCACAGTCTGAAGGTCACTCACTCAGCCTTATCCATGGCAGGTGGTTACAACTCCTGAAAACAGGCAGACCGGTTCCCAACAATTAGGTTGATTCCTAGGCACTTTATTTTTCTTGTTGCTATATCAAATAGAAATTTTTTGATTCCTGCTTTTGCTGCTTCATTGTTGCTGTACAAAAATGCCTTTGATTTCTGAATATTGACTTTGTATTCCACTGTTTTGGCAAATTCACTTATTAGGTTGAGTAGGTTTTTGGTGGAGTCTGTAGTATTTTCTATGTACAGTATCGTGATGGGTAGACAATGACAGTTTGCTTTCTCCTTTCCAATTTGGAAGCCTTTTATTTCTTCTTGTTGTGTGATACTCCAATACTATGTTGAGTAGAGGTAGTCAAAGTGGACATTCTTGTCTTATTCCTGATCATAGTGGGAAAGCCTTAGTTTTGGCCCATTGAGTATGATGTTGGCTGTAGGTCTCTGGTATATGTTCTTTATGTTGAGGAATGCTCCCTCTATTCCCACTTTGCTGAGTGTTGTTATGATAAATAGGTGTTGTACCTTATCAAATGCTTTTTCTGCATCTATTGATATTATCATGTGATTTTTGTCTTTGCTTTTGTTTATGTGATTTATTACTTTCATTGATTTGCAAATATTGTAACATCCATGAATCCCACTTGATCATGGTGTTTGACCATACACCATGTATTTGCATGTATTGCTGGATGTGGTTTGCCAATATTTTGTTGAGGATTTTAGTGTCTATGTTCATCAGCAATATTGGCCATAGTTTTCAATCTTTGTTGTGTCTTCATCTGGTTTTTGGATGAGGATGATGCTGGCTTCATAAAAAGAGTTTGGGAGTCTTCCCTCTTCTTGGGCTTTTTGGAAAAGTCTCTGAAGAATAGGAGTTAGCTCTTCCTTAAATGTGATATAAAATTCTCCTGTGAAACCATCTGGTCCAGCGCTTTTGTGTGATGGGAGTTTTTTTTATTACTACTTTAATTTCATAGGCTGTTGTTGGTCTGTTCAGGCATACTGCTTTTTATTCATTGAGTTTTGGAAGATTATATTTTTCTAGAAATTTGTCCATTTCACCTAGGTGTTTAAATTTCTTGGCATATAGTTCTTCATTGTAATTTCTTACAATTCTTTGTATTTCTGTGTAATCTCTCCTCTTTCATTTCTGATTGTGTGTATTTGGGTCCTCTCTTTTTTTCTTGATGAGTCTGCTTAAAGACTTGTCAATTTTGTTTATCTTTTCAAAGAATGAGCTCCTGGATTTATTAATCTTTATATTTGTGCTTTTAGTCCCTATGTCATTTAATTCCGTTCTGATCTTGGATATTTCCTTTTTTCTACTTGTTCTAGGCTGTCTTTGTTGTTGTTCCTCAAGTTCAAGTCATAGAGTTAGGTTGTTTATTTGAAATGTTTCTATCTTTTTAGGGAGGTCTGTTTTGCTATGAACTTCCCTCTCAGGACTGCCTTGCCATGTCCCATGGGTTTTAAATTATTATGAGTTGATTTTTATTTGTTTACAGAAACTTTTTGATCTCTTCCTCAATCTCATTCTTGACCCATTCATTGTTTAATAGCAATCTATTCAATCTCCATGACTTTGTGTGTTTTTAGCTTTTTCCTTGAGGGTCATTTCTAGTTTCAGTCCCTAGTGGTCACAGAAAATGCTTGATATAATTTCAATTTTCCTGATTTTGTTGAGGCTTGCTTTGTGTCTTATCATATGGTCTTCCTTTGAAAGTGTTCCATGTGCATTTGAAAAGGATGTGTAATTTGCTTCTTTGCGATGAAAAGTTTATGTATATCAGTTAAGTCCATTTGATCTAATGCATCTTTCAATGCCACAATATTCTTGTTATTTTGTTTGAAAGATGTATCCATTATTGACAGTAGGGTGTTAAAATCCCCTACTATAATTTTTTGCTGTCTATATCTTTTTTGAAGTCATCCAAGGTTTTCCTTATGTATTTGGGTGCTCCTATGTTGGGTGTATATATGCTTATAATGTTTATGTCTTGTTAATGGATTGTTACCTTGAGTATTATGAAGTGTTCTGGGTCTTTTTTTATAGCCCCTTTTTTGAAGTCTATTTTCTCTGATATGAGTATTGCTACTCTGGCTTTTTTTTTCTTTCCATTTGCTTAGAAAATTTGTTCCCAGCCCTTCACTTTCAGACTGTGTGGGTCTTTTGTCCTGAGGTGTCTCTTGTAGGCAACATATATGTGGGTCATGATTTCTTATCCATTAAGCTATTCTATGTTTCTTTATTGGAGCATTTAATCCATTTATGTTCAAGATTATTATTGATAGATACTCATTCATTGCCATTTTACTTCCTTGGTATCTGTGCTCCTCTCTCTCAGTCTTTTTCTTCCTTTTCTTAAAGCAGTCCCTTAGCATCTCTTGAAGTGCTGGTTTGGTAGAGGTGTAGTGTTGGAGCCTTCTTTGTCTGGGAAACTCCTTATTTGGCTTTCTGTTTTAGTGGATAACCTTGCTGTAGGGAGTAGTCTTGGTTGCAGGCCATTGCTGTTCATTACTTGGAGCATTTTTTGTCATTCCATTCTGGCTTGTAATGTTTCTATTGAAAAGACAGTTGGTAGCCTTATTGGGGTTCCCTTGTATGTTACTTCCTGTTTCTCCCTTGTTGCCTTTAAGATTACCTCTTTGTCTTGGAATTTTGCAATTTTAATTCTGATGTCTTGAAGTGGACCTCCTTGGGTTCCTCATGATTGGGGCCCTCTGTGCTTCCTGGATTTGTGTGAGTTTTTCTCTCATAAAATTAGGGAAGTTTTCTCTCTTCATTTTTTAGCCCTTGCTATCCCTTGCTTTTCTTCTTCTCCTTCTGGTATTCCTATTATACAGATATTATTACATTTCATTTTGTCCTGCATTTCCCTTAGCACCTCTTCATTATTTCTGAATCTTTTTCCCTTTTCTTGTTTTTTTTTTCTGGGTGTTTTTTTTCTACCATTTCTTTCAGCTTGCTGATTTGATCCTCTGCTTTATCTAGCCTGCGTTTGATTCTTTCTACTGTGTTCTTCAATTCAGAAATTATATCCTTCATTTTCTTTTGGTCCCTGTTGATAGTTTCTATTTCCTTTTTCATGTTGATATAGTTTGCAATGAATTCCTTGTATTTTCCCTTTATTTTGATAATTCTCAGTGAGCTTATTGAGCTTCTTTATTATCATTCCTTTGAACTCAATATCTAATAGTTGACTTGACTCTATTTCACTTAGCATTCTTTCTGAGGCTTTCATCTTTCTTTTTGATTGGGGTTTGTTTTTCATCTTCTCATTGTTTGTGAGACTCTTGTTGTTAGCCTCTGCTTCTCAGATTGATCTTCTATGGTAGAAAACCTGTGAGATTCATTTGTGCAGTCTCATAATCTCTTGAACTTGCTGTTCTTTAAATACCATTTATGTTGGCTCTCTGGATGTAATTGGATTTTGATTGTAGTTGGATTGTTCTTTTGTATGTCCTTCTCTCCAGTTGGTTGATTGAGCATCACTCTGGTCACCATATCTTCTATGCTGTTGTGTAGGTGTTGCCAGAAGAAAACCACAAAGCCCAGGGAACAAACCCATATCCACAAAAATATCTCCACCCCCCTGCAATTTCAGTAACAGAAAATGAACCAGTATTAATAAGGGTGTAAAGAGATTGAGACTATTACCAAAAAAGGGGAGAATAATGTATAGTAGAAATTCTAGTGACTTAATATGCACAAACTTGCTGGACAAGCAATGAATGTAAAAAGCTATGCAGGAAATAAATATCACTAATCATGGAGAAGACCACAATGAATTTTGTCTTGGTAGCTTTTAGTATTTACCACTTTTTTTTTCTTCATCTGCCTCTGGTGGTGTCAGAGGTTGTCAAATATTAGTTGACCATAGAGATCTGAATTTATTTCTGGGCTCTCTATTCTGTTCCATTGCCAGCTCTTAAGCCAGTATCATACTGTTTTGATTATAGTGGACTTATAGTATAGTTTGATATCAGGTATTATGATTCCTCCTACTTTGTTCTTCTTTCTCAATATTGCTGAGGCTATTAAAGATTATTTTTAGTTCCATATAGATTTTTGAAATACTTGTCCTAAATCTGTGAAATATGTCATTGGTATTTTGATAGGGATTGCATTGAAGCTATAAATTGCTTTGGGTAGTAAAGAAATTTTAATGATGTTGATTCTTCCAATCTATGAATATGGTATATGCTTCCATTTATTGGTATCTTTCTTAAAATCTTCAGTGTTCCATAGTTTTTATGAGTACAGGTCTTTTACCTTCTTGGTTAAGTTTATTCTTAGGCACTTCATTTTTCTTGTTGCTATTGTAAATAGGATTTTTTTCCTAGTTCCTATTTCTGATATTTCATCATTAGTGTATAAAAATGCCTTCGATTTCTGAATATTGACTTGGTATCCTTCTACTTTGCCAAATTCACTTATTAAGTTGAATAGTTTTTGGTGAAGAATATAGGGTTTTTATGCACACTATCATGTCATCTGCAAACAATGACAATTTTAATTCCTCCTTTTCAATTTAGATGCCTTTTAGTTCTTTTTCTTTTCTGATCACTATGTGGCTATAACTCCCAATACTATATTAAATAGAAGTGGTGAAAGCTAACAGCCTTATCTTGCTCCTAATCTTAGGGGAAAACTTTTCGTTTTTGCCCACTGAGTATTATGTTGGAAGTAGGTTTCTCATATATGACCTTAGTGTTTTTTATTATAAATGGGTGCTGTACCTTATCAAATGCTTTTTCAGAGTCTATTGATATTATCATGTTTTTTTGTCTTTCATTTTGTTTATGTGGTGTATTATGTTTATGATTTACAAATATTGTACCACCCTTGCAGCGCTGGGATGAATCACACTTGATCACAATGTGATCTTATTAATGTATTACCAAATGTGGTTTGCCACTATTTTGCTAAGTATTTTAGCATCTATGTTCATCAGAAATATATTTATTTATCTTATTTAATTATGTATAGATTATTGTAGACAAGAAAATGAAAATTTGAGGGCTAAGTGACTACCTCAAATCTACACATCTAGGAGGTTGGGACAAGGGGTCCTCTGACTATGATTGTCCCCTCTCTATTTCTATATTGGATTTCAGTAGAGTGATTACATGTTTGCATAATTTGAACAATCGGTAACAATAATTCATTTTTTCATTGATTGTAATAAGACTAGGCAAAAAAAGACTGAGGAATAGACAAGTTGTAAACATTTAAATGCAAAGTTATTTTATACATTACCTGATTGGCAGTCAGGGAGCAGCAGGGTGGATATATACCTTCTTTTCTCCATGGATATACCTTCTTTATATCTATAACCTATAAATAAGCTTTCATCAACCCATTTCCCCCTACAGCTCATACTAACTTAATTATAACCTAGGTGCATGAAGCAGCTTTTTGCTTTGTTACAATGAGCACTGTGGGGCATGTAATTGAGTCTCCATGACATCTTCCTGCATTGATACCTAAATTCCATCCTCAATGAATGTGCTAAGGATGGAAGAAATTACACTGAGATAAAATGCAGTTATCTCAAATAACCCAGTCTAATTAATGTGAGTACAATGATGTTGGTCAACAGAAAGGAATAAGATGGTTCTGGATACCTTGTATCCACTAGGCCTTATCTATGTGTACATCAACATCAAAAGACAATGTTTGGCATTGAGAAAATTTAGTAAGACAAACTATAAGTATCCTATCCACACACACAAATTGTATGAGATGATTTCCCAATGCTTCTTTAACATATTACAGGTTCTGTATTAAGTGGTTCTCATTGTAAATAACTTTGTGATAGGTCACTTGTCAAATGAGTTCACTACCTGTCCTACCTCTGAGAGTGGCTGGGAAATGAAATTATATTTTAATAATTTTTAGTTATCATTATCATCATCATTAATGTATTATAACAGGCATGATACTTTTAGCATGGATCATATAAAATGTTTTATATGAATTCCTGTGTCTAGGTGATATCAACCCTTTAGGGGTTGAGAAAGATTTATAGCTTATTAAATTGCTGACACATGTTTATAAAAATGCACTAAGGTTCAGGAATGCCCTTATATCTCTTTGTCATAACTTTGCCCACTCTTCACACTTCCACACACCTAATAACTTTATTAAAATGTATCTTCCCCAAACCTCCCAGCCTATGGCAGGTGCTCAATAAACATTGCAAGAAGAAATAGACAATCTTCTATAACTTTCATATCCCTACTGTTGTGAAGGAAAATATTTAAGGAATTAGTTGCCTCAAGGGTACCCCAAAAAGGTCTTCCTTATGGGAACAACTTTAATATAGGATTAATAAGAGCAGCTCTGGAAATAATGGATCTGAGGTCAAGTTTGGGCAACACCACATATGCTGACCTCTGAGAAATAGTAGAGGCTCTGAGAAGTCTACTTAGTAGTTAAACCTGGAATTTACTGTAAGACCTTTACTTTCTTCTTCCCTTTCTCCTGCCCTTCTCTCTCCCTCCATTTTTACCTCCCTTCTTTCTTTTCCTTTCTCCATCTCTCCCTCTTCTTTTTCTCTTTCCTTACTGTCTTTATATTTTCAGCGCATAACACAAGACTAGTTGAGAAGAATTCTCTCTTTTTTGGAAGTTTTTAATTTTATTCTTTATTGAATTTATTGAAGTTAAATTGGTTAATGAAATTATATAGGCTTCAAGTACACAATTATGTAATACGTCATCTGTATATTGTACTGTGCGTTCACCATCCAAAGTTTAGTCTCCTACCATCACCATTTATCTCCCATTTATCTTCTTCTGCTTTCCTCCATTCCCCTTTTCCTCTGGTAATCACCATACTGTTGTCTGTGTCTACGAGTTCTTTTGTTTTTTGCTTAATCCCTTCACCTATTTCACTCAGTCCCCCAGTCTCATATCTCCCTCCCCTCTGACAGCTGTCAGTCTTTTCTCTGTATCTATGAGTCTGTTTCTACTTCCTTTGTTTATTTTGTTGATTATATTCTACATATAAGTGAAATCACATGGTATTTTTTTCTATGACTGGCCAACAGATATATGAAAAGATGCTCAACGTCACCGATCATCAGAGAAATGCAAATTAAAACACACTGATACATCACCTCACACCTATCAGAATGGCTATCATCAATGAATTAACAGACAAGTGCTGGCAAGGATGTGGGGAAAGGGTAACCCTCATGCACTATTGGTGGGAATGCACACTGGTACAGTCACTGTGGTAAGCAGTATGGAGTTTCCTCAAAAAATTAAAATGTAACTTCCTTATGACAGTCCCCCTTCACTTTGGGGGACTTATCCAAAGAAACCTGGAACACTGATTCAAAAGAACATAGGGTGAAAAGGTGAAGGGATTAAGAAATAAAAACCCTCATAGACACAAACAATGGTATGGTGATTACAAGAGGGAAAGGTGAGTGGGGGATGAGGCGGAAGAGGGTAAAGGGGAATAAATGGTGGTGGAAGACTTGACTTGGAGTGGTGAACACACAATACAGTATACAGATGATGTATTATTGAATTATATACTTGAAACCTATGTAATTTTATTAACTAATGTCACCCCCAATAAATTCAATTAAAAAGTTTTTTAAAAGAATATATGCATCATTATGTTCATTGTAGCTTTGTTTACAATAGCTACAATTTGGAATCAACAGAAGTTCCCACCAGTAGATGAGGGGATAAAAAAAAAGCTGTGGTAGGTACATTTGCACAACAGAATACTACTCAGCCATAAAAAGAAGAAAATCTTACGTTTTGTGACAGCATTGGTGGTCCTAGAGGGTATTGTGCTAAAAGAAGAACTATTTATAGAAGAATTCTAGTCTCATAAATGACTTGCTACACAAAAAGAACAAGGCCTCCCTCAGATAGGCAAAGACCTAACATCTCTGAGAAAGATCATGATGCATGTGTCTGCTTTCCCCTTTGTAATACTGGAGAGTACTTGCTTCATAAAGATATGAGGATGCACTAAGTTAGTACATGTATGATGATTAGAGCAGTAGTACCACACATGGTAAATACTCAATAAATATAAGCTATTGTTATTTGTTATTATTATCATCATTAATTACAGAGGGTACAGTGGACCAGATCTGAGTGTAACTGCTTTGAAATGCTAGTTGGCTTTATGTTCAGAATACTTTTCTTGGTGGCAAACATTTTTGAGTCAACAAAGAACTTGTGCTTTTAGGACTGGCTATTTTTAACATTTTTTTCAATGACCTCTTTCACTATTACATGGTGGGTGGGCAGCTGTTTGCAATTACTGCCTTCTCTGTAGTCCACAGGTAAGCCAGGGTTGAAGAATCTGGCTTTTTTCTAAATATTTTCAAGTAACTTGGCAGCTGGACCATACCCAATGGAAATATGCTAAAGCAGATGGGCAGAATGAGTCAGAGACACAAGGGTGACTTATATTCAGGAACTACCGTCACCACAGTTATTTTTTAATTGAATTTATTGGGGTGAACACTGGTTCACAAAAACCATGTAGGTTTCAACTGCACAACTCAATGGTAATTCTTTAAAAACCCTGCCTGGTCCACTCAGGGAGGGTAGGTGGTGAGGAGGAGTGTCTGGAGGCCATTTCAGTGGTCTGCTTATTGGCTTGTTGTTGAGAATGTTGTTTTTCTTTCCTGGGCTTCTCCATTCTTTACTGGTGTGGCCAGAAGATGAGTTGGTGCTGAACAGAAAGGCCTTCTCAACTGGATAGGAAAGAAAATGTCCTTCCTTGATTGCTACAAACCTTGAAACTGAAGCTTGAGTTCCACCACATAGGATCAGCCATCAGTGAGAATGTGTATGGATTTGAGGGGGGGCGTATTTTGCTTGGTTTTAAAATCATGAGAAATTTAAAACAAGGAAATAGTTAAGTAAAAGACTTCTGGTAAATATGCCTTCTTTTCACCATAAAAGGTATCAAGCTTTAAAATATGGAAGAGACAGTTTTGGAAAACTCTTTATTTGAAAAGAGCCCCCCACTCATTAAATCCATGGGCATTCATGTTTACTGTCACCTCCTGAATGTGTCTCTCTGGAGATTCCTGAATTTCCTCATCCAGCTGTGTGTGTGCTCACACAATTTCATGTACATGTATGAGGTATGTATGCCCACAAGTGTATATGTGGGAGGGTGTTGGATTGTGGTGTGCACACATATCTCTTATGTGTGTGTTGAGTGTAGTGAAGATGTGTGCTATGTGTACATGCATTGCATGTATGTACCTGTACATGGTGTATATATATTGTGATATGTTGGGGATGGTATGTGTTGAGTGTGTGTGATGTATATGTGTATGTGCAATGTGTGTATATAACAAAGGACAGATGTTCCTGGCACAAACAGGAAAGATTTCTACCCCCACCAAAAAATCTGGTAACTCATTTCTATGCCATCATCTATGGTCACTGCAAGGTCAAAGCTACACACTTACTACATAACACAAGGAGAAGATACCTACATATCCTATGGGCACACATTTGGGGAGACTAATAAAAAATACAGATTAACTGAAAGTTACCAACTGGTTTTTTCTGCATTTTCTGTTATGCTGGCTATGTCAGTGACTGTCAAATATTAAAATAGTATATATTTTCTTTAACTACTTTTTTCTAATTTGTCCATGTTTATTGCCTTGAAACAAATAAGGAAAATGTTGAGGAAAGAAGATAAGATGGAGAGAAGAGAAATATTTAAAACAGAAAACAGGGATTAGGCTAAGAAAACATTTGTTGGGCAACAGTGCCTGAATGTGCTACACTCTAACCACCAGAAACTCAGAACAATTGCCTGTGTGTAACTGAAGATAAATGAATTAATGGCTTTAGCACTGTCATCACCACCTCACTAATACATTCTTGCCTGTGGCATGTTGGCCAGCTGGGTTTGCAGGTTTAAACCTGGTGTGTATACCTATCCCCTGGTAAAATGTGTTGAAGTTTCCCCACATGCAAACTTTTACATAATCGTTGCATGCTTTTGTGCTTAATGAGAATAACAAGATATTCATGGAAAGAAGCCCCAGGTGATCTGAACAGTGGTTTTTCAGATAAGATCTTTTGGGGAGAAGTATTGTACATAATCTGTTAGACACAGCTCCTAAATTCATGACCCTATTCCCTTAGTCCTTATTTTCCCTTAATTCTTATTTTCTTTGAAATGAAAACAAATCTAATTATTTTTACCAAACAGCTGACTGGCATAAATGATAGTAGCAAGCATTCGAGAGATTTTGCAATTACGTTGATTTTTTCACAAAATGCTGCACTAAATAAATTCCCAATCTCCATTTCCACCTTCTAGGGATTTGAAAGAGGTTTAGTAGATTCATTCATGGAATGTTACAGCAAGAAGGGACTTTAGTGATCATCTGGTGCAAACACCTCATTTTTGGATGTGAAACTAAGGCCCAAATGTATAAAATGCCTGGATTGATGGGCCTCTGCAGGTTTGCAGAAAACTAGGTTGGGAACTGAAAACATACTCTCTGCACCCAGCTGCCAATGCACCTGTCAAGGATGAGTGCACAAGCAATGGAGAGCAAATGGGCTCAGGACAGTTTTATCAAGGTGGGAGGGGACCTCTATTACAGAATTCATTTAAAGAAATGCTTCTAAATGAACCCACTTGCAAGTATCCATCCCTAGCCACCTAGCATATACCCACCTTCTTGTACTAGTGCCAGAAAAGAGATTGTATGTGATTTGTCGTTAGCAAAGCTGTGAACAGGTGTTAAATAGTGTCTGCCCAAACAGATCTCACTCTTAATGTGTTTTCTCTAAAAATAAATATTTACAGAATAAGATACCCTTTTCGCTCTCATTTGAGGACATCTGTATCAAATTGACCTGAATGAGGAAAAGGGAGAAAGTATTATTAAGGTGGATTCTTGAAATTAAGCATTTTTAAACTCCTATGAAACTTGTGTATGCATTTTTCTTACTCATAGAAAAAAATGAGAGCAAAGTTTTCTTCTTTGGGGGAAGGAGAAATTAGCCAATATATTACAAGCTCAGAGCACAAGACAGTTTGCCAAATACAGACTGGTCTGTTTGCTTTATTGCTTTTGAGATTATGTGGAAACAATGTGGATGGCAAAGGGCAACTTCTTTCTGTGTTCTGTGCTGCCTAAAAAAGAAAAAACAACATGGCGTAAGAGCTGAATGTCAATATACCTCAATGAGCAATGAGCAATACCACAGAGACAACATTTAGATACTTTAATGTTGACCACAGGCCAAAAAAGAAAAACCTGAAAGGCAGAGTTTGCAAATATCTCAGTGATGATATACAACAACATATACATAGACATCTTTATTTTTTTATTCCTCAAAAGTTTCCAATAACTGGTCGCAGGCCTCATATTTTGCTTAGAATTTTTCTCCTATCCTCTTGGTTTATCTAATCCTACATATACTCAAGACCTCATTTCAAATGTGATTTTATCCCAGATGCTTTTTCTGCCCCTTTATTTAACCTAGGTTTCTCCTACTGCAGGATCTCATGATATTTGGTATGTTTCCCTAAATTAGCATAAAGCTATCTGCCCTGCTAGACTGGAAATTACCTGAGGGTAGGAAGCAGGTGTTTCCCATTCATGACTGTCTCCCAAACACCTAGAAGAATACCAGGCACATAGAAAACTCAGCACATATTAGTTGAATGGAAAGATAGATGCACACTCTCTCTAGTTTCAGAGCCTGTATTTAATATGCCTCCTATCATACCTATTTTAACAATTTCTCTCCACTGCAGCAGTCTTCAATAGAAACGTAGGAGTGTGGAGAATAAGGCAACCTGGCTGTTGCATTGGCAAAAAAGTTAAGATTTCCTACAGCATTGACACATAGAGAATTAGATATACCTTGACATAAATCTTTAAAATCTTGAGATAAAGTGGACCCCCAAATTCTAGCTGTACAAGTCTTTGAGTCAAGTACTATTTCTGTTTCATTTTAGATCCCTAGCAGATTTCCAATAACATTTTATTAGTGTTCATTTTTCTCAGACAAAATAAAAACACTTTTAGGACTTCTGGTCAACATGGCAGCATAGGCAGACATGGCCCACCTCTTCACACAACCACATCAAAATTACAACTAAAATATAGAACAACCATCACTCAGAACAATAAGATATAAAGTTGAATGGAACTCTGACAACTAAGGAATTAAAGAACCCACATCCATCCAATCGGTAGGAGGGGAACAGACAGGAACCAGGCTTTTTTCCACATATAGTAGATAAAAATTTGGGAGGAATATCTTGGGAGTGAGAGGTACCAGCCCCACATCAGGCACCAAAGCTCAAGATTCAGTGCCAGGAAAATAAGTCCCCACAACTTCTGTCTGCAAAAACCAGCAGGGATTGAGCCAGTGAAAGAAACTTCTGGAGCCTTGTGCAAATCCGCTTAAAGAAACCACACATAGACTCACCTACTCAGACTCACTCCCTTTGAGCTCTAGCACCAGTGTAGCAGCCTGAAAAACACCAGTGGTACACAGAGAGAAACTGAAGTGTCTTGCATCAAGGTAAGCAGAGGCCTTTGTACCTTTATTAAACCTTCCATCCACAGAGCCTGCAAGCTGATGCCATATCTAAGACTACATCAACTTGGCTAACATTGTTTGACCTGCATTGGAGATCCCCAGAGACTCCACCCTTCCAACTTATAGGCACACCCAGCTTCTTTTCAATATGAATGGCTGGTCTTGGCTCATGCTTCACAACTTTTTATATCCTCTCAAACAAACAACAGATGGCTTCAGTGATCCCCAGGCCCAGCACTAGCAGTAACCAGCCTAGATTCACAACTTGGCTTCACCTGCAAATCTCCAAGCTCAGCACAAATAGCAGCCATCTCAATTTGCTTTTTAGATCAGGCAGGGTGGTCCCGGACAAAACACAGGATGGGGCTGACCTTGGTCTGCACCACCCAGGAAACCCCAGGGCCTGCGCACTCAGTGGACAGCTTCATACCACGTTGGAATGCCAGAACCCTGCCCCTGCAGAGCTGATCCTCCAAAGAGGGCAGAGGTTGGTGTGGCCACAGCCAACCTTTGCAGCTGACTGGCCTGAATGAATACCTTTCATTGATCGGCCAACTGCAACCAAGAGGAGGGTGCACTCAGCACATATGAAAGGCATACCTCATGTACCCAGCTTGGATGATAGGGGAGGCTGTGCCACTGGACCCTATAGGACACTTATTACATTATCCCACACACTACTAAGACAAAAAGTCATAGCAGTTCTACCTAATATAAAGAAACAAACACAGGGAGGCTGCCAAAATGAGGACACAAAATTTCAAACAAACAAACAAACATGGCCCAAATGAAAGAACAGATCAAAACTCCAGAAAGAGAACTAAACAAAATGAAGATAAGCAATCTATCAGAGGCAGCGCTCAAAATACTGGTTATAACACACACACACATACACACACATATTGGTTAGAAGGATGCTTAAACAGCATCCTAAACAACATAAAAAAGACTCAGTCAGAAATAAGATACAGTAATTGAAGTAAAGAACAATTTACAAGGAAATGACAGAAGAATGAATACAGCCAAGAATAAAATCAATGATATGTAATATAAGGAAGCAAATCAGAACAAGAAGAAAAAAATAGACTTTAAAAAAAAAAGAGGATTGTGTAAGAAACTCCTGGGACAATTTTGGGATTTCCAACATTTGCATCATGGGGGTGCCAGAAGGAGAAGAGAAAGAGCAAGCAATTAGAAATCTAACTGAAAAAAATAAAGAAAACTTCCCTAATTTGGTGAGAGAAATAAACATGAAATTCCAGGAAACACAGAGTCCCAAATAAGATAGATGCAAAGAGGCCCAATCCAAGACACATCATAATTAAAATGCCAAAAGTTAAAGATAGAAAGAGAATCTTAAAAGCAGCAAGAAAAAAGGAGTTAGTTACCTACAGCAGAGTTCTTGTAAGACTTTCTAGCTGATTTCTCAAAAGAAACTTTGCACACTGGGATTGGCAAGAAATATTCAAAATCATGAAAAGTAGGGACTTACAGCCAAGATTGCTCTACTCAGCAAAGCTATTATTTATTTATGTATTTATTTAAAGCACATTTTATTGATTATACTATTACAGTAGTCCCATTTTTCTCACCCTTTATTCCCCTCTGCCCTGCACCACCCCTCCCACCACCATTCTCCCTACTTAGTTCATCTCCTTGAGTCATACATGTAAGTTCTTTAGCATCTCATTTACTATACTATTCTTAACCTCTCCTCATCTATTTCATACCTACAATTTATGCTTTTTATTTCCTATACCTTTTCCCGCATTCTCCCTGCTCTCTGTTCCCACTGATAACTATCTATGTGATCTCCATTTCTGTGATCTGTTCCTGTTCTCATTGTTTGCTTAGTTTATTTTTGTTTTTGTTTTTTTTAGGTTCAGTTGTTGATAGTTGTGAGTTTGTTGTCACTTTACTATTCATATTTTTAATCTTTTTCTTAGATAAGTCCCTTTACCATTTTATATAATAAGGGCTTGGTGAAGATGAACTCCTTTAACTTGATCTTATCTGAGAAGCACTTTATCTGCCTTTTCATTCTAAATAATACTTTTGCTAGATAGAGTAATCTTGCATGGACATCCTTGCCTTTCATGACTTTTAATACTTCTTTCCAGTCCCTTCTTACTTGCAAGATTTCTTTTGAGAAATCACCTGATAGTCTTATGGGAACTCCTTTGTAGGTAATTCCTTTTCTTGTTCTCTTTCTATCACTTCCCCTGCTGCCAAACAAGTAAACTGGGCCCTTGTGGTGCTGGTTCCCAGGTGGATAGGTTTATATACATTCTAGAACTCTGTGGGTCTCACCAACAAACTTCCCTTTGAGCCTGGGAGTTTCTTCTGCCAGAGCAACCCCCACAGATTTTAACAGCCAGCAGTTTTGAGGCTCTCTTTTCCCATGCCAGAACTCTGGGTTGCATCGTGTCTCACTCCCCAGTTGTCCCTCCTGGTTTATCTGCAGGAAAATGTGGAACTGCCCAGACTGCGAGCCACCACCTTGCCTGCCCCAGTTCTCCAGCCTCCACTTTGCCTGTCTGGTGATCCAGCTGCTGCCTTGCTATGTGTTCTCTCTGCCCTGGCTGTCTATCTCCACCCCTCCTTACCAGTCTGAATGAATGTTTCATGTTAACTCCTTAGTTGTCAGATTTCTATACAGTTCAATCTCCTGGCAGATTGGGTTGTTTTTTGCTTTTAGATTTGTTGTTGTCCTTCTTTTGGTTGTGCAAGGAGGCACAATATCTACCTGTGTCTACATCTTGGCCAGAAGTCACAAGGCTATCATTTATAATTGAAGGGCAGAAAAAGAGCTTTCCAGACAAGCCCTGGCTGGTGTGGCTTAATGGATTGAGCAACAGCCTGTGAACCAAAAGCCTGCTGGTTCAATTCCCAGTCAAGGTCACATGTCTAGATAGTGGGCCAGGTCCCTGGATGGGAGCACACAAGAGGCAACCACATATTGATATTCTCCCTCTCTTTCTCCTTCTCTTCCCCTTTCTCTAGAAATAAAGAAATAATTAATTAATCTTAAAAAAAGAGCTTCCCAGACAAGAAAAAACTAAAAAAGTTCATCATCACCAAATCATTATTATATTAAATGTTAAAGGGACTTTTGTAAAAAAAAAAAAAGTAGATCAAAACTCTGAATAATAAAATGGCAAAAAGTACAAATCTATCAGCAATTTAATCTAAAAAAAGAAACTAAGCAAATAAGAAGAACTGAGACAGAATCTTGGATACAAAGAGTGTTTTGATGGTTGCCAGATTGGTGGGAGGCATGGGAGAATGAGTGAATAGGTGATTGTAGTTACAGAATAGCCATGGGGCTATAAAGTATAATATAGGAAATAGAGTAGCCGAAGAACTTATTCTCATGACCCATGGACATGAACAATGGTGTGGGGATTGCCTGAGGGAAAATGGATACTGGGGCAAAGTGGTAAAATCAGGACAACTGTCATAGCATAATAAATAAAATATAATGTAAAATATTAAAAAATAAAATTAGGATTTTATATAAATATAAATAAATAAATAAATAAATAAATAAATAAATAAATAAATAAATGTGATAGTTACCTTGGACAGGAAATGGAAGTAAGAATGATGCTTCTAGTATACTCAGACATGAGAGAAATATTGTTTCTTCCTGTGAATTAAACTTAAATTTCCAAACAATAGAGGTCTGTAAATAAATGGTCTGTAAATAAAAAAGTTATCTGTCAAAAAAAACTCAACTTTATATAACATTAATTTTTGCAGGCCAGGTTTGGCTTATAATGTTAAAATTAGATAAATTATAAATTACCTTGACTTAGTCAATAAATTGTCCCCTCTAATATTATGTCAGTGCTAAACAACTAGTATCTGGTTGTGTGAAATGGTCTAATTACTCCAGAAACAACAATCATTCTCTGTAAATGTATTACAAATCATCAAGGGCCTCCCATAACTTCTGCATTGGGCTTTATGAGGGCATTATTGCCCAAAAGTATTACCTTAATGTCAGTGAACTAATAAAGGAACAAATTGATCATAGAAATAGGGGGACAGGCAAATTGTTTCTGTCAAGGACCAGGGAGTAACAATTTTAGGCTTTGCAGGGCTTTCAGATTATGTTGCATATACTCAACTCGGTCAACATAGTATGAAAGCAGCCATAGACAATATATAAATAAATAGGTGTGCCAGATTTCAATAAAATTTTATTTATAAAATCAGATTGCAGGCTATGTTTGGCTCATGGGCTATAATTTGTCCATTCCTGAACTGAACAGTCCATTGATCCAGACAACATAGGAAACTTTCACACAATTTTCTGGTAGTTTAAATAGAGAAATGATGGAAGTATAGACTCATTTTTCAAAAGATGCACATACCAAATTTTAAAAAAAGAAAAATAAACAAGTCTTAATTGTCAATACCATATCACACTGAAAGAATTAATATATAAATCATTAAAAATATAAATTTATACTTATACAATTCTATAATATACTTATCAAATTTGTAAGTAAAGGGAGTTTATGCATACCTGTGACTGTATTACAACAAAGGTCATTCATTTGAACTGTGGAATTCTGTGATAAATTTTTTCCTTTAAAATAATTCTATTTGGTTATTTCTTAAGGTTGAAGACAATGACCTGGATAAAATTTTTGAGGTTTTGATATTTAAGGTAGATTAGCTTCATAAAAAAAGAGAGAGTGTTAATTCATGACAAGCTCTGTTCTGGGCAGTGGAAGAATTCAATAATAAAATTAATGTATAAATGTATCAAATATCTTAAAGGCACAGATTATATTTCACTCTAAATATAGCATTCATTTGATGCTCAATATTTAATGGACTAAGTGGATGCATTTTTTACAGTTTGTAAATGACTTTTTCCTGAAATAAAATGAGGGTAGCTAGATCAAATATATTTAAACTCATCATAATGCAGCATTTTAATCAAATTAAGTATCTGATGCTTATATTTCTGATGAAGAAAAGAGAAAGTGTTTCATTTTTTCTATGTTCTGGAAAAGTTTGTGTAACATTATTATTGTTTCATTCTTAAATATTTGGCTGTGGCTGGTGTGGCTCAATGGATTGAGTGCCAGCCTGAGAACGAAGGAGTCACTTCTTCAATTCCCAGTCAGGGTACATGCATGGGTTGCAGGCCAAGTCTCCAATGATGGGGGAGTGCAAGAGGCAGCCACACATTGATGTTTTTCTCCCTCTCTTCCTCCCTCCCTTCCTCTCTCTAAAAATAAATAAATAAAATCTTTTTTAAATACTGGGAAGAATTGTCCAGTGAGAACATCTCGACCTAACTTTATTTCATATGAAGGATCCTAGAAATCATACTTCATTTATAAATGTAATAATAACAATAGTAAAATGTATACTATTATAATAGGACGAAGGTCTACATGATATCAGAGTCACCCACCTCTAAATACCCCACATTGTACCATCCAACACTCACTACTCACCCCCTCTTTTTATCTTATCCCTGTGAAGTAGAGCAGTATGGGACCCTAGTCTACCACAGCTTTACCTTGTAAATCCCCCAGCACATCTTAGCTGCATAATGAGTAATCATAGTACAGTGGAATAATTACCAAAATAGACTGTTTGACATGCATCCCTCTCAGCCTTGTATTCCAGAGATTTAAATCTTGTTAGAATAAAAGTTGCAAGGGCCTATGAATTGGTCAAAATAAATCACATTCTTACAGGATATGAAACAACCCTAGGATCTCAGGGACTCCCTCCATCAGAGATACTTCACTTGTTCACAGGGCATGACCATTTCAGGTCCTCTCCAGCTATGCTTTCCAGGCTCTTAAGGACTCAGACTGATGGAGCTGCTTTGCTTGGAGCTGTATCACTTATCATTAGCACAGAGTAAAGAGAAGCACAGGGAACTGTGTGCTGGCTGCTAAAGCTTCTGCCCAAAGCGGCACTCATCACTTTCATTTACATTTCTCTAACTGAAGCAGGACAAATCCAAAGACAGCCCATGAAAGCAGGGATCTACTTGTGACCAACAATACTCCCATCAGATTTAGAGCAGGGATTCTCAATGTCTTGGACAAGTTTCCTAATCTCCCTAGGCCTCCACTGTCTCAACTTCTAAGACAATAAAAATAGTATGCTTTTTACAGGGGTCCTTTGACTATTTGCATTTAAGGTGCATCATACCAGACATATAGTAAGCACTCAACAATGTTAGTTATTGCTATTATTTCTCACTGGATGCTATAATTCTTAATGGAGGTGGGGAGGTTAGAAAAGGAAAGAAGGAACAGATTGTGAACCTCTCTTCTACAGATTGGGGGTTTTCAGTGAAACAAAAGCATTTCCCACCAACACCACCCCTAACACTCATATGAGTGCACATGCATGTGCAAACACACACAAATATGGAACTTGGGTTCTACAGAAGGATTCTTTAAGTCATACTGCCTCTGGAATCTGTCCTAGTTCTGATCAGAGCTGCTATATGGGCCCAGGATTGCTTTAGGCCCCAGATCTTGCATATCAGACTGCTTATCAGAGGGCCCATATTCTTGTGCTGGAGCAATCTCACACCAGTGAAGAAGCATGTTTTCACTCCCCTTGACAGTATGTCATTGATCTCTTTCATTGAAAGAAAACACCTCAATAACACTACATTGAATGACTCCATCCAAGCCCTGCTCTTAAGTTCAATAGAGTGGTCTCTCTCTCCCTCCCCCTTTTTCTCTCTCTCCTTTTCTTTTCAATGCCTTTGGCTACTTTCCACACATAACACTTTTCCTTTTGGTGAAACAGTGAGTCTTCTGAGGACCACTCCCCACCCCTTGCCAAGTTGTAGTGCAGCCCCAGCTGATTTCACTGCATGAACCTGTCCCATTTCCAGGCATGACTGCAGAGAGTGCAACTAACTGAGACCATGGGGCTGGGCACCTCCATACTGGGGCTTCTGAGAAATAGGAACATTTCTCCCTTCAGAAGCACTACAAGGTATGAATCTCTTTTTCCCATTGAAGGATACGCTGCCACTGTCATTTATCTCAGGAACTCTCAACCTCAGCTCTATTGACATTTGGACTAGATAATTTTTTGTGGTGTGGACTGTCCTGGGCATGGAGGGATGTTGAGCAGCGTCCCTGGCCTCCACCCACTAATGTCATAGCACACCTTCAATATGACAATTCAAAAAATTCCAAGACATTGTCAAATGTCCTTGGAGACCAAATTAGCCCACGTGAGAACCACTGCTTCTGTGAGACAGTTCCATCAAAGTTTTCTGTCATTTGCAACAAACCGAAACCTGTTACAGAACATGCGAATGATATCCTTTGGTCACCTCTTAGAAATAGTTTGAAAGTGAGATGATATAAATTCAAATTCCATTTATGAACTTGATGTTTGCTTGTTCTTCAAGAATTCATTTTAAATAAAGGTAAAGTGGAATTATTTACAAGGTTCTAAAAGCAACAAAAGTTTCTACTTTGAAGACCATGTTTAAAATACTGATCTGTGCTGCTGTGAACATTGTGGTGCATAGGTTCTTTGATATTGATGTTTTAGGATTCTTAGGATATAATCCTAGCAGTGGGATTGCTGGGTCAAGAGGCAGGTCAATTTTTATGTTTCTGAGAAAAATCCATACTGTTTTCCATAATGGTTGTACCAGTCTGCAATCCCACCACGAGTGAACTAAGGACCCCTTTTCTCCACACCCTCTCCAACATTTGTTCTTTTGTTGATTTGTTTATGATAGCCATCCTGACTGGTGTAAAGTGGTATCTCATTGTGGTTTTAATTTGCATCTCTCTGATAGCTAACGATGTTGAGCATCTCTTCATGTGTCTCTGAATGTTCTGTATGTCCTCCTTGGAGAAGTGTCTGTTCAAGTCCTTTTCCCATTTTCTAATTGGGTTGGGTGTCTTCTTAGAGTGGAGTCTTGTAAGTTCTTTGTATATTTTGGAGATTAAACCTTTGTCTGAGGTATCATTGGCAAATATGTTTTCCCATACAGTTGGTTGTCTTGCTAATTTAATACTGTTTTCTTTAGCCATGCAGAAGCTTTTTATTTTGATGAGATCCCATTTGTTTATTCTTTCCTTTACATTCCTTGCTCTAGGGGACATATCAGTAAAGAATGTTGCTGCGTGGAATATCTGAGATTTTCTTGCCAATGTTCTCCTCTAGGACTTTAATGGTGTCACAGCTTACATTTAAGTCTTTTATCCACCTTGAATTTATTTTGGTGTATGGTGTAAGTCTGTGCTCAAGTTTCATTTTTTTGCATGTAGCTGTCCAGTTCTCCCAACACCATTTGTTGAAGAGGCTATCTTTACTCCATTTTATGTTACTGCCCCCTTTGTCAAATATTAATTGACTGTAGAGAGTTGGGTTGATTTCTGGGCTCTCTGTTATGTTCCATTGGTCTATGTGCCTGTTTTTATGCCAGTACCAGGCTGTTTTGATTACAGTGGCCTTGTAATACAGTTTGATATCAGGTATTGTGATCCCTCCTACTTTGTTCTTCTTTCTCAAAAGAGCAGCTGCTATTTGGGGTCATTTATGGTTCTATTTAAATTTTTGAAGTGTTTGTTCTATGTCTGTGAAATATGCCATTGGTACTTGAATAGGTGTTGCATTCAATCTGTATATTGCTTTGGGTAGTATGGACATTTTGATGATATTAATTCTTCCAATCCATGAACAAGGTATATGTTTCCATTTGTTTGTGTCTTCCTTGATTTCTTTCTTCAGGGCTGTGTAGTTTTCTGCATACAGTTCTTTTACCTCCTTAGTAAGGTTTATTCCCAGATATTTAATTTTTCTTTTTGCTATATCGAATGGGATTTTTTCCTTGATTTCTGCTTCTGCTGTTTCATTGTTGGTATACAAAAATGCCTTTGATTTCTAGATATCGATTATGTAACCAGCTGTTTTGCAAAATTCATTAATTAGTTCGAGCAGTTTTTGGATAGAGTCTATAGGATTTTCCCTGTACGCTATCATGTCATCTGCAAACAGTGACAGTTTTTCTTCTTACTTTCCTATTTGGATGCCTTTTATTTCCTTTTCTTGCCTGATCTCTGTGGCTAAAACTTTCAATACTATATTGAATAGAAGTGGTGAAAGTGAACATCCTTGTCTTGTTCCTGATCTTAGCGGGCTGTAGGTCTCTCATATATGGCCTTTATTATATTGAGGAATGCTCCCTGTATTCCCACTTTGCTGAGTGTTTTTATCATAAATGGGTGTTGTATCTTATCAAAAGCTTTTTGCATGTCTATTGATATGATCATGTGGTTTTTGTCTTTGCTTTTGTTTATGTGATGTATTACATTGAATGATTTGCGAATATTGAACCATCCTTGCATCCCTGGGATGAATCCCACTTGGTCATGGTGTATGATCTTTTTGATATATTGTTGGATGTGATTTGCCATATTTGGTTGAGGATTTTAAAGTCTATATTCATCAGTGGTATTGGCCTGAAGTTTTCTTTCTTTGTTGTGTCTCTATCTGGTTTTGGAATTAGGATGATGCTGGCTTCATAAAAAGAGTTTGGGAGTTTTCCATCCTTCTGGATTTTTTGGAATAGTCTGTGAAGAATAGGGGTTAGCTCTTCCTTAAATGCTTTGTAGAATTCTCCTGTGAAACCATCTGGTCCAGGGCTTTTGTGTGATGGGAGGTTTTTGATTACTGCTTCAATTTCTTTTGCTGTTATTGGTGTATTTAGATTTTCTGCTTCTCTTTCATTGAGTTTTGGAAGATTGTATTTTTCTAGAAATGTGTCCATTTCCCCTAGGTTCTCAAATTTCTTGGCATACAGTTCTTCATAGTAATTTCTTACAATCCCTTCTGTTTCTGTGGTATCAGTTGTAAACTCTCCTCTTTCATTTCTCATTGTGTTTATTTGTGTCCTCTCTCTTCCTTTCTTGATGAGCCTACTTAAAGGCTTGTCTATTTTGTTTATCTTCTCAAAGAACCAACTCCTGGATTCATTGATCCTTAAAATTGTGCTTTTAGTTTCTATGTCATTTAATTCTGCTCTAATCTTGGTTATTTCCTTCCTTCTGCTTGCTCTGGGCTGTCTTTGTTGTTGTTCCTCGAGTTCTTGCAGGCATAGGGTTAGGTTGTTTGTTTGAAATGTTTCTATATTCTTTAGGTAGGCCTGTATTGCTATAAATTTCCCTCTCAGGACTGCCTTTGCTGTGTCCCGTAAGTTTTGGGTTGTTGTGAGTTCATTTTCATTTGTTTCCAGAAACGTTTTGATTTCTTCCCTAATTTCATTCTTGCCCCATTCGTTGTTGAATAGCATACCATTCAGTCTCCATGATTTTGGGTGCTTTGGGTTTTTTTCTTTGAGGTTGGTTTCCAATTTCAGTCCCTTGTGGTCAGAGAAGATGCTTAGTATGATTTCAATATTCTTGAATTTGTTGAGTCTTGTTTTGTGTCCTATCATGTGGTCTATCTTTGAAAATGTTCCATGTGCATTTGAAAAGAATGTGTATTTAGCTTCTTTGGGATGAAGGGCTCTATATATATCAGTTAAGTCCATTTCATCTAGGGTGTTGTTTAATGCCACAATATCTTTGTTGATAATTTGTTTGGAAGATCTGTCCATTTTTTATAGTGGGGTGTTCAAATCCCCTACTATAATTGTGTTGCTGTCAATATCTTTCTTGAAGTCCTCTAAGATTTTCTTGATATATTTGGGTGCCCCTATGTTTGGTGCATATATGTTTACAGTGTTAATGTCTTCTTGGTGGATTCTTCCCTTGAGTATAATGAAGTGACCTTCTGGGTCTCTCTTTATGGCCTTTTTTTTGAAGTCTATTTTGTCCGATATGAGAATTGCTACCCCAGCTTTTTTTTCTTGTCCGTTTGCTTGGAAAACTTGTTTCTAGCCTTTCACTTTTAGTCCGTGATGGTCTTTTGTCCTGAGGTGGGTCTCTTGTAGGCAGCATATGTGTGGGTCATGCTTTCTTATCCATTGAGCTATTCTGTGTCTTTTGATTGGAGCATTTAATCCATTTACGTTTAAGGTTATTATTGATAGGTACTTATTCATTGCCATTTTTGTACCTGTGTTTCTCTCTGTCTCCCTCTTATCCTTCCTTCCCTTAAAGCAGTCCTTTTAGTATTTCTTGTAGAGTTGGTTTGGTGGAGGCATATTCTTTTAGGCTTCTTTTGTCTTGGAAGCTCTTTATTTGGCCATCTATCTTGATTGAGAGCCTTGCTGGGTAACGTAGCCTTGGTCGTAGGCCTCTGGTTCTGATTACTTGGAATATTTCTTGCCATTCTCTTCTTGCTTGAAGTGTTTCCACTGAGAAGTCAGTAGCTAACCTTATTGGAGCTCCCTTGTATGTTACTTCTTTTTCTCCCTTGCTGCCTTTAAGATTCTCTCTTTGTCTTGGAATTTTGCCATTTTGATGATGATGTGTCTTGAAGTGGGCCTCCTTGGGTTCCTCTTGATTGGGACTCTCTGTGATTCCTGGATTTGTGAGACTTTTTCTCTTATCAAATTAGGGAAATTTTCTCTCATTACTCTTTCGTATACGTTTTCTATCCCTTGTTGTTCTTCTTCTCCTTCTGGTATTCCTATTATTCGGATATTATTACGTTTCATATTGTCTTGCATTTCTCTTAATCCCTCTTCATTCTTTCTGAGCCTCTTTTCATCTTCTTGCTCTTTCTGTGAGATGCTTTCTACCTTGTCCTCCAACTCACTAATCCTATCCACTGCTTCATCTATCCTACTTTTGAAACTTTCCACTGTGTTCTTCAATTCGGAAATTGTATTCTTCATTTCCTCTTGTCTCTTGCTGATAGTTTTCATTTCCTTTTTCATGTTGATGTAGTTTGCAGAGAGATCATTGTAGTTCCCCTGTAGTTTCTGATAGCTCATTGTGAGCTCTTTGAACTTCATAATAACCAGTGCTTTGAATTCACTATCTGATAGTTGATCAGCCCCTATTTCATCTAACATTCTTTCTGAAGTTTCCGCTTTTTCTTTCATTTGGAGATTGTTTCTTTGTCTTCCCATTGTTTGAGACTCTTCTTGATAGTCTCTGCTTCTAAAATTGATCTGTTCTGAAACCCTGGTTTTATGGCATGAACTTCTGTGGTATGATCCTTGTGAAGTTCAGTGGTGCAGACTCCTTGAAGTTTCTCGATGTTCTTCATCTCCACCTACTCTCACGCTGGTCCTCGTGCTGGTCCTTGTGTTGGTCGCCTACCACTGCTGAATGTCCTGGCTCTAGTAGCTGCCTCCTCAAACACCCAGGCCCGTTACTACGGCTGCGGCACAGGGGCTGGGAATGTCCCGGCTACCATATCTGGCTCCTCTGCCGCCCATGGCCCTTGTTTTTGAAGTCTGTTTTGTCTGATATGAGTATTGCTACCCTGAGTTTTTTGTTTTTTGGGGTTTTTTTTTTGCCTGTTCGTTTGCTTGGAAAATTTGTTTCCAGCCCTTCAGTTTCAGTCTGTGTAGGTATTTTGTCCTGTGGTGGGTCTCTTGTAGGCATCATATGTGTGGGTCATGCTTTTTTATCCATTCAGCTATTCTATGTCTTTTGATTGGAGTATTTAATCCATTTACATTTAATGTTATTACTGATAGGCACTTATTCATTGCCATTTTTGTACCTGTGTTCCTCTCTGTCTCTCTCTTTTCCTTTTTTTCCTTAAAGCAGTCCTTTTAGTATCTCTTGCAGAGCTTGTTTGGTGAAGGCATATTCTTTTAGACTTCTTTTGTCTTGGAAGCTCTTTATTTGGCCTTCTATCTTGATTGAGAGCCTTGCTGGGTAACATAGCCTTGGTTGTAGGCCTCTGGTTCTCATCACTTGGAATATTCTTGCATTTTCTTGCTTGAAGTGTTTCCATTGAGAAGTCAGTAGCTAACCTTATTGAAGCTCCCTTGTATGTTACTTCTTTTTCTCCCTTGCTGCCTTTAAGATTCTCTCTTTGTCTTGGAATTTTGCCATTTTGATGATGTTGTGTCTTGAAGTGGGCCTCCTTGGGTTCCTCTTGATTGGGACTCTGTGATTCCTGGATTTATGAGACTTTTTCTCTTATCAAATTAGGGAAATTTTCTCTCATTACTCTTTCGTATACGTTTTCTATCCCTTGTTCTTCTTCTTCTCCTTCTGGTATTCCTATTATTCGGATATTATTCCGTTTCATATTGTCTTGCATTTCTCTCAATCCCTCTTCATTCTTTCTGAGCCTCTTTTCATTTTCTTGCTCTTTCTGTGAGATGCTTTCTACTTTGTCCTCCAACTCGCTAATCCAATCCACTGCCTAATCTATCCTACTTTTGAAACTTTCTACTGGGTTCTTCAATTCAGAAATTGTATTCTTCATTTCCTCTTGTCCTTTGCTATTTTCTATTTCCTTTTCATGTTGATGTAGTTTGCAGAGAGATCATTGTAGTTCCCCTGTAGTTTCTGATAGCTCATTGTGAGCTCTTTGAACTTCATAATAACCAATGTTTTGAATTCACTATCTGATAGTTGATCAGCCTGTATTTCATCTAACATTCTTTCTGAAGTTTCTGCTTTTTCTTTCATTTGGGGGTTGTTTCTTTGTCTTCCCATTGTTTGAGACTCTTCTTGATAGTCTCTGCTTCTAAAATTGATCCATTTTGACTCCCTGGGTGTATGGTATGAACTTCTGTGGTATGATACCTGTGAAGTTCAGTGGTGCAGACTCCTTCAGGTATGTTGATGCTCTTCTTCTCCACCTACTCTCACGCTGGTTCTGGAGCTGGTCCCGGCACTGGTCGCCTACCACTGCTGAGTGTCCCAGCTCCTGTAGCTGTCTCCCCAGGGCCCAGTCCCATCACTATGGCGACAGCACAGGAGCCAAGAGTGTCCCAGCTCCCGTAGCTTACTCTGCCGCTGTCTGGTGTTTCAGTGTTGGTCACAATCTCTGGTCTTTTAATTTCATAAATCCTAGGTAACCGATGGTTTATTGTGCTGTTTCTTTATAGATCTGCCAGGATTTTCACCCATGAGTACAGGAGCTAGAATCCGCTCTGTCCTACTTTGTCGCCATCTTCCCAGCATCTCCTATGATGCACTTTTTTTATTTCTCCTCCCACAAAGTGTGTTCCTTTTTCAAAGAATCTTTTGTTCACTTGATAGTTGAAGAAGAATATTTCTGGAAGGAACAGATGGAGGGGTATGAGAAAATAAGACTGGCATTCAGTTCACAAATGTTGAAGCTGGAGGATGGTTAGAGGTAGGGGAAGTTCATTGTGTCATTCTGTCTAATTTAGTACAGGCTTGAAATTTTTCATAGTGAAAAACTTGTTAAAGTAATTTCTTTGTACTAACTTTTCCAGGATCTGCCTATATAAATCCTTTTCATATTTTAATATTAAATTATTAAAACTTTTTTTATTGAGCCCTGGCTGGCATAGTTCAGTGGATTGAGTGCAGGCCTGTGAACCACGGGATCACAGTTCGATCCCAGTCAGGGCACATGCCTGGGTTGCATGCCAGTTCCAGGCAGGGGACTCACGAGAGGCAACCATACATTGATGTTTCTCCCTTCTCTCCTTCCCTTCCTCTCTAAAGATAAATAAAAATTTTTTTAAAAAGTTTTTCTATTGATTTATAAAGAGTATTGCAAACATACTCTTTATAAAGACTTACTTTTCCTTACTTAGGAAAGGAAGTCTTTGTAAAACAGTTCCTACATATTTTTCCTACTTCATTGTTTAACATTTGGACTTTTGAAGAAAATTATTTATCTGAACTTAACAATCTTTGTTTTATAAATTCTAAGTTTTATGTAATAATTATAAAGTCTGTTCCCGTGTCAAGGTTTTTTTTTTACTTTTCCATACTCTCTTTAGTACTTTCATTGTTTTAGTTGTTTTACATTTAAAGCTATTGTAGATCAAGAATTTAAATTGAGCTAATATTTAAGACAGGGATCCAGTTTTTAAATTTATTTATTCTTAATTATATTTTATTGACTATGCTATTACAGTTGTCTTGATTTTTCCCCATGTGCCCTCCTCTACCCAGCATGCCCCACTCCCTCGGGCAATCCCACACCATTGTTCAAGTCCATGGGTCATGCGTAGGTTCTTTGGCTACTCCATTTCATATACTGTATTTTATATACCTATGGCTATTCTGTAACTACCTATTTCTACTTCTCAATCTTCTCTCCTCTTCACACATTCCCCCATAATCCCCTCCCATCTGTCAACCATCAAAATGCTCCCCATATCCATGATTCTGTCTCTCCTCTTCTTACTTACTTTGTTTTTAGATTCAATTTTTGATAGTTGTGTATGTATTGACATTTTATTGTTCAGACTTTTGGTCTTATTCTTTCTCTTAAATAAGTCCCTTTATAATTTCATATAATAATGGTTTGGTGATGATGAACTCTTTTAGTTTTTTCTTGTCTGGGAAGCTTTTTATCTGCTCTTCAATTCTAAATGATATCTTTGCTCAGTAGAGCAATCTTGGCTATAGGTCCCTGCTTTTCATGACTTTGAACATTTCTTGCCAATCCCTTCTAGCTCACAAAGTTTTTGTTTTAGTTTTTGTTTTTTGAGAAATCAACAGACAGCCTTATGGAAATTCTCCTGTAGGTAACTAACTGCTTTTCTCTTGCTGCTTTTAAGATCATCTATCTTTAACTTTTGACATGTTATTTATGATGTGTCTTGGAGTGGTTCTCTTTGCATCTATCTTGTATGGGACTCTGTGTTTCCTGGAATTGCATGTATATTTCCTTCACCAAATAGGGATATTTCTTTCTTATTTTTTCAAATAGATTCTAAAATTCTTGCTCTTTCTATTCTTCTTCTGGCACCCCTATGATGTGAATGTTGGACACTTGAAGTTCTCCCAGAGGCTGCTTACATGATTCTTGTTATTTTTGGATTCTATCTTCTTCTTCTTCTTGTTCTGACTGGTTGTCTGTTACTTTTTTATGTTCCAAATAATTAATTTGATTCTTGTCTTCATTCACTCTACTGTTGTTTCCCTCTAAATTATTCTTTATTTCAATTAGTGTATCCTTTATTTCTGACTGGGTCTTTTTTATGCTGTTGAGGTCCTCACTGAGTTCCTTGAGCATCCTTATAACCAATATTTTGAAGTTTGCATCTGATAGATTGCTTATCTCCACTTCGTTCAGTTCTTTTTCTGGAGTTTTGATCTGTTCTTTCATCTGGGCCATGTTTTTGTTTTGTTTTGTTTTGTCTTGTCTCTTCATTTTGGCAGCCTCCCATATTAGGTAGAATTAGGTAGCCTCCTGAATTAAGTATAATTGCTATGACTTTTCATCTTGGTAAAATGGTCTAATGCAGTAGGTGTCCTATAGGGCCCAGTGGCACAGCCTCCCCTATCACCCAAGTTGGGTACTCCAGGTGTGTCCTTAGTGTGAGTCAAGTGCACCTTCCTTTAAAGTTGAGACTTGGTTGCTGTTGACAGATCAATGGGAGGAATATACCCAGGCCAGTCAGCTGCAAAAGTTGACTGTGACCACTGACCACCAACCTGTGCCTTCTGTGGAGGAACAGCTGTGCAGGGGCAGGATGGCGTTGCTCTGATGTGGTCTGTAACTGTCCACTGGGTGAAACTGCCCTGAAGTTTCCTGGGTGGTGCAGGCCAAGGTCAGCCCCTACCCATGTTTTGCCTGCAGGCACCCTTCCTCATCTATAAAGCAATCTTATATGGCTGCTACTTATGCTGGGCTTGGGGATTCTCAGGCAAAGCCAAGCAGTGAACCTATGCTAGTTGCTGCTAGCTCTTGGCCTGGGCCACTTAGCAAGAAGTATGGAGCCCAGGGGGGTCACTGAGGCAGGCTGTTGCTTGTTTGAGAGGATTTAGGAAGTTGTGGAGCATGAGCCAAGACCAACCAATCATATGGAAGGGAAGCATGGTAGGCCCTTAAGTTGGGTGGGATGGAGTCTCTGGGGATTTCCAGGGTGGGGAAAACAATGTTAGCTAGCTTGGAGGAATCTCATATATGGCACCCACCTGCTATGTGACTCTGTATGGTGAGGGCTCAGAACAGGGACAATGGTCTTTACCTGCCTCTCTGTCTGGGAGAAAGTTGTCCCCCAGCTCACCCCTTGATGCCAGGCTCTTCAATTCCTCCCTATATGCCACAGGTGCCTTTCAAGCTTCCACTCCAGTGCTGGAGCTTAGATGAGTGAGTCTAAGTAAGTCTGTATGTGAGTTCTTTAAGAGGAACTACCTGGGGCTCCAACAATTTCTTCCACTTACTCAATCCCTGCCAGTTTTTGCAGTCAGAAGAAATGGGGACTTATGGTCCTGGCACTGGATCCCTGGGCTGAATGGCCTGGTGTGTAGTTGGGACTCCTTGCTCTTGAGATATCCCTCCCAAATTTTTACCCACCACATGTGGGTTTGGGACCAGCTCACTCCATTTCTATGCCCCTCCCAAGAGTTTAGATGCATGTGAATTCCTTAATTTCATAGTTGTCAGGCTTCCATTGAACTCACTTTTTGACAGTTCTGAGTGATGGTTGTTTTATATTTTAGTTGTAATTTTGATATAGTTGTGTGAGGAGGTAACTTTGTTTACCTACGCCACCATCTTTACCAGACATTAGGGATCCAGTTTTACTTAGTGTTCGTTCATCCTGTTGTCTTTTTCTTTTTTACTTTATTTATTCTCTTGTTGTCTTAACATCACTTATTATATCACTCACTTATTCTTCATGGATTTCACATTCCTGTTATCAAATACTAAACTCCTGGTGGTATTAGAGGCTATTATTTCACCAATGCCTCCCACAATTTATCCACTTGGTATAGTTAAAACCCATAACTTCTTTCTCTTATCCTATTGCATTATCTATCAAAAACAGAATGCTAAATAATAATGCTGATTGTAGATATCTTTTTCTTGCTCCTAACTTTAATGAGAATATTTATATTCCCCATGAAGCAGTATGCTAAGTTTGAGGTGGAAACAGATATCCTTTTTTTTTATTAAATTTTATTTAGTTACTTTTCAAGTACATTTTTTTTAATCTGTTTCTCCCATCCCACCCCACCCCCCGCCCGGTCTCCCCCCACCCTCCCATTTCCCCCCCCCCCAGTCCTCATCTCTGTGTCTTTCATACTTGTTCCTCAAAATCCCTCCCCCTTTTTCCCCTTAAGTTCCCGTCCCTCTCCCCTCTGGTCGCTGCCCACTTGTTCTCTATTTCAGCGTCTTTGTTTTTATTCTGTTTGCTTGTTTGTTTTATTCTTTAGCTTCCTGTCAAAGGTGAGATCATATGGTATTTTTCCTTCAATGCCTGGCCTACTTCACTCATCATAATGCTTTCCAGTTCCATCCATGTTGTTGCAAAAGGTAGTAGCTCCTTCTTTCTCTCTGCTGCATAGAATTCCATGGTGTATATGTACCACAATTTTTTGATCCATTCATTTACTGATGGGCACCTAGGTTGCTTCCAACTCTTGGCTATTGTAAATTGTGCTGCTATGAACATTGTGGTGCATAGGTTCTTTGAAATTGATGTTTTAGGATTCTTGGGGTATAATCCCAGGAGTGGAATTGCTGGGTCAAAAGGCAGGTCAATTTTTATTTTTCTGAGAAAATTCCATACTGTTTTCCATAATGGTTGTACCAGTCTACAATCCCACCAACAGTGAACTAAGGTCCCCTTTTCCCCACACCCTCTCCAACATTTGTTGTTTGTTGCTTTGTCTATTATAGCCATCCTGACTGGTATCTCATTGTGGTTTTAATTTGCATCTCTCTGATAGCTAACGATATTGAGCATCTCTTCATGTGTCTCTGGATATTCTGTATGTCCTCTTTAGAGAAGTGTCTGTTCAAGTCCTTTTCCCATTTTTTAATTGGGTTTGATGTCTTCCTAGAGTGGAGTCGTGTAAGTTCTTTGTATATTTTGGAGATTAAACCTTTGTCTGAGGTATCATTGGCAAATATGTTTTCCCATACAGTTGGTTGTCTTTTTAATTTAATACTGTTTTCTTTAGCCATGCAGAAGCTTTTTATTTTGATGAGATCCCATTTGTTTATTCTTTCCTTTATATTCCTTCCTCTAGGGCACATATCCGTAAAAATGTTGCTGCGTGGAATATCTGAGATTTTCTTGCCAATGTTCTCCTCTAGGACTTTAATGGTGTCATGGCTTATATTTAAGTCTTTTATCCACCTTGAATTTATTTTGGTGTATGGTGTAAGTTGGTGCTCAAGTTTCATTTTTTTGCACGTAGCTGTCCAGTTCTCCCAACACCATTTGCTGAAGAGGCTATCTTTACTCCATTTTATGTTACTGCCCCCTTTGTCAAATATTAATTGACTGTAGAGAGTTGGGTTGATTTCTGGGCTCTCTGTTCTGTTCCATTGGTCTATGTGCCTGTTTTTATGCCAGTACCAGGCTGTTTTGATTACAGTGGCCTTGTAATACAGTTTGATATCAGGTATTGTGATCCCTCCTACTTTGTTCTTCTTTCTCAAAAGAGCAGCTGCTATTCGGGCTCGTTTATGATTCCATATAAATTTTTGAAGTGTTTGTTCTATGTCTGTGAAATATGCCATTGGTACTTTAATAGGTATTGCATTGAATCTGTATATTGCTTTGGGTAGTATGGACATTTTGATGATGTTAATTCTTCCAATCCATGAACACGGTATATGTTTCCATTTGTTTGTGTCTTCCTTGATTTCTTTCTTCAGTGTTGTGTAGTTTTCTGTATACAGGTCTTTTACCTCTTTGGTTAGGTTTATTCCCAGATATTTTATTTTTCTTTTTGCTATATCAAATGGGATTTTTTCCTTGATTTCTGCTTCTGCTGATTCATTGTTTGTATACAAAAATGCCTTTGATTTCTGGATATTGACTTTGTATCCTGCTGTTTTGCCAAATTCATTAATTAGTTTGAGCATTTTTTGGGTAGAGTCTATAGGATTTTCCATGTACACTATCATGTCAACTGCAAACAGTGACAATTTTGTTTCCTCCTTTCCTATTTGGATGCCTTTTATTTCCTTTTCCTGCCTGATCGCTGTGGCCAAAACGTCTAATACTATATTGAATAGAAGTGGTGAAAGTGGACATCCTTGTCTTGTTCCTGATCTTAGTGGAAAAGCTTTTAGTTTTTCTCCATTGAGTATGATATTGGCTGTAGGTCTCTCATAAATGGCCTTTATTATATTGAGGAATGTTCCCTCTATTCCCATTTTGCTGAGTGTTTTTATCATAAATGACTGTTGTACCTTATCGAAAGCTTTTTCTGCGTCTATTGATATGATCATGTGGTTTTTGTCTTTGCTTTTGTTTATGTGATGAATTACATTTACTGTTTTGCGAATGTTGAACCATCCTTGCATCCCTGGGATGAATCCCACTTGGTCAGCATGTATAATCTTTTGGATATATTGTTGGATGCGATTTGCTAATATTTTGTTGAGGATTTTAGCGTCTATGTTCATCAGCGATATTGGCCTGAAGTTTTCTTTCTTTGTTGTATCTCTATCTGGTTTTGGAATTAGGATGATGCTGGCTTCATAAAAGGAGTTAGGGAGTTTCCCATCCTTTTGGATTTTTTGGAATAGTCTGTGAAGAATGGGGGTTAGCTCTTCCTTAAATGCTTTGTAGAATTCTCTTGTGAATCCATCTGGTCCAGGGCTTTTGTGTGATGGGAGTTTTTTGATTACTGCTTCAATTTCTTTTGCTGTTATTGGTCTATTCAGGTTTTCTACTTCTTTTTCATTGAGTTTTGGGAGATTATATTTTTCTAGAAATGTGTCCATTTCCCCTAGGTTCTCAAATTTCTTGGCATACAGTTCTTCATAGTAATTTCTTACAATCCTCTCTATTTCTGTGGTATCAGTTGTAATCTCTCCTCTTTCATTTCTGATTGTGTTTATTTGTGTCCGTTCCTTTCTTTTCTTGATGAGCCTACTTAAAGGCTTCTCTATTTTGTTTATTTTTTCAAAGAACCAACTCCTGGATTCATTGATCTTTAGAATTGTACTTTTAGTCTCTATGTCATTTAGTTGTGCTCTGATCTTAGTTATTTCCTTCCTTCTACTTGCTTTGGGCTGTTTTTGTTGTTGTTCCTCGAGTTCTTGCAGGCGTAGAGTAAGGTCATTTGTTTGAAATGCTTCTGTTTTCTTTAGGTAGGCCTGTATTGCTATAAACTTCCCTCTCAGGACTGCCTTGGCTGTATCCCATAAGTTTTGGGTTGTTGTGAGATCATTTTCATTTGTTTCCAGAAACTTTTTGATTTCTTCCCTAGTTTCATTCTTGACCCATTCGTTGTTTAATAGCATACCGTTCAGTCTCCATGATTTTGGGTGTTTTGGGTTTTTTCCTTTGGGGTTGGTTTCCAGTTTCAGTCCCTTATGGTCAGAGAAAATGCTTGGTATGATTTCAATATTCTTGAATTTGTTGAGGCTTGTTTTGTGCCCTATCATGTGATCTATCTTTGAGAATGTTCCATGTGCATTTGAAAACAATGTGTATTTAGCTTCTTTGGGGTGAAGAGCTCTGTATATATCAGTTAGGTCCATTTCATCAAGGGTGTTGTTTAATGCCGCAATGTCTTTGTTGATATTTTGTTTGGAAGATCTGTCCATTTTTGATAGTGGGGTGTTAAAATCCCCCACTATAATTGTGTTGCTGTCTATATCTTTCTTGAATTCCTCTAAGATTTTCCTTATATATTTTGGTGCTCCTATGTTGGGTGCATATATATTTATGATGTTAATGTCTTCTTGGTGGATTCTTCCCTTGAGTATTATGAAGTGACCTTCTGGGTCACTCTTTATGGCTCTTTTTTTGAAGTCTATTTTGTCTGATATGAGAATTGCTAACCCAGCTTTTTTTTCTTGTCCATTTGCTTGGAAAATTTGTTTCCAGCCTTTGATTTTTAGTCTGTGATGGTCTTTTGTCCTGAGGTGGGTCTCTTGTAGGCAGCATATGTGTAGGTCATACTTTCTTATCCATGACGCTATTCTGTGTCTTTTGATTGGAGCATTTAATCCATTTACCTTTAAGGTTATTATTGATAGGTACTTATTCATTGCCATTTTTGTACCTGTGTTCCTCTCTGTCTGTCTCTTTTCCTTCCTTTCCTTAAAGCAGACCTTTTAGTATTTCTTGTAGAGCTGGCTTGGTGGCAGCAAATTCTTTTAGACTTCTTTTGTCTTGGAAGCTCTTTATTTGGCCTTCTATCTTGATTGAGAGGATTGCTGGGTAAAGTAGCCTTGGTTGTAGGCCTCTGTTTCTCATTACTTGGAATATTTCTTGCCAATCTCTTCTTGCTTGGAGTGTTTCCATTGAGAAGTCAGTGGCTAACCTTATTGGGACGCCCTTGTATGTTATTTCTTTTTTCTCCCTTGCTGCCTTTAAGATTCTCTCTTTGTCTTGGAAGTTTGCCATTTTAATGATGATGTGTCTTGAAGTGGGCCTCTTTGGGTTCCTCTTGAATGGGACTCTGTGAGATTCCTGGATTTGTGTGACTTTTTCTTTTGTCAAATTAGGGAAATTTTCTCTATTTACTCTTTCAAATATGTTTTCTATCCCTTGTTCTTTTTCTTCTCCTTCTGGTATTCCTATTATTCGGATATTATTACGTTTCATATTGTCTTGCATTTCTCTTAATCTCTCTTCATTCTTTCTGAGCCTCTTTTCCCTTTCCTGTTCTTTCTGTGAGATGCTTTCTACTTTGTCCTCCAATTCACTAATCCAATCTTCTGTTTCATCCACCCTATTTTTAATGCTTTCCACTGTGTTTTTAAATTCAGAAATTGTATTCTTCATTTCCTCTTGGGCCTTGCTAATAATTTCCATTTCCTTTTTCATGTTGATATAGTTCACAGTGAGATCATTGTAGCTTCCCTGTAGTTTCTGGTAGCTGATTGTGAGCTCTTTGAACTTCCTGATCACCAGTGCTTTGAATTCAGTATCTGATAGTTGACTTGCCTCTGTTTCATCTAACATTCTTTCTGAGGATTCCTCCTTTCCTTTCATCTGGGGATTGTTTCTTTGTCTTCCCATTGTTTGTGAGACTCTTGTTAGCCTCAGCTTCTTAGATTAATTTGTTTTGACACCCTGGGTTTATGGTATGAACTTTTGTGGTGGTATGCCTGTGAATTTCAATGGCGTAGCCTCTTTTGGTTATCCTGTTGTTCTCTGCTTCCACCTACTCAAATATGCAGCAACTTGTGGCTTCTCTCCTGCAACAATGTGCAATTTGTCTCTCTGACTCTACTATTGGGAGGCCTCTTCTATGGGTCCAGCTCTGGTCTTTTTATATTTTCAAGTTGATTGTGACTCTTGTGGGTAAAAGAAAGAAATAATAAGGAAAGAAATAAAAGGAAGAAAGAAAAAAATGGTAGGGGAATGGAAGAAAGAGCAATAAGTTTAGAAAGAAAAGAAAAAGAAATAAAGCAGAAAATCCGGGAAAAGAGGACAAAATTATGGAAAGATGAAACAGTAATAAAGTTTAAAAGAAATAACAGATTACTTTAAAAAAGCAAAAAGATAAAGAAAAGGAATGGAGAAGGAAGAAAGGTAAATAAAAAAAAGAAAGAAAGAATAAAAATAAAACAAAGTAAAAAAACAAAAAACGCACCAAAATAATCTCTCAAAAACAACCTCAGAAAAAGGAATGTCACTTGTTGGCTTCTAACTAGCCGAACCAGTTTTCTGGTTGCAGTTGGCTGAGGGTCGATTGTTGTGATTTTTTCAGCCAGCCCCTCTAAGGATCCAGACACTTGGCGCCTCTCCCCCAGCTCCCTACAATGGGGAGCTAGGACTTTCTCGCAGCGCTCCCCTTCCAGGGGTTACTGCCATAGTCTGGTTTGCTGTGTTTGCAGGCACCTGCACTGGCCTAGTTGACTGGTTCCCTTGGGATTGAGCACAGGCCTGCCCCCGTTCAGTTGGGAGGCCCCAGACCCTCTGCCCAGTCCTGGGCTCGCTGCCAAGCTGGGTGTGAAGCAGACCAGGCTGCCGTGTCTACTGGATTCAGAGCCCCAGGCTGCACCTCTGAGTTCTCCTGGGCTGGCAACCACAGAGTCTTTGACTGGGGCCCTTTGTCCTCCGCACCCTCTCTGTAAACTCTATCAAACAAGTCTCTCCTGGCCCCCCACCTTGCTTGGCCAGAAAGGGAGGGGGTTGAGGGTCTCAGCTCTTTTCCCAGGACCCTTCAGCGTCCCGGGCTTCCAGATAGTCTGAGGGGGTTAGACTGGAAGCCGGGAGCCGATCTGAGGACTGGGCGCAGACCTAGAAACTCTGTGTGCTCATCATGGCACGCTGCGTGGTGTGTATCCCTTCTGCTCCTGTGTTTGTCTGGGTCCCCTGGCCAACCTCTGGCAAAAAAAAACCCTAGGGATGTAGCAGCACCACGCCGGGTGCTGGACCCAGAACTGTGTGCAGGCTGAAATCTCCCTCTGCTCCCCTCTGGTTGGGTCTCTTGGCCGGTCCGGGCCCAAAAATCCTAGGGAGGGAGTTTTCTGGGCGCTGAACGTTGGCCTAGGCGCCCTCAGGCACTTGCCCAGACACACTGCGTGTGGAGCGACTAGTTTCCCAAATTGTGCGCAGGCTGAAATTTCTTCCACACCTCTTTGCCTGGGCCACTCGGCCTGCCTGGCAGAAAAATTCCAGGGAGGGAGCCGTCCGGGCGCTGAAAGCTGTCCCAGGAGCCTTTAGGCACTCTCCCAGACACAGTTCCCACCAGGCACTGAACCCCCGAGCTATGCACAGACTGAAATCACCTCTGCTCCCCTCTGGTTGGGCCACTTGGCAGGTCCCCGGCCCAAAAATCCTAGGGAGGGAGCTTTCTGGGCGCTGAACGTTGGCCTAGGCGCCCTCAGGCACTTGCCCAGACACACTGCGTGTGGAGCAACTAGTTTCCCAAATTGTGCGCAGGCTGAAATTTCTTCCACACCTCTTTGCCTGGGCCACTCGGCCTGCCTGGCAGAAAAATTCCAGGGAGGGTGCCGTCCAGGCACTGAAGGCTGTCCCAGGAGCCGTTGGGCTCTCGCCACAGGGCGCTGGTTCCCCTACCCTGCACCGGCTGTTTCTCCCTGCTCCGTCCCAGAGACTACTGTACCGCTGCTGTCTCCCTACCGTCTCGTTCCTCCGTGACCGATGAGGTTTCTGGTCTCTTATTTTCATATATGCTTGGCAACTGCTGGCTTGCTGGCCTCACCTCCTCCGATCAGATAGATTTCTGTCTCTTTTGTACTAGGAACTGGTATCTACTCCGTCCTAGTCCACCGCCATCTTGAAACCCCCCCCCCCAGATATCCTTTATATTAAGGAAGTATACAATTATAGCTCATGTCAAACTAAAGTATTCAACTATTGCTAATTTCCACTCCAAATTTTCAGTGGCTTAAACAAACAAAAATAGAGGTTTTGCTTTGTTTTGTTTTGTTTTGATTTGTTTTAATGACTCAAATGATAGTCTACCATAGATCATAGAACACTAGAAGGGCTCTGCTCTCTGCTGTCACTCAGGGACCCATGCTCCTCTATACTGATAATCCTATCTCTCAGAGCCTTAGAATCCTCCTGGAGTCTCTTCATCAGGATGCCAGAAAAGAGGAGAAACATGTAGGCAATTATATGATAGATGTTCACAGGCAAGGCCTAGAAATGGCTGATATCATTTCTTTCCACATTTCATTGAAAAGAATTCCTCTATGCAATGAAAGCTGAACAATGTTGCCTATCTTTGTGCCCAGGACAAAAGGGAACAAAGTTCAGTGATTTGTTTTTCCTATTACCATCCACCTATATGCATATTTATGCATATTTGTACAAATATGTGTTTCAATGTATCAATAAGGACTTGCTAGGTTACACAGCAGTAAAAGACAACCTAAATGCCTCAACTTCTTTCTACTATAGATCTATATACCAGTTGAGGGTCAGAGGACTGGCTCTACTCATCCCACTTATTCAATGACTCAGATTGATGCAGGAACCAACTAACATGTGTTTCTATGATAGCTTTAGTAGGTCAAGAAAAAGCTAGAAAATATGGCACAGCATTCTCTTGACTAAAGCAAGTCACATTGCCATGACTAACTGCCAGGACAAGAAAATGTGATTCCCCCATGTACTTGGATACAGAGAGGAGCCAAATATAAGTGAACAATGGAAGTATTGTCCCACTTAATACATATAAAACTATGAATCAGTGTTCTAAAACCCATATCACATCTAAACTATAACTGTTTTCATATATATATATATATACATATATATATATATATACACACACATATGTGTGTGTGTGTGTGTGTGTGTGGTTGGAAAACACTGAAATGCAGCTCACTCCAAAGATAGGATAAGGTATTTAAGAAAATATTAAAATCTTGCTTAACTTGGCCATTATTAATATCATTATTCACTAAATTCAACAGTCTGTCTAGAAAAAGTGTATCTGCATTTGTTTATTGTGAAATCCATAAGTCAACCTCAATGGATTCAGCTAAGCCATTCCACAAATCTCTATTCTTGGGACTAACATTTACCATGGCTAAAGATTTTAGTTCAGTTGGAATTTGTCAAATACCATAGGCCCAAACTAAACTCTGTTAGCAAAGGTCAAGATTTGTGGAAATTAAATACAAAAAATCATAAATAGCTACATTTTCAATAACCTTCTTCAAATTTTAGAAACTTGTTGGGAACTGCTCTGCTTGGTTTCAGGAGTTGTAACTACCCCCCCACCCCCCCAGCTAAGGATGAGCGAGCAACTTCCAGAATGCAAGCCACAGGAGACAAAGCTAGTCTCTGGTAGCAAACACTGCTTCAGCTTACTCCCCTGCCCCAAAGCATGGTCAGCTAATTAATGATGGGTAAGACTCCTCACATTCAATTTCTCTATTTGCAATCATTACTCAAGATCTAACCAGAATTTCATTGGCTGTTGGTTGAGCCAGAATAGGTCAGAATGAGTTCAAAGTGCTATATGGGCTTGATGATTTTACATTTGTCAAATACATAGGGGGTATATCATAGAATAATTATTACTTTCTATCAGTATCCTTCCCCCACATTTTGTTTCTTCATGAGTGATTTCTGGAAATAGTGACTCTGCTCTCGATCCTGGAGCACATGATCTGGGGTAGGCTATAGAATCTTCTGCTAAAGAGGGATGGGGAGAGCTTTGGGGGATTCCACCTTAATTTCTGGAACTCCATTTGCTCTCCTCTGCCTTTTTCTGGCCTCCATATGGTTTACCTATATCTGCAGTCTGTATTTTCCCCTTACTTTCCCCTTCAGCTAACATTTACTGAGAACAGCTATGTCCCAGATTCTGTGCCAAATCATGAAGATATAAAGCAGAAAAAAATGTACTCTACTTTTGAGAAAGTCAGAATCTAGTAAGAAAATGGAAATTTAAATGAACTCAACAAATAGAAATTGCTCCACAATGCTTGGAGCACTGCAAGCACTACCTCATTTACTTTACTTTTTCCAGATTTAATAAAACTAGCTCAAGTTTCACCTAGATTATCAGGAGTGGCAGGATCAAAAACATGTATTTTCTTGTCCTCTCCTGGATCATCTGAGGATCCCAGAAGTCTTCAGCACAGTCTTGTTTTGAGTAAGGAAAGCTTTGTCATCTGCCAGCTGGCTCTTCCTGGTGACCTGGTTCTCACTGCTCCCAACCCCCACTCTCCTTCAGTACTGGCCCCTCACTTGTCGGCATTGCTGATCTATGCTGCAGCCAGTGGGGTTCTTTGAGAGAGATGCTCTGCAGATTTCTCTACTTCCTCTGTGCTAAATCCACATGAGACCCCATTATCCAGTTTCCTATGGCTGTGGCTCTAGGTACTCAGGCCTTCCAGACACCCTTCCTGCATTCTCTTCCAAGATTCCACATCCCAGAGGCACACAGCTTCAGACCCTTCCTGGAGTCCACCGTGACTTGAGGATCCTTCTCAGTTCTAACAATACACTGGACTTATTTCTTCTCTTTTTCAAGCACTGTTGCTGGGACCGACCCAGATCTTTGGAATGCCTGGCAAGCAGGAAGACCTCTTCCCAGATAGTCCAGCAGCACATTTTGTGGGCTTGAATTGCGGTTATAGCTTACAGTTATGAAAGCAGCACATTGCACAACTTCAGGAGTGGGATGGCTGGGTCAGAGGACAAATGCAACACTTAATTTCACAAAGAAACTGAAGGCTTTCCAGAATGACTACACCAGTTTGCACTCCCATTAGCTACACTCTCTCTCCCAACATCCTTGCCAACACTTGGGTCATCCATCCTTCTAACTATTGCTATTCCAATAGGTCTGAAGTGCTTTTCATTACTAATATTTCCAGAGCAGAATGATCAATGACACTGGGCTTTTGTCATTTATGCATAGTCTGTCTTAGTCATGAATCTATGCCTTAGATAAATAATAATTTGGAAATAAGCTTAATCTATACAGTATATTTTTCATGATTTTTTATCGTTGCTCAAGTACAGTTTTCTGCCTTTTCCCCCCAACCCCAGGTCAACACCCCAGCCTCCCAACTCCAACCTCTGTTTCCACCCTCCCTCCTTGTTATTGTCCATGTGTCCTTAATAATTGTTTCTGCAAACCCTTCCCCTTTTCCCCTGAAATTCTCTCCCCTCTCCCCACTGGTTGCTGTCAGCATGTTCTCAATTTCAGTGTCTTTGGTTATATTTTGCTCATTTGTGTGTTTTGTTGATTAGATTGATTAGGTCAAAGCTGATATCATATGGTATTTATCTCTCACTGCCTGGCTTATTTTACCTAGCATAATGCTTTCCAGTTCCATCAATACTGTCAAAAAGGGTATGAGCTCCTCCTTTCTTTCTGCTGCATAGAATTACATTGTGAAAATGTACCATGGTTTTTGATCCATTCATTTACTGATGGGCACCTAGGTTGCTTCCAGCACTTGGCTATTGTAAATTGTGCTGCTATGAACATTGGGGTGTATAGGTTCTTTTGGATTGGTGTTTCAGTGTTCTTAGGATATAATCCTAGCAGTGGAATTGCTGGGTCAAAAGGCAGGTTCATTTTTAGTTTTCTGAGATAATTTTCCATACTATTTTTCATAGTGGTTGTAAACAGTCTGCAATCCCACCAACAGTGCACTAGGGTCCCCTTTTCTCCACAACCTCTCCTTTACTTGTTTGTTGCTTTGTTCATGATGGCCATTCTGACCAGTGGAAAGTGGTATTTCATTGTGGTTATAATTTGCATCTCTATGATAGCTAGTGATATTGAGCAACATTTCATGTGTCTCTGGATCCTCTGTATGTTTCTCCTTGGAGAAATGCCTGTTCAAGTCTGTTGCCCACTTTTTAATTGGGTTGCTTGTCTTCTTAGAGTGGAGTCATGTAAATTCCTTGTATATTTTGGAGATTAAACCTTTATCTGAGATATCATTGGCAAATATATTTTCCCATACAGTTGGTTCTCTTTTTACTTTACTACTTTTTCCTTCAGCCATACAGAAACTTTTTATTGTGATGAGATCCCATTTGTTTATTCTTTCCTTTATTACCCTTGCTCTGGGGGACATATCAGTAAAAATGTAGCTGAAATTGATCTGAGATCATGATCTATTTCATCAGATCATGAAATAGATCTGAGATTTTCCTGCCTATGTTCTTCTCTAGGACTTTAATTGTGTCATGGCTTATATTTAAGTCTTTTATCCACCTTGAATTTATTTTGGTGTATGGTATAAGTTGGTGCTCGAGTTTCATTTTGTTGCACATAGCTGTCCAGATCTCCCAACACCATTTGTTGAAGAGGATATTTTTACTCCATTTTATGCTGCTTTTCCCTTTGTCAAAAATTAATTGATCATAAAGACTTGGGTTTATTTCTGGGCTCTGTTCTGTTCCATTGGTCTATCTGTCTGTTTTTATTCCAGTACCAGGCTGTATTTGATTACTGTGGCCTTATAATACAGTTTGGTATAGGTATTGTGATCCCTCCTACTTTCCTTTTCTTTCTCAAAATTGCAGCAGACATTGGGGGTCATTTATGGTTCCATATAAATTTTTGAAGTGTTTGTTTCATATCTGTGAAATATGCCACTGGTACTTTAACAGGTATTGCATGGAATTTGTAAATTGCTTTGTGCAGAATGGACATTTTGATGATGTTAATTCTTCCAATCCATGAACACAGTATATGTTTTAATTTGTTTGTGTCTTCTTTAATTTCTTTCTTCAGTGTTGTCTACTTTTCTGGGCACAGGTCTTTTACCTCCTTGGTTAGGTTTATTCTTAGATATTTTATTTTTCTTGTTGCTATATCAAATGGGATTTTTTCCATGATTTCTGCTTCTGCTGTTTCATTGTTGGTATGCAAAAATGCCTTTGACTTCTGAATATTGACTTTGAATCTCGTGGTTTTGCCAAATTCATTTATTCAGTTTAGTGAGCAGTTTTTTGGCAGAGTCTATAGAATTGCCTATGAACACTATCATGTCATCTGCAAACAATGACAGTTTTGTTTCCTCCTTTCTCATTTGGATGCCTTTTATTTCCTTTACCTGTCTGATTGCTGTGGCTAAAACCGCCAACACCATGTTGAATAGGACTGGTGAAAATGCACAACCTTGTCTTTTTCCTGATCTTAGTGGGAAAGATTTTAGTTTTTGTCCATTGAGTATGATATTGGCTGTAGTTCTCTCATATATGGTTTTAATTATGTTGAGGAATGCTCCCTCTATTCCCACTTTGCTAAGTGTTTTTATCATAAATGGGTATTGTACTTTATCAAATGCTTTTTCTGCATCTATTGATATGATCATGTGATTTTTGTCTTTGCTTTTGTTTATGTGATGTATTACATTTATTGATTTGTGAATATTGTGCCATCCTTACATGTCTGAAATGAATCCCACTTGGTCATGGTGTATGATCTCTTTTATGTATTGCTGGATACAATTTGCCAATACTTTATTGAGGATTTTAGCATTTATGTTCATCAGCAATATTGGCCTGAATTTTTCTTTCTTTGTTGTGTCTTTATCTGGTTTTGGATTAGGATGATGCTGGCTTCATAAAAGAATTTGAGAATCTTCCATCATTTTGGATTTTTTGGAATAGTCTGTGAAGAACAGGGGTAAGCTCTTTCTTAAATGCTTTGTAGAATTCTCCTGTGAAACCATCTGGTCCAGGCCTTTTGTGTGTCAGGAGATTTTTGATTACTGTTTCAATTTCATCTGCTGTTATTGGTGTGTTCAGGCTTTCTATTTCTTCACTGAGTTTTGGAAGATTACATTTTTTTAGAAATTTCTCCATTTCACCTAGGTTTTAAAAAATCTTGACATATAGTTCTTCATAGTAATTTCTTACAATCCCTTCTATTTCTGTGGTATCAGTTGTAATCTCTCCTCTTTCATTTCTGATTGTGTTTACTTGGGTCCTCTCTCTTTTTTTCTTGATGAGCCTTCTTAAAGGCTTGTCGATTTTGTTTATCTTTTCAAAGAACCAACTCCGAGATTCATTGATCCTTAGAACTGTGCATTTAGTCTCTGTGTCATTTAATTCTGCTCTGATCTTGGTTATTTCCTTCTTTCTACTTGCTCTGGGCTGTCTTTGTTGTTATTTCTTGAGTTCTTATAGGTGTAGGATCAGGTTGTTTATTTGAAATATTTCTATTTTTTCTAGGTAGGCCTGTATCACTATGATCTTTGCTGTCAGGACTGCCTTCACTGTGTTCCATAAGTTTTGGATTGTTGTCAGTTGATTTTCATTTGTTTCCAGAAACTTTCTGATTTCTTTCTTGACCCATTCATTGTTTAATAGCATGCTATCCAATCTCCATGAGTTTGAGTGTTTTCCTTAAGGATGCTTTCTAGTTTGATTCCTTTGTGTTCAGAGAAAATGCTTGATATGATTTTAATTTTCTTGCATATGTTGAGTTGTTTTGTGTCCTATTATGTGATCTATCTTTGAAAATGTTCCAGGTGAAAAATTAGCCTGAAAGAAAGCCAGCCTAAAAAATCCGCAGTTTAGCCTGGCTGGTGTGGCTCAGTGAGTTGAGTGCCAGCCTGCAAACAGAAAAGTCACTGGTTCCATTCTCAATCAGGGCACATGCCTGAGTTGCAGGCCAGTTCTCCAGTTGGGAGGTGTGTGAAAGGCAATTGATCTATGTATCTCTCACACATTAATGTTTTTCTCCCTTTCTTTAAAAACAAATAAATTAAATAAAAAAACAAAAATATTCCATGTGTATTTGAAAAGAATGTGTATTTTGCTTCTTTAGGATGAAGGGCTCTATATATATCGGTTAAGTCCATTTCATCTAGGCATTGTTCAATGCCACAGTATATTTGTTGACAGTTTGTGTGGAAGATTGGTTCATTTTGACAGTGGGGTGTTAAAATTTCCTGCTATAATTGTCTTGCTGTCGATATCTTTCTTGAAGTCCTCCAAGATTTTCTTTATGTATTTGTGTGCTCCTATGTTCGGTGCATATATATTTACAATGTTTATGTCTTCTTGGTGGATTCTTCCCTTGAGTATTATGAAGTGACCTTCTGGGTTTCTCTTTATGGCCTGCTGTTTGAAGTTTATTTTTTCTGATATGAGTATTGCTACTCTGGCTTTTTTTTTCCTTTCCATTTGCTTGGAAAATCTGTTTCCAGCCCTTCACTTTCAGTCTGTGTAGGTCTTTTGTCCTGAGGTGGGTCTCTTGTAGGCAGCATATGTGTGGGTCATGCTTTCTTATCCATTCAGGTATTCTATGTCTTTTGATTGAAGCATTTAATCTATTTACATTTAAGCTTATTATTGATAGGTACTTATTCATTGCCATTTTTCGTACCGACGTTCCCCTCTCTCTTTTACTTCCTTTTCTTAAAGCAGTCCCTTTAGCATCTCTTGCAGAGCTGGTTTGGTGGAGGTGTATTTTTTTAGACTTCTTTTGTCTGGGAATCTGCTTATTTGGCTTTCCTTCTTGATTGAGAGAGAGCCTTGCTAGGTAAAGTAGCCTTGGATGCAGGCCTCTGGTTCTGATTACTTGGAATATTTCTTGCCATTCTCTTCTGGCTTGGAGCTTTTACATTGAGAAGTCAGCTGCTAACCTTATCAGGGCTCCCTTGTATGTTCCTTCCTGTTTCTCCCTTGCTGCCTTTAAGATTCTTTCTTTGTCTTGGAGTTTTGCCATTTTAATGATGATGTGTCTTGAAGTGGGCCTCTTTTTGTTCCTCTTAATTGGGACTTTTTGTGTTTCCTGGATTTGTATGACTTTTTCTCTCATTAAATTAAGGAATTTTTCCATCATTACTTTTTGAAACAGGTGTTCTGTCCTTTGCTCTTCTTCTTCTCCTCTGGTATCCTTATTATACAGATATTATTATGTTTCATGTTGTTCTGTATTTCCCTTAACCCCTCTTCATTCTTCCCTAGTCTCTTTTTCTTTTCTTTCTCTTTGTGGGTGTGTTTTTCTACCTTGACCCCCAGCTTACTGATCCCATCTTCTGCTTCATTGATCCTGCTTTTGATTCCCTCTACTGTGTTCTTCAGTTCAGAAATTGTATTCTTCATTTCCTCTTGGTCCTTGTTGATAGTTTCTATTTCCTTTTTCATGTTGATATAGTTTGCAGTAAGTTCACTGAAGTTTCCCTGTAGTTTTTGGTAATTCTCTGTGAGCTCATTGAGCTTCCTAATAGCCATTGCTTTGAACTCAATATCTGAGAGTTGAGTTGCCTCTTTCATTTAGTATTCTTTCTGAGGCTTCCTCCTTTTCTTTCATTTGGGGATTGTTTCTTTGTCTTCCCATTGTTTGTGAGACACTTCTTGTTAGCCTCTGCTTCTCAGATTGATCTGTTCTGACTCCCTGGGTTTCTGGTGTGAACTTCTATGGTAGAAGATCCCTAAGGTTCAGTAATGCAGTCTCCTTAATCTCCTGCTCTTGGGCTCTCATTTATGTTGGCTTTCTGTATGTCTTTGGGTTTTGATTTTTATTGGGCTTTTCTTTGGTGGGTTCTTTCCTTCAGCCGATTTATTGAGGGTCACTTCATCCACCATGTCTTGTATTCTGTTGTACAAGTATGGACAGGTTGTGTTGAAGCTGATTCTTCTGTGTGTACAATGTTTTGAGGCTTCTCTCTCACTCTTGTTCAGTTGTTTGTTGTGGGTAATTTCCCCGCCATTTAGTTGTATTTCCAGATCAGTCCTAGATTGAGGTCAGTGTGGCTTCCACTCCCTCCTTCACCTTCTTCCTTTGTTATTTGTTGGTGGTTTCTTTGTTGGTGGGTTTCCTCTTTCAGCTGGTGTACTGGTGTTCACAGCTCCCACCTTGAAGTACTCTGGATTGGTAAAGTAAAATTTGTCCCACTGTCTCAGTTGTTGGGATGACCTCTCTTTGGGTCTATTTCTGTTATTTTCACAGCTCCTGGTTTTATTGTCTCAGTTATAGGAAAAGAAGAAAAAAGGAAAGAAAGGAAGGAAAAAAGGAATAAAAAAGAAAATGAAGGAAGGAAGAAGAAATAAAAAATAGAGAAGAAAAGAAAGGAAGAAGAAATTTTAAAAGAATTTAAAAGGAAGGAAGAAAGAATAAAAAAGAAAGGAAGAAGGAATAAAAAGAAAGAAGCAAAGAAAGGAAGAAAGAATTGAAAAAGAAATAAAAAAGCCTTCTTCTGGCTCTAAACAGGCCAAGTCAGTTCTGCTGGTCTTCTTGGCTGCATCAGGCTGAGGAGGAATTGTTTTTGCTTTTCTCCCTTTCTGAGCCACACACTCTTCGCTGTTGTCCAGCCTCTAGCCCAGTTCCTCCATTCACTCTCAGGCCCCCAGTACCCTTCTGCACCCAACCTAGGCCTTCAGTCCACCAGTTGTCCTTGAGGTTCACCAATTAGGGGCAACTCACACACCACCTTCTTGCTTTTTGCTGTCCTAGATGCTAGGGACTCTCAACATCCCTTCGGCGTTGTTCATTCCTCACACTGAGTCAAGTCTTTCCAGGAACTGCCAACTGCCCAGCCCTGTACCACCCCTCTGTGGGGCATTTCCACCTTCTTCCTAGAGAGCCAGTCAGCCCTACAGGGCCCTGGGGGCAGGGGCTGGGTGGGAGGTCCTCCATCCCCAGTGCTTCAGGCATGGAAGTGACAGGCAGCCACTGGGCTATGAATTGGGTGCGCACCGTCCAGGGGCTGCAGGGGTAGAGGGACAGGAGGTGGGGCTGCTGCTGCAGAGAATTCCCCAAACAGCTTCCAAGTGCCTCTTTTTTCTCTTTATTTTTGAAAAATTCCTTCTATTCCAGCCCCTCAGTCCAAACAAGCACCTGGCCGCTCACACAGCCCAGCCTGGCTTTCTCCCAAGAATCTTGCAGCAGATCTGGTGGGCACTGGGGCTGGAGCTGCAGCCACCCTGGTCCCTGCACTGGTCCCAGGGACCTTATTGTCCTTGAGCACTCTCCTTACCATCTGATTTTTCCAATGTTCTCTACAATTTTTGGTCTCCAATCTTCATATATGTGGGGATACCATTGGTTGTTTACTCTGTTGCTCAGAAGATAGGATAAGTATTTTACCCATGCACAGGGGAAAGTAGACTTTGCTCCCACCTAGCTTGCCACCATCTTTTCTCTGTATATGATATATTTTAAAGTAAGAGATAGCTAACCCTGCCCCTTCTGGAACAAATATGAGTTCTTTTGAAGAACCCTAAGGGCATTGCTTCCTTGCATCTTACACCATATTCAGTGCCTTCCCACAACACACTCCTTACTGTGAGGTTAACCAGGAGCACTGCAGAGACAGGTGCTGAGGAGGAATGGGACAATGGGTGACATAAGCAGAGGCTTTGCACTGAAGTTCTAGAAATAAATAGTGATGGTGGGTGTGGAATAATTTGAGCACACTAATGCCAGTGAACTGTACACTTAAAAATGACTAAAGTCATGAACCTTATGTTATTAATATATTACAACAATTTTAAAAGTCACTGTGCTTGCTTTATGGAGAAGAGGCTGGGAAAGCAGTAGTGGAAGCAGAAAGACCACTTAGAAGGTGACTGCAATAGTGTAGGCAAGAAGCACAGGTGGACGTGGGCATGGTGGTGGTTCATTAAGATCAGGGGCCAGTTCAGGGTGTCCTAGTACCACCCACTTTACATCATTATGGTGTCCCTGAAAATGAAATGTTGTGTGCAAAAACACTAAGAGCCAATTTTCTGGAGTTTGTAAATGGACTTAAAAAGTTATGCTATGGAGTTCCAGCCAAGATGTGGGAATAGGTAGAAATGCTTTGCTTCCTCACACAACAAAAAGAATGATAAAAAAAACAATTTAAAAACAAAACACAACTGCCAGAATATCAAACTTCATGGAAGTCCAAAAACCAAGGAGTTAAAGAAACATTCATCCAGACTGGTAGGAGGGGGTTGAGATGGGCAGCCAGGCAGAGAGGACATATGACAAGGCAGCAGACCATGAGCATGAAGTGAGGGCTGGTGGGGCAGGTAGTCCCACATTCACATGCAGATAAACTGGGAGGAACAATCGGTGATCAAGACAGACCATGCAGACAAGGGTTTCAGTGTGGGAAATTAAACACTCAAAACCTCTGGTTGTAAAATTGTGTGGGGGTAGCAAAAGTCAGAGACACTCCCAAACTCACAGGAGAGTCCCTTTGAGAAGTCCACAGAGTCCTAGAAGATACACAAACCTACCCACCTAGGAATCAGCACATAAAAGGGAACAATCTACTTGTGGTATGCAAGGGAAATAACAGAAAGTGGGGCGAGAGCTGAGCAGTGGCATAGTTCCCTCCCCCACAGGCAGCACCACAATGCAGCAAAGAGGGTTGCCCTGCCCTGGTGAATACCTAGGGCTCTGCCCCTAAAAACATAAAAGGGGCACCAACACAAAGAAATATGGTCCAGCCCTGGGTGGTATAGCTCAGTGGATTGAGTGTAGGCTGCAAACTAAAGGGTTGCCGGTTCAATTCCCAGTCAGGGCACATGCTTGGGTTGCAGGCCAAGTCCCCCAGTGGGGGCCACATGAGAGGCAACCACACATTGATGTTTCTCTCCCTTTCTCCCTCCCTTCCTCTATCTCTCTAAAAATAAATAAAATTTTTTTAATAAAAAAGAAATATGGCCCAAATGAAAGAACAGATCAAAAGTCCAGAAAAAATAACTAACTGACAAGAAGATAGACAATCTATCAGAGGCAGAGTTTCAAATACTGTTAATCAGGATGCTCAAAGAATTAATTGAGTTCAGTTGAAAATGAAAGAAGAAATGAAGGCTACACAAAGTGAAATACAGCAAAATATACAGGGAACAGTGAAGGGAAGGAAACTGGGACTCAACAATTTGGAACGAAAGTAAGAAATAAACACCTAACCAGAACAGAATGAGGAAATAAGAATTCAAAAAAGTGAGGAGAGCTGAGGAACCTCTAGGACAACTTTAAATGCTACAACATCTGAATCATGGGGGTGCCAGAAGGAAAAGAGGAAGAGAAAGAAACTGAAAACTGATTTGAACAAATAAGGGAGTAAAACTTCCCCAATCTATCAAAGGGAATAGACTTCCAGGAAGTCCAGAAAGCTCAGAGAGTCCAAAAGAAATTGGAACCAAGAAGAAACACACCAAGGTACATTATAATTAAGTTACCCAAGATTAAAGATAAGGAGAGAATCATAAAAGCAGCAAGCAGAAAGGAGAGATTTATGTACAAAGGAGTGCCCATAAGACGATAGTCTTATTTCTCAAAAGAAACCTTGCAGGCAAGAAGGGACTAGAAAGAAGTATTTGAAGTCAGGAAAGGCAATGACCTACATCTAAGATTACTCAGCAAAACTATCATTTACAATGGAAGGGCAGATAAAGTGCTTTCCAGATAAGGTCAAGTTAAAGGTGTTCATTGTCATCAAGCTCTTATTATATGAAAATGTTAAAGGTATTTATGTAAGATATAGAAGAAGATAAAAAAAACAATGAACAGTAAAATGACAATAAACTTACAACTATCAACAACTGGACCTAAAAAAAAAAAAAAGGAAAGAAAACTAAGCAAGCAACGAGAACAGTAACAGAATCACAGAAATGGAAATCACAAGGAACAGTTATCAGTGGGGAGGGAAGGGGAAGAATGGGGGAAAAATACAGGGAATAAGAAGCAAAACAGGTAGGCATAAAATATATGGGAGGAGATTAATAATAGTATAGGAAATGGAGAAGACAAAGAACTTATATGTACAACCCATGGATATGAACTAAGGGTGGGAAGAATGCTGAAGGGTAGAGGTTTGTAGGGCAAAGTGGGGATAAAGTAGAGGAAAAAAAAACTGGGACAACTGTAATAGGATAATCAATAAAATATACTTTAAAATTTTTAAACATAAAAATATAAAATATTATACTACATGGCAACACTTATAATCCTGACAAATTTCCTAAAATATTATTACAACACAGTAAAATATGTCTATATATAAGTAAAAATATTAGAATGTAAAATGTTTAAAATATCCATTTATGATCTCTAAATAATTTATTTATTTATTTATTTATTATTATTAGCTGTCATTATTAACCATCATTTGTTAACTTGGTTTGTATGCTGTAACATATAAACAGTTTGTTTACATTGGGTCATGGCAAATACCATGCTGCAATGAATTCATTAGCTTAAAAAATGTAGACAAAATTTACAATAAAAAAATAAAGCTACTTCCTGCAGCTACCTCCTACAATAAACTGCTTCTAGTTATAGCCCCTGGCTCTTAGGAACTAGGGCATAGACATCTTGGGATTGGGGGCAGGATTATTCTGTCTACTACAATGCTGTAGATAGAAGCAGAGAACAATGGAAAGAACTTTAGTTTTTCACAATGACACTGTGCACTTAAGCCTGAATTTCTTACCTCTGGATTTTTTACTATGTGATATAATAAATTTTCAAATTGTTTAAGAAAAAATGTTTTTTTAAGTATTCATATTAAGTTACTTTATGGCTTACTTTGTGATATTAGCAATACCTTTATGCTGTCTGGTTTTGTCACACTGATAGTTCTCATGTACATTTACATTTGTGAACAACAAAGTACAGACAAAAAAATTTAGATGAGTTAGAGCAATGATCCCAGATAAATAGGGAAAGATGACTAGTTTTTTACAAGCTACCAAATTATGATAAATACTTAGAATATTTTAAAATTAATCTATACTATTTAAACACGTTTTTGAGAAGGAAGAATGACTTGCCATATATATTTAAGGGGTTGTGGTAAAAATGCAGGCTAGTTATATATGGGCTAACCCATATTAATTTAATATGAAAATATACTATATCATATTTTTCTGTTTGCTTTTTCTAAATATGCATCTAAATTAGATGTCTCAGGAGTCTTTAATAAAATATTGTGTTGCTTCTGAACAGAAAGGAGCTCTGGGGAATGATGCTGAAGAGAAGACAAACAAGGAAACTTCAGAGTGTGGTCTGCTTGAAAGCGGAATTAAAAATAGCCACAAGAAGAAAAATGAAAATTAGAAAAAAATGTAAAAGCATCTTTTTTCTTTAATCTCTCTGTTTTACCCTTTCCATATATTATTTAACACAGGTGTTGCCATAATAGGATCTCGATTAACACAGCAGATACAGAATGAATGAATGAATAAAAAAATAAATAAATGGTTAGGTGGCTCATCACTTGGAATCAGTTCTATGGACAGTAAAGAGAATAGGAGGTATTTTCAGGAGCATGAATAGTTTATAATAATTTACTTCCTCATCCTCAGCAACAGCCACACATCCCCATTACCCTTAAGCAGATCTAACTGCTATAAGGATCACCAAAGTCTAATTTGAGGCTATCTTTTAATGTAACCACATGAATTGTATTGGGTTTTTATTTTGTATATGTTATGCATCAACAGAAAATATAAAAATATATTTATATACCCAAAGACTATTTTTAAATATAGTGGAAACAAAGTAGACCAATTAATGTTTGAACAACAGTGTAAAAAAAAGTGCTCATTCAGTTAGGAAGTGGAGTCCAAATACACACTACTTATTTAGTCTTCATCCTAGTACTGACTCAATTAGAAACATGTTTGCATACTGTAGGCTATTTAACCATTCAGGACCTCCATTTCCTGGACCAAACAGGGTTGTTTCAGGTGGTTGTTACAGTATCTCTCAGTTAAAAAAACTGGCCACCATCACCTTAGTAATAGTTTGAACTAATGTATAAATAAATACAAATGCCAAGCATTCCAACTAGAAGAAACAACTAAGTACGAAATCCTGGGCTATTCTCCAAGATTCTTAAAACTTACTTAAGAGTCCAAGGAGACAGAATTGCTGAAAATAAGTTGTGTTGCCTTGTGGATGCAAACCAAAAATATGTTTATAACAAAAGTATTTGATTTCTGTGCTCGTACAGACATACTTCTAGCTATCTACCCCAACTTCCAATATTACAAAAATTATTTTAAAATCTAAATCTATAATTCATAGTTTTTTGAGGTTTGTTGGGGTAGGGTATTGTGGGGTTTTTCTTGGGGAGTTCACCTTGAAATTCTAAAATCTTGCCTAGGAATACAGACCCTGTCTTTGAGCGTTTGTGCTACTCTTTAACTTACATGCATTGAAACTTTAAATGTGGTAGTATCATTTTATGCAGGATTAGATATTTTAGCTAATCTAAAAACAAAAGTATACAAAATTTATGATTCCATGGAAATTTTCCTAAATCAACCTTCCCCCCATTTTAAAAGCATTTGGCTTACTGTAACAAATGGTGCTTATATGTATTTCTTCCATGCAGCCCTTATTGTTTCCAATCACTCTATTAAAAAAAACAAATGCAAAAGAAATGTCAAATACAACCCCATTCCAGAGACAATAGCAAAAACATTTGGCTAAATTGAGTTTCAAAATCAAATGTGTGGTTCTCAACACATTTATTGAAAAGCGAATGTTTGCAGTAAAAGCATATATACAAACATAAACATCAGGGTCTTTATTATTAAATCAATGTAACTACATTAATATAATAGTGTTTTGTCAATAAGGAATAAATTTAAAGTGCAATGAATCAGATCCTCACTTTAAACAGTAATATTAAACTTATTTTACACCAAACATTTAATGAATGCTTCCAACAAAAAGCTAATGTAAGTGTTGCCATTGTTCCTGAATTTATCTCCATATTTTAAAATATGGATATATTTTTTAAATTAAAGACAAAAAGTTGGGACCAGAGGTGGGGAGAAGAGAAGATGGCAGGGAGGTAGGAGGGAGCAGATTCCACTTCCCCCTACACACGGGGGAAAAAAACCTGGCTGATCTACAGAGGAACAGAGCAAATAGCCAACAGTACCCAGCATATATGAAAACAGGAGACCAAAAATTGTAGTGGACACTGAAAAACAGACAGTAAGGAGACTGCTGTAGAACAATAAGGTCCCAGGGACAAGTGTGGGGACCAGGGCAGCTGCAGCCCCAGGCCCACCACCCAGTGGGTCTGCCACAGAGTTCTTGGGAGAGAGCTGGGTCAGCTGCTCCCTCCCCAGGCAAACAAGGTTTGAGCAGCACTGGGAGAAACCTGGTTGCTTGAATTCATTCGCAGAGAGGGGAATAAGGACTAAGTGGCAAACACCCAGGGGCTGTGAGCACCCACTCATAGCCCCCTGGGAAGAGTGTGCACCTGAATTGTGTGACTAGAGGCAGCCTGGCCAAGTGCACCTGCAACTCGGGGAGAGAGTGCTTTGTGGAAGGCCGGGAGCCCACACCTGTAAACCCAAGGAGAGCATAAGCTCCCAGAGCCAACACCCAAGCCCCTGCAAAGAAGCTCCAGGCTAGCTTTGGGGAGAGTACTTGCCAGGCTGACTGAGTGCTGAACAGGGAGAAAAGCCATACCAATCACCCCTCAGCCAGCTACAGCCAGCAAGACCAGTAAAACCAGTTTGGCCAGTTTGAAGCCAACAAGAGGTTTTTTTTGTTTTATTTTTCTTTTAAAGTAATTTTTTATTTTTTAATTTTTATTATGTTTTTATCTTTCAATTCCTTTTGCTTCTCTTTCCTTATTTCTGCTTTATTGCTTCTTCCTTTCTTTCCATTTTTTCTTCTTCCTTCCTTCTGTTTCTTTTTTCTTTTTAAATACCCACAAGTGAGACAAAATAACCTAGAACTGTAAAAAGTGTCCGGAGATGGACTCAAAGAGGGGGCATCCCAACAGCTGAGAACTGTGAAACAAATTTCACTTTGCTATTACAGAGAAACTGCAAGTTATTGCGTATTTGTATTATTATTTTTTCATTATTCTTACATCTTTTATTTTAATAGTATTTTTGTATTCCTCTTTTTTCTGTTTAGTCTTCTTTGCTTGACTGGTTATATCAAATTATTTGACAGGTTTCCCCTATTCTCTCATTTAGAGTGTATTGCTAATTTACTGTCCTTCACTTCACTTGTGTACCATTAGCACACTTACTCAAGATCCTATACTCCCTATTCTTGTTGTCCAGATCTCATAGATTCTGTCATATGATTGTTACTCTAATATTATTGTAAATAACAGCTGTACCATACAATCATAAGTACTACCCAACACCCCTCCCAGACCTTAGCCAATTTCAAGGTTTCCTGAATTCTATTACTATAGTGTTAACTCTATTCTCTCACACACTACACATGTTTACTATCTTTTACTCTCACCTTACCTCAGAATATGACCTCCCACAATCTCACTGCTTTCTAGATCCAGCTCACAATCTTTCCCTGCCCCAAAAGACTTATCTTCTCTCCATCCTTTCTAAAAGTGGCAAGTTGGGTGGAAGATAATGTTTAACACTATACACAGCCAAAGGATCTTCTATCTCTTCAGTACCAGCTGCTAATGTAAATATCATAGAATACTCTCTTGCTCTCTTGAAGCATTTCCTCCTACCCCTCCAATTAATCACACAAAAAAGAGTAGGTGGAAGCTGTGAACACCAACCAGGATAACCAATGAAAGAGGAAACCCAATAACAAAGGAACCACCAACAAATAACAACAGAAGAAGGGAGTGGAAGCCACACTAACCTCAATCCAGGACCTGTCTGGAAATACAACTAGTAGTGGAGAAATTACCCAGAACAAACAACAGAACAAGAGCAAGAGAGAATCCTAACACCATGTACACACAAAAGAACCAGCTTCAACACAACCAGCCCTGACCGGCAAAACAGGATACAAGAGGTTGTAGACAGAATGATCCCCAATTAACCAGATGGTGGGAAGGATCCACCAAAGAAATACCCAACAACAATCAAAACCCAAAGACAAACACAGAGCAAACTTAAACAATAGCCAAAGACCAGCAAGCTTGGGAGATCAAGGAGACCACACCACTAAATCTCACAGGTATTCTACCACAGAAGTCTACACCATAAACCCAGGGAGCCAGAACAGATTAATTTAAGAAACTGAGGCTAACAAGAAGAGTCTCACAGACAATGGGAAGACAAAGAAACAACCCAAATGAAAAGGAGGAAGCCTCAGAAAGAGTGCTAAATGAAAGAGAGGTAAGTCAGCTATCAGATACTGAGTTCAAAATAATGATAATCAGGAAGCTCCATAAGCTCACAGCTAATTACCAGAAACTACAGGGAAACTACAATGAACTCACTACAAACTATATCAACATGAAAAAGAAAATAGAAACTATCAGCAAAGGCCAAGAGGAAATGAAGAATACAATTTCTGAACTGAAGAACACAGTAGAAGAAATCAAAAGCAGGATCAGTGAAGCAGAAGATAGGATCAGTAAGCTGGGGGGCAAGGTAGAAAAACATACCCACAAAGAGAAAGAAAAGAAAAAGAGGCTAGGGAAGAATGAAGAGGGGTTAAGGAAAATGCAGGACAATATGAAACATAATAATATCTGTATAATAAGGATACCAAAATGTCCATACTACCCAAAGCAATTTACAGATTCAATACAATACTTATTAAAGTACCAATGGCATATTTCACAGATATAGAACAAACACTTCAAAAATTGATATGGAACCATAAATGTTTATGGAACCATAAACGATCCCGAAAAGATGTTGCAATAAAGTCCTAGAGAACACATGCAGGGAAATCTCAAATATTTCAGGCAATATTTTCACCGATACATCCCCTAGAGTAAGGCACATAAAGGAAAGAATAAACAAATGAGATCTCGTCAAAATAAAAAGCTTCCGAACAGCTAAAGAAAACAGTATTAAAATGAAAAGAGAACCAACTGTATGGGAAAACATATTTGCCAATGACATTTCAGACAAGAGTTTAATCTCTAAAATATATAAAGAACTCACATGACTCCACTCTAAGAAGACAAGCAAGACAATTAAAAAATGGGCAAAGGACTTGAGCAGACACTTCTCCAAGGAGGACATACAAAGGATCCAGAGACACATGAAAAGATGCTCAGTATCGCTAGCTATCAGAGAATTGCAAATTAAAACCACAATGAGATACCACTTTCCACTGGTCAGAATGGTCATCATTAACAAAGCAACAAACAACAAGTGTTGGGGAGGTTGTGGAGTAAAGGGAACCCTAGTGCACTGTTGGTGGGATTGCAAACTGTTACAACCACTATGGAAAACAGTATGAAATTTCCTCAGAAAACTTGAAATGGATCTGCCTTTTGACCCAGCAATTCCACTGCTAGGATTATATCCTAAGAACACTGAAACACCAATACAAAAGAACTTATGCACCTCAATGTTCATAGCAGCACAATTTACAATAGCCAAGTGCTGGAAGTAACCTAGGTGCCCATCAGTAAATGAATGGATCAAAAAACTATGATACATTTTCACAATGGAATTCTGTGCAGCAGAAAGAAAGTAGGATCTCCTACCCTTTGTGGCATGGATGGAACTGAAAAGCATTATACTAAGCGAAATAAGCCAGGCGGTGAAGGACAAATATATGATCTCACCTTTAACAGGAATCTAAACAACAAAACAAATGAATAAAATATAACCAAAGACACTGAAATTGAGAACAGAATGACAGTGACCAGAGAGGAGAGGGGAGGGAATTTCTGGGAAATTTTGAGGGGAAAAGGAAAGGGTCTACAGGAACAAGTATAACGGACACATGGACAAAACTGGGGGGGGGGGGGGTGAAATGGAAGGAAGGTAGGGAGGGCTGGGTCAGTTGGCTGGGATGGGAGTAAAAGATAAAAAAAGTGTATTTCAACAACAATTAAAATTGTTAAAGCAGACACTTCAACAATTTTTTTAAAAAGTTGGGACCAGAGTTATTTACAAAAACATGTTAGCATCACAAAGATTTATAAACCCCATAACTTTCTTAAGTATATTGAAAATGATTTGTACAATACATGATCCTAATATATATCCACTCTTATTCAAAAAAAGTGTCACATATAAAGTCACATTTCTGTGTAAGTCATAGGCAAAGAGAAGACATTGAATTTTTAAATAGTAAATCTTTGCACCAGCCAGACATGTGATTTATTTTTATGCCATACTTACCATAAAAGACACAATGTTGGGCCTACTTTCTCCTGACGAGAGTACGCCTACTTGAATTTGCTTTTCCAGTATATTTTCCTAAGCTCCAAGGGCCCTTCTTTTGCCTCTGTAACTTATTTCTTTAGCTCATTTCTTCTACTGCTCACTTTTATTACCTCTGTAACTTTCTAAACAAACTTTCTCTTATAATTTGTGTTCTTGGCTTTAAGGTCTTTCTTTGTCAAACTAGAATCAAGGTCCAACTTCACCAGTAACAACTGATGCTGTTTTGTTACTGATAACATATGGTGTCATGACCCAGATCAGCTCATCACCCTCTCACAGCAGAGTCAATCCTTTGTTAAAATGTGCCCTGTCAACGCTGAGATGGAAGGTAAATCTGCCCTCTGGACATGAAGTCACCCACCCCCATGACCACCCCAGCGACAGGTGGGTGACCAGAGTTGTCTCATTTTGGGAACCCACCTTCATCTCCAACTCCTGAAATGAGACTCAGCGATTTAACTGAACTTATTTCTAGGACTGAACAACTGAGTCAATGAAATATGGGTCAACCTACCAACTTCACTTTTAAATACAATAATTCTATATCAAGATGATGATGATTCACAGATTCCAGCCTATCCCTACTTTAGAAAAATCAGCTAACCGTCCTTTGTTCCAGTCTTAGATACCATTCCCTTATCTCCCTTAGATTGGTCAGGGAGAGACTTCCATACCCTATATGAGCAGCGATGATGGCCTTTGTCAGCAGAAAGTAGTTACTGAGGACTGATCATCCTCTCTCATCACCATAAAAGATTTCAGGGATGGAAGTCTCTGAGGAGGAAATGAGACAGGCTAGTAAGCCAGGACAAGTGGAACGAAGAAACTGAGACAGATAGTTAAACAGTCAAGCAGTTTACAGCCATCTAGTAAATCACAAAATCCTATCTTCTGTAACTAAGGTCACTAAGAGTAAATAGTTTACACTTCAGCTCCCCAACCAGAGAGTAAATAAATCACCCTATTCAGGGAGACACAGAACAAAAATTCATCTATGCTATTTATGCCAACCACACCCAGTACAGATGAAGTTAGGGAAATAAATCTCATTCTGATAATCAGCATAAAACTGATGAATATTCTATTGAGATACTCCCCTAAACTCCTAGTTTTTAAAACTCTCAAGATGAAGAGCCCAATGAGCTAGCACTCTCTCTCTCCCCCTCTCCCCCTCTCCCTCTCTTCCTTTCTCACTTTCCTACTCCCTAGAGTATACCTGATCAAGAGTCTTCTTTTTGAGTACTTTCCTAAGCTTCAAGGGCCCTTCTTTTGCCTCTGTAACTTGTTTCCTTAGCTCAATTCTCATTCTCATAAAAATGAGTTAAAAAAGTAAACTCATTTTTACAATCTCTGTAACTTTCTAAACAGTCTTATAATTTGAAAAGAAAAATGAAAAAGGATGTGGACACAAATAGCCTTACTCAATTAGGCCACTAGGTGGTGGTATTGACTATACCAAAACAGCCTAACCCCGGTCTGTTCTTCTCATTGTTCCAAGGTAACTCCCAAGAAATACAAATGAGTTAATCTTAACTGTGTTTGAAAGTTTCAAAATCATTATTCCTTCCTAGCAGAGACTACTGTGAATGCCCTTTGAAAATACTTATGATCCATCTCTTTCTCTTAGCTCTGAGTGTAGCCTTTCATTTATTTATCTGATGATATGCACTTTATCTGTCCCTTAGTTAGAAAAGCACTACTGGGTTTTTTGTTTGTTTAATTATATTTTATTGATTATGTTATTTCAGTTGTACTGATTTCCCCCCTTTTCCCCTTACACCCAGCACCAGCAACTCCATCAGGCAATCCCCACACCATTGTTCAAGTCCATGGGTCATGGGTAGGCTCTTTGGCTACTCCATTTCATATACTATACTTTACATCCCCATGGCTATTCTGTAACTACCTATGTATACTTCTTAATCCCCTCTCCTCTTCACAAATTCCCCCACACCCCTTTCTATCTGGCAACCATCAAAATGCTCTCCATAACCACGATTCTTTCTCTGTTCTTCTTGATTGATTAGTTTGTTTTTTTAGATTAAGTTGTTGATAGTTATGTATGTATTGACATTTTATTCTTCATACTTTTGATCTTTTTCTTAAATAAGTCCCTTTAATTTATTTGGTTTGGTGATGAAAACTCCTTTAGTTTTTTTCTTATCTGGGAAGCTCTTTATCTACCCTTTGATTCTAAAGGATGGCTTCATTGGGAAGGTCAATTTTGGCTATGGGTCTCTACTTTTCATGGCTTTGAATATTTCTTGCCAATCCCTTCTAGTCTGCAAAGTTTCTCTTGAGGACTCAGCTGACAGTCTTATGGGAATTCCCCTAACTGCTTTTCTCTCTCTCTTTAATCTTTAACTTTTGATATTTTATTTATGATAAATAAATGTTTGACATTTTATTTATGATAAATAAATAAATTTATGTTTTGGAAAAATGTCCAAATGTCTTGGAGTGGGTCTCTTTGCATCCAACTTGTTTGGGACTCTGTGATTCCTGGACTTGCATGTCTATTTCCTTCACCAAATTAGGGAAGTTTTCTTTCACCATTTTTTCAAATAGATTTCCAAATTCTTGCTCTTTCTCTTATCCTACTGGCACACCTATGATGCAAATGTTGGAACACTTGAAGTTATCCCACAGGCTGCTTACACAATCCTCATTTTTATTGGATTCTACATCCTTCTTCTTGTTCTGATTGGTTGTTTTTTGCTTCCTTATCTTCCAAATCATTGATTTGATTCTTGGCTTCATTCACTCTACTGTTGTTTCCCTCCAGATTGTTCTTTAGTTCAATTAGTGTATGCCTCATTTCTGACTGGATCTTTATTATGATGTTGATATCCTCTCTAAGTTCCTTAAGCATCCTTATAACTAGTATTTTGAATGAATAGTTTGCTTATCTCCATTTTTTCTGGAGTTGTGATCTGTTCTTTCATTTGGGCCATGTTTCTTTGTCTCCTTATTTTGGTAGCCTTCCTCTGTTTGATTTTATGTATTAGGTAGAACTGCTATGACTTTTTGTCTTGGTAGAGTGGTCTAATGTAGTAGGTGTCCTGTACAGCCTAGTGACACAACCTTGATGCAGACCCTGGCTTGTGGGGTCCATAACATCGTCGATGAGACACAACAAATTCACACAAACTACCAAGTCCTGTGGAGGAAAAGGGATGGCATGGCCACTCTCTCAAGAGGAGAGAAACTTGACCCTTGCCTTGACAAGCTTTTATTGCTATTCTGGGCACATTACATGATGGTCCTCATTTACTATGCACAGGTTCACTTTAGATGGTTACCTTTTACAGAAAAAACAAAAAAAAGGAAAGAATGTTGCTAATTATTTCAAAGAGAAGGATGTTGCAGACCAAGGGGAAAAGTGGTTGAACCAGTTACACTCCATACTGGGGAGGTTTAGCACAGACTTTAGGAAGTTACAGTAAGAACTTTCTGCCTCAATTCAGGGTGAGGGATTTTTCGCAAAAAGCAAGTCTCAGTGTGGCATAGGTAAAATGCAGGCCTGATGCCCCACAGGAGAACCTATACATAGGTATTAGTCCTGTCTGGGCCCACACCACACAGAACAGTCTCCTATACAGCCTTCTCTATCACCCAAGGTGGGTACTCAAGGTGCACCCTTTATGAGGATTGAGTGCACCCTCCTCTTGTAGTTGAGACTTGGTTGCTGTTGGCAGGTCAATAGATAGGATTTATATAGGTCATTCAGCTACAAGGGCTGGCTGTTAACACTGACCACCAACCTCCACCCTCCATAGAGGATCATTTGTGGAGGGGGAAGGTGTGGTGCTCCAACGTGCTCTGTAGCTATCTACTGGGTGCACTGGCCCTGTGGTTTCTGTGACAGTGTAGGCCAAGTTCAGCCTCTACCTCTGTTTTGCCTGGAGTAACCCTGTCTGAGCTATATAGCAATCTGAGATGGCTGTTACTTGTGCTGGACTTGGAGATTCCAAGGTGAAGCCAAGTTGTGAATCTAGGTGGGTTGCTGATAGTGCTGGGCCTGGGGCCATTTAGCAAGAAGTATGGAGGCTGGAGGCTCACTGAGACCAGCCGATGCTTGTTTTAGAGGACTCAGAAAGCTGTGAAGCATGAGCCAAGACCTGCCATTCATATGGAAAAGCAGCTTGGGTGAGCCCATAAGTTGGGTGGTGCAGAGTGTCTGGTTTCTCCAGGACAGGGCTAACAGTGTTAGCCACTTTGGTGGAGTCTCAGATATAGCACCAGCCTGCCAGGTCTCTGGTTCTGTGTATAGAAGGCTCTGAAAGGGCTAACAACTTTTGCCTGGGAGAAAGCTGTCCCCCAGCTCTCACCTTCTTACCAGACCCTTTGTTTTCTCTTTGTATGCCACTGGTGCCTTTGGGATAGGCTGCTACCCTGGTGCTAGAGCTCAGAAAGAAAGAGTGAGTCTGAGTAAGTCCACGTGTGGGTTAAGAGGAACAGTTTGGAACTCCAGAAGTTTCTTCCACTGACACAATCTCCACTGTTATTTTATTTATTTATCTTTAGAGGGGAAGGGAAGGAAAGAGGGAGAGAAATATCAGTGTACGGTTGCCTCTCGTGCGTCCCCTTCTGGGAACTGACCTGCAACCCAGGCATGTGCCCCAACTGGGAATCAAACCGTGATCCTCTGGTTCACAGGCCCACGCTCAATCCACTGAGCTACACCAGCCAGGTCTCCCCACTGGTTTTTGCAGCCAGTAGTAATGGGGACTGATCTTTCTGGTACTGGAACCCTGGGCTGGGGGTACTGGTATGGGGCTGAGATTCCTCACTCCCCAGATATCCCTACTGAATTTTTATCTACCACATGTTGGTGTGGGACCTGCCTGTTCCAGGTCTTTGCCCCTCCTACTCTCTGGTTGCATATGGTTTCTTTCATTTTATATTGGTCAGTCTTCCATTCAACTTGATTTTTGGCAGTTCTGAGTGATGGTTGTTCTGTATTTTGATTGTTTTGATTTAGTTGTGCAAAGCGGTGAACCCTGTTTACCTGTGCCACCATCTGGACTGGGAGTTGAGAAGCAGCACTGTTTACATTGTCCAGGAGTGAGCTTTGGAACTATATGGAAATAGTCCTACAAATATGAAAAGCATCATATGCATTAGAGAAAAACAAGAACAAGTTCACATTTTGCGTAAGAAATATTAAAATACTACAGACTGTTTTTTAATTTTCTCCTTTTTTTAATTACCAAAGTTTTCAGGTTTTCTCTACATATGCCTTCTAGTAGACATTGTTAAAATGCTAGATCAGTTATTTATCCCTGTAAAGTAGAGCAATATTGGAAAACTTTTTAAAGAGCCAGATGGTAAGTATTTCTGGCTTTGAAAGCCAAAAGACAAAACTGAGGATATTATATGGGTTTTTATAAAACCAATTAAAAAATGTAAAACCATTCTTTGCTCAAGAACCATACAATACCCACTGGCAGGCCAGGTTTGGTCTGTGGTCTATAGTTTGCCAATCAGTTGTTAGAGAGTAAACACTATCATGGTATGTATGCATATTTTTCAGGCAAAAACCATAGACTATCAGAAAAATAGACTCTAGCCTGTATATTATGTTAAAATGTGCCTATTTAAATTGTTTTTCTGTTTAAACCCTGCCCATTGATGTATACAAGATCTGTCTAGAAGGTATCCAGCCATGTGATATAAAATATAGAGACATTTATTGAAGATAAAAGATAAAAAAACATTGTATATAGAGCAAGAATGCCTCATTCTACTTCAAAGTAGGCATCTTGCATCCTCACACAGTTCTCTCAGTCACCATCAGCTGCCCTATTATATTTTCCTTAATCTCATCAATGGTCTAAAATCTCTTCCCTTTCAAAGGTGCTTTTAGTTTTGGGAAAAGCAGAAGTCACAGGGTAGCAAATCTGGGCTGTAGAGGAACCGAGTCACCTGGGTGATTTGATGTTTAGCCAAAAACTGCACAAGAAATGATACATGAGCAGATGCGCTGTCATGATGAAGCTGTTAATCCTCAGTTGTTCATAGCTGCAGCCTTCTGAATCATCCAAATAGCTTCTGCCAAGAAATGTTCAAGATTAAAGCAAAATCTGATGCAAATTCATTGCTCTACTTGCTTAGTCATTTTGAATATGATGGTCTCATAGTTTACTTGCTGACTCAGTGGATTCTACTGCTCCCACTGACTAGTACAGTGAAATTGTCATTGTTCACATATGTGCATTCCAGTCCACTTTCCTTGGCCACCAGGTTACATAGATGTATCACAAACCATTCTCATTATATTAATAGTGGCTGGACTTTTTCTGGACAGACCTCATATATATTTTTTTGCACCTAAGTTAACACACCTTTGACATAACTTTTTTCAGATCTCTAGGAAGCTTAACCACCTTTAAGAGAATGCATAATCTTGTTGACTATCCTTTAATCCAATCCTGGCCTTGCATTCTCCCACCTCATGTAATTTTCCTATGTTCCCTCCTTAATTCCAAATATATACATGAGAAAAAAACAATTCAACTGTTATTCTAGGAAAAATTTTCTCAGTCTGTGAAGATCTGCTTCCAGTTGTGTTCTCTGCTTAGCTCAAATAAACTCATAAGTATTTTCTACAGATTTGTATAGTCTTACTTCAACAAGTTATATAGTAGAATTTAATACTAATTTTTAGATTTTCAAAGATGGCAGCGAGGTAGGTGGGAGTGGAGCCCACATCCCCCTGCACACAGGTAGAACACCTAGCTGATCCTCTGAGGAACAGAGTGAACAGCCAACAGAATCCCAGCATATATGAAGGTTGGAGGCCAAAAAATTGTAGAGGACATTAAAAAACAGATGGTAAGGAGATTACATTGGGACAGTAAGATCCCTGTGGCCCCCAACTCCACACCTGACTCAGGATCCTTGGACAAGAACCAAATCAACAGCTCCCTCCCCTGCCAAACAGGGAGGACAGAGTGGCACCAGGATGGACTGGATGCTTGAAGTCACTGGGAGGAATAGGGACAGAGTGGGAGATGCACAGGGCGTTGTTCACCCTGTGGGACTGTGGACACCAGCTGGGTCATTCCCAGAGAAATTGGGGATGACCCCAATTTCAGGTTACACCTGGAGAAGGGAGAAGAGTTGGGCTGTGATGAACCCTGACCCAGATAATGTCCAGTCTGGTTGCAAAGTTGGGCTGTGTCAGAGGCTGGGGGCTTGTTAAGAGTGGAAGGCTTGAACAGGAGGATTTTATTCAAAAAAAGGCTCTCTGTTGCTGTTTAGGCAGCATTCTCGCAGTGGCCACCCCCACCGCCATGGCTGTGCCCCGCAGCTGCCACCACAACTGAAGCTGTGCTTTCACTGACAGAGCCACAACCATGGCTAGCTTGCTAATAGGAAGGAGGAGGCACCCCCCACCCCCCGCAGAGAAGAGCAGCAGGGTTCAGAGTCAGCAATCCTCAGAAAGACTTAACTAAGTGGGGGAGCTGAACTATCCTGAAGAGACCTGGAGAGTGTCTAGAAACTAGGACAGCAAAGACTGAGAAAGTGGTGTGTGAGTTCCCCCTAATTAGAGCACCTCAAGGACAGCACAAGTGGTGGATTGAAGGCACTGGCCTGGCACAGAAAGGCACTGGGTACCTGGTAGGGAACAGAGGAATTGTGAAGATTGTGGCCCAGACATGGCCCCCATCCTCCCAAAAACATAGAAAAGGAGAAAAACAGAGTCCAACCCCCCTCAGCCTGAGGTACTCAGAAAGACCACCAGAACACGCTGGAAGGTTTAAAGTCAGCAGGAGGCTTTTTTCTTCCCCAGGTGAGACAATAAGACCTGGAGCAGTGAAAGGTCCTGAAACAGATCCAAAGAGGGAACACAAGGCTAACCCCAACACCTGAGAAACTGAGACAAATTTCACTGTTCTATTCCAGTGAAATAGAAGAGAACTTGCATGTTATTATTTATTTTTATTTTTTCATTATTTTTACTTTTATTTTACTAGGTTTTTATTTGTTGTTGTTATTACTGCTGTTATTTTAAAGCACAGTACCCTCTAGGTCCATCCATTTTGTCACAAATGGCAAGATTTCATTCATTCTTTTTTTTTTTGGCTGTGATATTTCATTATATACATGCACCACTTCTTTTTATTAATATATTTTATTGATTACGCTATTATGGTTGTCCCATTTCACTTCTTTATTCCTCTCCCACCTGTACACCCCCTCCCACCTACATTTCCTCACCTTAGTTCATGTCCATGGATCATATATATAAGTTCCTTGACTTCTACATATGCTAGACTATTCTTAACCTTCCCCTGTCTGTTTTTTATTTACAACTTACGCTACTTATTCCCTGTACCTTTTCCTCCATTCCTGCCCTCCATTTCCCCACTGATAACCCTCCATGTGATCTCATTTCTGGGATTCTCTTCCTGTTCTAGTTGTTTGCTTAGTTCATTTTTGATTTTTGTTTTTTAGGTTTGATTGTTGATAGTTGTGAGTTTGTTGTCATTTTTCTGATCATAGTTTTGATCTTCTATTTCTTAGATAAGTCCCTTTAACATTTCATATAATAAGGGCTTGGTGATGATGAACTCCTTGAACTTGACCTTATCTCAGCTGCCCTTCCACTCTAAATAATAGCTTTGCTGGATAGAGTAATTTTGGAAGTAGATCCTTGCCCTTTCAGGACTTCAAATACTTCTTTCCAGCTCCTTCTTGCCTGCAAGGTTTCCTTTGAGAAATCAGTTGATTGTCTTATGGGAACTCATTTGTACATAACCGTCTCCTTTTCTCTTGCTGCTTTTAAGATTATCTCCTCCTCTTTAATTTTGGGTAATGGAATTATGATTTGCCTTTGTGTGTGCTTCCTTGTGTCCAACTTTTTTCGACTCTCTGAGCTTCCTGGACTTCCTGAAAGTATCTTTCCTTTGCCAGACTGGGGAAGTTCTCCTTCATTATTTGTTCAAATAAGTTTTCTATTTCTTGCTTTTTCTCTTCTCCTTCTGATACCCCTATGATTTGGATGTTGGAAAATTTAAGGTTGTCCTGGAAGTTCCTAAGCTGCTCCTCATTGTTTTAAATGTTTGTTTCTGTTGCGGTTGAATGTTTATTTATTCTTTCTGGTCCAAACTGTTGATATGAGTCCCAGTTTCCTTCCTGTCACTGTTTATTCCCTGTACCTTTTCCTTTAATTCACTTTTCATAGCTTTCACTTTTTCCTCTATTTTGCAACCATACTCAACCAATTCTGTGAGCATCCCTATTACCAGTGTTTTGAATTCTGCATCTGATAGGTTGGCTATCTCTTCATCACTTAGTTGTTTTCTTTCATTGGAGCCATTTTTTGTCTTGGTGAGCCTGTTACATAGTAAGGGGCAGAGCCTTAGGGTAGGGCAACCCATATGACTGTGTTGTGGTGCTACCTGTGGGGTAGGGGTATAAGAGGGAACAGAGCCACTTGTTCAGGTCTCTGTAGGCTTTCAGTCACTTCTACCGCTACCAACAAGCAAATTGGGCCCTTCTGGTGCAGATTGCTGGGTGGGTGGTTTTGTGTACATTCTAGGACCCTATGGGTATCTCCAATAAACTCTCCTATGAGACTGGGAGTTTCTCCTGCCACCACAACACCACAAGTTTTTTTCAGTCAGAGGTTTTGATGCTTTATTTCTCTGCACCGAGACACTGGGTTGTGAAGACTATCTCACTCCCAAGTTGTTCCTCCCAGTTTATCTGCATGCAACTGTCAGACTGACCAGTCCACCAGCTGCCATCTCACCTGTTACACTAGCCACTGCCATGGCCATCCTGGAACTACAGCCGCCACCTTCCTGCACATCCTCCACCCTGGCTCTCTGTCTCCACCCCTCCTCCTGGTCTGGATGAATGTTTCTTATTTAACTCCTTGGTAGTCAGACTTCCTTGCAGTTCAGTTTTCTGGCATTTTTGGTTGTTTTTCCTTTTTAAATTTTTTGTTTTCCTTCTTTTGGTTAGTACAGTGTATCTACCTATGCCTCCATCATGGCCAAAAGTCCATTAAAGCCTAGTATTTTTTTTTTATTTCACTTCTTTCTGTTTGGTTTGTTTGTTTTGTTTGTTTGATTGCATTGTTTGACTGATTTGCCTAGTTCTGTCTTTCATCTGTATTTTAATTTTTCTTCTTTCACTTTACTTATGTTTCAATAGCACACTATTCTAGGCCATATACTTCCTATTCTTGTTATTCAGATCATATAGTTTCTGTCATATTATTCTTGTTCCAGTATTAGTTTAAATAATTGCTACTCTGTATATTGTAAATACTACACAGCACCCTGCCTGGATCTTAGCCCATTCCACTATCTTCTGGACCTTTATTACTGTTGTGGTTAACTCTATTGTCTTGCATACTGTATATATTTTCTATCCTTTTCTCTCACTATATCTCATAATATGACCTCCCACAAGTGCTCTGTTTTCTGGATTAAGCTCACAATACTTCTCCCCTCTAACAAGAGTTTTACCTCTTTTCTACCCTTCCTAAAAATTGGATAGTTGTATGAAATATCACAGTAAACACTATACTTATACAAAAGATCTCCTATCTCTTCTCTACCAGTTGGTACTTTAAATCCTATAGCATAGGATTTAACACTCTTTGCCTTCCCCCTCCAAATGATCACATAAAAGAGTAGGGGGGAGCTGTGAACAGCATATGCCTGCTGAGAGAGAGAACCAACCAAAAAAGAACTACCAACAGATAAAAATGAAAGATGGCAGAGTAGTGAGTGAAAGCTGTACTAGCCACCACCCAGGACCAGTCTTGAATTACAACTAAATAGTGGAGATATTATCTACAACAAAAAACTGAACAATGATGAGACAGAAGCCTTATAACATTGGAAAGACTGAAGAACCAGCTTCGATACAACCTGTAAGCACCTGAACAATAGCATGCAAGATGTGGTGGGTGGACTGACCCTCAGATAACCAGCCAGAAGTAAGGACCAACCAAAGAAAGACACAACAACAATTAAAACCCAAAGATATACAGAGAGTCAACATAAACAAAAGCCCAAAACCAGCAAGCTCAGGAGACTGCACAAGTGAATCTCACAGGTCTTCTACCATAGAAGTTCATACCAGAAATCCAGGGAGTCAGAACAGATTCATTTGAGAAGCAGAGACTAACAAGAAGAGTCTCACAAACAATAGGAAGGCAGAGAAACAATCCCCCCCAAAAAGAAAAGGAGGAAGCCTCAGAAAGAATGCTAAATGAAGAAGAGGCAAGTCAGTTATCAGATACTGTTTTCAAAGCATTGGCTATCAGGAAATTCAATGAGCTCACAGAGAATTACCAAAAATTACCAGGAAATTACAGTGAACTCACTGCAAACTATATCAACATGAAAAAGGAAAGCAAAGGTATTAATAAGGACCAAGAGGAAATGAAGAACACAATTTCTGAATTGAAGACCACAGCAGAAGGAGTCAAAAGCAGGCTAGAAGGAGGACAGGATTGAATCAGTGAGCTTGAAGACAAGGTAGAAATAGACTCCCAAAAGAGCAAGACAAGAAAAAGGACTCAGAAAGAACAAACAGGTGTTAAGGGAACTGCAGAACAACATGAAAGGGAATAATATCCATATAATAAAGATACCAGAAGAAGAACAAGAAATAGAAAACCTCTCTGAAAAAGCAATGATGGAAAACTTCCCTAATTTGATGAGATAAAAAAAGTCATACAAATCCAGGAAACACTGAGAGTCCTAATCAAGAGGAACACAAAGTGGCCCACTCAAAGACATGTCATAATCAAAATGGTAAAATTCCAATACAAAGAGAGATTCTTAGAGGCAGGAAGGGAGAAATTGGAAGTAACATACAAGGGAGCTACAATAAGCCTAGCAGCTTTCTTCTCAAAAAAAAATTATAAGACAGAAGGGAATGGTAAGAAATATTCCAAGTAATGAAAAACAAAGGCCTGTAACCAAGACTATTTTATCCAACAGGGCCCTCAATTAAAGTGGGAGCCCAAATAAGGAGCTTCCCAGACAAAAGAAGCCTCAAAAAATACACCTCCACCAACCTAGTATAACAGGGCACAGCCAAGAGGGGGCCTCCCAAAAAAAAGGATTTGGAATGGGGTCCAGAACTCAAGGTGTCCAGGAAATATTAAGATATCATCACCACCCCCCCAGGTGTCAGTTGGGAGAAGGGACCAATAGAGCAAGGCCATTGAAAGCTGTTTTGCATAGCAACAGTTTTGCAGCTAACCTCTGGAACGGTCATTTAATAGATCTATAACCTTTAACTGGTTTCATAGATATGTTAAATAGCTGTGATCATGCTTTGAGCCAGGGGGATGGATGTGACTTCCACTCAAGACGTAACTAGGGGCAGGTCCCCTGAATTACAGCCACTGTGTGAGAGCTTGGAGTTGATTGGCTCCACGCCATGGGGCCATGCCTGCCCAGACTTACTATTGCAGCCCAGTAAAGCTGGGAGAATATGGGAGTCCTGGCAGGTGTAACTGGTTGTAGGAGGAGTTGGAAATGGGCTGCAAAAGAGGACTGGTACGAGGATTTAAACGCAGATGTGGCAGCCATTGGAGAGAGGAGCACATGGTTTTAGGCAGAGTGAGGACCCTCTCTTGCCCCAGTGAAAGAGCGCCACACAGCTTTGCCAGAGTGGGGTCCCTTGCAGCTTTGGTAGAAGAGGCCCGTGCAGCTTTGGGGTGCTCTGTTTGGCTGTGTGGCCTGGGAAGCAGGAGAGACTTTGCCTGAAAAAATGGGTACAAAGAACTCTTGCCAGTGGACTGTGAGAAGGTGCCACATGACTTTGGACTAATTGCAGATCCTGCCTGGATAGTGGCAAAGCTGACAGTACCACCGGCCTGGAAAAACGGACATGTATTCTTTTCCTGATTTATGGTACCTGGAGTTAGAACAGGGGGAGAAGGGAGCACTGTGTGCATAGATGGATACCCTAAAGGACTTTGATATTTTAATGGAGATGTTAGGTTTAAATAGCATTAAATAAATATTTCTTTTCCTTTTCACAAATCTCTGACATTGAGAGATGTCTTTCCAATTGGTAGCAGACAGACGAGCCCAGTATTAGTATACCGTCCTTGGGAGGGGTCCCTGTTGTTCTGTAGCAGTTTTTGACATCCCTGGGTGGGTCGAGTATTGCCCCCGACCCTGACCTCTGTTCTGTAACACTAGCACTGCAAGAAATGCTAAAGGGACTGCTTTAAGAATAGGAAGAAAAACAGTGAGAGAGAAAGGAACAAAGGTATGAAAGCAGTAAAATGGCAATGAATAAATAACTATTAATAATAAATGTAAATGGATTAAATACTCCAATCAAAAAACAAAAAGTAGCCAAATGGATAAAAAATTATGACCCACAAATATGCTGCCTACAAGAGACCCACCTCAAAACAAAAGACCTACACAGACTGAGAGTGAAGGGCTGAGAAAAAAAAATCCATGCAAATGAACAGGAAAAAAGCTGGGATAGCAATACTTATACCTGACAAAATAAACTTCAAATCAAAGGACAGAAAAAGAGACCAAGAAGGATACTTCATAATACTCAAGGTAAAAGCCATCAAGAAGATATAAATATTATAAACATACATGCACACAACATAGGAGAACCCAAATACATAAAGAAAATCTTGGAGAACTTCAAGAAAGATATAGACAGCAACACACTTATACTAGTGGGGGATTTTAATACCCCACTGTCAAAAATGGATAAATCTTCCAAACAAAATATCAATAAGGATATTCAGGCACTGAACAATTCTCTAGATCAAATGGACTTAACTGATACATACAGAACCTTCTATCCCAAAGAAGCAAAATACACATTTTTTTCAAATGCATATGAAAGATTTTCAAAGATAAACCACATAATAGGAAACAAAACAAGCCTCAACAAATTCAAGAATTATTAAAATCATAGAAAGCATCTTCTCAGACCACAATGGCCAGAAACTAGAAACCAACCACAAGGAAAAAACTCAAAAACACAGAAAGTCATGTAGATGAAATACCATGCTATTAAACAATAAATGGGTTTAAAATGAGATCAAGGAAGAAATAAAAAACTTTCTGGAAGCAAATGAAAATGAACCCACAACAATCGAAAACTCATGGGACACAGGGAAGGCAGTGCTGACAGGTAAATTCATAGTGATACAGGCCTACCTGAAATGCAAAGAAACATTTCAAACAAACAACCTAATCCTACAACTACAAGAACTCAAGGAAGAACAACAAAGACAGCCAGGAACAAGTAGAAGGAAGGAAATAACCAAGATCAGAGCAGGGCTAAACAACATAGATACTAAAGAAACAACTCTAAGTGTCAGTAAATACAGGAGCTGGTTTTTGAAACGAGAAACAAAATCAACAGCATTCAAAGAGATTCACCAAGAAAAAAATAGAGAGGGCCCAAATAAACATAATCAAAAACAAAAGAGGAGAGATTACAACTGGCATCACAAAAATAAAAAACAATATGCCAAGAAATTTTAAAATCTAGGTAAAACGGACAAATTTTTAGAAAATATAATCTTCCAAAACTCAATGAATAAGAAGCAGAAAGCCTGAACAGACCAATAACAGCCCATGAAATTAAAGCAGTAATCAAAAAACACGCAGCACACAAAAGCCCTAGACCAGATGGTTTCACAGGAGAATTTTATATCACGTTTAAGGAAGAGCTAACCCCTATTCTTCAGAGACTTTTCCAAAAAGTCCAAGAAGAGGGAAGACTCCCAAACTCTTTTTATGAAGCCAGCATTCTAATCTTGATACCAGATAAAGATACAACAAAGAAAGAAAACTTCAAGCCAATATCGCTGATGAACACAGATGCTAAAATCCTCAACAAAGTATTGGCAAACCACATTCAGCAATACATTAAAAAGATCACCTACACCATGATCAAGTGGGATTCATTCCAGCAATGCAAGGATGGTATAATATTTGCAAATCAATAAGTGTAATACATCACATAAACAAAGAGAAAGATGATAATCACATGACCATATCCATTGATGCAGAAAAAAGCATTAATAAGGTAGTGCACCCACTTATAATAAAAATAATCAGCAAAGTGGGAGTAGAGGAGCATTTCTCAAGATAATAAAGGCCATATACCAAAGACCTACAGCCAATATCATACTCAATGGGAAAACAATAAAAGCTTCCCCACTAAGATCAGGAACAAGACAAAGATGTCAGCTTTTACCACTCATATTCACATAGTATTGCAAGTCCTAGCCCCAGCAATCAGACAAGAAAAAAAGCAAAGGCATCCAAATTGGAAAGGAGGAAACAAAATTGTTATTGTTTGCACATCACATGGAAGTGTACATAGAAAATCTTACAGACTCCACCAAAAAACTATTCAACCTAAAAAGTGAATTTGGCAAAACAGCAGGATACAAAGTCAATAGCAGAAATTAAAGGCCTTTTTGTATATCAACAATAAAATATCAGAAACAGAAATCAAGAAAAAAATCCCATTTGATATAGCAACAAGCAAAATAAAATACCTAGGAATAAACCTAACCAAGGAGGTAAAAAATCTGTAGTCAGAAAACTACACAACACTGAAGAAAGAAATTAAGGGAGACACAAACAAATGGAAACATATACCGTGCTCATGGATTGGAAGAATTAACATCATCAAAATGTCCATACTGCCCAAAGCAATTTATAGTTTCAGTGCAAAGCCTATTAAAGTAACCATGACATATTTCACAGATATAGAACAAATATTTCAAAAATTTATATAGAAATGAAAGACCTTCAATAGCCTCAGCAATTTTGAGAAAGAAGAACGAAGTAGGAGGGATCACATTATCTGATACCAAACTGTGTTACAAGACAACTGTAATCAAAAGTATCCTGGTACTGGAATAAAAACAGACAGGCCAATGGAACAAAACAAAGAGCCCAGAAATAAACCCAAGTCTCTATGGTCAATTAATATTCGACAAAGGGGGCAGCAACATGAAATGGAGTAAAGATAGCCTCTTCAACAAATGGTGTTGGGAGAACTGGACAGCTACATGCAAAAAAATAAAACTTGAGCACCAACTTACATCATAGACAAAAGTAAATTCAAGGTGGATAAAAGATTTAAAAATAAGTTGTGACACCATTAAAGTCCTAGAGAACACATGCAGGGAAATCTCAGATATTTCATGCAGCAATATTTTCACCAATACATCCCCTAGAGTAAGGCACATAAAGGAAAGAATAAACAAATGAGATCTCATCAAAATAAAAACCTTCTGCACAGCTAAAGAAAACAGTATTAAAATGAAAAGAAAACCAACTGTATGAGAAAACATATTTGCCAATGACATTTCAGACAAGAGTTTAATCTCTAAAATATATAAAGAACTCACATGACTCCACTCTAAGAAGACAAGCAAGACAATTAAAAAATGGGCAAAGGACTTGAGCAGACACTTCTCCAAGGAGGACATACAAAGGATCCAGAGACACATGAAAAGATGCTCAGTATCGCTAGCTATCAGAGAGTTGCAAATTAAAAGCACAATGAGATACCACTTTCCACTGGTTAGAATGGTCATGATTAACAAAGCAACAAACAACAAGTGTTGGGGAAGTTGTGGAGTAAAGGGAAACCTAGTGCACCGTTGGTGGGATTGCAAACTGTTACAACCACTATGGAAAACAGTATGAAATTTCCTCAGAAAACTTGAAATGGATCTGCCTCTTGACCCAGCAATTCTACTGCTAGGATTATATCCTAAGAACCCTGAAACACCAATCCAAAAGAACCTATGCACCCCAATGTTCATAGCAGCACAATTTACAATAGCCAAGTGCTGGAAGCAACCTAGGTGCCCATCAGTAAATGAATGGATCAAAAAACTATGATACATTTTCACAATGGAATTCTGTGCAGCAGAAAGAAAGTAGGAGCTCCTACCCTTTGTGGCATGGATGGAACTGGAGAGCATTATGCTAAGTGAAATATGCCAAGCGGTGAAGGACAAATACCATATAATCTCACCTTTAATGGGAACCTAATCAATAAAGAAATAATCAAGCAAAATATAACCAAAGACATTGAAATTGAGAACAGGCTGACAGTGACCAGAGGGGAGAGGGGAGGGAATTTTAGGAGAAAAGGGGAAGGGCTTGCAGAAACTAGTATAGAAGACACATCAACAATAACAAGAGGGGGTGGAAAGGGGAGGGAGGTGGTGAGGATTCAGGGGGTGGGCTACAATTAGAATTTTAAAAAGATGTTAATTAAAGAAAGAAATGCAATAAATAAATAAATAAATAAAAGTAAAAGTGTAAAACCTTACATTGCAGGAATAAAAACATCACACCTACCTTGTTAACCAGCCTACATTTCAAGTACTGGTTTCCTGAGGAAAAAAAATCACCTAACGCAAAAATGCCAGTTAAAATTAAATATTCCTGAAAACTTGCATCTGTACAAGTTTTTAACATGCTAGTTAAGAGGAAACAAACTTCTTTTGGTACAATTTCCTTTCTTGACACATTCAGTGAGGAACAGTGACAGTGTTAGGTAAAGTGATAAGATGAAATGATTTTGAAAATGTGTCTCTCTTTTTCTATTTGTAAAAGCAAGGCAAGTGTATTATAAAATACAACCTCAGAATCACTGTTGTTTACAATTGAATGGATTTAACATTAATTTTTCCTATGTGTATATTTTTAAATTATAAGTAGTGTAGCATACATACTGTTTAAATCTTGATTTTCATATTTAATCTACCGTGTTAAATTTTTAAAAACTACTTAATTCCAATTTATAGGTGTACGATAATTATTTAATCATTTCCCTATTTTAACAATATCTAGATTAGTCCATTTTTTCACATACATTTCTTTGAATAGCAAAAATAATTACCAATCTTTAATATTTTTAAAATATACAGGGTAGCACAAATAATGCCCCCTTTTTATTACAAAATCTCTTATTACAAAATCATAAGCATGCAATTCTGTAACATAACAATGTCACACTCAAGCACACTATATGACATTTTAGGCAAAATGTTCAAATTGCTATCCATCTCATGAGAGACATCCACACACCCTACTGAATGCACTTAAGCAGGCATTACTTCTGCCAGACCCTGTATATCATTATCAATAGGAAATAAAAATCCTGGACCTAAGATGAGAAAATTTGGTCCTAAACACATTCCTAATGCTGACACATGAGGGGAGTGAGGACTAAGGTGCTAGAGAGACAATAGTCAGAAACATCAACAAATAAATAGCCATAATGCTGTGCACAGTATGTGTTTTTCAGTAAATGCCTTAGTTAGAATGTCTTTAAAAACTCAGTGTTAATGAGTTTTCATTTACTTGTTAAAGCCTTTCCATTTAAAGTTTATAATTAAAAAAAAAATATTAGCACTGTAGGCTTTAAAATAAAGATTCCTCTTATTTCAGACTTTGAACTGTTCAGTGAGTGCTCCTGAGGCCAGGACAAAGAGGCATCAGGAGCTGGGCTGCTGCTGATGTCTCTCCTGTGTGGAGATTTGAGGGACTAGTGAACTAGTCTGTAGAAATAGCTTAGAATAAAATACAAATTTAGCTTCACAATTTCGTTTTCTTCCTTTTACCAGGATCATAGAATATTCTGCAAAGTGACTAGTTAGTAGGAAAGGAATGATATAAAATAACATTCTTACTCAATAATTATTTTATCTTTGATTTGGCAATATAGTCAGAAATATTCTCAAAAGCTTGGTTTTTAGAAATGAAAGAAAAAAACTTGAATAAGTATGCCTGTGTGTTGAGCCCTGATTTAGAGTTTGGAAGGAATTTTAATGTCATCCAATCCAATCTCCTTTTTCTACAGATGAATCAACTATGGCCTAGAGAACTAATGTGACTAACCCAGAGTCACACAGCAAGGAACTGACAGGGTGTATGCTTAAGACAAACTTTATAGCTTCAGGATTAGAGCTACAAACAAGTTATTTTTCTTTCAATGAATGGGTCTTTACATAGACTCACAAGATTAGGGTAAAATACAAGCTAATTTGAATGCCTTCTAACATTGTCCAGAGACCCATTAAAAATGGGAATTAAATGATACAAATCTCTCAACTCCAGGCAGGTTCTGGTACAGACTGTAGGGAGTTGTGGGGCACTAGCTTTGCTCACCCAGCCTGCAGATGCCCAGAAACATGAATCCTGCCTTCTCTGGATGGAAACAAGCCCTACTCTGTCCGAGGGTCTCCGATCATGGCACAGACAAGCTGCATGTTTCACTGTCCCAGACAGAAAGTCACTGGGCCCCACCTTTTGTGGAATCAAGGCAAAGGACAAAGGAAATCAGGTATTTCAGGGTGGGTTCTCTAAATACAAACAACAGACCTAAAACAGAAAATAAATAAAAGCCTCTCATACCTTTGCATATAAATACATCAGACTGCTTTATTATAGTCAAGTCGCATCAGCAAGTATTGTTTTTAGGTTTAGGGCTTTTACTTTATGGGGCACTCTGTGACCCATAAAATAAACTTGTAGTACACAGTGGTATCTGCTCAGTGGGGTTCCAGGCCACTAAAGTAGATTATCCGTGGGCCCCCTATTGAGATGGTCTCAACTTCTGGGTTCTAGGTGACTAGAACATTTTCATTCTACTAAGCCATGCCATCTTCTAACCCCAAACCTCTTATCTTTTAGCCTCCCCACTCACTGACCCATCTATTCCAGAAAGAAATAAAATAGGAAGATGAATTTTTAAATTTTCACATTACTTTAAAAATAATTTTCTAATATGAAAGCAGGAAAATGCCAACATTATGCCAAAAGCGAGGTGCAAACTGACTTGTAGGCAGCAAATACGGAACCATCCCCTGCCATCTGCCCCAGCAGGAAGCCCTCTTCTCTTCCACAGGGAAGGGAATCCATATGAACACTCACTAGTGCCCCCTAAAGTGGACAGCCATTATCCTATATGCCTGGAAAAGCACCTCTCTCTTCCGAAAAATATTAATTCAAAGCATGTAGCATAGTAGGGGCTGCTATCACAGTGTCCCACAATGTGTCCCTAAACATCAGCTGGGCCATCCAGAACCCATCCCAGGACTTTTTTTAGCTGCAGCTTTTTTCCTTTGGTTGCAAGTTGTTAAAGAACTGAGCCTGAAATTCCTCAGGCCCTAACACTGGCTCTATGATAAAGTCTGTCTGGAGTAGGAGAAAAATGTAGACTCAGAGATAAGAGTTGAGATATGAGAGAAGGAGAAAGAGAGAGAGGGGGAGACAAAAAGACAGAGAGGCCAAACAGCTCACAGTCCCTGATTCCAATAACCTCTGGCTTGGCCTTGACCTAGTCAGTAGTAAACTGATGATATCCTATATTGCTTAAGCAAGTGTGACTTAGAATTCCAGTCACTTGCAACCAAAGAATTCTGACTGAAACAAAAAATCCTGCAGGGGCCAGTCTGTCTATCATTGTGATGCAGGCAGGAGTTAACATGTAGTTTAAAAATATAGTAGTGTCACTCCCTGGACAAATAAAAGAAGAGAGTATACCTTATTCCTTTACACTTCCTATCGCAAGAGGTCATCTCAGCTATTGGCATTTAGGAGAGATGGTCTTTGCCACATGCTGGTCTTCTCTTGTGGGTCCCTGTGCCAGTCCACTAGGGCTGCCATAACAAAAGACCTTAGGCTGAGTGGCTTAAACACAGAAATTTATTTCTCATACTTCTGGAGGCTGGCAAGTCCAAGATCAAAGCTCCAACAAGGTTTAGTTCCTGGTGAGAGCCCTCTTCTTGGCTAGCCAGTAGCCACCTTCCTGCTGTGTCTTTACATGGCTTTGAAGGGAGGAAGGGGGGAGGGAGGGAGGGAGGGAGGGAGGGAGGGAGGGAGGGAGGGAGGGAGGGAGGGAGGGAGGGAAATAGACATATGGAGAGAGAAAGAGATGCACTTTAAGCCCTGATCTATTAAATAAGGGTTCCACCCTTATGGCATCATTTAACCTTAATTACCTCCAGAAAAGGCCCTCTCTACAAATATAGTCACATTGGAAGTTGGGCCTTGAACATATTAATTGTGGAGGAACATAAACAGTTGTGGGGTAAGTGATACAGAGATGAGACCAACTGTTGTTGAACAGTTTATTTCAACAAATACAGGGGGCAAAGTTATGGTCAAAACAGATACAATTTGATTATAATAGAAGTGTCCTCTGGGACCTCAAGAAACACTCCCTCCATTTGCAGAGTAAGTCTAAGTCTATCTATTAAAATTGCAAAGGTGCTATCACAGGACAGAAAGGACTGTTTTTTCAATCCAGGACAGGAGAGTAACAGGTAAGGGCTGTAAGATAAGAAAAACTGTGGGTTATTTGAAATGGCTACCTCCTGTGTGGTCAGTTTACTCTGAGGAAAAGGTTGACTACAGGTATCTGGTAGAGACTTCCACCAAGATGGAGGCATAGGTGGAAACACCGTGCCTCCTCACACAACCAAGTTTAAAGACAATAAAGTTTTAGTAACAAAAAATGCAGCTAAAATACAGAAAATTGAACTATATGGAAGTCCAACAACAGCGAACCCTTCAGCCAGACTGGTGAGAGGGGTGGAGCCAGCAGTGGAGAGGGGTCAGGCAGGAAAGATCCCCCAACCCAGGAGTGTAGGCAGCCAAGGGCAGATCCCAGGTGTGAGGTAGCAATGGGAGGACCCACTGAGGGCGCAAGGTGGCAGGCTGACCATGGTCACACATTCACATGCAGATAAACCAGCAAAGGAGCGAGCATTGAGACAGACCATGCAGGCCCCAGAGGCAGGAAGCAGCAGAGGGGACCACTATTGCCCCTCTTTGACCCTGCCCTGACATACAGCGTCACAACCCAGCAAGCTGGATGGCGCCACCCTGGTGAACACCTAGGGCTCTGCCCCTCATACATAACAGGCACGAACAGACCAAAACATGGCTCAGGAAGAACTCACAGCCCCAGAGCCCGTAACTCTAAGTGACCAAAAAATAGCCAAACTTTCAGATGCACAGTTCAAAACAATGGTGATCAGGATGCTCACAGAATTAGTTGATTTTAGTCAAAAATTAGAGGAACAAATGAAAGCTAAACCAATTGAAATAAAGGGAAATGCACAGGAAACCAATAGTGATGGAAAGGAAACTGGGACTCAAATCAAGGGAATGGACCAGAAGGAAGAAAGAAATGACCAAACAGAAAAATATGAAGAAACAAGAATTCAAACAAATGAGGAGAGGCTTAGGAACCTCCAGGACATCTTTAAACGCTCCAACATCGGAATTATAGGGGTACCAGAAGGGGAAGAGGAACAGCAACAAGTGGAAAACTTCTTTGAACAGATAATAAAGGAGAACTTTCCCAATCTGGCAAAGGAAATAGACTTCCAGGAAATCCAGGAAGCTCAGAGAGTCCCAAAGAAGTTGGACCCAAGGAGGAACACACCAAGGCACATCATCATTATAGTAGCCAAGATTAAAATGAAGGAGAAAATCCTAGAAGTAGCAAGAGCTAAGGGGACAGTCACCTACAAAGGACTTCCCATCAGACTGTCAGCAGATTTCTCAGAAGGGGCTGGAAAGAAGGGGCTGGAAAGAAGTATTCCAAGTCATGAAATCTAAAGGCCTACAACCAAGATTGATCTATCCAGCAAAGCTTTCATTTAGAATGGAAGGACAGATAAAGTGCTTCTCAGATAAGATCAAATTCAAGGAGTTCATCATCACCAAGCCCTTATTATATGAAATGTTAAAGGGACTTATCAAAGAAAAAGAAGATAAAAAGATGAACAGTGAAAGGACAGCAAACTCACAGTTATTAAGAACCATACCTAAAACAAAAGCAAACTAAGAGGACAGCTAGATCAGGAGCAGAACCATAGAAATGGAGATCACATGGAGGGTTAGCAACAAGGGAGTGGGAGGAGGAGAAGGGGGGAGAAGGTACAGAAAATAAGTAGCATAGACAGTAGGTACAAAATAGATAGGGGTGAGGGCAAGAATATTAGGGGAAATATAGAATCTAAAGAACTTGAGACACGTGGTCATAAACTAAAGGGGGGATGGTGGGGGAGGGGTGTGCAGGGTGGAGGGGAATAAAGGGAGGGAATAGAACAACTGTAATGGCATAATCAATAAATATATTTTAAAAAAATAAAATAAATTTAAAAAAAGGTATCTGGTGGAAAAAGTAACTATAAATGGCTAATGAGGATGAAAGATGACCATCTATATTTATGATAATTCATGTTCAGTGTTTAAGGATATGGCAGGCTATTGGGCCCTTTTTCCTTCTTTGGAGCACCCTCATTTATCTGAATTGAGGAGATTTTCTTTGTCTTCATGTGTATGTGTGTGTGTGTGAAAAAGAAAGAGGAAAGAGAGAGTGAGAAAGAGAGAGGATTTTGCAATTTTGTCCAGTTTACAAGATATACAAGTGTCCTTGTCAGTATATGTTTGGTTGGGGTAGTGATCAACTGACTATGTGTATCTTCCAGGCAAGTTGAGTTAGGATTCTGTCTTTTTTTATCTAAAGCCCTTTTCAAAATGTTCTGCCAGATGCTGTAGTCCAGCTAAAAGGCTAGTTCCCATTCCAAATTCTGTTTTTAAATTAGAGCTTCAAATTTAGGCTTAACTCTGTTGAAAAAAATGAGATGAGCACTTTGCTGTCTTATCATCATTTTATTTAACCCCCAAATGTTGTCCAAAGGCATTTTTAATCTCTCTTAAAAATCTCCTATAGTTTCATCATTTTTGTTTGCTTGCACAATTAAATTATGGTCCAATAGATTTCTACTGGAAATATTTCAGGTATGGCTTTTAGGAGACTTATTGTACATTTTTGGCCTTTTCTTCACCCTCAAGTCTATTGAGGAAAGAGAAACCCTGTAGGTCCACTTCTGGGTTAGTCGAATCAGCTTTTATCTTCCAGGATTCAGCATTTGAGGTGCTGGTCAACACATGTGCACATTGATATAGGTCAGGTAATCCTAGGTCGTATGCCCTCAAAAGCATTACAAATTCTTCTGTGACTGTTTGCTCGTCTTGTTTGGGTTTAGGGGAATCTTTTATTACAGTTATTCATTCATCTCTGGTTCAAGGTTTAAATTCTATAGTTGTCTGCTTACCTGAATTGTGAGAGAGGTGGATATTTAAAGGCAAATGGCATTTTGGGTGTTTGGACTGTTTTTGGACAAGAGGAAGATGATGGAGGAGTTGTCTGAAGCACAACAGGAAGGAGTCAGAAGGGAAACCAGGAAGGGAGAGCCGATACCAAAATGAATACTTTATTCTCGTTTCACTTTACCTGATTGCTCATTATTTTTGGTCAAAGAATCTTTAGTGAAGCCATTTTTGACTCAGCATTTTGTTTGGAGGCCTCTTCATACCAACCAAAAATGCTGCCCTTTGGGTATTAGAAATATTATTCCTCTTTGTTCTTCTCAAAGGAATCATTATATTCAAAGAAAATGTTCCTAAGAGTAGCCACTCAAGGTCCAAATCATCTGTGGTGAAGTTATGCCATTCAGAAAGGCAAGCACAAGAATTAACATTGTAGAGAGTGTATATAAGAACTGGAGTTTTTCCAGGTATAGGAGAGGATTTAGACTGAGACAAGCCCTTTAGAGCTGGCAGCAGTCGGTAGGAACATAACACTTATGCACCCCATGTCTCAAGCCCCCTGCCTGACATTGGCTGCCTCCAAATACAGATCCAACAATCTGTGTCCCCAGACTGTGTCTACAATCTGGGTCCCTTTGGCCCAGAAGGCAGAAAACAGCAAGAACACTCTCTCTGGGTCAAAGCTAAGCTCTCAGGACACAAAATCAAGACAGAAGGAAAACCTTATTCAATTTTATTGGTAATCCACAGCAGTTTGTCCAAGGAGATGCTGGTCTGGTGAGAATTGCAAAAACACTAGTCTGTGGGGTCAGTTCACACAACAGGCTTATAGGGTATATGCTTGGTTTTCTACCCTGTGATTCTTCTTATGACAACACAACACACACACACACACACACACACACACACACACACAGAGAAAGGGATGAAACAAATGGTTTGATTACACCAAGGATGACCAAAAAATAAAAATCAATAAGAAAACCTGAGTACCAACCTGAGAATAAACAGCCAAAAACTTAATGCAGAGAGAATGAAGTTTAGACCCAGTGCTAATTACCATGCCTTCGGTGTGAGCTTCAAGGCATAAAGGGCCTCTGGGCGTTCCATATGGCTGAACACTGGACCCACAGCAACAGTCAGTGCAGACCGCATCTCAGTGGTTCCTTCACTATAACTGTGGAAATAAACAAATGCCAAACAAATAAGAAAAGCAAAGACTAGTTATTCAGAGCTTGCTATAGGAAAGGAATCCGCCCCCATTATGTGTGTTTGACAGAAATTTGAGACAATCAGAGGGACAGGCACATTTTATAATGGAATAAAGTGAAGTCTTCAGGTGTGCCCTGATTGGAAGTTGTTGGCCTGGAGAAGCTGGAGCCAAACTAATGAGAAGTGGTGTATCCCATGTGATTGGTTAGAGGTACAGATTTGGATCTTTCTGATTGGTCCTAAATTGAAAACAGGGGCAAAAGTTATAGAAGCTGTCAATTATTAATCAAGTTCTGGCCATTTTTGGCCATTGCTACAGAGGTTGCTTGTTTTCCTGAGCTGGTTTCTGCAGGTTGTAGGTCAGAGATCTACTTTTATATCATTGGGTTGGGCCATTGGCCATTGGGTCAATATGTTCAATGTCTCAGCACGATCCTTCAATCCATCGATTCTGCTCCTCGAAATTTGTCCTACGTGGATGAACTGTGTACAAGGTTACCCATGACCACATTGCTTTGATAGAAAAAAGAGATTAAAAACTACCAAAGTATCTATCATCAGGGCACATGATATATAAGTGAGGGTACATCAGGGTAATGGACTACTAAATAAATGTCCCCTTTTTGGTATTCCCAAAGCCCATTATATATCGTTTATCTCCCACTACCTATTTATATGTCATGCTTTTTAATACATTCTTAAGGACTCAAAGCAAATTTAACTTTACTCAGCTTTGTGTCTTCTCAATAAATATTTGTCAGTTGAGATGAGACACAGGATAACTGTTCTCCAAACAGAGGATAGGCAGTCATAAAAATCAGTGCAGAGTTTAAATTTCTCTAATAGAAAAGCACAGTAAGTCACAGCACTGTTTCTGAGGAATATGTTTATTCTGCCATGATTTTGCATGTTAGAAAACATTTACAGAAAGCAATGTGGCTATTTAATTCAAAATAATAAGGTTCCTGGGATATTACTTAAATAAAGAGGTCAGCAGAGTTTGTCTCAAACATGTCAAGATGGTAAATATTTTAGGTTTTGAGGGCTACACTGTATCTGTCACCTAGTCTTCTTTGTTTTTGTTGTAGCTGTTGTTTATTTTGAATCACCTTCCAAAATTGTAAAACCTTTTGTGTTTCTGTCTGTATAAAAACAAGTCACAAGCTGGATTTGGGCCTAACAGAACCCTGTGTAAAAGCCAAAATTCACTGACTTTCTTTTATTCTGAAAAGAGTGTTTGGGAGAAATATCTAAGAGTGAATATCTAAATATCATTGGAAGGGCATAAAACAGACTTTTTCAGGCAAAGAAACAATACAAGAAAAGAAATTAAAATGACTGCTGTAAAAAAAAAAAAAAGAATCTCCAAACTTAAAGAAAAGTATTGTAAGGGTTTATTTCAGCCAAATTTTGAGGACATGTCCAGAAGCAAGATCTCAGCAAATTGAGATTGTGCTCCAGAGAATGGTAGTTTTACAGCTTATTTCACATATTAGAATTGAAGGAGGAGATGTAATGATAGTTACATGAAATCCCTTGGTAGTAGATTAAGGGGGTAGGAAAGAGCAAAGTGGGGAAATCTCCAGGATTGGATAAAAAAGAAAAATGGAGAAACATACTTCTTTTATATTGGTAGATACAGGATAGTTAATAACATTTGCAGCCCATAGAGATGGTATTTGGGGAAGAAGATAACAATGAGGGGTTCTGTGCTCTGTGCTATGGTGCCTGCAGTTGTTCCATCAAGGGGTCTTAAAAAAGAAAATTATTCTGACATTTTTTTCAACAATAGTGCTTTATTGATGAAAGGTTAGTTTTAATGGATACAAAATGGCTGTGTAAAATAAGTTTTCAAAATATATTTCTATAGGTAAAGAGTATCTCAGAGTATTCTTAGTAAGAGTACTAAGTATACTAAGAATACTTAGTATTCTTACTAAGAGTATTCTTAGTAAAAGAATAATTATCTAATAGCAAAAGTATTTCAGTTTGCTCAACAAAAGAAAAAGGGTGTAAAGGTGTAGGTCCACCCACACCCCACAGCTATCATTAGGTGCAGGCAGCTCCAAGAAGCAATTTTGCTCACTCACACGCACAGAGCTTACATAGACAATTTGCAAATACCCCCTGCCCCCTTTTATTAACACCATTAATAAATGCCAAAAAACCCAAGTAATTGGCCTTGAAGGTCTTTCAAGTCATGGAACACTTTTTTTTGGTAAAAACTTTGTGCAATGTGCCTTAACCTAAGGCTTTGGACCATTCACAGTTGTGTCATAGTGTTATAGAACACAGGCCCCGAGGCAGGTGACAATATCCTATTTATCACCGAAAGGACCCCTACCGGGTTCGTTATGTCCACTGTCAGATAGTAAAGATTTATAAAAAGGAAAGGAAATGTTTATTTAAAGCTATACAGACTTAAAGTAGTAACCTAATGTCTTCATTAAAATATCAAAGTCCTGTTTGGATACCCATAGATGCCCACAGTGCTTCTTTATCCCTCCCTGCCCTGATTCAGAATACTGTACCTGTGGAAAGGAAGTAAATGTCAAGGATCCAGGCTGCTGGCACCGTCAGCTGTGTTGCCGTCCAGGCAGGATCTCTGATTAATCCAAAGCCATGTGGCACCTTCTCACGGCCTACTGGCAAGAGTTCTTTCACCCTTCTTCCAGGCAAAGTCTCTCCTGCTTCCAGGCCACGAAGTCAAAGGCAGCATCCCAAAACCATGTGGTCCTCTTCTACCAAAGCTGAGAGGAGGTGGAGTCGCCACTCTGCCAAAGCCGAGTGGCGATTCTCCGCTAAAGCTGTGTGGTGATTCTCTCCACCCAAGCTGTAGTCCCCACTCTGGCAAAGCCAGGTGGTTCTCTTTCTCACAAGGCTGTGGGGGTCGCCACTCTGCCAGAAGCACATGGCTCTCTCCTTGCACTGCCACAGCCACGTGGTCCTCTCCCCTACCAAAGTTATGCATGGCTCTCTCTCACATGGCTGCCCAGTCTGGGTTTAAATCCTCTCACCAGTCCTCCTATGCAGCCCCATTTTCAACTCCTCCTACAACTGAATACACTTGCCGGCACTCCCATATCCTTCCAGCTTTACTGGGCTGCCACAGTGAGTCTGAGTAGGCGTGGCCCCATGGCATAGAGAGCCAATTTTCACCAAGCTCTCACACAGGCGCTGTAACTCAGGGACCTGCCTTCCAGTTACATCTTGGGTGGAAGTCACTTCCATCCCCTTAGCTCAAAGCATGGCCACAGCTATTGAACATATCCATGCATCCAGTTAAAGGTTATAGATGTGTTAATTGACCATGCCAGAGGTTAGCTGAAAAGCCATTGCTGTACAAAACAGCTTTTAATGGCCTGCTCCATTTGTTCCTTCCCCCAACTCACACCTGGGGGGCATCTTATATGTCTTTCTAATATTTTCTAGACACCTTGAGTTATGGATCCCATTCTAAATCCCTTTTGGGACCCCCCCTCTTGGCTTCACCATATTACAATAGTGAAGGGGCTAAGTTAGCAAGTGCACTTTTGTAACAAAAATCTTTTGACCTCATTTTATTTTTTGGCCAAAACAAAAAACCTTCTTCATCCTCAGATTAAGCATTTTCTCCAGGGGGTGGCATTTTTACTCCCTCCCCCAGTTACAGCAAAATGAAAACAGTGAACCAGCACCTATTCCTTCCAGGTTCCCCTTCATCTGTCGGTTTCTTTCTCAACTTCAGTAGAAATGCTGAAAAATAAAAGCAGGCCCTGGATCATCAGCACCCTCGGAGGGTGAGACAGAGTGAAGGACAGAGACATGCCTGGTGGGGAGGGAAGGGTCAAAGCCATAAAGCATAGAAAACCCACCAGTGGCGGCACCTGCAACCAAGCTGTGGTGCAGATTTGAAATGTCTTTCATTTTCACTGGATACATGGAGAAATTTGCATTACAAATAATGAAGGAACCAGTGGTGTGGCTAAAAATAGGGCAGACAGTCTGCACATAAAATAAAAAAGATCAGTGCAATTTGCCTCCCTTCAGAAAAACCATTAAAAAAGAAACAGTTAAAGGAAAGCCAAATCAAAAAAAAACCTGATTGGCACTTTGGGCTTCAGAGGACTGAAACCTCAGGATCTGTGACAGATCTGCATTTGGCACTCACCCACCAAAGGACGCTTGATTTCCACTGCTGAGGCAGATCTTCTGCACCTGCAGTTACAAAAATAGATTAAAGTACAGTAAAAATATACAAAGGTTAGTTTCTGAACAGATCAATCGCTAATTTCCTTTTAAAGGTATTTGTTAATATGAGCAAAAATAGTTTATTGATTTTGTGTTGGTAAGAATCTTAGTGGCACTGTGAAAACTGCAGCTCTTGGATACCCTTTTTCCATGAGACCAGTATTAGTGGAAAACACCACAAAAAGTGGCTATGGCAAGTTCTCTGTACAGTGGTTTAAAAAAATAACCTAGTGTAAGAATCCAGAGATTACTAAAATTTACCCCTAAAGACCTGTTTTTAAAACACTTTTAAAGTATAAACATGTATCTCATTAGATAATTCTATTGTTTCATTTGCTAAAAAGATATATGTGCAGATGAATGAAAGGTATTGAATTATAGCAGTAAAACTGGTTTTAGGTGTTGGTCTCAAACAGAAGCAAGGCTGGGAGGCAGGGAAATACCTCCACACAAGCTCTTGGGTGAGCAAATGATTCCATACCCTACTAAGTAGGGTGACAAAGAAATGGTTTTGTGTCACTAGGTCCATGTTTCTGTACTATACCACTCAGGAACATTCTGAGTAACTATGAATGTTCTGGAAACAAACCAAGAGTACTCCTCCAAGACTTGGTTAGGTCAGCCAAGTCGTATTAACATACTGCCTGACCCCTGGAAATCCATTCTAACTAATGTTAGTGGTTACATAAGGTGGAAGAAAGTGAAAAGGCAAAGTTCACTGACAAAATATAAAGTCTACCTTCTATAATGAATACAAATGTTAGAAGTACTTCATATAAAAGAACACATCAAAATTTTTTAAAAATTAAATTTTGACCTGGCTGGTATAGCTCAGTGGATTAAGCATGGGCTGCGAACCAAAGGGTTGCTGGTTCGATTTCTAGTCAGGGCACATGCCTAGGTTGCGGGCCAGGTCCCCAGTGGGGACCACATGAGAGGCAACCACACATTGATGTTTTTCTCCCTCTCCTTCTCCCTCCCTTCCTTCTCCCTAAAAATAAATAAATAAATAAATAAATAAATCTTTAAAAATAAATACATGAATAAATTGTCGAGCCATAGGCACTGTAAAGTGTAGATGGGCACCTCTCCAACAATTTCCTGAAAACACAGAACTGGATGATTCATTCAGAATATTTATCCAGACTTTTTCCAGAGTGTTTTCTCACACGTGGTGCTCCTACCGCAGGGTCGCCGTTGCTGCCCTGTATCTGCAGCTGGGCCTGCATCCTGGTGATCATCTCCTGAATGCCGTGGAGCTGAGCTTCCTTTTCTTACAAGATCTGGTCTTGGTTCATGTCCTCATTTTCCACTTTTCTGCCACCTCTCCTGAGCCTCTCAGAGCTGAAGTCCTGGGCCACCTCCTGGAGGTCCTGCATGTGAGTTATGAGCATTGTCCTCAGCTTCAGAAATCTGGGCTGGGTTCTCCACCTCCAGAAATCTTGTGCTCTGGGTTCTCCACCTCCACCATACCCAATGTGTAGAGGGGTTTTGACCTTCTTGCCTTTCCCTTCAATCAGTTGATTGGATCCAACCACACAGAAGGGGATACTGCCCTTGGGAAACCGGGTCTGCTTTTAAAAATCTTCATCTTCATCTGACTCTGCATCAGGAAAGTGATAAATTTTGATATTGTGTTCTTCGATTTCATCCAGAATCCTTTTATTTAAGTGCTCTTGTTCCTTCAGGGTGAATGTGTGGGCTTTGGCAATGACAGGCACAGTACTAACCTTATTGTGTATTGCCTTCATGAACGCAACATCTTAGGGCTTCAGTCTGTGTCCAAAGGGTGAGATGGAGTAGAAGCAGCAGTGTGCCCTGTTGTCCACCATGTGTCAATGGTTAAGGCTGCTCTTATCATGCAGGTACTGCTCAACTGCTCCTCGATGTAAGAGATGATGGTCTTGAAGCAATCCCTGCAACTGATGGTGTCACCATAGCCACGTATGTTTACCACTGTCAGGTGTAGCTTGACCCCTTGCTCTTCAGTCTCAACAGTTGAAACCTCAATTTGGACTGTTCTTTTTATTTTCTCTGAAGCTCTAGGTATGATTCTTTCTGGGTAGAGAGCCATCAGGAATAAGCTATTTATGAGTAGGTTTTCCTAGACCTGATTCGCCAACCACCATTAGTGTAAACTCAATACTTTTTTTCACTGATTTTCAGTGAACTTGCTTGGAAAGATTTGCAAACCCAACATAGCCAGGAGTTTCTGGATTTATAAACTGGGCTGGTTGTTGCTTACACATTTTTAATCAAGTTCTGTCAATCACAGAGAAGATGTAGAACAGGAGCCAACTGACCCCACCACAGACCTACCCAGTGCCTGCCATCTGCTCTACTCTGACATTTTAAGGTATGTTATCCTGGATGCATAAGAGCAAAGGACAGGGCTCACTTAAGGTAAGGTTAACCTTTGCTAAGTAAGCTGCAGGCTAGAAAGTGACTGCCCACCATGACCTACCCAGTTAGGAATTTGTAATCAGACCATCCTGTGTGGATGCTTTGGTCACTGGCTTGTCAAGCCTGCCATGAGGCCTGCTGAACCTGTTGGGTTCGTTACATAGCCCCTTTTTCATTCACACAACTGAAATTTTAGAATCAGAATCATCTGGAGGACCCATTAAAACCCAGATTGCTGTGGAAGCCAAGTTCCCAAGTGGTACTAATATTTCTTGTCCAGGACCACATTCTGAGAACCACTGCTGTACAGATGGAATTACCAAATGAAAGTCTTAGAGTTCCTAATTTTTTGCAATCTTTTATATGCTGTATCTCCCCTCAGAGATACCAGTGTATTAAGTACTTCACAGTCTCACCCAACTCACCCAACTCACGACAAAGGAAAAGAATGTTGACAAACCGAAAGCATCCCCAGAGGAACAGCCCTGGAATACAGCAAGATTTTAGGAGTGTGATCCCTTTTTCAACTGAGAATCTTTTGTACCCTGCTCTCCACCCCCAGCCCTGGTGTTAAAGGCTGCTGACCTGTAATGAACTGGAATGGAATATGGTGACAGTCTGTGTGTCCTCTGCAACTAGTTCAGCCAGTCTTCAAGGGCCCTAGGCTCTGAGATGATCTGAGTTTTGATCCTTTCTTTTTTTTCTATTTTACATGCACTTATTTTTATTCTATTTACATTATGCAATTATTGTACAGCCTATAAAAAGGACAAAAGCCTGATTCCTCCTCCAGTGCCAGGCCAGAGCTAAGCTGCACAAAAGAAAACAGTACAATAAGTTACAAGAAGAGTTTGTATATCCTGTATTAATCACAGTGCCTGGCACACAATGTTTTTAAAGCTGTATATAAGTGTATTACCATGGGGGAATCTCCTGTCTTTGAAGTAACCACACAGCTCCCACAGATGAGGCCTCCTTAGTTCAATATAGCCTTTTCTTTTGAGAACAGAAACAAGGAGATTTTGAACAGGTATGATATGGATTGCTTTTATTCGATAAAAGTGAAATTTTTTTTGGCATTTTCAACATAGTTGTTTGAAATAAACTTTATTAGTGCCAGAAATGCACCACACCTAGGCACTCTGCTATCTACTCTTATAATCTAAAAAACAGCCATATTTTAGATTCAAAACCTGGAAGTTGGGCTTCCCATGTGAATTGACAGCATCTCCCTGGCCTGCTTGCTCTTCTTTTCCTGAGGAATCATGGCAACTTCTCCAAGACAATATCCTGCTTTAGTTCCTCCTGACCTTGGCCTTGGTTGTGGTTGCTGCTGACTACTCCTCTGCAGGACCAGAAAGCTCCTTCCTCTCCACAGCCCATCAGGCCCCTGTGGCTAATCACTAGCTAACAGACTTCCCAGACTGGCAGGGCTCCTTTTAGCTCATACTGCTCCAGGGGGTTACCAGGTCCCAAGGAGCAAACACTACACCAACTTGTCCACCTAAAGACTCACCTGCCTGCCCAACTCCTCAGTGTTGGCTTTGAAGAGCCACAGGCTTAGGTTGAGATTCATCTAGGAGAGAATGGCCTTAATCATCTCCCTCTTGTACAACTAGGCTATAGTTGAAGGCATTCTCAAGCACCAGTAACCCCTGCCTGGCTAGGAAATTAAGGTGACTGGTATTTGTGCTCAGGCTGGCCAAAGGCAATGTGTTTTCATCGCTCTGGTACAAGCAGTAGGGAATACCATGAAGCTCTCTACCTACTCCACAGTGCCCAGGTGCAATATCCTGGTATGGTTTGTATCTTTGTTTTGCCTTCCACCTTTAATTGTCCCTTTTTTCTTCTAATTAAATTAGTCCTCAATTCCTTTTTGATGGATTTAGGTGTTGGAGTGACCTGTTAACACGTGGAACTTTTAGGCATCATCCTTAACCACACTGTATGTGGTTTTTTTTTTTATTTCCCCAGAGCCAAAGACCAGCCTATTTGTTTAGTTAATGTATATTAAACACTTAGAACAATACCTGGTTCACAACTTGTGCTATACAAGTCTCCTAAACACATGCTTGCTCACAGTATACTTTTGGAACAAATGAGTTCCTGTGAATACAGACAGAGAAGCAACTTTTTAAGAAAAGGATATTCCTTTAGGGTGTGCCTTAAAGCATAGGCTCAGGAAGTGGGTGGACAATTGTGTTTGTGTTCTACCCTGCAGTTGTGAGCAGTACTTCCAGTTAAAACAGCCTGGAGGGGACAGAAGTGTGAGAGTTGGTGGGGGATCATTTTTTAAGTATATTAAGCAAGTCATTTTTTTAAAAAATATATTAAGCAGCCAGTGGAGTGACAACATTGGTTATTTTCAGAAAAAAAATGCAGAGGGAATTAGCAGCAACACTGTATCTGCTCAGCAAGAAAGGTCTAAAAATCAGAGAAGCCACCATCACTTATAGGGAGGAGAAAAGAGGCTTAGAAAACTGATAGCATGCAATACCACAGAAAAGGACAGTTATCAGCTATAGGTAACACATGAATATATGAAAGTCTCCTGCCTTTCCCATACCTACAACCAATCTGACAGAAAGGACTGGAGCCTACCAAAAGAAGCAAAACTTTCAAAGCACTGGGAACCAAGTTTAAAATGAACGAGGGCTCATTTTAAATGATTTAGTTTCTATCTCTTTGATAATATTACTTTTGATGGTGTACTCAAATATCAGAAAATTTTTAGTTTCATAAAACAGCTAATAAGCTTAGTAATCAATGTATGTAAAAAGTGGTTGTTTCAGGAACTGAAAGTATGACCCACCTTGACTCTAGGAGACCATAAACAGTTCCATCTTTGTGCCTCAGGAGGACTGTGAGCAATTCAAGATGATATCTGAGCAATTGTACTCCAGAGTGAGATGACCACCACCCAGGACACAGATGAAAGAATGCTGAAGCTTTTCATCTGATTAACTTCTCCCCTGAATTCCAAACCACTTACATACACTTTTCTTCTCCACATAGAGTCAGTTTAAAATGGAATGTGAGATGGTCTATTAAGGTACAAACCCACCATCTTCTCAGATTGCTGACCTCAGATTGCCAACCACCTGAATAAAGCACCCATAAAGATTCAATCACTGTCTCTGCTTATTGAATCTGGTAGGTGACAGGCAGCACAAACACCAGCTTTTCCAGTTTCACTTTCTAGTTAATTAAAAATATATATGTGTCCAAGAACACTGTGAGGAACTGCAAAAGTAAGCATGGACATAATTGCTACTCTCAAAAACTGAGGCAAATTTTGCTCTTGCTTTCTCGGGAATCTGAATATCTCAATTGGTGTATACCTGGTATCATGCTTCCAGTCAGAAATTGGCCTTTTTTTTTTTAGCACCAGCACTGTAGGAATTACTGCACTCTAGTCCAGGTACCCTCTCCAGGCATTGTGGGTTGCAGCTGTTCAAGTTCAGACAGGTTCACATAGGATTCAGGCAGATGGAAGAAAATTCGCAGAGTCATCAGGATGCCTGACATGCCTTTATTCTGGAATTGCGTGGTCCATGCACACCTCAAGCCACATGTTGCACCACGTGTCACACCATGTGTTGTGCTGTGGGACGCCCCAACTCCCTTATGTACTAAACAAACATGAAGCTGGCAGGGTGCCAAGATATTATACAATAGAGCTTCATTCTATGCATTCAGGTTCCTACTCAAGGTTATACAAACACTGCTAAGTTATGTTTGCCTGGTCATCCGGGTGAGGGAGCCTGGCTAACTCCGTTTTCCCTATAATCTACCACATCAAGGTTCCTCTATGCAAGGGTGTCTTCCATAAGGGTTCCTTGGCAAGGAGGGCAGAGCCCTGCACCCAGCTGCCGCAGCAGCAGTACAAGTTGCAGCACCAAGCAGAAAATAAGGCCACGCCTGGGTACAGTGGCTGGTCCAATCCCCGGGCAAGTAAGGCCACCCATGTGAGCCACACCCCCAGTGGGCCCCAGTGGGAACTGCAGCCAATGCATTATTATGCTCCTCCTAGGAATGCTTTAGAGTGAGTTTTACACAGACCTGTCGGAGTCCAACCTACTTAGGCTTGTCCTTTAAGGTTCTTAATACAAAGGGGAGCTGGTCCAGCCAGCTCCATGGCCTCAGTAGTGAGCCACCATGAGCCATTCCACATGGAGGAGCCAACCAACACCGGGGGCCACTCACACTGCTGTTCTGCCCCAGCACAGATGCCCATCCAGATCACGTTCCACAAGAAATGTGTGTGCTGCTCCACTGGTGCTGTAACCAAGTCCAATTTGAGACTAAAGCAGGAGAGATACACCATGGGGGGGTCAGCTGACGTGCTCAGGAGGAGTTCAGTGCATGCTGATTGGTTAGCCACTGAGGCATAGGTATGAAGCCAGTCCATTAAGGTGTTACTTTGCACCCCAGGGGTGAAAAGACAAAGCAGTTATAGACACCAATAATGGCAAATTATGACACTCAGGCAATATACAAGCAAGCTTCTGGTCAGCTAATAAGACAGTGGCTGGAAGAGGGGGACTCCCTGGGTGAAAATACCACACCTTTTTGTGTCTCAACTCGGGGTTCAGCATTTACTTGCAACAACAGTGGAGAACTCATAATGGGCCATCAGGATATCACCAGGGAGAAGCATTACATGGTCTGCTGGCCCTGGGTATGTCACCTTTAAGATAGGGGCCATGTCCCAATCACCCAGGGCACTATTTGAAAGTTTATCTCCACTACTTGTCTCCGAGGGGCAACAAGAGCCACCCTATGAATGGGGGGGATTGATTTCCCAAGGCTACAACCAAGCGGCTATTGCCCTTGGGTGCAGACAATAGAATACTTCCTTATTTTCCCATGCCTGGTTTCAGCAAAGCATGTCCCTTGACAACTTTCAATGATTAAGAGTCACCCATAGGCAGCATGCAGGTTCTCCAATGCAGTGACCACCACCCTTTGATTCATGTGGCGCACACCCACACATGTGACCACATACGTATACCCCTCTGAACTAGGCAAGGACCCAACTATGCCAAGCCATCAGGTCAGCGGTACCCGTCCCTGTACTGCCTGCCCAGTAGTTTCTACAGGCCTCCAGTGATGTTCTCATGAGCAGGCCACATAGGTCTCACAGGCTTCCTGTACTTCTGCAAAGGTGACAGGTAATTCCTAAGCTTTTATGGTAGATCACATGATCTTCTGTTCAACATATAAGAGGCAATAGTATAGCCATTGTGCAATTTCTCTTCCTGATGGGCTGACATTCACCATTTCCAGCCATTGTACCTTGGCTAGAGTGTCAACCTTATCATTCCCAGGGTGTATGCCCAGTCACTTGATATACAGTGATTTGTTTCTAATGGCCTAATTCTCATAGGTCTTGCCATAATGCTTATCCCCAAAGTGGCCTATGCATATCCACCCATTTATTTGTATGCTATGTAGAGATCCTCAATGTTAGCCCCTGGTATACCACTCAACTATCTGTGCAAATAGTCAGGGGTGGTGCTTCATTTGTAGCCATGAGCCACATGGCCCATAGTTCTGCCTACAGGCTACTCCGACCTACTCCACTGCCAAACCAGAGTGTGTCTGTTTAACTACCATCACCATTCATGGGGATGGCAACTGAATGGGGTGATGCTCAGCATACCCCAGCAAGGAGCCTCAACAGACCCCCACAAAGGGCACAGGATACACTCAGGAATGGGAGACACCTAAACAATATATTCACAGGGGGCAAATGCCCAGTACTTAGGGCAAACCACATGTCCTTCACTTTTTCTGGTCCCTGCCTAACCCCTATTCAAATCTCCAAAGGATATTTCTTACCTCTACTTAGGAGGCTGGCACAGCCATATGGCCCTCCAGACACACAAGATGGGCCTCTTGGGTCACAGCCCTGGGATTTTTTCCTCATCACCTTTTTCTTCTGGGGCTGCAAGAAACGTTGTTTAGCTCGCAACCACACAGAGTTGCTCTTTAACTATGACACACAGGGAGCTTAAAACTCCTTTGCTCCCAACTGCTGCTGAATTCCCTTGGGCTGCTCCCAGCTGTCACAGGCTCTGCTGCTCCAGCCACTGCTGCCCCTGCTCCATCATTGCTGCCTGCCCCCATCACTGCTCCCAGAACAGAGCTTTCTGGGCACCAACACTACCACCCCCAGAGCACCTGAATTGGGCTGCAGTCCTTGGGCCCAGTTGCTCTTGGCAACTTTGTTTCAAGTCTGTACAAGTCAGGGTATTTGAAAGCGGGAGCTGAAGCAGAGATTTCCCTCCTCTTTCTCCAAATCATTCACTACAATTGGGAAGGGGGACCGTCCTGACTCTGCAGTTTGGAGGTCTTCCTCCAAGGCATGGACCCAGGCTTCCACACTCTCACAAAGTTTGTAGCTGCCCTGTGTCACAAAGTGCAGTTTCCATCACAGCTTACAAAGCTGTAAGAAACACCCAGCCCAGGGTCCTGGTGGCGGCCCTGGCACTTGGCTCCTCCAGGGTCTCCCCTACACCTGCAAGTCTTTCTCTACCCTGTCAGGTACACTACCAACATCAGGCCACTCCTGGGGTGGGGGAGCCAAGCTGCTAGGAACCCGGCCACCAAATACTACATGCTGGTGACTAGCCGCACTTCCAGGCCTCCCTCTGGGGGTCCCGAGAGCTCCTCCATATTCATATCAGACTGCCAGGAATCCTGCCAAAGGCACCAATTGTGTTGCAACCATTCAAAGCCAAACAGGTTCACGTGGTATTTGGGCAGATGGAAGGAAATTCTCAGAGCCACAGGAATGTCTGATATGCCTTTGTTCTGGGGTGGGGCAATCCACACTGTGTGTCGTGCTGTATGATGTCCCAGCTCCCTTATGTACTAAATGAACATGAAACCAGCAGGGTGCCACGATATTATACAACAGACCATGCATGTGGTCTATGCATGTGGGTTCGTACTGAAGATTATATGAACACAGTCAAGTTACGTTTGCCCAGACATCTGGGTGAGGGAGTCTGACTGACTCCATTTTCCCTACACACCGTAGGATTGATTGAGAAAAACTGAAACTAAATGATGATGTAATTTACACATGTTAGTGAACCATTAAGCAAACAATATATTTGGAAAATAAATACCATAAGCTTTTACTAACTATAAATTTTTTTGTATAGTACTAGTAAAACTGCCAAGAATAACCAGCCAAATATGGGTCTTTTAACAGATTCTTTTCTTCTATAATTATAGCACTCACTGATCAGAAACTGGAAACATTGGTGTTCGTGCTGCCTGTCACTACCAGAAACAATAAGTAAAGACAAGGATTGAACCTTTATGGGCACTTTATTTAAATGTCCAGCAATCTGAGGAGATGGCCTTGTCATCTCATTTCAAGCTCACTTTTTTATAAGAAATGGTAGATAAGGGGTTCAGAAAATAAGGTTAATTGGATGAGAGTTGTAGTCAGAGGTAATTTTCCTAGTACTACATCTGTTGGTCAACCATTCTTTATCTGCATCACAGTGTTCCCTCTATGGGAAAAATGGTTCAGATGCCATCTCCATCAAGGGCTGAATCGCCTGTTGACTTCCTGAAGGCATACATTCCAATTCCTAGAATAATAGCTTTCCACATACATTAATCGCTTAAGTCTATCAACTAAGGCTAAAATCGTTAACCTTTGAGTTCTCCTATAAGATCTATTTTCACTAATCAAACTAGAAAACTGAATTTGTGTTCCATTTGCCTGTATACACCAAAGCCCAATAAAAAACAAACAGGAGTGCCCTGGCTGGTGTTTCTCAGTAGATTGAGTGCCAGCCTGTGAACCAAAGGGTCACCAGTTCAATTCCCAGTCAGGACATATGCCTGGGTTGTGGACCAAGTTTCCAGTATGGGTCATGCAAGAGGCAACCATAAATTGATGTTTCTCTTCGTTTCTTTCTCCCTCCCTAAAAATAAATAAATAAGATCTTTAAAAAAAAAAGGAGCAGGACTTCCGCCAAGATGGAGGCATAGGTGGATAAGCCGTGCCTTCTCACACAACCAAGTTTAGAGACAACTAAATATTAGCAATAGAAAACACAGTCAGAACACAGAAAATTGAACTTTTCGAAAGTCTGTTAACAACAAATTCTTCAGCCTGACCAGTAAGGGGCGAAACCAGCAGCTGGTAGAGCAGGGTTGCACAGGAAAACTCGGTCAGACGGACTCAGGAGCAACTGAGCAAGCGACCGAGCAAGCGACCAAGCGAGCAACCACGGGGAAACAGCGAGGGAGCAGGGCTGCGGGTTGACTGTGGTCACGCAGTGGTGCACGGATAGACAAGCGAGGGAGTGGGCAATTGGACCAGGACCCAGTGGGTCCCAGCAGCCAGCGGCAGGGAAGGCACCGCCATTTCCCTGCTCTGACCCCACCTCCAAATACAGCGTCATAACCCAGCGACTCTGAGTGGCCCAGCCCTGGTGAACCACCTAAGCCTCTGCTCCACACCCAACTGTAAGAAACAGCAGAGGGGGCTGCCATTTCCCCGCTCTGACCATGCCCCCACATACAGCATCACAACCCAGTGACCTGGTAGTCCAAGGCTCTGCTCCTCACACTTAAAGGGCACAAACAGACCCAAAATGGCTCAAGAAGATCTCAAAGCCCCAGAGCCTATAAATCTAAGTGATGAAAAAATAGTAAAATTCTCAGATGCACAGTTTAAAACACTGGTGATCAGGATCCTCACAGAACTGGTTGATTATAGCCACAAATTAGACAAATATATGAAGGTGAAACTAATTGAAATGAATGGAATTGCACAGGAAACCAATAGTGATGGAAAGAAAACTGGACTCAAATCAATGGAGTGGACCAGAAGAAAGCAAATAATGGCCAAACAGAAAAGAGTCAAGAAGCAAGAATTCAAAGAAATGAGGAGAATCTTAGGAACCTCCAGGACATCTTTAAATGCTCCAACATCCAAATTATAGGGGTACCAGAAGGAGGAAAGGCACAGCCACCAGTGGAAAACTTATTTGAACAAATAATAAAGGAGAATTTCCCCAATCTGGCAAAGGAAATAGACTTCCAGGAAATCCAGGAAGCTCAGAGAGTACCAAAGAAGTTGAACTCAAGAAGAAACAAATGTACAGTATTGCAAAATAGGTGTGCAATGAAATTATACATGAACAGTTATCCTGGATCTTCAGGAAAAATTATCTTATGAACATGCAGATAATTTTCAATAAATCTCCATTTTAACATTTTAAAAATTTGTGAGGTATATATACAGGAAAACATAAATATATAGTACAGCCGTATTTGTGAAGTCAACTCCTATGGAATTCATTCTAGGTCATAAAACAGAACTTGGTTTGTACCCTAGAAGTTCCCTGTGTGCTCCACCCGATCATTACTTTTGCTTCAGACATTGTCTTCTTTTCTTTTACAGAAAAAGGAACTTCTCTGTGCATGTCTACACAGCAAAGTTTAGTTTTACCTCTTTCTGGTATTTACATGAATGGAATCAAAATGCATGTATTCTTTTGTTTCTTGCTTCACCTGCTGAGTCATGTTTGTGAAATCATCGATGTTTTAAGGAGTACCTATAGTAACATTATTATTTCAGCATTGGTATTCTGTTGTATGAATATATTATATTATAATATATTTTTTCATTCAAAAAAAAAAAAGAAGAAACACACCAAGGCACATCATAATTATATTAGCCAAAATTAAAATGAAGGAGAGAATCCTAGAAGCAGCAAGAGCTAAGGGGATAGTCACCTACAAAGGAGTCCCCATCAGACTGTCAGCAGATTTCTCAAAAGAGACCTTACAGGCAAGAAGGGGCTGGAAAGAGGTATTCCAAGTCATGAAATCCAAAGACTTACAACCAAGATTGCTCTATCCAGCAAAACTTTCATTTAGAATGGAAGGACAGATAAAGTGCTTCTCAGATAAGATCAAATTCAAGGAGTTCATCATCACCAAGCCCTTATTATATGAAATGCTAAAGGGACTTATCGAAGAAAAAGAAGTTAAAGAAACATGAACAGTGAAAGGACAGCAAACTCACAGTTATTAACAACCACACCTAAAATAAAAGCAAACTAAAAGGACAGCTAGATCAGGAGTGGAAACATAGAAATGAAGATCTCAAGGAGGGTTAGCAACAGGGGAGTGGGAGGAGGAGAAGGGGGGAGAAGGTACAGAAAATAAGTAGCATAGACTGTAGATAGAAAATAGATGGGGGGCAAGAATAGCATGGGAAATATAGAATCTAAAGAACTTGAGACACATGGACATAAACTAAAGGGGGGTAATGGTGGGGATGGGGGTGTAGGGTGGGGGGAATGAAGGGGGGAATAGAACAACTGTAACAGCATAATCAATAAAAAAATTTTTAAAAAGAGCATGCAGCAAAGAATATAAGTGCTTAGTTTTAGTAAGTGGCCATGCCCAGAGACATAGGTGAGCTAATGCTCAAAGACCTGGCTCCCAGATGGGCTCCAGGGGATGGATTATACAGGAGGAAAATTGTTAATCGTGGCGAGTAGTGTCCTGGTCAGGGTCCTTGGTCTCTACTGATTGGCTGGCACTGAGGTAGCAGGTGGTCAGTCAACTGGTCCTGATATCAGCCATGGGGTCACTTCATGCTGGTTTTCCTGTTTTTCTAGGACTTGGAGCCGAAACACAATTGAGGCCTAGATGTTATCTCTAGTTTGGCCAATGGCAGCACCAAAAGTTCTTTATTCATCATTGGCCCCCACAGGGTAAAGAACTCTGGAAATATCATGCATAGACCCACCAAATGTAAATCAAAATCACACACATCAGTGCACATACGAAAGCCATACTATGGGTCTTCATTAAGACAATCCTACCCCTTTGAAGTTCCAGAAATCAAAATATATAGTATGGCCTCTTGAACTGGCATTTATAAGAACTTTTACCTTCAGGAAATCATAAAGCATCTAGTGACTTATTTAAACCAGTTTGAATTCAATTAAATGAAATGTGGCACACTGACTATCAGGGATAAATCAGCCCTCAGTTTATCAAGTAATATAGGAAGAAGTCTCTCAGAAAGGATTTTAGAGTAATCTGTTGCTTGTCTGATAAAAAGGGACTTGCTCAACTAGTATGCACCTATTGTTTTTTGCTTTACACTTTTCTTTATTCTTTCTGCCCACAACATTGATGCGATGGCTAGAGGATAAGCAGCCATCTAAGTCCCTGAGAAAGGAAGCCACAAATTAATCTCTCTTTGGTCAAGCGTCTTCAGCTGGGTTTTATTGCAGCTGAATGTAATCTTAAAAGTCTCGGGCTAATTCTGTTTTTTCACTTCTTCTTAAGTCTATTTTGTTTATTTATATTTTATAGAAAAGAGTATTTTCTTTCAGGTTTTCAAACTAATTTGGATTATAGTTTTTACTTGATAGCATTTTCAATATCCCTATCTGGATTACCTTTATAAAAAAAGATTTTATTTATTTTTAGACAGAGGCAAAGAGAGGGAGAAAGAGAGGAAGAAAAATAGCAATGTGGTTGTTTCTTGTGCACTCCCTACTGGGGACCTGGCCTGCAACCCAGGCATGTGCCCTGACTGGGATTTGAACCAGCAACACTTGGGTTTGCAGGCAGGCGCTCAATCCACTGGGCCATAACAGTCAGGGCCCTTTTTTGATTCTATATATTATTTAAAAATTATCTCAGCTCCTGAGTCATCTACTCTTTTGATCTTTGCCAAGGATTAGCTCTTAGATTTATCAATTTTGTTTTTCTGTTTTTTAATTAGTTAATGTGTTTTTCTTTGCAATAATTTTATTCTGTTTTTTCTACAAATATACGTTCTTTTATAGATGCATGCATTGATTATTTGCTTTTAATATTCAGTTTCTTGTTTAATAATAGAATTATATAAGGCTATCTTATTTTTTGGCACACATTTAAACCCCAGTCATAATTTTTGATAACTAGTGTTTAAACTTTTTAAAACACATAATGTATAATATAATTTTTAAATTGTTTTTTAACTCCAAAATTTACTTGGCAAAATAATTTGTGTGTGTTTTTTCCTTTTGCATTATAATTAATTTCTAAGATTACTACTGCATTGGTGTCAGAGAATATGTCCTGTAGAAGTTCTCATTTAAATTTTATTGAGGTTTTCTTTGTGGCCTATTACATAATCAATTAAAATATTATGTAAACATTGGAAAGAATGATTATCAAACCCTAAAAATTACACACACACACAAAACTGTTAGAACTAATGAATTCATCCAAATTGCATAATACAAAATAAACATGTAAAAGTTATTTTTGTTTCTCTACCGTAACAATGAACAATCCAACAGGAAATTTAAAAAAATTATATTTACAATAGCATCAGAAAGAATAAAATACTTAGAAATTAACTTAAGAGGTAGAATACTAGTATACTAAAAACTACAAAACATTGCTGAAAAACATTTCAAACTACAAAAATATGCAGAATAACATCTATGTTCATGAATCAGAAGATTTAATGTTGTCATGATAATACTACTCAAAGCAATCTACAGATTCTATGTAAACCCTATCAAAATCCCAATGATGTTTTTGCAGAAATAAAAAACAATTCTAAATTGTTTTTGAAATCTCAAGAAACTCTAAATAACCAAAAACATTGAGAAAAAAGATGATACAGGATTGAACATAGGAATGAAGATATTCTTTCAAATCTGTATTTCAGGTTTCTTCAAATAAATTTCCAGAAGTGGAACTGCTAGGTCACAAAGCAGTTCCACTTTTAATATCTTGAGAAAACTCTATACTATTTTCCACAGTGGCTGTACCTGTCTGCATTCCTACTTTTCTTCACATCCTTACCAACTGTTGTTTTTTAATTTTTGATGATAGCCATTCTCATAGGCATGAGGTGATATCTCATTGTGGTTTTAATTTTCATTTCTTGGATGATTAGTGATGTTGAGCATCTTTTCATGTTTATTGGCCCTCTGAATGTCCTTTTTGTAGAGTGTCTATTCAGGTCTTTTGCCCATTTTTTACCTAGATTTTTTTTTTGGTGTTGAGTTGTTTGAGCTCTTTATAAATTTTGGATATTAACCCCTTATCAGACCTATCATTGGCAAATATGTTCTCCCATTTAGTGGGTTTATGGTTTCATTTGCTGTTGAAAAACTTTTTAGTTTGATGTAGCCCCATTTGTTTATTTTTGTTTGTTTATTTCCATTGTTTGAGGAAATATATCAGAAAAAATATTGCTTGAGAAATATCTGAGATTCATGCAGCACTACTTAACAAGAACCAAAATTTGGAAGCAGCCTGAGTGCCTACAAGTAGATGAGTAGATAAAAAAGCTGTGCTACATTTACACAATGTAATACTACTCAGCTGCACAAAAGAAGGAACTCTCACCTTTTGTGACAGCATGGATGGACTTAGATAGTATTATGCTAAATGAAATAAGCCAGTCAGAGATAGATAAATACATGATTTCATTGTTATGTGAGATCCAATGAACAAAACAAACAAACAAACAAACAAAATAGAAAAAGATTCATAGATACAGATAACAGACTAAAGTTGTCAGAGGGGAGGAGAATGAGGGACTTGCTGAAAAAGGTGAAGGGATTAAGAAAAAAACCTCATGGACTCAGACAAAGTGTTGTGATTACAAGAGGAAAAAGGAGGTGGGGGGAGTAGAAGCAGGTAAAGGAAGTTAAATGGAGATGAAAAGAAACTTGACTTTGGATGGTAAACACAGTACAATATACAGATGATGTATTATATAGAATTGTACACATAAAACTATGTAATTTTATTAAGCAATGTCACCCTAATAAATTCAAAAAAAGAAGATAAAGACTCAATATGTACTGTTTCTAAATTACTACAAAGCTATAGTAATAATCAAAACAGTGTAAGTACAGACAATAAAATACCAACAAAATAAAACAAAGAGCCAAGAAATGAACCCTGACACCTATGATCAGCTGATTTTTGACAAGGATGCTAAGACCATTTAATGGGGAAAAATAGTCTTTCAACAAGTGATTTGGGAAAACTGAATATCCACATGCAAAAGAATGAAGCTGTGCCTTACCTTATACTGTATGCCAAAAAAACTAATTCAAAGTGGATAATAGACCTAAACATAAACTTAAACTCTTAGAGGTAAACATGGGGGAAAGCTTTAAGACATTAGGCTTGGCAATGATTCCTTGGCTGTGACACCAAAAGCACAGGTAAACCAATTTAAAAATAGAATTAAAACTTTGGTTCATTGAAGAATGCTATCAGAAGCATGAAAAGAGAAACCAAAGAAAGACAGAAAATATTTTTAAATATGTACATAATGAGTTTCATATCCAGAATATATTAAAAAACTCCTAAAACTCAACCACACAGAAAAACAAGTAATACATTAAAACTGGGCAAAAGACTTGAATTGGCATTTTTCCAAAGAAGATACAGATGGCCAATGAGCACATAAAAAGATGCTCAACACTACTAGCCATTAAGGAAATTCAAATAAAATCACAATGAAATATCACTGCACATCCTTTAGAATGACTATTATATATTTTAAAAAAGGACAATAAGTATTGGCAAGGATGTGGAAAATAGAAACCTTAGGCATTGCTAGTAGTAAAATATTACAGCCATTGTAGAATAGTTTGGTGGTTCCTTAAAAAAAAGTTAAACAGAGAATTACAATATGATCCAGCAATTCCACTCCTAGGCATAAACCCCAAAGAATTGAAAGCAGGGATTCAAACAAATATTTGTAAGCCAGTGTTTATGGCATCATTATTACAATGCCCAAATTTAGAGACAAAATTGTTTATCAAGAAAAAATTGCCCTGGCTGGTGTAGCTCAGTGGATTGAGTATGGGCCTGTGAACCAGAGAATTGCGGTTCAATTCCCAGTCAGGGCACATGCCTGGGTTGCAGGCCAGTTCCCAGTGGGGGACACACAAGAGGCAACCATACATTGATATTTTTCTCCCTCTCTCCTTCCCTTCCCCTCTAAAGATAAATAAATAAATAATTTTTTTTAAAAAAAGAAAGAAAAAAATGAAGGGTGACAGTAGCAGCATCATCATGGTAGCATAAATTGTTTCTCTCTTCTCCCCACCCCACTTTTTATGACTAATTACACATCCATAACCAAACAAAAATAACTCTGCACATTACAGCAAGGGAACAGGAGGTTTCTAGTCCACCTGTGCATCAAAAAATAAATGAACAAGACCTTAGGAAAAAACTGAATCCAGGGGAGGGGTCAAAGCTGATCACATCCATTCACCATAATCTGGGGTTGGGGGTGGTGGGGGTCCCAGAGAGTGCAAAAGTGGGAAGATACCCATGGGTGAGAGAAAATTTGTGGAAGGCCAGCTTGCTGAAGGAAGATCCCAGCAAACCATCAAAGTGGAATAGCAACAAGTTTGGACACAGAGGAGAGGGAAGAACTAACCAAAGTGCCTTACCCCAGGTGACAACTTCTCCCATGGAGGAGATAAAAAACAAAAGTGGTGAGTGGCTACCCAGCTACCTACTCTAGCTGTGTGGATAGCAACTGAAGAAACCCATTTCTTTCCAGCAACATTTGGATCCCCAAAGAGGAAACTCCGTGACTAGAGGGTAAGGGAGAGAAGGGAGAGGAAGCAGTCAAGAACAATAAAGGGCAGAAAGGAACACATTTGCTGTTCTCTACTTCAGGATTTCAGCAAGGAGTCTACCCACAAACCTATAGATGTATCCCACTCAAGGATCCCCTACCAGGCATGCGGGTGCTCCCAAGAACCCAAGTGCTAAACCACAATTCCCCTTACTCTGCTGTCTTATGTATGCTCCAAAATGTCTCTACAAAAGCAAGCTCTAGTAGACAGTGAGGAAGTTTAGACAAGCCAAGGCCAGTAAGTAAGGGAGAAACTAGACATGAGCTATACCTCTACCCTCTGGAACACAAAAGAAAGCTTTCTAATAGCCAGCTATTGACTTCTAAAAATCCAAGAAGACATAACCCCTTAGTTAAAAGGTATCTGTTACTTCAAATGCAAAATTATAAATGCATACCAACAAACACCATGAAAAATAAAAAAAAATTTGATATCACAAAAAGAAAATTATAATTCTTCAGCAGCTGACCTCAAAGGCTCAAAATATTACAATCAAATAATAAAGAATTCAAAATAGCTATTCTAAAAAAATTTAGTGAGGTAGAAGAGAACTCAGAAAGGCCATTCAACAAAATTTTCAAAAATTAATGAAAAGGAGTTTTTTACCAAAGTAATTGAAATTATAAAAAAGAAAAACAAACTGAAATCCTAGCAGGGGTGTCCAACCTCTTGGTGGCTCTGTCTGTGCCAGACTGGAAGAAGAAGAGTTGTCTGGGGCCACATATTAAATACATTGTGACACATAATCACTAAAAGAAAAATCTCATAATGTTTTAAGTAAATTTATTATTTTGTGTTGGGCTGCATTCATAGCCATTCTGGGATCATGTGACCTGCGGACTACAGGTTGGACACCCCTATGTAGAGCATTATAAAAAGGGCAGATTAGTTGGGGGAAATAATAAATGACCTGGAGAATAGAAATATAGATAATTTAGTTAGAAGGTGACAGAGAACTAAATGTTTTTTAAGAAACCCTAGTAATCTATGAAAAAGGAGGTGAACATATACAATGGGGTAAAGACAGTCTCTTCAATAAGTAATGTTGGTAAAATTGAACAAATGTGCAAAAACAATTAAACTGGATTTTTTAAACACCATATATAAAGTTAAAGTCAAAATGTATTAAAGACTTAAATGCAAGACCCAAAAACATAAAACTCCTAGAAGCAATATAGGCAGTAACCTCTGACATCCCTCTTAGCAATGTTTTTGGATATGTCCCCTCAGGCAAGGGGAGTAAAAGAAAAACAAGTAAACAGTTGGGACTACCACAAACTATCAAGTTTTGTCCGATGAAGAAAACCATCAACAAAAGAAAAGACAACCTACAGAAAAGGAGAAGATATTCACAAATATTGCATCAATAAGAGGTTAATGTTCAAAATATATAAGGAACCTCTATAACACCAAAAAGACAAATAATCCAATATAAAAATGGGAAGAGGATCTGAATAGACATTTCTCCAAAGAGAGCTTACACATGGCCAGGAGACATATGAAATCATCACTTATCATCAGGGGAATACAAATTAAAACCACAACAAGATAGTACCTAACACCTGTCAAGATGGATGCTTGATAAATAAACAAATAACAAGTGCTACTGAGGATGTGGAGAAAAGGGGGTCCTTGGTTGGATTACAACTTGGTATAGTCCCAATGGGAAACAGTGTGGAGGCTCCTCAAAAATTAAAAATGGAGTTGTCATATGATTAAGCAATTCCACTTCTGAGTACTTATCAAAAGAAAACAAAAACAAAATGTAAATGGATTAAATGCTCCAATCAAAAGACACAGAATAGCTGCATGGATAAGAAAGCATGACCCACACATATGCTGCCTACAAGAGACCCACCTCAGGACAAAAGACCATCACAGACTAAAAGTGAAAGGCTGGAAACAAATATAACAAGCAAATGGACGAGAAAAAAAAGCTGGGGTAGCAATTCTCATATCAGACAGAATAGACTTCAAAAAAAGGGCCATAAAAGAGAGACCCAGAAGGTCACTTCATAATACTCAAGAGAAGAATCCACCAAGAAGACATTAACATCGTAAATATATATGAACCAAACAGCACCCAAATATATAAAGAAAATCTTAGAGGAATTCAAGAAAGATATAAACAGAAACACAATTATAGTAGGGGTTTTTAACACCCCACTATCAAAAATGGACAGATCTTCCAAAGAAAATATCAACAAAGACATTGCAGCATTAAACAACACCCTTGATGAAATGGACCTAACTGATATATACAGAGCTCTTCACCCCGAAGAAGCTAAATACACATTCTTTTCAAATGCACATGGAACAGTCTCAAAGATAGACCACATGATAGGGCACAAAATGAGCCTCAACAAACTCAAGAATATTGAAATCATACCAAGCATTATCTGTGACCACAAGGGACTGAAACTGGAAACCAACCCCAAAGGAAAAAACCCAAAACACCCAAAATCATGGAGTCTGAATGGTATGCTATTAAACAAAGAATGGGTCAAGAATGAAATTAGGGAAGAAATCAGAAAGTTTCTGGAAACAAATGAAAACGATCTCACAACAACCCAAAACTTATGGGACACAGCGAAGGCAGTCCTGAGAGGGAAGTTTATAGCAATACAGGCCTACCTAAAGAAGATAGAAACATTTCAAACAAACAATCTAACTCTGTGCCTGCAAGAACTCAAGGAACAACAACAAAAACAGCCAAAGCAAGTAGAAGGAAAGAAATAACCAAGATCAGAGCAGAACTAAATGACATAGAGACTAAAAGCACAATTCTAAGGATCAATGAATCCAGGAGTTGTTTCTTTGAGAAGATAAATAAAATAGACAAGCCTTTAAGTAGGCTCATCAAGAAAAGAAGGGAATGGACACTAATAAACACAATCAGAAATGAAAGAGGAGAGATTATATCTGATACCACAGAAATGGAAATGATTGTAAGAAATTACTATGAAGAACTGTATGTCAAGATATTCGAAAACCTAGGGGAAATGGACACATTTCTAGAAAAATATAATCTTCCAAAACTCAATGAAAAAGAAGTAGAAAACCTGAATAGACCAATAACAGCAAAAGAAATTGAAGCAGTAATAAATAAAACTCCCATCACACAAAAGCCCTGGACCAGATGGTTTCACAGGAGAATTCCACAAAGCATGTAAGGAACTGCTAACCCCTAGTCTTCACAGACTATTCCAAAAAAAAATCCAAAAGGATGGGAAACTCCCAAACTCCTTTTATGAAGCCAGCATCATCCTAATTCCAAAAGCAGATAGAGATACAACAAAGAAAGAAAACTTCAGGCCAATATCACTGATGAACATACATGCTAAAATCCTCAACAAAATATTGGCAAATCACATCCACCAATATATCAAAAAGATTATTCACCATGACCAAGTGGGATTCAACCCATGGATGCAAGGATGGTTCAATATTCCCAATTCAGTAAATGTAATTCATCACATAAACAAAAGCAAAGACAAAAACCACATGATAATATCAATAGATGCAGAAAAAGCTTTTGATAAGGTACAGCACCCATTTATGATAAAAAAAAAACCACTCAGCAAAGTGGGAATAGAGGGAGCATTACTCAATATAATAAAGGCCATATATGAGAGACCTACAGCCAATATCATACTCAATGGGCAAAAACTAAAAGTTTTTCCACTAAGATCAGGAACAAGACAAGGATGTCCACTTTCACCACTTCTATTCAATATAGTTTTGGAAGTATTGGCCACAGCTCTTAGGCAAGAAAGGGAAATAAAAGGCATCCAAATAGGAAAGGAGGAAACAAAACTGTCATTGTTTCCACATGACATGATAGTGTACATGGAAAATCCTATAGACTCTATCCAAACACTGCTCAAACTAATTAATGAATTTGGCAAAACAGCAGGATACAAAGTCAATATCCAGAAATCAAAGGCATTTTTATGTACTAACACTGAATCAGCAGAAGCAGAAATTGAGTAAAAAATCCCATTTGATATAGCAAAAAGAAAAATAAAATATCTGGGAATAAACCTAACCAAGGAGGTTAAAAACCTGTATGCAGAAAACTACACAGCACTGAAGAAAGAAATCAGGGAAGACACAAACAAATGGAAACACATACCATGTTCATGGACTAGAAGAATTAACATCATCAAAATGTCAATACTACCCAAAGCAATATACAGATTCAATGCAATACCTATTAAAGTACCAATGGCATATTTCACAGACATAGAACAAACACTTCAAAAATGTATATGGAACCATAAACGACCCTGAATAGCAGCTGCAATTTTGAGAAAGAAGGACAAAGTAGGAGGGATCACAATACCTGATATCAAACTGTATTACAAGTCCACTGTAATCAAAACAGCCTGGTACTGACATAAAAACAGGCACATAGACCAATGGAATAGAACAGAGAGCCCAGAAATCAACCTAACTCTCTACAGTCAATTAATATTCGACAAAGGGGGCAGAAACATGAAATGGAGTAACAATAGCCTCTTCAACAAATGGTGTTGAGAGAACTGGACAGCTACGTGCAAAAAAAATGAAACTTGAGCACCAACTTACACCATACACCAAAATAAATTCAAGGTGGTTAAAAGATTTAAATATAAGCTGTGATACCATTAAAGTCCTGGAGGAGAACATTGGCAAGAAAATCTCAGATATTCCACGCAGCAACATTTTTACCGATATGTCCCCTGGAGTAAGGAATATAAAGGAAAGAATAAACAAATGGAATCTCATCAAAATGAAAAGCTTCTGTGTGGCTAAAGAAAACAGAATTAAATTAAAAAGATGACCAATTGTATGGGAAAACATATTTGCCAATGATACCTCAGACAAAGGTTTAATCTCCAAAATACACAAAGAATTTACACAACTCCACTCTAAGAAGACATCCAACCCAACTAAAAAATGGGAAAAGGACTTGAACAGACACTTCTCCAAAGAGGACATACAGAATATCCAGAGACACATGAAGAGATGCTCAATATCGTAAGCTATCAGAGAGTTGCAAATTAAAACCACAATGAGATACCACTTTACACCAGTCAGGATGGCTATCATAAACAAAGCAACAAACAACAAATGTTCGAGAGGGTGTGGGCAAAAGAGGTCCTTAGTTCACTGTTGGTGGGATTGCAGACTGGTACAACCATTATGGAAAACAATATGGAATTTTCTCAGAAAACTAAAAATCGACCTGCCTTTTGACCCAGTAATTCCACTGCTAGGATTATATCCCAAGAATCCTAAAACATCAATTTCAAAGAACCTATGCACCACAATGTTCATAGCATCACAATTTACAATAGCCAAGAGTTGGAAGCAACCTAGGTGCCCATCAGTAAATGAATGGATCAAAAGGGAGGTGGGGAGACGGGGTGGAGGGGGGGTTGGGATGGGAGAAATGATTTAAAATAATTTTATCTAAAAAAGTGGCAAAAAATTGTGTTACATATACACAATGGAATTCTATGCAGCAGAGAGAAAGAAGGAGCTACTACTACCCTTTGCAACAATATGGATGGAACTGGAAAGCATTATGCTGAGTGAAATAGGCCAGGTGTTGAAAGACAAATACCATATGATCTCACCTTTAACAGGAAGCTAAACAACAAAATAAACAAACAAGCAGAATAAAAACAAAGACACTGAAATAGAGAACAAGGGGACAGTGACCAGCGGGGAGAGGGAAGGGAAGTTAAGGGGGAAAAAGGGGAGGGATTTGGAGGACAAGTATGAAGGACACAGAGATGAGGACTAGGGGGGGCAGGAAATGGGAGGGAGGGGGGAGCACATCGTGGAGGGGGGCTGGGATGGGAGAAATAGACAAAAAACTGTACTTGAAAAATAACTTAATAAAATTAAAAAAAGAAAACAGAAACATTATTTCAAGAAGATATATTCGCTCCCAGGTTTATTATAGTATTACTAATAATAGCCAGGATATGGAAGCAATCTTAATGTCCATCAATACATGAATAGATAAAGAAAAGGTGGCACATATATGGAATGAAATTTTAGCCAGAAAAAAGAATAATATCTTGCCATTTGTGACAGCATGGATGGACCAGGAATGTATTACGCTAAGTGAAATTAGACAGTGAAAGTCAAATACCATATGATTCCATTTACATATGAATCTAAAAATAACAAAATAGTATGGAATTATTTTAGAAAACTAAATGTGGAAGTGCTTTTTGACCCAGCAATTCTATCATTGGGATTATATCCTAAGAACCCTGAAACAACAATTCAAAAGAACCTATGCACCCCAGTGTTCACAGTAGCACAATTCACACTAGGCAAGTGCTGGAAACAACCTAAGTGCTCATCAGTAAATGAATGTATAAAAAACCATAGTACATTTATACAACACAGCAAAAAGAAAGAAGGAGCTCCTACCCTTTGAGACATCATGGATGAATCTGGAGAGCATTGTGCTAAGTGAAACAAGCCAGACAACAAAAGAGAAATACCATATGATCTCGCCTATAAGTGGAACATAATCAACAAAACAAATAAGCAAGCAAAATACAGCCAGAGACACTGAAATAAAGAACAATCTGAAAGTAATCAGAGAGGAGGAGGGAGAAGAATAATAGGGGATAATGGGGAGTGCATAAGAAACATGTAGGAAGGACACACGGAAAACACAAAAGGGGTGAGTTCAAGGGTGGGAGGCAGGGATGGCTGGGGCAGGAGGGCATGGTGGGATGAAATTTGAGAGAAATGTACTTGAACAACAATAAAAATAAATAAAAATAAATATTTGTTGGGATATACAATGAATTTTTAAAAAATTAATGAAAAATTAAAATAGCAAAAAATAAAAAACAAAACAAAATTGAAACCCATACATAGATATGAAGAACAAGCTGCTGGTTGCTAAAGGAAAGGAGGGTGGAGAATGGACATTTTTTAAATGATAGAGGAACAATATATAAATGAGTTCATTAATTAAATAAAATTGATATAAAAATAGAATAATCAGAGGGGGAAAAAAGGAAGATGGAGCTTGAACCATACAGAAAAAAATGAAGAAACCCTATGAGAGCTATGGGATTTGATCATAAAGACAAATACAAAGATAATAAGTAATCAAGAAGGCGAAAAGAGAAAGAAGTTGGGGAACTTGTTTTTTTAAAAAAGTGCTGAACTCTGGCTGGGTGGTTCAGTTGATTGGAGTGTGGTCCACATACCAAAAGGTTGCCAGTTCAATCCCTGGTTGGGGTATGTATGGGAGGCAACTGAGTGATGTTTCTCTCTCACATCAATGCTTCTTTTTCTCTCTCTCAAATCAATGAATATATCCTCAGGTGAGAATTTAAATATATATGTAAATATATATATATAATATGTATATTATATATATAATATGTATATGTAGTTATGTTGAGGACTTCCCAAACCTGGGGAAGGACTTCAACATACAAGTTCACCAAGCTAATAAACACCCTATTATCTCAATGCAAGCAGACATTCTCCAAGACACACTGTAATAAAACTGTCAAAAATCAGTAATAAAGAATCTTAAAGACAGCCAAGGGGAAAAAAGAAAGTAACCTACAAAGAAACCTCCATTAGGGTACTAGCAGATTTCTTGGCAGAAACTTTATAAGCCAGTAGAAAGTGGAATGACATATTCAAACTTTTGAAAGATAAAAATTGCCAGCCAAGAATACTTTATCGGGCAAAGTTATCTTTCAAATATGAAAGACAAATACAGGCTTCCGAGACAAAAGCTGAGGGGCTTACCTACCTTGCAAGAAATGCTTAAAAAGTTCTACAAGTTGAAATGAAAAGACACTAATCAGTGACATAAAAGTATATGAAAGTACAAACACTTTGGTAAAGATGAAAAATAGACAAAATGTAACTGTTAGAATTGTACACTAATCACTTCAGTATAAAGTTTAATAAAAACTATTAAAACTAACTGTATTTGTTAGTTTGTTCTATACAAAGCATAAAAATATAAATAGTCTATAAAGTTTAATAAAAACTATTAAAACTAACTGTATTTGTTAGTTTGTTCTATACAAATCATAAAAATATAAATAGTCTTTTTGCTCTGCACTTAATATTGCAATTTTATTTGCAGAGTAAGTCTCTCTATTAAAATTAAAGGGGTATTATCACAGGGCAGAAAAAAACTCTTTTTCAGTCAAGGGCCAATAACTGTTATTTTAAGCCAAAAACAGTAACAAGACACAAAGAGGTTCACGACATAATGATGAAGAAGTCAATATATCAGGAAGATATAACAACAGTGAATATATGCATACCCAATACTGAAACAAGTAAAAATACATTGCAAATACTAACAAATCTGAAGAGAGAGAGAGACAACAATACAAAGACAGTAGGAAACTTCAGTACACTACTATTAGCAATGGATAGGTCATCCAGACAGAAAGTCAACAAGGAAACATTTTAATTAAACCATACTGTATTCTAAAGGTACTTAACAAACAGACATATATGGAACATTACATATATCAGTAGCAGAATGCATATTCTTTTAAGTGCACATGTAACATTCTTCAGGATAGATTATATGAAAGGACCCAAAACAAGTCTTAGCAAATTTGAGAAAATTGAAGTCATACCACCTATCTTTTCTGGCCAAAAAGGTATGAAACAAGAACTCAACAAGAGGAAAGCTGGAAAACCTACAAATATGTGGAAACCAAAAAAAACACTCTTCTGAATAACCAAAGAATCAAAGAATTTTTAAAAAGTTAAATTGCCTCAAAACAAATGAAAATGGAAACAAAATGTATCATATTCTATGGCACAGGTGACAAGGCCCAACAGGCCAAATCTGGCCGTCCAGCTTGTTTTATCTGGCCCAGCACCTTGTTTCTACCCAGCGGCAGTGCCGAGCTCCTTGCCCCTAGTTAAGGACTAGTTAAATTTATACAGTACCTGGAAGGCAACAGCAAGGCTGATGTGGCCCCCGGTGAAAATGAGTTTGACATCCCTGGTCTAAGGGATGCTTCAAAACCAGTTCTGAGGAGAAGGTTTATAGCAATAAGCACATATATTAGAAAATTAGAAAGATCTCAAATAAAACTAATTTTATACTTCAAATAAATATAAAAAGGAAAACAAATTAAGCCCAAAGTTAAAAGGAAGAAAATAATAAAAGTTATAGTATAAATAAATATAATAGGGACAAGAAAAATAATAGAAAGGATCAACAAAACTAAGAACTGTTTTTTATTCTTATTTTTTAAGAGCTGTTTTTTTAAAAGATAAACAAAACTGACAAATCTTTAGCTAGACTAACCAAGAAAAAGAAGACTCAAATAAAATTCGAAATAAAAGATAGTACAGAAATACAGGGTCAGGCACACATACCACCCCTTTTTAATTACACAAAAATATTTTATTATAAAATCATAAGCATGTAATTCTGTAACATAACAATATTACAACCAAGTGCATCATAAGACACTTTAGGTGAAATGTTCAAATGTCCATCTCATGCAAGCCATTTACGTACCCTACCAATGACACACAATGGCGTTATTTCTGCTAGACCCTGTTGGGGACTGCTCTGCCTGGTCTCAGGAATTGTAACTACCTCCCATGACTAAGAATGAGTGAGCAACCTTTGGAATGCGAGCCATAGGAGATAAAGCTTGTCTCTGGTAGTGAATGCTGTCTCAGTTTCCTCTCCCTGCCCCTAAAGCATGGTTGGAAGTCAATAACGGGTAAGACTCCTCACAGAGAGAGGAGCAACCTAAGCCAGACTTGATCACTTGGGAGGACATTATGGTAGAACTCGGGGGGCTGCAGCAAAGAGGGAGCAATGGACCCTTGCCCCCTGGCTATGTGACATAGCCTGATTCCCTATGTCCTCTGGGAGAAGCGCTTCCTGGCTCTAATCCACTTAAGCCTGAAAACCTGATGGGGAGGGGTGCAGCTCCTTGCCTTGCTAGAGTGGATCCAGGGAAATCTGGCATAGAAAGAATTCCTAAAAAATCCTGCCTGCTTTCCTAGGAGTGTTTTTATTAATATGTTAAGGGTCCGAGCAGGAAATTAGTATGTCTCCCAAAGTTTCTGCAAACCGTCTTTCCTGACAGACTGACTCAGACTAAGCCCTCAGATTTCTTTGAAATGTTATCTACTGTTTGATCCTTACCACCTGTATTCCTGTGTATTACAACCCAATAAAAGCCCCCAGAGGAAGGGGCCCCTGGCCTTTTTACTCTGAGAAACTGGCCACCTCTCCTTCCCAAGAAGATCATGTCTCGGTAGTGTTTACTTTCATTCGTGGTGGACAGGGGGACTTGAGGGCAAAGACGTCCCCACAAGACCCAGTATATAGGATTATAAGAGACTACTATGAAAACTATATGCCAACACATTTGGTTAACTGTAAATAAGTGAATAAACTCATAACAACATATAACCTACTAACACTGAATCAAGAAGAAATAGGAAGTCTGAACAGACCAATAATAAGTGAAGAGATGGAATCAGTAATCAAAATTCTCCTAACACAGAAGACACACAGGACCGCAGAAGACTCCATAGCTGCACTGGTGAATTCTGGCAAACATTAATGAAAGAATTAATGACAATCTTTATTAAACTCTTCCAGAAAATTGGAGAAAAGGAAACACTTCCAAATTCATCCTGTGAGGCCAGAACTATCTTGATACCAAAGGTAGATAAGGACACTATGACAAAAGAAACCTATAATGTAATATTACTGGTGAATACAGATGCAAAAATTATAAACAAAATATTAGCAAGCCATATTCAAGAGCACATTAAAAAGATTACGTGCCATGAACAAGTGGCATTTATCCCTTGGATACAAGGATGGATCAACATACACAAATCAATAAATGTAATACATCACACTAATATTATGAAAAGTTAAAAACTACATAATTACTGTAATAGATGGATATAAAGCATTTGAAAAATTCAATATACTTTCATGATAAAAACCATCATAAGTATAGATGGCACATACCTCAACATAAAATGACCGTATACAACAAACCCACAGTTAACAATACGAGATCTGCCCAGAAGGTATCCAGCCATGTAACATGAGAGATAGAGACATTTACTGAAAAAGATACAAGATACAAGAAACATTGTACATAGGATAGAGACAACTCAAGCCCCTTCAGAGTGGGCACCTTGGGACCTCACACAGTTCTCCGAATCACCATCAGCTCCCCTGTTGTATTCTCCTGAATCTCACTGAAAATCTGAAATCTCTTCCCTTTCAAAGGCGATTTTAGTTTTGGGAAAAGCCAGAAGCTGCAGGATACCAAATTTGGGCTATAGAGGAGCTGAATCACCTGGGTGAGTTGATGTTTCACCAAAAAAACTCTTCATGGCACATGATGCATGAGGAGGCATGTTGTTGTGATGAAGTTGCCAATCGCCAGTTACCCATATCCATGGCCTTCTTAATCATTTGAATAGTTTCTATGGAGGGACATTCAAGCTTAATGCAAAATGTGATACAGATTTGTTGCTCTACTTTCTCATTTTGAATGTGATGGCCACACAGTACACATGATCACTCAGTGGCATTTACCACTCCCAATAACTAGTACAGTGAAGTCACAATTGTTCATACATACAAATTCTAGTCCACTGTCCTTGGCTGCCAGGTTACACCAATGCTGCACAAACCATTCTTGTTATATTAACAACAGCTGTACTTTTTCCAGACAGACCTCATCATATACTTAAGGGTGAAAAATTTAAAGCTTTCCCTCTAATATATGGAACAAGAAAAGGATATGCACTCCATCACTCTTATTCAATGTAGTATTGACAATCCTAGTGTGAACAATTAGGCAAAACAAAGAAACAAAAGGCAATTGTGTATCTAGAAAATCCCAACACTCAACCAAAAAGCTGTCAAAATTAACCAACAATTTTAGTAAAGATGCAGAATATAAAATCAACATGCAGAAATTAGTTACAGTGTAGAAAGACCTGGAGAACATTATGCTAAGTGAAATAAGCCAGTCAGATGAAGACAAATACTCTCTGATTTCACTCATATATGGTATCTAATGAAAAAACAAACTAACAAGGTAAATAGAGACAGACTGAGAGAGCAGGATGAAGAGGTTAGTGGGTGCAGGGATGAGCAAAAAGGAAAAAGGACTCATGGACTTGGACAACAGTGTGGTGATTGCAGTGGAGGGGGAGATGTGTAAGGTGATGAAATGGCAATGGAAAAAATGGTAAAAATATGAATTAAAAATTGTTTTCATAATTAAATTAAACAAAGCAGAATGGAAGAAGAAAGTTATAGACATAGACGCTTCTTTTAGTTCTAATTAAATTATAATGTGCTTTTGGAAAAAATTGGTTGCATTTCTGAACACTAGGGATTTTCAACTTTTTCATCTCATGGCAGACATAAACTAAATACTAAAATTCTGCAATACATCAAAAATATATTTTTAACCAATCTAAAAAATAAATATAATTTTGATTCACTCACACTGACAGCTATTGTAGTGTTAGCTATTGTTACTTTTTTATTTGACAGTTTAAGGGAAAACAGCTCAGTGCCCCTAACTAAATAGGTATTGCATGTTTTAAAAATCTTGTGGTACACCAATTGAAAATCACTGCTATACACCAATAATTAAACATTTTTAAAACAATGAATAAAAATATCCCATTCACGATACAATATTGTTTGTGAATATTTTATTCACAAACAATAAAATATATCAGGAATAAATTTAATCACAAAGTGTAAGATTGGTACAATGAAAACTACAAGACAGTTGAAAATAATTGAAGACACAAATGGAAAGGCACTCTGTGCTCACAGATCAAAAAAATTAATAATATTAAAATGTCAGTACCACCCAAAACCATCTATAGACTCAATGCAAAAAATAACAAAGAAACTCCTCAACATTGGTCTTGGCGATGATTTTTTTTTTTTTTGCATATGACACCAAAAGCACAAAAAATAAGAGCAAAAGTCAACAAATGGTACCACCTCAAATTTAAAAGCTTCTGTACAGCAAAAGAAATAATGAATAGGCCAACTACCAACTACAAATTTGTAGAACATTTATTCAAACCACTTATAAGCTAAGGGGATAATATCCAAAATATACAAGGAACTCCTACAACTCATTAACAAAAAAAATCCAATTTAAAAGTGGGCAGAGAAACTAAATAGACATTTTTTAAGGAAGATATGCAAATGGCTAACAAGAGCATGAAAAGATGCTCAATATCACTGATTATCAGGAAGACGAAAATCAAAACCACAATGAGATATTACCTCACATCTACTTGTTAGAAGGGTTATCAACATGAAGACAAGAGAGCAAGTGTTGGCAAGGATGTGGAGAAAAGGGAATCCTGGCATGCTGTTGGTTGGACTGTAAATTGATTCAGCCATGATGGAAAGCAATATGGAGGTTCCTCAAAATGAAAATGGATCTAGCATTGAACCAGCAGTTTCACTTTTGGGTACCCAAAGGAAATGAAAATGGATTATTGAGCTGTATGCACTTTCATATTTATTACAGCATTATTCATTATTCCCAATATATGTAAACCACTTAAGTGCCCATTGATGGATGAGTGGTAAAGATGTTTTACATATGTATACATTTTATTTATATACATAAATATGTAATATATATATATATATATATATATATATATATATATATATAATGCAGCCATAAGAAAAGACATCCTACTGCTTGAAAAACATGGTTGGAACTTGAGGACATTGTACTGAGACAAGTCAGACAAAGACAAATACTCTATTATATTACTTAAATATGGAATTTTAAAAGTTCAAACTTGTAAAAACAATAAAATTGTAGTTTTCCAGAGGAAGGGGGAGGAGGAGTTAGGATAGATGTTGTTTAAGAGTCTAAACTTACAATGATTAGTAAGTAAATTCTAGAGATCCAATGTAAAATATAGTGAATATGAATAACAGTATTGTATTATACGTAGCAAACTTCATAATGTTCTTATTCTGTACATCTTTTATTTTGCCTACTTGACCTGCCAAAATATGACATATTAGTGAAGCCTCCTAATACTAGTGTCTCCGTTTCTCTTTGTATTTATAAGTGTTTGCTTTATTTATTTATTTAAAACCTCACTGGAGGACATGCTTTCATCCATTTTAGAGAGTAATGTAAAGAGAGGGAGAGAGGGAGAGAGAGACAGAAAGACAAGGACAGTTGCCCCCAATAAGCACCCCGATCAGGAATCAAACTTACAACCGAGGTATGTGCCCCGACCAGGGATTGAATCTGCAACCTCCATAGCCTTTTGGTGTACCCAATGACACTCCAACCAACTGACCCACACACCAAGAGCTTCTTTATTTATTTTAATGTAATAATATTAAATGAAGTCAGGAAAGGTTTTTCCAGTGTGGAATAAAAACCCTTATCAATTAGTTTTAAATTAACTTATTTTCCTGTTTAAAGGTGTTGGCCAGAGGACAAATTTTTTTTATGGCTTTGAGAGAGAGAAAAAAGAGAAGAGGAGAGGTGACACAAGGAGAGGGTAGAAGAGAGCAGGAACGTCAATATGAGAGAGAAACATCAGCTAGCTGCCTTCTCGGTCACACCCCAACCAGGGATCAAACCCACAAGCTAGATATTGGTCTTGACCAAGATTTGAAACTGCAACCTTTTAGTCTACAGGAATATGCTCCAATCAATAGAGGCACACCACCTAGTGTAATTCTACTTTAACTTTTAATTGCAATCCATGCTTTTTTCTTTATGTCAAGGTAACCGATATTTTAAGTATTTTAATTTTATTTTTTGTCATTTTAAGTGTGCTTCTTATAAATAGCATACAATTGGATTTTAATTTTTAATCCTTTTTGAGACCGTCTTTTTGATAAAGAAGTTCAATTATTTATATTTATTGCATATGTAATTGATATACTCAGTTCCTTTCTGCAACCATGTTGTTTTTAATATTCTGCTATTCTTATTGTAGGCAATGTTTTGAGATTTTAAAAACTTATTTTTTATTTTGTGAGATACAGCGTGTAGAAAAGAAACACATACACAATTTAATGAAGCAACTATTGTTAGCATCATAGTAATCTCCATTATGTCACTTCCAATAATTTCCTCCCACTTCAACCAGAGGTAACCACTTTCATGATTTTTGCAATAATCAGTTTCCTGCTTATAGTTTTTTCCATATGTGTATGCACTGTTGAAAGACATCATTTAGTTCTGCCTGTTTTCAAAATTGTGTAAGTCAAATCACACTAAAAGTCTCTTGCTTTGTCTTGCTTGTCACACCTAAAAGTATGTTTTAAGATTCACTTAGGTTGTTATATAAAATTTCAATTAATTCATTTTTATTGCCATGTAGTATTCCATTGTATGAATATATCAAAATTTATTAACATACCTACACCAAATTTGTGTGTGTATTATGTGCAGGGTATATTTTTCCCTTTTTATTTAACTTTCCCTATCCTATGTTTTGAAAGTATTTTTATATTTTAAGTATACTTTATTGATGATGCTATTATAGTTGTTCCATTTTTTTCTCCCTTTATCCCCCTCCATTCTGCAACCCCCACCCTTTAGCAGTACCCAACACCCCCCTTAGTTCATGTCCATGGGTTGTACATATAAGTTCCTTGCCTTCTCTATTTCCTATACTATACTTTATCTCTCCCTGTGTATTTTCCACCTGTTAATTATGCTGCTTATTTCCCGTATATTTTCTCCCATTCTCCCCCTCCCCCTCCCCCTCCCTGCTGATAACCCTCCAAGTGGTCTCCATTTCTGTGATTCTGTTCCTCTTCTAGTTGTTGCTTTGTTTGTTTTTTTGTTTTGTTTTTTAGGTTCAGTTGTTGATAGTTACGAGTTTGTTATCATTATACCATTCATGGTTTTGATCTTTTTCTTTTTCTTAGATAAGTCCCTTTAACATTTCATATAATAAGGGCTTGGTGATGATGAACCCCTTTAACTTAACCTCTCTGAACAGCTCTTTATCTGCCCTTCCATTCTAAATAATAGCTTGGTTGGATAGAGTAATTTTGGACATAGGTCATTGCCTTCCATGACTTGGAATACTTTCCAGCCCCTTCTTGCCTGCAAGGTTTCTTTTGAAAAATAAGCTAGTAGTCTTAAGAGCATTCCTTTGTAGGTAGCTGTCTCCTTTCCTCTTGCTGCTTTTAGGATTGTCTCCTTTTCTTTAATCTTGGGTAACTTAATTATGATGTGCTTTGGAGTGTTCCTCCTTGGGTCCAACTTCTTTGGGACTCTCTGAATTGTCCTGGACTTGCATGTATATTTCTTTCACCAGAGTGGAGAAGTTTTCCTTCCTTATTTGTTCAAATAAATTTCAATTTCTTGCTGTTCCTCTTCTCCTTCTGGTACCCCTATGATTCAGATGTTAGAATGTTTAAAGTTGTCCTAGAGGTTCCATAGCCTCTCCTCTATTTTTTTAAATTCTTTTCCCCCACAAGTTGAATGTTTTTATTTATATATTATAATTTGTTTGGCACATTTTTTACTGTTGTTTAAGTACAATTGTCTCTATTTTGTCTTCACCATCCCCTGCCACCCTGGCCATCCCCACTTCCCACCCTTGATCCTACTCCACTTTGGTTTTGTCCATGAATTCTTGTTTCTTCATTCTGTTCTAGCTGGGTGCTTATTTCTTCCTTTTGTGCCAAATCATTGATTTGAGTCCTAGTTTCCTTCCCTTCACTGTTCGTTTCCTGTATATTTTCCTTTATTTCACTTTGTATAGCTTTCATTTCTTCCTTCATTTTGTGACTGAACTCAATCATTTCTGTGAGCATCCCCATTACCACCGTTTTGAACTCTTGCATCTGATAGCTTGGCTATCTACTCATTGCTTAGTTTTTTTTTTCTAGAGTTTTGAACTGTTCTTTCATTTGGGCCATATTTCTTTGTTTTGATGCACCTATTATGATGTAAGGGGCAGTTTTAGGTGTTTATCAGGGCAGGGTAACCCATTTGACTGGGCTGTGCACTGTATGTGGGGGAGGGGTCATAAAGGGAACACTGCCGCTTGCTCACTTGCTGATCTTTTGCCCCACTTTCTGTCACTTCCTTTGCTTTCCACAAGTGAATTGGGCCCTTCTGGGCCTGATTTCCAGTTTTTTGAGTTTGTGTTCTAGGATCCTGTGGGACTCTCCAATGGATTCTCCTTTGAGACTGGGAGTGTCTCTCACTTTTGCAATCCCCACAGGTTTTATAGCTCTGGGTTTTGAAGCTTTATTTCCCAATGCTGGAACCCTAGGTTCCTAGGTTTTTCTCATTCCCCAGTTGTTCCTCCCAGCCTATCCACATGTAATTGTAGGAAGTCCCATCCACCAGCTGTCACCTGGCCCACCCATCCACCACCTTGCCATGTGTCCTCTCTGCCCGGGCTTCCTGTCTCTGCCCTTTCTACCAGTCTGGATGAAATGTTTCTTCTTTAACTCCTTGGTTGTTGGACTTCCACGCAGTTTCATTTTCTGTCACTTCTTTTTGTTTAGTGTTTTTAAAATGGTTGTTATTTTTCTTTTGGTTTTGTGAGGATGTGAAGCCATCTTGGCTGGAATCCTATGCTTTTTTTCTTAAAGCTCAATTATGAAACAACACTAACTTGAGAAATTGCCTGCATTCCCTTGTTCATAGCAGCTTTATATATAATAGCCAAGGCATGGAAATAGTATATATGTAAATCAATGGGAAAATAGATTAAGAAAATGTGGCATATATACTGTGAAATATTGTTCAGCCATAGAGAATTAATAAATCCTGACATTTAGGACAAGATCACTGGATCTTCGGTTCATTATGCTAGTGAAATTAAATCAGACAAAGACAAAGACTGTATGATCTCAGTTTATGCAAAACCCCCCCCAAAAAAAAACACCTTGTAAAAAAGAGATTAGATTTGCAGTTACCAGAAGCAGAGTCAGGGCAAGGCAATTAGATGAAGGTGGTCAAAAGGTACAAGCTTTCAGTTATAAGGTAAATACATGTAGGGATATAATGTGCAACATTATGGCTATGTAACCACCACTGTATATCCATGAAAGTTGTTGACAGAGTAAATAAATCCTTTGTACCTATATGAGATCATAAATGTTAACTAAATGCTTTTAATTATAAATTTACTTTTAGGTATACACATATGAATTTTTATTTCTCCTTGTGTCCACTTGGTAAGCAATATTTTTCTAGGGGATTTCTGAATTTCACCAAAGTTGTAAATAGAATATAATTATTCATTGTATTCCTTATTATCTTTTCAATATCTGTATAACTTCATTTATGTCCCACTTATCCCCTTCATATTGGTATCTTTAACTTCTATTCATTGTATTAAATATATTTTATTGATTATGCTATTACAGTTCTCCCAATTATTTCCCCTTTCCCTTCTCCACCCAGAACCCCCATTCCCTCCAGCAATCCTCCCTCTTAGTTCATGTTCGTGGGTCATGCATAAAAGTTTTTTGGCTTCTCCATTTCCTATACTGTTCTTAATATCCCCTATTTTGTACCTACCAATTTGTGTTTCTTAATCCCTGCATTTTACCCCACCCCCCTTCTCCCCCTCTCCCTCCCAACTGATAACCCTCCAAATAATCTCCATTCCTATGGTTCTGTTTCTGTTCTACTTGTTTGCTTAGCTTGTTGTTTGGACTCAGTTGTTGATAGTTGTGAATTTATTACCATTTTTTGTTCATAATTTTGATCTTCTATTTATGATGGCATGCTAAAGGCTCTATTTTATTATTCTTTTCAAATAATATGCTTTGTGTTTTGCTTATTATTTCTATTGAACATTTGTTTCTGCTGAATGCATTTCTGCTTTTATATTTATTTATTTCAGTCCTTTTAATTCTGCATGTATTTTAGTTATTATAAGACATTAAATTATTGCTTTGTACAGCCAATATTTAGTCATATTTACCCTCATATTATCCCTTTTCATTTCTTTAATTACTGTCCTGTGTTTCCATGGTTCTGTAGTGTATCAGTTTTTTTTTCTTTCTGCTAAATTCCCCTTAGTATTTCTTTTAGGGCACACTTGCTAGTGATGAATATTTTCAGTTTTATTGCCTTCATTTTTGATGAATAGTTTTATTTGGTGTAGAGTTCTAGACTGGTCATTATTTTCATTAGCACTTTTCAAATGTTTTTCCATAAGTCTTTCAGCTTCCATTATTTAAGCTAGAAGTCAGTTATCAGTTTTTGGTTGCTCTTACAAGAATAGTGTTTATTTTATCTAGTTGCTGCAAAGGTTTTCATTTGGTCTTTGGTTTTAACAGTTTGAGTATAATCTGGTTAGGTATAGTTTTAAAAACTTATCTGCTTTTGGGATATGAGCTTTCTTTGTTATCTTTCATTAGTTTCAAGTAATTTATAGCCATTATTTATTAAAATATGTTTCTGACACATTCTTATACTTTTCTCTTTTGGATACTTCAATTGTAAGAATACATAATATATTCTTTTCTGTTTCGTTAACTCTTTTTGCACACTTTGCTTCAGTCCACGGATTTTGTATTTACTTTTCTTTTGGTTTTATGTCATGAATCAGCTTCTAAAATCATTTATTTAGTTCATAATTGCAGCTATTATATTTTCAGCTCTAGTATTTATATTTGCTTATTTTTATGGATTCGAATTCTCTGGTCAAATTCTCCATTTTTTACTAGTATATAGACATATTAATTATGGTTGTTATTTTAAATTTTATTTCCAATAAGTCCAATATCTGTGTTTTCCTTAGGACTGTTTTTATTGTCCTTTTTCTCTTGGTTTTTTTTTCAATCACAAGGTATACCATGCCTAGTAATTTTTTGCTGAATCTTGTGTCCATTGTGTATGAAAATTTTTAGAGGTTCTAGAAGAAGGTGTTATCTTCCTTCAAAGAAGATTTGCTGTTTCCTTTGCTGGCAGATAAATTAGAAAATTAATACTCTGTTCAGATTTGGAACCAAGGTGACTATAGGCTTAGTATACTTCTAGTTCACCCATCGCTCTTTGGGCTTAGCTTTCCAGGTGTTCCAGCTAAGGACCTGTGGGAGCCTGAACTATAACACTTCTCTCAGCACTTAATGATTACTAAAACATTTGCTCTACTTTCAGATAATTTTATTTGGCCCGTAGCCTCCATCCCAGCATAACCTGAGAATTTGTCAAATGTCTTGAGAAAAATCCAACAGAGTATGGGGATCAGTTTCCTACCTCTCTTTTTGCATAAAAATCTCATCTGTAAGTCTCTGATTGTGTCTTTGTAGTATGATACTATGAAAAGCTCTACTGGATTTTCTGTTGTTAATAGCAATCATTTCCTCAGTCCCTTTACCTGAATTCTCAGTCTCTCCTTCTACCCCCAGAATCAACAGAGGAAAAGAATGACTTCATACTGTCACCTTAGTTCTCTGCTTGGTCTTCCCTTCTCCAGGATTCTATCCCCTTAATTCCAATTTGCCTTAGTAGCACATTGCTGCTTTCAAACATATTTCTAAACTATGCATTTATCTGACTTTTCTAGCTGTTCTTAGATGGAGTATTGCTTGATTCAAACTATTCTGTCATACTTGGAAGCTGGTTACCTTTTTGAAACACACTTTATTATATTCTTCTCCTCAGTTCAACTTTCTTTTTTTTTAAGATTTTACTTATTTATTTTTAGAGAGAGGGGAAGGGAAGGAGAAAAACAGGGAGAGAAACATCAATGTGTAGTTGCCAGTCAAGCATTCCCCACTGGGAACCTGGCCTGCAACCCAGGCATGTGTCCTGACTGGGAATCAAAAAAGCAACGCTTTGGTTCAGAAGCCCACACTCACCAGTTATCCATCCACTGAGCTACATCCACTGAGCACCAGCCAAAGCTCAGTTCCAGTTTCTTATTGCCTACAGAATAAAATCCAAATTCCTTACCACTTCAGACTAGTTCCTTTTTACTATCTGGTGCTAGTATATAGATCTAGATTCATCTCCTTGTTTTTCATTTACACTATAATTTAGTCAAATGAGTCAAATTCATTAGTCAAATGAGTCAAATTCATCAAATGAGTCAAATTCATCAGTCCTCAAATAAATCATGCTTTTACTTTTTAAGCATTTTTATATGCTATATATCTTGCTAAAAATTTACTTTCCATTTTAACTCATCTAAAGTTAATATTGGCCATGAAGGCTTATCTTTTTAAAATTACTTTATTGATGTTCAATTACAGTTGTCTGCATTTTCTTCCCAACACTATGCCCCACCGCAACCAAACCCACCTCCCCCCCTTGCTTCCACACTCCCGCTTGGTTTTGTCCATGTGACATTTATAGTAGTTCCTGAAAACCCTTCTTCCCACTTTCTCCTCGCTCCTCCTCCCTGACTATTATTAGATTAGATTAGATTGAATTCTTAATTTCAATATCTCTGGTTATGTTTTGTTTGCTTTTTTCTTTTGTTGATTATGTTATAGTTAAAGGTGAGCTCATATGGTATTTATCCCTCACTGCCTGGCTTATTTCATTTAGTATAATGCTCTCCAGTTCCATCCAGGTTGTCACAAGGGTAGGAGCTCCTTCATTCCACTGTGTAAATGTACCAGTTTTTTCATCCACTCATTTACTGATAGACACTTAGGTTGCTTCCAGCACCTGGCTATTGTAAATTGTCTTGCTATGAACATTTAGGTGCATAGGTTCTTTTGGATTGGTGTTTCAGGGCTCTTAGGATACAAGCCCAGCAATGGAATTGCTGGGTCAGATGGCAGTTCCATTTTTAGTTTTCTGAGGATATTCCATACTGTTTTCCACAGTGGCTGCACCAGTCTACATTCCCACTGACAGTGCACTAGGGTTCCCTTTTCTCTGAATCCTCTCCAACACTTGTTTCTTGATAGGTTTATGATGGCCATTTTCACTGGCATGAGGTGGTATCTCATTGTGGTTTCAGTTTGCATCTCTTTGCTGGCTAATGATGCTGAGCATCTTTTCATATGTCTGTAAGCCCTCTGTATGTCATCCTTAAAAAAATAAGTGTTTGTTTAAGACTTTTGCTGGTTTTTTTTAAAAAATCATTTTATTTTAATTGTAGTTCAAGTACAGTTTTCTGCCTTTTACCCTCATCCCAACCCAGGCCCCCAGTCATCCCTGCCTTCCTCCTCTTTTCACCTCCCCCATGTTATTGTCCATGTGCCCTTTATACTTGTTCTTGCAAAATGTTCATCCTTTTCCCCTCTCCCCTCTGGTTACTGTCAGCCTGTTTTCTATTTCAGTGTCTTTAGTTATATTTTTCTTGCTTCTTCTTGTTTAGGTTCCTGTTAATGGTGAGATCATATGGCATTTGTCTTTCACCAACTGCCTGGCTTATTTTACTCAGCATAATGCTTTCCAGTTCCATCCATGCTGTTGCAAAAGGTAAAAGCTCCTTCTTTCTTTCTACTTCATAGAATTCCATTGTGTAATTGTACCATAGTTTTTGATTCATTCATTTACTGATGGGCATCTAGGTTGCTTCCAGCTCCTGGCTATTGTCAATTGTGCTGCTATGAACATTGGGGTGCTTTCGTTCTTTTGGATTAGTGTTTCAGGGTTCTTAGGATATAATCGTAGCAGTGGAATTGCCAAGTGAAAATGCAGATCCATTTTTAGTTTTCTAAGTAAATTCCATACTGTTTTTCATAGTGGTTGTACCAGTCTTCATTCCCACCAACAGTGCACTAGAGTTCAATTTTCTCCACAACCTCTCCAACACTTGTTTGTTGCTTTGTTTGTGATGGCCATTCTGACCTGTGTGAGGCTGTATCTCATTGTGGTTTTAATTTGCATCTCTCTGATGGCTAGTGATACTGAACATTTTTCATATGTCTCTGGCCCCTCTATCTGTACTCCTTGGAAAAGTGTCTGCTTAAGTCCTTTGCCCACTTTTTAATTGGGTTGCTTGTCTTCTTAGAGTGGAATCATGTGAGATCTTTATTTATTTTGGAGATTAAACTCCTGTCTGAAGTATCATTGGCAAACATGTTTTCCCATATGGTTGGTTCTCTTTTTATTTTAATACTGTTTTCTTTAGCCGTGCAGAAGCTTTTTATTTTGATGAGATCCCATTTGTTTCTTCTTTCCTTTATGTCGCTTGCTCTAGGGGACATATCAGTAAAAATATTGATGCATGAAAGATCTAAGATTCTCCTGTCAGTGTTCTCCTCTAGGACTTCAATGGTGTCACGACTTACATTTAAATCTTTTATGCATCTTGAATTTATATTTGTGTATGGTGTAAGTTGGTGATTGAGTTTCATTTTTTTGCATGTAGCTGTCCAGCTCTCCCAACACCATTTGGTGAAGAGGCTATTTCTACTCCATTTCATGTTGCTGCCCCTTTGTCGAATATTATTTGACTGTAGAGAGTTGGGTTGATTTCTGGGCTCTCTGTTCTGTTCCATTGGTCTATGTGCCTGTTTTTATGCCAGTACCAGGCTGTTTTAATTACAGTGGCTTTGTAATACAGCTTGGTATCAGGTATTGTGATCCCTCCTACTTTGCTCTTATTTCTCAAAATTGCAGCTGATATTCAGGCTTGTTTATGGTTCCATATAAATTTTTGAAGTGTTTGTTCTATGTCTGTGAAGTATGTCATGGTACTTTAATAGGTATTGCATTGAATCTGTAAATTGCTTTGGGTAGTATGGACATTTTAATGATGTTAATTCTTACAATCCATGAACATGGTATATGTTTCCATTTGTTTGTGTCTTCCTTGACTTCTTTCTTCATTGCGTAGTTTTCTACATACAGGTCTTTTACCTACTTGGTTAGGTTTATTCCTAAGTTTTTTATTTCTCTTGTTGCTATATCAAATGGGATTTTTTCTTGATTTCTGCTTCTGATGTTTGATTGTTGGTGTACAAAAATGGCTTCAATTTCTGGATATTGACTTTGTATCCCACTGTTTTGCCAAATTTATTTATTAGGTCAAGCAGTTTTTTTACCGAGTCTATAGGATTTTCTATGTACACTATCATGTCATCTGAAAACAATGACAGTTTTGTTTCTTCCTTTCCAAATTGGATGCCTTTTATTTTCTTTTCTTATCTGATTGCTGTGGCTAGGACTTCCAATACTATGTTTAAAAGAAGTGGTGAAAGTGAACAACTTTGTCTTGTTCCTGGTCTTAGTGGGAAATATTTTAGTTTTTGCCCATTGAGTATGAGTTTGGCTGTAGGTCTCTTGTACATGGCCTTTATTATGTTGAGGAATGCTTCCCCTATTCCCACTTTGATGAATGTTTTTATCATACATGGGTATTGTACCTTATCAAATGCTTTTTCCCCATCTATTGATGTGATCATGTGATTTTTGTCTTTGCTTTTGTTTATGTAATGTATTACATTTATGTATTTACAGATATTGTTCCATCCTTGCATCCCTGGGATGAATTCCACTTGATCATGGTGTATGATCTTTTTAATGTATTGCCAATAGTTTGTTGAGGATTTTAGTGTCTATGTTCATCAGCAATATTGGCCAGAAGTTTTCTTTCTTTGTTGTGTCTTTATCTGGTTTTGGGATTAGGATGATGCTGGCTTCATACAAAGAGTTTGTGAGTCTTCCATCATTTTGGATTTTTGGAAATAATCTGTGAAAGATAGGGGTTAGCTCTTCCTTAAATGCTTTGAAGAATTCTCCTGTGAAACCATCTGGTCCAGGGCTTTTGTGTGTTGGGAGTTTTTCCATTACTTCTTCAATTTCATCTGCTCTTATTGGTGTGTTCAGGCTTTCTGCTTCTTCTTCATTTAGTTTTGGAAACATATTTTTCTAGAAATTGGTCCATTTCACCTAGGTTTTCAAAAGTCTTAGCATATAGTTCTTGGTAGTAATTTCTTACAATCTTTTGTGTTTATGTGGTACCAGTTGTAATCTCTCCTCTTTCATTTTTGATTCTGTTTATTTAGGTCTTCCCTCTATTTTTCATAATGAGCCTGCTAAAAGGCTTGTCAACTTTGTTTATCTTTTCAAAGGACCAGCTCCTGGATTCATTGATCCTTATAATTGTGCTTTTAGTCTCTATGTCATTTAATTCTGCTCTGATCTTGGTTATTTCCTTCCTTCTACTTGCTCTGGGCTGTCTTTGTTGTTGTTCTTTGATTTATTGTAGGTGTAGGGTTAGGTTTTTTCAAATTATCTTTTTTAGGTAGGCCTGTATCACTATGAACTTCCCTGTCAGGACTGCCTTTGCTATGCCCCATAAGTTTTGGATTGTTCTGAGTTCATTTTCATTTCTTTCCAGAAACTTTTTTATTTCTTCCCTGATTTCATTCGTGCCCCATTTGTTGTTCAATAGCATACCATTCAGTCTCCATGATTTGGGGTGTTTTGGGTTTTTTTCCTTTGGGGTTGGTTCCCAGTTTCAGTCCCTTGTGGCCAGAGAAAATGCTTGGTATGATTTCAGTTTTCTTGAATTTGTCGAAGCTTGTTTTGTGTCCTATCATGTGGTCTATCTTTGAAAATGTCCCATGTGCATTTGAAAAGAATGTGTAGTTTGCTTCTTTCGGATTAGAAGCTGTATATATATCAGTTAAGTCCATTTCATTTAGGGCATTGTTCAATGCCACAATATCTTTGTTGACAGTTTGTTTGGAAGATCTGTCAATTTTTGACAGTGGGGTGTTAAAATCCCTGGCTATAATTGTGTTGCTTTCAATATCTTTCTTGAAGTCCTCCAAGATTTTCTTTACGAATTTGTGTGCTCCTATGTTGGGTGCAAACGTACTTATAATGTTTATGTCTTCTTGATGGATTTTTCCCTTGTGTATTATTAAATGACCTTCTGGGTCTCTTTTAGTGGCTCTTTTTTTTTTGTAGTTTATTTTATCTGATATGAGTTTTGCTACCCCGGTTTTTTTCTTGTTTGTTTGCTGGGAAAATTTGTTTCTAGCCCTTCACTTTTAGTCTTTGTAGGTCTTTTGTCCCAAGGTGGGTCTCTTGTAGGCAGCCTATGTGTGAGTCATGCTTTTTTATCCATTCAGCTATTCTATGTCTTTTGATTGGAGCATTTAATCAATTTATGTTTAAGGTTATTATTGATAGGTACTAATTCATTACCGTTTCTTCATACCTATGTTTCTCTCTCTCTCTTACTCTTCTCCTTCCTTTCCTTAAAGCAGTCCTTTCAGTATTTCTTGGGGAGCTGGTTTGGTGGAGGTATATTCTTTTAGACTTCTTTTGTCTGGGAAGCTCCTTATTTTGCTTTCCTTCTTAATTGAATGCCTTGCTAGGTAAAGTAGCCTTGGATGCAGGCCTCTGGTTTTGATTTTTGATCACTTGAAATATTTCTTGCCATTCTCTTCTGTACTTTGAAAAGTCAGCTGCTAACCTTATCAGGGCTCCCTTGAATGTTCCTTTCTGTTTCTCCATTGCTGCCTTTAAGATTCTCTTTGTCTTGGAATTTTGCCATTTAAATTCTGATGTGTCTTGAAGTGGGCCTCTTTTTGTTCCTTTTAATTGGGGCTCTCTGTGTTTCCTGGATTTGTGTGACTTTTTCTCTCCTCAAATTAGCGAACTTTTCCATCATTACTTTTTCAAGCAGGTGTTCTGTCCCTTGCTCTTCTTCCTCTCCTTTTGGTATCCCTATTACACATATATTATTATGTTTTAAGTTGTCCTGCATTTCTCTTAACTCCTCTTCATTCTTCCCTAGCCTCTTTTCTTTTCTTGCTTATTGTGGGTGTGTTTTTCTACCTTGTCCTCCAGCTCACTGATCTGATCCTGTGCTTCAGCAAGCCTGCCTTTGATTCCTTCTGCTGTGTTCTTCAGTTCAGAGACTGTATTCTTTTGTTTTGTTTTGTTTTAAATAAATTATATTGATTATGCCATTACAGTTGTACTATTCCCCCCCCCTTCATTTCTCTCTACCCTGCACACCACCTCCCCCACCATTCCCCCCTTTAGTTTATGACCACCTGGCTCAAGCTCTTTAGATTCTATATTTCCCATATTATTCTTGCCCTCACCCCTATCTATTTTCTACCTATCATCTATGCTACTTATTTTCTGTACCTTCTCCCCCCTTCTCCTCCTCCCACTCCCCTGTTGCTAACCCTCCATGTGATCTCTATGATTCTGCTCCTGATCTAACTGTCCTCTTAGTTTGCTTTTGTTTTAGGTGTGGTTGTTAATAACTGTGAGGTTGCTGTACTTTCACTGTTTATCTTTTTATCTTCTTTTTCTTCGATAAGTCCCTTTAACATTTCATATAATAAGGGCTTGGTGATGATGAACTCCTTGAATTTGATCTTATCTGAGAAGCACTTTATCTGCCCTTCCATTCTAAATGAAAGCTTTGATGGATAGAACAATCTTGGTTGTAGGTCTTTGGATTTCATGACTTGGAATATTTCTTTCCAGCCCCTTCTTGCCTGTAAGGTCTCTTTTGAGAAATCCGACTGGCAGTCTGTTGGGAACTCCTTTGTAGGTGACTGTACCTTTAGCTCTTGCTACTTCTAGGATTCTCTCCTTCCTTTTAACCTTGGCTAATGTAATGATGATGTGTTTTGGTGTGTTCCTCCTTGGGTCCAACTTCTTTGGGACTCTCTGAGCTTCCTGGATTTCCTGGAAGTCTATTTCCTTTGCCAGATTGGGAAAGTTCTCCTTTATTATCTGTTCAAATAAGTTTTCCACTTGTTGCTGTTCCTCTTCCCCTTCTGGTACCCCTATAATTCGGATGTTGGAGCGTTTAAAGACGTCCTAGGGGTTCCTAAGCCTCTCCTCATTTGTTTGAATTCTTGTTTCTTCATATTTTTCTGTTTGGTCATTTCTTTCTTCCTTCTCGTCCACTCCCTTGATTTGAGTCCCAGTTTCCTTTCCATTACTATTGGTTTCCTGTGCATTTTTCCTTCATTTCAGTTAGTTTACCCATCATATGTTCCTCTAATTTGTGACTAAAATCAACCAGTTCTGTGAACATCCTGATTACCAGTGTTTTGAACTGTGCATCTGAAAGTTTGGCTATTTCTTGGTTGCTTAAAGTTATTGGCTCTGGGGCTCTGAGTTCTTCTTGAGCCATGTTTTGGTGTGTTTGCACCCCTTACGAATGAGGTGTGAAGCCTAAGGTGTTCACCAGGGTGGGGCAACCCAGGTTGCTGGGTTGTGATGCTGTACGTCAGGGCAGGGTCAAAGTGGGGCAATGGCAGTCCTTTCTGCTGCTTCCTGCCTCTGGGGCCTGCATGGTCTGTCTCACTGCTGGCTCCTTCGCTGGTTTTTCTGAGCGCCAATGTGTGATCATGGTCAGCCTGCCGCCTTGCGCCCTCACTGTGTCTGCCCATTGCTACTCCTCGCCTGGGATCCAGCAACCACTGCCTGCTCCTGGGTTGGGGGAATCTTTCCTGTCCGACCCCACTCCACTGCTAGTTTTGCCCCTTTTACGGGTCTGGCTGAATGGTTTGTTGTTGCCGGACTTCTGTATAGTTCAATTTTCTGTGTTCTGGCTGCGTTTTTTGTTACTAAAACTTTGTTGTCTTTAAACTTGGTTGTGCAAGAAGGCACAATGTTTCCACCTATGCCTCCATCTTGCTGAAGTCTCCAGAGAGATTATATTCTTTATTTCCTTTTGGCTCTTGTTGATAGTTTCTATTTCCTTTTTGATGTTGATATAGTTTGCAGTGAGTTCATTGTAGTTTCCCTGTAGTTTTTGTTAATTCTCTGTGAGCTCATTAAGCTTCCTGATAACCATTGCTTTGAACTCAGTATCTTATAGTTGAGTTGCCTGTATTTTATTGAGCATTCTTTCTGAGGCTTCCTCCTTTTCTTTCATTTGGGGATTGTTTCTTTGTCTTTACATTGTTTGTGAGACTCTTGTTGTTAGCCTCCACTTCTTAAATTGATCTGTTCTGACCTCCTGGGTTGCTGGTGTGAGGTTCTATGGTAGAATACCTGTGAGATCAGCAATGCAATCTCCTTGATCTCCTGAGCTCACTGGTCTTGGGCTGTTGTTTAAGTTTGCTCTGTGTTTATCTTTTGGTGTTGATTGTTGTTGGGTCTTTCTTTGGTGGTTCCTTCCCTCTAGCTGGCTAACTGAAGGTCATTCCATCCACCGCATCTTGTATTCTTTAGTGCAGGTGTGGGCAGGTTGTGTTGAAGCTGGTTATTCCATGTGTACAAGGTTTTGAGGCTTCTCTCTTGCTCTTATTCAGTTCTTTGTTCCAAGTAATTTCTCTACCATTTAGTTGTATTTCCAGGTAAGTCCTGGGTTATGTTAGTGTTGTTTCCACTCTCTCCTTCACCTTCTGTTGTTATCTGTTGGTGATTCCTTTGTTCTTTGGTGTCCTCTTCCAGCAGGTATTCTGGTGTTCACAGCTTCCACCTACTGAAATCATCTGATTTTTCTATGTCTTTTACAATTTTTAGTCTCCAATCTTCATATATGCTGGGATACTGTTGGCTGTTGGCTCTTATCCTCAGAAGATCGAGTAGGTGTTTCACCTGTGTGCTGGGGGTAGTGGAGCCGGTAACCACTTATCTCACCACCACCTTCCTTGAGCACTTTTCAAAGTAGTTCTCCTCATTCACAGAACTCTAACCCTAACCAGGTCCAAGTGCTGCAGCACCACTAGGTGAGTTCAGGCCACTGCCATCACTCCTCAGATACACTTAAGCCTTATATTAAATGCCACTTTCTCTGTTAAGCTTTTTCCAGTGCTCCAATACAAGTTAGATGTTCCTTCCTTTATACTTCCATGATAATGCTTCTATCTTAACACTTGCTTTATAATATCTGTTAATGTATGTATATTCTCCAGTAGACTCTAAGATACTTGAAGGCAAGTATGTAATATTATGATTGCATATACCTTCAATGTCCAGTATAATGCCGAACATATAAGCTCAGATTTAGGAGACCTGGTTTTATATTTTTCACCAAAGCCTTTGATCTTTTTTCTACTTGTAATCCTAACCATTCCATTTCCCCCCTTGCCTTTCATAGCCAAACTTTTGCTACAAATTGTCTACTGCTGCATGTTAATTATTTCAGTTTCCTCTCTAGCCAATATTTTCACTCCTACTGAAATTTGGCAAGTGCCCTCAGTACTTTACAGTAACGATACTCTTGAAACCCCAATAATTTCATTGTGATTACATACCTTGTTTTAAAGTAATTTGTATGCAAGACATATAGTAGATAAGAGGCACATGAACATGTGTTCAACATTACTAACCATTAGGGAAATGTAAATCAAAACCACAATGAGATACCATCTCATACCTGTTAAATGTTTCTCATCAAAAAGTAAGAAATAACATGTGTTACAAGGATGTGGAGAATAAGGAACTCTGGTGCACTACTGATGGAAATGTAAACTGATGCAGCCACCATGGATGACAGTATGATGATTCCTCAGATAAAAATTAAATACATACATACCATATGATCTAGCAAATTTACTTTCCCACATTTATCTCAGTATTATTTACAATATCAAAGACAAAGAATCCATCAACATTTAAGGATGATTACATTTTAAAAATAAGATATTATATACATAACAAATTTCTCAATGGAATATTATTTAGCCATAAAATGAGAAAATGCTACCATTTTTGACAACATACATGAACCATGAGGGCACTAAATTAACTAAGATAACTCAGACAGAGAAGAACAAGTACTATATTATCTTACTTATATGTGATGTGGAGTCTAAAAAAAATAGAGCCCATTGATACAAAGAACAGATTGATGCTTGCTAGACATGTGAAAGGCAAGGCTCAAAATGAGTGAAGTAGTCAAATGGTGCAAACTTTCAATTATAAGATATATAAGTCCTGGGGATGTGACTGGTGTTTTATGTATTTGAAAGTCCAGCAGAGTGACTGGTGTTTTGTGTATTTGAAAGTTGTTAAGAGAGTAAAAGTTGCTGAGAGGTAAAAGTTCTCATTACTAGAAAAAAATTATAACTTTGTATGGCAATAAATGTTACCTGAACTTGTGCTAATCATCTCACAAAATATACGTATATCAAATCATTGTAAAGCAGACCTAAAACTAATGCAATGTAATACATCAATTATATCTCAATTAAAATCATTTGAATGTAATTTCTCTGGTAGACAGTTAAAAATTGATAGTAGAAACATAATGGATATTTACATCAGGCCTTACACTTACTAGGTTAGACAACAATTGAATGTAATCTTCAAAAGCCTTACCTCAGTCCTATCTCTCTCTGTCTTCTCTGTATCAGCTAAGACTGCTGCTGATCATCATCTTTACATCCCTTCCCTCAGATTGTAACAATACATCACTCTTGCACTATTTTGATTCCACTTCTATGTTAAATAATGTGGGAATAAAACAGACTTCAAAGGGTAAGTGATGAAAATATGATTGGCTGTGACCAGTTGAATAATGAGCAGTGCAACTGTAGTTTTGACCATGAGACAGCAACAGGATCACATTATAGCCTCATCACAAAGGTTTTCAGCTAGCCTGTTTATGGTCACAGGGAGTTTTGCCCTTTGCAATGTCCATGGTCAAAAGTAGAGGCTGAATATATGAGTATATCAAGTTACTGAGTGAAGAGCCCTGATGTCCATTTGGGATTTATAACAGGTAAAACCCAAATTATTAGAAGGTGGGGCTAGAAAAAAAAGCAAGTAGAAGAATGAGGAGGAAATTTCACTAGGTAATAAGCTAAAAGGTACATCAGTTGCAAATCTGAACTGTACATTGGTCACAATGATCAGACATAAGTCAGGAGGGAGTAGAAAGAGCTGCTCCATCTCACAGTGTTAGACATAAAATTGCTGATTGAAACTCCTAGTCCTACCTAATTCATTCCCACACCAGGATAGGTAATAGGATATGATCTGGTGCTGTGTACATTACTCTAGCTTCCCCTTTTCTTCCTATTCCAACTGTGGGTATTCTCCCAATTTCTCTATTTTTACCCCCTCCTCTTTTCATCACCACTCCTCAGAGTTTTATTTGCCTAGCTACTCTCAATTACCTCAGTGCAGATGTCTCTGTTTTGAAGGCTTCTAAGAGTCTTTGAGTTTATGAGATAGCCCAGTGTTTATCCCTGGCCTACTCTTTGTATTAAGAGTCATATTCTTCTAACTTCCTACTACATATTACCACCTAAATGTCCTTTTTTATATCAAAATTATTCTTTTCATCTTTTTCCTTTAACTTCTCCCGACTTCCATATTTCTTTTATTACTTAACCAGTCTGTGCTTTTGTTTTCTTATCTTTAAAGTAAATAAAATGTTGTTTTCCATATGAAGTTGTTATGAAGATGAGAAATAAACTATGTAAAACACCACAATTCTTGGCACATAGTCACGGCTCAACAGTGATTCCTATTAATAAAAGTAGTACATTTATTTTCTTGGTATCCTGATCATTTAAGTTTATAGTAACTTATCTGTGTCACTCGTTTTTTTACATTCAATTAGGTATGCCAAGATCTTTCACGACAAATAAAATACTACTAGCCTTAACCTCTGCTTCAGACTCTTTATCGTCCTGCATTTTACTATGAAAAAACTTAAGCATGAAATGGCAAATTTGAAAGAGTTTTATAGCAAGCATTCTCATACCAAACACCTAAGATTCTACTATGAACATGTTACTACACTTGCTTTATTATACATAACTTTTCATCCATCAATTTTTATATATTTCCAAGTAAATTACAGACATCAGTACACTTCCCTCTATGTACTTTGGTATGCATGTCATTAACTAGAGTTCTATATTTGTTGACAGTTTTCTTTCTGTGATAAAACTTGCATATGATTTAATATACAAATTCTATTAATACATTCACTAATATTTACAAATGAATATAATATTCAAGATATAGAATATTAGCATCACCCCAAAAACTTTCCTCATGTCCCTTCTCAGTTGTTCCCCACTTTTCATCCCAAAAGCAACCATTGTCATGATTGTTTTCCACTCAGAGATGAATTTTCTCCAGCTCTATTAATTAGTTCATATAGCAACCTAGATATTAAGTAGTCTTCATATTAGTTTCCCCGCCTCAACTGAAATTACTCTTCACCTATCATAATTCACCACTCATCTAGAAACTAATCTAAAACCTCATTTCCTCATGCTACCATACCAATTACCCCATTTCATAAACTGCCCATTGCCTGTGAAGTGCAAGATGCTAATAGAAGTCCTTCCCCAATGTGATCACAGCCTATTTTGAGCTTCCTCTCTATAACACTCCTGAATATAAAACTTTTGAACCTCTCTCAAGGACATATATACTGCCTTGGGTTTAGTTTGTTGTGAAATGTTCCCTGAAGCACCTTGAAGACTACAGCAATGTCCCAAACATCTTTATATTACACAATATGTGAGAATACTTCCTTGTACATAATCTGACAGTCAATAGATATTCATGAAATAAACCAATGACAAATTTAACAAAAAAAATGAATAAAACTGAAAAAGGGAATGAATGAATTGAAAAAGGATTTTCTTTAACTATCTGACACTACCCTGGCACTTGCATTAGTTATATTTACTGTCTGTCTTTTAAGAACATGGTGAGGAAGGCGTGCAAAAATTCCCCAAAAGACTTGTATAAAATTTAGAGACAAGAGAAAGAAAGACAGCTGGTGAGCAAGAAGGGGAATCCTTTGAAATTTTTTATTAGGATTCTAAAGTGTAATCTTATGCCACTGATATAAAGATTGAAAATTTTATTTTTCTAAGTTGTAAAGTAAAAACTAATTTTCTAGTTTCCAATGTAGAGCTCAGAAGAGTGGATCTCAACATTTGCCTGCATTTTAGAAGCACCACAGGAGCTTTTAAAATCTAATGTCCAGACTCCACCCTCAGCAATCCTAATTCCATTTGTCTAGGGTTCACCCAGGCATCAGTATGTTGTTAGAGCTCCCCAGGTGATTCTAATGTGGAGTCATCACTGCTAGATGAATGGTTCTTTACACTGAGATAGCACATTTACTGCCAAAGACCCAGTGGGAAAGGAAAGAAAAAAATTCCTAACCACAAAATAGAATTAGGGGCATTAGTTTTTACTATTTCTGGCAGAGTAGAGTATGTGTGCACCATGGAGAAGAAGGGTGGATTTTCCAACAGCTATAGGTTCTCAGAAAGCTGGGCCCTTACATTTAGAGCTGGAAGAAGCAGCCATGCAGGAATCACATGGACAGTTTCCTGCAAACACAATTGCTTCAGGCTGTCCCAGGGAGAGGCCATGAGGCTAGACTGTTCAGTCATGTGAGGAGTTATGAGGAGAGCAGGGTGGAGGCTTTGCAGGGAAAAATAGCATTAAACTTTTAAAAATATATAATCAGAACATTCACATAATGTATGTACAACATGGAGCTGGATCGTGGTTCATGGAAGGATACAGAATTGAATACATCTGTGAAATTTCTGTCGATATCAGTGCTCCTCAACCCTTTCATTCACTTCATGACAATACAAATAGTAATATAGTTGTCCATATACTGTGTAAAGTGAGAGATGATGAGAAGGCATCATTATAGCTGTTTCTTTTGAACTCCAGTGTTTTTTTAATACCCTTCCATAATATCATCAGTCCCTGCAAGGCTTATTGCTCCCTTATTCCAATCTCATTACATTCTGATCTGCCCCTCCTCCTCTGTCAAGCACTCCATTTCATTTATTGTATATATTTTTATGTGTATGTATGTATGTATGTATGTATGTATGTATTATGAAGTGTGCTGTGTTGCTTTAATTTATGTAAATGCCATTGTTATATATTAAATTCTATTCTTTTACTTTGTTTTCAGAAAATACTGTTTTCTAAACCCTATCCATATTGTTCTGTGTATTTTTTTAATCCTCACCCGGAATACTTGTCAACTGACTTTAGAGAGAACAGAAGGGAGGGAGAGAGACTGGGAGAGAGAAAAGGAGAGAAACATTGTCTTGCATGCACCCCAACCAGGAACCAAACTCAAAATTTAGGTACGTGCCCTAAGGGGGAATCAAACCTCTGACTCCACCTTTTGGTTTATGGGACAATGCTGCAACCAATTAAGCCACACCATCCAGAGCAGTTCTGAGTATTTTTAATCCATTAACCCATGGAACTCACATGCACATTTCACCTACCCACTTCCCTGCTGAGTGCTCAGATTGCTGCCAATACCTTGTCACCAGGAAAGATTACTCTTTTTCTGCACTTGAGGAAAATTCCTGTACTTTCATCAACCAGAATTCTTTTAAGAATACTTCTTTAAGTCTAACCATCTCTTCTTTTGAGTTTATTTTTAAATCTGTTGTTAAAAATACAAATGTTAAATCATAATCCAGTAGAATTTTTTATATCAAGTATTGTATTATTACAAAATAATAATGAGTCCTTTCCTCAAGCATACTCTCTAGTATACTTATTCTATTATTTTCAATAATTCCATTTAAGGACTCACATTATAACACTACTAAACTTATCCAGTGAACTTCATTTTATCCCATTTTTATGAAGATTGAAGTTTTGCTTTGAGTTCTTAAATTTTATCAGTGCATGATAATGTATATTTTCACACAGCCCTTAGAATTTTCCTGTCCCAAGTAAAAGTCACAACTTTCAACTTCCTTTGCATTTGATGCCTGATACTTACGTCTCTTTTCTCACCTGTGACAGATCAGACCTGTTGCAGGTTGGAAGTCCACTGTTGGGAAAGACAATAGTTGGTTTCTTCTCTTCCTTTGCAATTTGGCTTCTACCCTTCCTCCCCCATCTTGCTGACTGTGGTTTCTGATCCCTCTGAAAAGAGGATGGAGGAAAGAAAAGAAGAAGCAGGAAAAATTTGCCTTGCATGCTACTGCCAGAGTTGCATTGCTCTCTGTATCTAGCAAATGTTTAAAGCTGGATTCTTCTCATCTGCAGCTTCCTTGTTGTGGGTTATATACTTTCATTCTGCTCAAAATTAAGATTTTTGCCTCAGCCCCTGAGCACCTGGTGGTTCACTTGCAGACTCTTTTTGCTGAGTGCCTCTTGTCCCTCTAGGAAGCCTTTGGGTGATCTATGTCAGGTTCTCTGGTTTGCTCTGGCACAAGACCTACACTTGCTCTTTGGGTTCCACACATGCACCTCTTCCCTGATCAAGTCTGGGAGTGCTGTCTCAATCTAATGCTGCAAAAATCTCTGACTTGCTTTCCTGAAGTTGGAGATAACCAGCTCCCATGTCTCATATTGTCCGGATAGGAGGCAAAGGCCAGCCCTCTGTGTCACCTGTACTGCAAGGAACACACATCTCTGCTGCCAGTGATGCCCCTTTCTTAGCTTCAGGATAGTTTAGACAATCTCACCATTTTGGAATGAGATTTCCACTTGGAGAGAGGATAAGACTCACAAAACATTAGCAGTTCTCTCCAAAAATACCCTTCCAATTTCTTTTAGTCACCACTTAGTCCCTTTGTGGACTTGGTATAAGTGAAGTGCACTTTGTGCACTTGGGATTGAGAAGTCATCCAACTGGCTTTCTGTCTCCTCCCTTCTCTGTGTCTTACAAAGCTTCAGAATTCACTCTGGCATTTAGTGTCCAGGTCTTAGGGTATTAGCTGAAAGTGAGCTTGTAACATTCTGGTGCAGGTATGTTATGCTACACCTGCTGAGAGGCAAGTTGACAACTTTTGAGGAAAACAACAGAGATGACAGGAAAACAAATATACATGTACTGTGAAGACTGTAGTCCTGCTAGTGTATGATTGTACTGCTGGCACAGCCCCCACCTGAGGTCTTTCTCTGAATAGCATACTTTCTTTGAGGTCAACATTAAACATTAGGTACATCTCAACTTCTCTTAGCAGCCTTGGTGTAGCTAAGTTATTCTAAACTTAACTCATCCCTCTGAAGGCATATTCTATTTTTTTTTGCCAGTTTGCAGGAAGGAAGGAAGGGCCAGAGCGAGGTTTTATAGGAGTACTATCCTGGGCCTTCACCAGAACTGAAGACAGCGGAGGCAGTTCTGGCAACAAAGGGATGCCAAAGTGGAGCCATGAGCAAATGCAAGATCCAGTCGGGAACCACAAGGTCCTAGATGTTGTGAAGGAGCATTGCCAGGCTATTGGGAAATAATTGACAGGTATGGGAGACACTGAAGTTGACATATGAAGCAGAGCAGAGAATACGCAAACAAGAGCTTGAAATTAAAAATAAGAAAAAGAGGAATGACAGTTCTTTATTTGTGTGAATTATCTGGAGGTTAAAAATAATATAAGAATATTATCTTAGTATATTTTTGCATATTTTGATCAGTTTCTTAGCTGTACCTGTTTATAATCCTAGTCAATGCTACTTCTGTACAGAATTTTATTTGGTACTATTAATATTTTTTTTAAATTGCTTATAAACTTCTAGAAATAGGTGTTTTATGGTTAACACCCTTGAGAATGTTTTGAATCCTTCCATTGACTTTCTCTATAGATCATATTATTTCAAATTGAGAAAGTGTTGCTCTTTCCACGGGACCTGAGGCACCTGACAAGCTCCAAGAAAATTCTGTAAATGCTGGGCACTCTCAATTTCAGTTCTTTTAGTACTGAAATGTGGACATATTTTTAGTTACTTCGGTATTTAAATGTGTAAATGTTTCCAGGCATTGAGTTTTGCCCCTGTCCCCACCTCTCATGGCCTTGTCTATACCCTGAGCCTCAAGACCATCAGATCTCATCTCACCAGGCCCTTTATATGGCAGTGTGACACAGGCACAGAAATCTTCTAGAATCTGACCTCCATAACTCCCTGCGGATTCTTTTATCTAATTTTAATTCTCATTCTTTCAACCTCCTCAGCCCACTCCCATGTTCTTTTTAGAACAGCACTGTGCAGGGGAATGATAATGGAGCAATATATGTAATTTCAAATTTTTTAGTGTCCACATTAAAAAATTAAAATGAAACGGATGAAGTTACTTTTAATATATCTTAATTTGATATATTTAAATATTATTTCAATATAATCAGTATAGAAATCAATGAAATGCTTTATCTTTATTTTTATGCACTAAGTCCTCAAAATCCAATGTGTATTTTACCCTTACAACACACCTCAAAATGCTCAATAACCATATGTGGCTAGTGGGTCCCCTACTGAACACAACAGAACAGCCCTAGAACCTTGATACTCAAAGTATGGTCTACAGACTAGCAGCAGTGTGATCTGGGACTTTATTAGAAATATAACCAGAGGCATTGAAATTAAGAACAATCTGACAGTAACCAGAGGGGAGGTGGGAGGAAATAATGGGGGGAAGGGAGGAAGGGTTTTCAGGAACAAGTATAAAAGACACATGGACAAAACCAAAGGCAGGTAGAAGCAAGGGAGGGAGGTGGGGATATCTGGTGTTGAGGGGGAATGGGGGAGTAAATGCAGACCACTGTAATTGAACAACAATAAAATAATTAAATTTAAAAAAAAAGAAATACAGAATCCCCAGTTTGGCCAAGATTTCCTGAATTGAAATCTGCATTTTAAGAAGACTCCAGGTGATATGGCTATACATTAAAGTTTAAGAAGCTCTGGTCTGGAAGACACAGTTAGTCCTCAGTAAAACCCCCATTCCCTTTACTCATCACTTGGCCTTACTGAAACTTGGCCTTGATCTGTGGGCACTGCTTGCTGTGCAGCTCTCTCAGATGGTATGTTCTTTTGTGCCACATCTTTGTTCCAGTGGGCCTATAGGTGAGGTGGATTCCTCTGTCCTACCTCCCTAACCACTCAGAGCTTTGGATCTCATATTGGCAGAATATTTCATCCACATGCTCTCAGTGTTGCTGCTGCTGACTGAACCCCAGGTCACTCCTCCTCATTCCTGTCTCTCTGTGTTACTCCTGCATGACTTGGTGATTTTTTTTATCCAACAATCCATTCAATGCCCTGGCTCCTTCAGTTGTCTCTTTTTCTCCAAAGAGCTTGTCTTCTGTTCTTCCTCAAACACCTGTTCTCATGATTAGAGCCTATTGTACTTTCTCATCACACACACAAAAAAAACAAAACCCAAAACTCTTTTCACACCATAAACTTGTTTTCAAGCAACCCCTCTCTAGCTGCTGTTTCCTGTTTTCATTCTCTCCTCCTCTAGAACTCCAAAAGCCCTTCTACTTCACCAGGACCTACCATATATCTACTATCCCTCATTTAATCACTTCTCTCCTTGTCGCAGTTAATTGCATGGCTCAGCAGCAGCACCACATTATTCCACACAATGCCCTATCTCTCTAGCCTGGTCATATCTTCTTGCCAAAATCACAGTTCTTGTAAAATACAACACTCCACCTAGGCCATGCAATTAAACATGACCCAGGAAAAACATGTAATTATGCTGACTGGTCTTACTTTAAATACATGATAACTAACAGAGTGATCCTTTCATGTTGCCAGGCAATTTCCCTAGCCTATTCACTTTTTTCCTTTCCTGAATGATTCTCACACTCTCTCCTCAAGTTTTCAACACCCCTCCCCCATCCTCACTCTTAACCAATGGCCTTACTTTCTATTTAACTGAGGAAATGGAAGCAAACAGAAGAGAATTCCACAAGTCCCACTGCCACAAAACATGTATATCAATCTATGTGCACATCCTGTGTCCTGTTATATAGGCTAGTTGTCTAAGGTAAGGCTGGCTTATGCCTGTCTGCTCCCTGGGTGTCATTTCTCTTGTCTACTCAGGGACACCACTCTAGCAGATCTGCCTCCTCTCTCCGATGTCACTAGTTTGCTCTTTCCTACGTGGATCATTCCCACAAACTACAAATTTGCTATTATTTTACATCACCCTGTGTCTCCTAGTCTTTACTCCATTTCTCTCCTTCCCTTTATAGGAAATCTCCTGAACAACAACAACAAAAAAACTACCTCCACTGTTTTCAATGCCTATCCCCTTGTTTTTCTTTAACTCCTGTCAAGTACTACTCCATTGAAACTGTTTATGTCAAGATCACTATTCACTACCTTTTTGCTAAATCCAGTGGCCAGTTCACAGTCTTTATTGTATTCAAACAATTAGAAACAGTAGACAGTTGAGTACTACTTCCTTAAAATATTTTCTTTTCTTGGCTTCCAGGACACCACACTCTCTTGATGTTTACCTGTTGTTTGTTCCTCATTTCTCCAACCTGTTAATATTAGAAAACCTCAGATTTCAGTCTTCAGACAACTCTTTTCTTTCTATACTTATTCTTTTTTTATGTCACAAAAATAATAACTGACTATTCTCATCTTGTACCTCCAGCCAGTTCCTCTTCCCCGAACCCTAGACTTGAATATCTTACTACTTGCTCAACAGTTCCATTCAGATATCTAAAGGGCATCTCAAAATTTGTATGTTCCAAACTGACTTCATACCTCCCACCCACACTTATTCCTTCCCACAGTCTTCTCCAGCTCAGTTGACAGCAAATCCATTCTTCCATCTGATCAAGCCAAAACCTTGAGGTGATCTTTGACTCTTCTTTCTCCCCTCCTTATTTCTAATCCTTTATATATATATTTTTTTATATTACCAATTACCCACCTTACACTCCCCTTACCCCTAAAATCACCACTTGGTTGTCCATGTCCTTGAGACATTTTTCATTTTTGCTTGATCCCTCACCCCCCAGCCTTCTCCCCCACTAGCTGTCATTCTGCTATCTATGTATGAGTCTGTCTTTATTTTGCTTGTTATGTTTGGTTCATTCATTAGACTCCATATATGAGTAAAATCATGTCTTTCTCTGACTGGCTTATTTCACTCAGCATAATGTTCTTTCTTCATGTCCATCCATAGTGTTGTAAAGGGTAGAATTTCCTTTTTTAAAATTTTTTTATTGATTATGCTGTTACAGTTGTTCTATTCCCCCCTTCATTCCCCTCCACCCTACCCCCCATCCCCACCATTACCCCCCCTTTAGTTTATGACCATGTGTCTCAAGTTCTTCAGATTCTATATTTCCCATGCTATTCTTGTCCCCCCCATCTATTTTCTATCTACTGTCTATGCTACTTATTTTCTGTACCTTCTCCCCCCTTCTCCTCCTCCCACTCTCCTGTTGCTAACCCTCCTTGAGATCTTCATTTCTATGTTTCCACTCCTGATCTAGCTGTCCTTTTAGTTTGCTTTTGTTTTAGGTGTGGTTGTTAATAACTGTGAGGTTGTTGTCCTTTCACTGTTCATGTTTCTTTAACTTCTTTTTCTTAGATAAGTCCCTTTAACATTTCATATAATAAGGGCTTGGTGATGATGAACTCCTTGAATTTGATCTTATCTGAGAAGCACCTTATCTGTCCTTCCATTCTAAATGAAAGTTTTGCTGGATAGAGCAATCTTGGTTGTAGGTCTTTGGATTTCATGACTTGGAATACCTCTTTCCAGCCCCTTCTTGCCCGTAAGGTCTCTTTTAAGAAATCAGCTGACAGTCTGATGGGGACTCCTTTGTAGGTGACTGTCCCCTTATCTCTTGCTGCTTCTAGGATTCTCTCCTTCATTTTAATTTTGGCTAATGTAATTATGATGTGCCTCGGTGTGTTCCTTCTTGGGTCCAACTTTGGGACTCTCTGAGCTTCCTGGATTTCCTGGAAGTCTATTTCCTTTGCCAGATTGGGGAAATTCTCCTTTATTATTTGTTCAAATAAGTTTTCCACTGGTGGCTGTGCCTTTCCCCCTTCTGGTACCCCTATCATTCGGATGTTGGAGCGTTTAAAGATGTCCTGGAGGTTCCTAAGACTCTCCTCATTTCTTTGAATTCTTGCTTCTTGACTCTTTTCTGTTTGGCCATTATTTGCTTTCTTCTGGTCCACTCCATTGATTTGAGTCCCAGTTTCCTTTTCATTGCTATTGGTGTCCTGTGCAATTCCATTCATTTCAATTAGTTTCGCCTTCATATATTTGTCTAATTTGTGGCTATAATCAACCAGTTCTGTGAGGATCCTGATCACCAGTGTTTTAAACTGTGTGTCTGAGAGTTTTGCTATTTCTTCATCACTTAGATTTACAGGCTCTGGGGCTTTGAGATCTTCTTGAGCCATTTTTGGTCTGTTTGTGCCCTTTAAGTGTGAGGAGCAGAGCCTTGGACTACCAGGTCGCTGGGTTGTGACACTGTATGTGGGGGCGTGGTCAGAGGGGGAGGGGGAAGGGGGAAATGGTGGCACCCTCTGCTGTTTAGTACTGCTGGGTGAGGAGTAGAGCCTTACGTGGTTCACCAGGGCTGGGCCACTCAGAGTCGCTGGGTTATGACACTGTATTTGGAGGTGGGGTCAGAGCAGGGAAATGGCGGTGCCCTCCCTGCCACTTGCCGCTGGGACCCGCTGGGTCCCGGTCCAATCGCCCACTCCCTCTCTTGTCTATCTGCGCACCAATGCGTGACCACAGTCAACCCGCAGCCCTGCTCCCTCGCTATTTCCCCGTGGTTGCTCGCTTGGTCGCTGGTTCGGTGGCTCACTAGGTCCAACCCTGCGCCTGGATTCCACGTGCCTGAGTCCATCTGACCGAGTTTTCCTGTGCAACCCTGCTCCACCAGCTGCTGGTTTCGCCCCTTACCGGTCAGGCTGAAGAATTTGTTGTTAACAGACTTCCAAAAAGTTCAATTTTCTGTGTTCTGGCTGTGTTTTCTGTTGCTAATATTTAGTTGTCTCTAAACTTGGTTGTGTGAGAAGGCATGGCATATCCACCTATGCCTCCATCTTGGCGGAAGTCAAATTTCCTTATTTTTTATGGCTGAGTAGTATTGCATTGTGTAAATATCCCGTAGTTGCTTTATCCACTCATCTACTGATAAACACTTGGGCTGCTTCCATATCTTGGTGATTGTAAATAATGCTGCAGTGAATATAGTGGTGCTTATGCTCATTCAAATTAGTGTTTTGGGTTCCTTCAGATGTGGTCCCAGAAATGGAATCACTAGGTCAAAAGAAAGATCCATTTTTAATTTTTGAGGTATCTCCACACTGCTTTCCACAGTGGCTGCACCAATCTGCATTCCCATTAATAATGCAAAAGGGTTCCCATTTCTCCACATCCTTAGCAGCACTTGTTTGTTGATTTATTGATGATAGCCATTCTGAGAGGTGTGAGCTGGTATCTCACTGTGGTTTTTATTTGCATTTCTCTTACAATTAGTGACGCTGAGCATTTTTCATATGTCTATTGGCCATCTGTATGTCCTCTTTGGAGAAGTGTTTATTCATGCCCATTTTTAATTGGACTGTTTGATTTTTTTGGGTGTTGAGTTTTGTAAGTTCTTTATAAATTTTGGGTATTAAGCCTTATCAGATGTATCAGCAAATATGCTCTCCCATTCTGTGGGTTGTCTTTTTATTTTGTTGATTGTTGTGGACCGCTCTGCCTGGTTTCAGGAATTGTAACTTGACCCCCTGTGGCTAAGGGCAAGCGATGACCTTTGGTATGGGAGCCACAGGAGACAAAGCTTGTCTCTGGTAGAAAATGCTGCCTCAGTTTCCTCCCTGCCCCCAATGCTTGGTCAGAAGTCAATGACGGGTAAGACCCCTCACAGCGGGGGGCAACCTAAGCCAGACATGATCACTTGGGAGGCTATCATGGAAGGACTCGGGGGGCTGCAACTAAGAGGGAGCAATGACCCTTGCCCCCCAGCTATGTGACATAGCCTGATTCCCCATGTACTCTGGGAGAAGGGCTTCCTGGCTCTAATCCCCTTAAGCCTGAATACCTGTTTGGGAGAGGTACAGCTCCTTGCCTTGCTAGAGCATGTCCTGGGGAAAAATCTGGCATCACAAAGATTTCCTGATAAACCTATGAAATCTGCTCTGCTAAGAGTGCTTTCACTCATAGGTTAAGGGTTCAAACAGGAAACCCTAAAACTCTCTGCCTGACAGACTCTCAGACTAAGCCCTCAGATTTCTTTGATCCTTGCTGCCCTGTATTCCTGTGTATTACAACCCAATAAAAGCCTCTAGAGGAGAGGGCTCAACACCTTTTTCCCCTGAGAAACTGGCCACTGCTCATGGCCTTTTTCCTCTGGGAAAATGGCCACCTTTCCCACCCAAGCAGACCACATCATGTCTCAGTTATGTTTACTCTCATCCGTAGTGGCTGGGGGGACTTGGGAGGAAAGTCACTGCCAGTCGACGGATTCCTTTCCTGTGCAAGAGTTTTTAGTTTGACATTGTACCATTTGCTTATTTTTTCATGTTTTCCTTGCCTGAGAGGATGTGTCTGATAAAATATTGCTACGAGTAAAGTCTGAGATTTTACTGCCTGTGTTTTCTTCTGGGATTTTTATGATTTAGCGTCTAACATTTAAGTCTTTAATGCATTTTGAATTTATTTTTGTTTGTAGTGTAAGAAGGTGGTTTAGTTTCATTTTCCTGCATCTATCTGTCTAATTTTCCCAACACTATTTATTGAATAAACTATCTTTAGCCCATTGTATGTGCTTGCTCCCTCTGTCAAATAGTAATTGACTCCAGAAATAGAAATAATAGTTTATTTCTGGGTTCTCTATTCTGTTCCATTGATCTATGTCTGTTTTTATGCCAGTACCATGCTGTTTTGATTATTATGGCTTTATAGTATAGTTTCTCATTAGGTAGCTCAATTCCTCTAGCTTTGGTCTTTGTTTTCTGGATCACTATTGCTATGAAGGGCCTTTTGTTGCTCAAAGTAAATTTTTGAAATACTTGTCCTAGTTCTGTGAAATACATCATTGGAATCTTGATAGGAATTACATTGAATCTATAGCATTGCTTTGGGTAGCATGGAAATGATGTTAATTCTTCCTATTTATGAACACGAAATGTGCTTCCACTTAGTTGTATCTTCTTCAATTTCTTCAGTGTATTATAATTTTCTGAGTACAGATTTTTTTATATCCTTGGTTAGATTTATTTCTAGGTATTTTATTCATTTTGAAGCAATTGTGAATGGGATTGTTTTCTTAATTTTCCCTTCTGACAATTCATTATTGGCACACACAAATGCAACCGATTTCTGGATATAATGTTGTATCCTGCTATTTTGTTGAATTCATTGATTAGTTCTAGTAATTTCTTGGTGGAATCTTTGAGGTTCTCTAAATACAGTATCATGTCATCTGCAAATAAATAGTTTTACTTCTTCCTTTCCAATGTAGATGCCTTTTATTTACTCTTCTTGTCTGATAACTATGTTTATGACAATCAGTACTATGTTAAATAAGTAAGGTGAAAGTGGACATACCTGTCTTAGTCCCAGTCTTAAGGGAAACACTTGTAGTTTTTGTCCATTGAATATGATGCTGGCAGTGGTTTTTTCATGTATGGCCTTTATTATGTTTGGATATGTTCCCCATATTCCCACACTGCTGTGAGTTTTTATCATAATAGGTGCTAGAGTTTATCAAATGCTTTTTCTGCCTCTATTAATATGATCATGTATTTTTTGTTTGTTTTTTTATGATATGAACCCAGATTTATTTTTTTGGTGGGAATTTTTTACAATTGTTCTTCAAGTACAGTTTTCTGCCTTTTCCCCCTACCTCTCCCCACCACTCCAGCCCTCCTCACCTCCTTTTCATTTCTACCCCACCGTTATGGTCCATATGTTCTTTATAATTGTCCCTGTAAACCCTTCACCCTTTTCCCCCATTATCCCTTCCCTTCTCCCTCCTGATCACTCTCAGCCTATTCTCAATTTCAATGTCTTTGGCTATACTTTGTTTGCTTGTTCATTTTGTTGATTGGGTTCCTGTTAATGGTGAGATCATATGGTATTTGTCTTTCACCACCTGGCTTATTTCACTTAGCATAATGCTTTCCAGTTCCATCCATGCTGTTGCAAAGAGTAGAAGCTCCTTCTTTCTTTCTGCTGCATAGAATTCCCTTGTGTAAATGTACCATAGTTTTTGATTCATTCATTTACTGATGGGCACCTAGGTTGCTTCCAGCACTTGGCTATTGTAAACTGTGCTGCTATGAACTTTGGGATGCATAGGTTCTTTTGGGTTGGTGTTTCAGGGTTCTTAGGATATAATCCTAGCAGTAGAATTGCTGGGTCAAAAGGCAGTTCCATTTTTAGTTTTCTGAGAAAATTCCATACTATTTTCCATAGTGGTTGTACCAGTCTGCAATCCCACCAACGATGAATTAGGGTCCCCCTCCTCTCCACAACCTCTGCAACACTTGTTGTTTGTTGCTTTGTTTATGATGGCCAATCTGACCTGTGTGAAGTGGTATCTCATTGTGGTTTTAATTTGAATCTCTCTGATGGCTGGTGATACTGAGCATCTTTTCATGTCTCTGGATGTTCTGTATGTCCTCCTTGGGGAAGTGTGTGTTCAAGTCCTTTGCCTATTTCTTAATTGGGTTGCTTGTCTTCTTAGAGTGGAGTCGTGTGAGACCTTTGTATATTTTGGAGATCAAACCCTTGTCTGAGGTATCATTGTCACATATGTTTTCCCATACAGTTGGATCTCTTTTTATCTTAATACTGTTTTCTTCAGCCATGTAGAAGCTTTTTAGTTTGATGAGATCCCATTTGTTTATTCTTTCCTTTATGGTCATGTGGTCTTTATCCTTCATTTTGTTTATGTGGTACATCACATTTACTGATTTGTAAATGTTGTGCCAATCTTGCATTCCTGGAATAAATCCCACTTAATCGTAGTGTATGATCTTTTTGATGTACTGCTGTATTCCATTTGCTAATATTTTGTTGAGGATTTTAGAATCTATGTTCATCAGGAATATTGGCCTATAATTTGTTTCTTTGTAATGTCTTTATCTAGCTTTGGAATTAGAATAATACTGGGCTAATAAAATGAGCTTAGGAGTGTTCCCTCCTATAAAATTTTTTGAAATATTTCGAGAAGAAGATGTATTACTTCTTCTTGGAATGTTTGGTAAAATTTACCTGTGAAGCCATCTGGTCCAGGGCTTTTGTTTGTTGGGAGTTTTTTGATTACTGCTTCAATTTCACTAGGTGTAATCTGTCTATTCAGATTCTCTGGTTACTTGTAATTATTTAGTAAATTCTGATTACTCTTCATTTAAGATACCTCCAGGTGCAACTACTTCTCACCATCTCTACTCTAACCATTTTGGCCCATGTGTTTCCTGGATTATTTAAATAGTCTCTTAATTTTTCTTCCTGCTCCCTACTTCCCCCTATTCTATTGTAAACACAGCAGCCAAAATGACCTTTTAAAAGAGATGGAGTGAGAGAGACAGAGAGGCAGAGAGAGACAGACAGGATAAGTAAGATGGATGTCACAGTCTTAGATGTCACATTTCAACCTAGGTGCCATTTTTGATTTGTTAGAAACATGTTAATAAGTATAGCTACACTTAAAGGAAATGATCACAGAAAGGCAGAAATCCTAGGAGTTGGGAATCTGTGGCCACCTTGGAGATTGCCCACCACAGTGATCTTCACGCTCTCTTCTTTGGCTTCTTTTCTGTTTTCTGGGGAAGCCAAATATGCTGTCAACTCAGAGCCTTTGCCTTTGTTTTCCCTTTGCCTTGAACACTTTCAATCCAGATACCTGTATGGCTTACTCCTGTACTTCCTGTAAATTCTGTTGAACTGTAACCTTCATAGTGAGACCTTCCTAACCAAAAAAATTTACAATCACAGCCCTCTACCCTAACATCCTGATATCCCCTTCTCTGCCCAGTTTTTCTTATTGTTATCTAACATATTGTTTTACTTATTTATATTGTTTACTTTCTAAATCCTCTCACTACGGCAACATCCCCTGAATTTTCTCTTAGGCTTTCAATCTTGAACTCCTTTTGTAACCAAATGAGTATGCTATTAAAAAGGTAAATCTAACAATTATTGCTTCACATCCTAAAACTCTTCATTGACACTTGATAGCTTGACACAGTTGTCTTATCGGTTGGCATAAGACTAAACCTGGTTTGGTATTGACATCTAGAAAGACATTTAGAAATAAATGGCTATGCAGCAGGTAATGCTGGTTTTCTACTTATATTTCTATGCTCCAGATATTTCAATGCCATTTATTTTTTATTTTTTAAAAGTATACATTTCTCTTTTATTTTTTTCTTTTGTTTTATTTTTTAATTTATTTTTTTATTGATTATGCCATTATAGTTGTTCTTTTCCCCCCTTCATTCCCCTCCACCCTACCCCCCGTCCCCACCATTACCCCCCTTTAGTTTATGACCATGTGTCTCAAGTTCTTTAGATTCTATATTTCTCCTACTATTCTTGCCCCCCATCTATTTTCTATCTACTGTCTATGCTACTTATTTTCTGTACCTCCTCCCCCCTTCTCCTCCTCCCACTCCCCTGTTGCTAACCCTCCATGTGATCTTCATTTCTATGGTTCTGCTCCTGATCTAGCTGTCCTCTTAGTTTACTTTTGTTTTAGATGTGGTCCGTAATAACTGTGAGTTTGCTGTCCTTTCACTGCTCATCTTTTTTATCTTCTTTTTCTTAGATAAGTCCCTTTAACATTTCATATAATAAGGGCTTGGTGATGATGAACTCCTTGAATTTGATCTTATCTGAGAAGCTCTTTATCTATCCTTCCATTCTAAATGAAAGTTTTGCTGGATAGAGCAATCTTGGTTGTAGGTCTTTGAATTTCATTACTTGGAATATTTCTTTCCAGCCCCTTCTTGCCTGTAAGGTCTCTTTTGAGAAATCAGCTGACGGTCTGATAGGAACTCCTTTGTAGGTGACTTTCCCCTTATCTCTTGCTGCTTCTAGTTCTCTCCTTCATTTTAATCTTGGCTAATATAATTATCATGTGCCTTGGTGTGTTTCTTCTTGGGCCCAACTTCTTTGGGACTCTCTGAGCTTCCTGGATTTCCTGGAAGTCTATTTCCTTTGCCAGATTGGGGAAATTCTCCTTAATTATTTGTTCAAATAAGCTTTCCACTGGTGTCAATGGCATTTATTTTTGAAAAATAGTCCACAACCACAAACATAGTAGCAGTCTTCAAATAAGAATGAGAGAAATTGGAGTATAAATAAATACCCACACTCCCTTGTCCTCATGAAATAACTCTGAAGTGCTATTCTATGTTATTTCCCAGTTTTCCTACATGATTAGGCTCAGTCACCCACAGCAGTAGTTAGCTTGGTAACACACCTTTTATTTGTTGCCTTCTGTTCTATTACTTTTTCACTCCCCTACTGGTGTTTCCTGCACCTCTCAAATAAAATACTTGCATTCAAATTCTGTCTCAATATTTGTTTAAGGAAGAATCCTAACCAAAACAAGGTATTGGGAGTGTCATTACAACTGGGTATCAGGAGACTAGGTAGCTAAATGCCTTGCAGTGCATGGGACAGCACAACCCATCTGATAAATTGTGCCTCCCAATATTTCCATAATACAGTCTGCCTCCCTAAAATGGCAAATAAGACCTACCACTATCTTTTTTCAATTTTCCTTTCCAATCTCATTTCAAACTTAACTCGTTAGGTTAAATTCTTTGTTTTATCTTTGGATGTCATTTTTGTTTATTTTTTTTTAGATCTAATTCTGTCATTACAGATTAAATTTAGAGTGGCAAAAATAAAACAACCCAAAAAACAAAACAAAAACCAGTCACTCACACCTCACCTAGTATAATTCCTAGATTCATTCCTGAGACTGGTCCTCCAGGTCCTCCCTGATGATTCATATAGGGTTTCTGAAGAAATATAAACGTCTAGGGATCCTTAAAGAAGCCATCGTGCCTGGCAATTGTCTCTGAAACAGACTATCATAATTGCTCTAGAATGAAACACAATTGATCTAGTTTTATACAATGTGGGTTTTCAAATGGCAGAAAGACTTCACCATCATGTTCATTATTATTATTTTTATATAACTATCTTTTTTAGAAAGATTTTATTTATTTATTTTTAGAGAGGAAGGGAAGGAGAGAAGGAAAGAAATATCAATGTATGGTTGCCTCTCATGTGTCCCCTGCTGGGAACTGGCCTGTAATCCAGACACGTGCCCTAACTAGATATCGAACCATAGTTGTTTGGTTAACAGGCCCACACTTAATCCACTGAGCTACACCAGCCAGGGAATCACCTTCATTATTATTGTAGAGTTACAGCCAATTACTGATTACTATATCAAATTATGTTGTTCTTCACTAGTGCTTTATTTTATTTTATTTTATTTTATTTTATTTTATTTTATTTTATTTTATTTTAATTTCACTACTGGAAGGATAGGTAATAGAATGGTGCCCCTGGCTTTTTTTCACCCAATCAAATTTATGATCTTTTAACACTTCTTAAGGCAGAATGACTGAGATTTTTCCTGTCTTGACTTCTGATAAGTACAGAATAAGAATTAGAGTGTTGGAGAGCACCTTGAATTTTACCTTGTTCCATTTCTGTTTTTCCTGTTACCTCTTCAGGGTAGAGTTATCTTACTTGTCATCAAAGATCTGTAATGATTCATATGAAACTACTTCCTTTAGTAGTTCACTCCTGCAGCTAACAAAGCATTAACAGCTAGTTATTACAGTGCCTGGTATATAGTAGAAATTTAAACATATTTTCAGAGTAAAGGTTGACTAAATAAAATGTTCAAAGTTTAAGTTTAGGTCCCTTTAATCTTTCTGGGACTACAGCAAGAAAAAAATTGCTCAGCGTTTTTGTTAAAGCCCTTTATCAGGCTTGAAGAAAACCTTAACTGAAGAAGTCTTTTCTCGTGACAAGAGAAAAGACTTTTTAAAAATTATAATGGGAGTACTTATTTTGTTTTTAATTTTTTATGGCAATTCTTATTACAGTCTTTTTATTTTATGCTGGGAGAAATATTGAATACAATAAACTGAAAATGCTGCCATGAATAGAGTGAGGAAGAAGAAATAAGAACATTACTAAACTTAAATGCCATAATTTAAATGAATAAATTTTAAGCTACCCCCCTAAAATAAAACTAATAATTAGAATAACAGCACTGTCTGTTTCTCATCAACATTCAATATAGTAAGCATTTATTAAACATCTTTTCAATGTGTTTGGGGCATATTTAAAGAAGGAATATGCAAGTAGTGCTTTTGAGGAGCTAGTAGCTTCAAAAGTATTCTTCTTTATTAATAATTTCTTAATTCATTAAGAAATCAGTTTTGATTAATATAATCCAAGAAGTCTTTTGCAGTAAACACTAATTTCTAGTGTTTACAAACCTTACAACTTTTAATAAAGAGGCAGAGAAGGACAGTTGGGAAATTTTTTTAACTAAGAGTTTCCATTCACTTTAAACTGCCCCTTTCCATTGTTAATTCCCCCCCTAAATACTGTCAAAGGTCTATGCTGGATTCCAAAGGAGTTCATATAAATTTTCTGTGTGGAAATGGAATTCCCAGCCTAGTAGAGAGAGTAAATGCTTTATAACATTTTCCTTTAACTTATTTTCATGGCCATTTACACTCATTAAGTAGCATTTTATGTGACTTTTTTCAGCCATTTAAAAAAAGGCTACATCTTTTTACAAGTTGCAACAACCATTCTTAGATAACACATTAAAAGATTCTGAACAAAATTCTACTGTGGCAGTGGTGGAAAGGTTGTTCCAACGTTAGGTAGGTGTCCCAAAATTCAACTTAATTCTGACACTATTTACCAAGAGGTAACATCAGATTTCACAGGTTAAGGGTTTGGGCGCACAAGACTGTCCTCCATTTCAGACACTAAACACAAGCCTAGGTTGTTACCTACGATTCTGACCAACAGGTCGGATTGGAGGTTACCATGTTCACCTCCTTATTTTCAATTAATGGCCAGCATGGCTCACAGAACTCAGGGAAGCCATTTATTCATTGGATTAGTAACTGATCACAGTGCAGCTGCAGGTTCATACCATGGGTGATATCAAATGAACTCTTTTAAGATTCTGGAGGCTTTGCTAGAAATAAATGATAAAGATTTATTCAGGGGTCTTAGAGTTTGTAAACTGAAAACACAGCTAGGCAAAAACTCAGAAGTGTTCCAAAGGAGAAAGTGAAGAGTTCTTATGGTAAAAAAGGGCATTTTTGAAAAGAGTCAGTCCTGCATACTTAGCCCTAGGACTGGTCGAGCATGGTTATCAGACAGATATTGGGTGGTCTGGATGATGGATTCCGTTAGATGTCAGGTGATCTGGATATGTAAACATTTATTCCTTAGTCCTTTAGGGAGTAATTGGGTGGTTATCTGGAGTTCAACAGATATCCCAGGCTAGTTAAAAAGAGAATAGAATTGTTTCCTCATGCCTCAACCTATTTGATGTTAGTAATTTAGCAGGTTTACTATGGTTATCACATTTTATTTCTTTACTCTCTTCTTCAATGACTAGATAGTGATCCTGGGATCGAAGGTTCTTCATCCCACTCCCTTTAAACATTTCTCTTAATAAGCACATGTTTCTGTGATTCAGGGCTGTTCTAACAAATTCCATTTTATTGACAGCAAATAAAGATCTGGTCACCAATTCCAATGTGTGAAGGAAGAGTTTTCCCATACCACCAAGCAATTCTTGGACACCAGCTGGGTGTCCTACAATTCAACTCAATTCTGACACAATCTACCTAGAGATAGTATCAGATTCTACAGGATAAGGGTTCAGTTCTACAAGACTGCTTCCCCTACCTCAGCTTCAGACTCCTGTCTCAAGTCCAGGTTGTCACTAGTGCTTTTGATCAACCTGTTATAGATTGGAGTTTCCAGTGGCTTCTACCATGGGTTTGATCATTTTGCTAGAGCATTTCACGTAATTTCAAAAAACATTTTATTTGTTAGATTACAAGTTTATTATAAATGGGTATAACTCAGATGGAAGAGATGCTTAGGGCCAGCACAGGGAAGAGATATAAAGCTTCCATCTGTGTTCTTTTCTCCAGTTATACCACTCTCCTCAAATCTCCATGTACTCACCAACCTGAAAGTTCCCTGAATGTGTCCTTTGGGTTTTTATGTAGACTTCATTACATAGGCTTAACTGATGAAACCATTGGCCATTGGTGACTGATTCAATTTCCATACCCTCTCCCATCTTCAAAAATCAGGGGTGGAACTGAAAAATTCCAAACTTCCATTTGCAATTAGTTCTCCTGGCAACCACACCCAACCTTAAGTGCTTTCCAAAAGTCACCTCATTAACCCAGTTGTGGTGGAAAGGGGTTTATTATGAATAACAAAACAGCCATTTTACCTTTATATGGAAAATAAAACAAACTTTATGACAAAAAAATGCTCCTACTGCTCTTATTGGTCAGGGAATTTCAAGGATTTGGGGAGCTGTGAACCTGGAACCATGGATGAAAACCAAATGTATATGAGAAATATATTTCAGTCATCTGAATGACTAAATATATATTTATTATAAATCATAATATTACACACATTTAATGAGAAGCACAAAATGCAAACATTTTAAGGTATTCATTTTCATATTTTAGATCAGATTAATTTATGTTTCATGTGTAAATGTAAGAAACATTCAAACCTGTAGAGAATGTTTGTGAGCTTATTTGAGCTTAAATGACAACAACTGCCAGGTAGCAAAATTCATTGAAAAATGCTCTGGAAAAACAGCAGTTTTGCACCTTACTTTAAACATTACAATCAAAGGAGAAGGCATAAGGGGGTTACATGAAATCCACTGGTGATAGGCTAGATAGGCAGGATAAAGCAAAGCGGGAAATCTCTGGGACTGGATACAAAATAAAATGATAAGACACTTCTTTTACACAAGTGGGTACAGGACAGTTAACAGTCAACTATTGTCATGATAACAATAACAATGAGAGGATTTGTGGTCTCCCTCTGGTGCAGTACCTGTGCTTTGAGGGGTCCAGAAAAAAGAAATGTGACATTCCAGAGGTATGTTACTTTAGATGTAGTTGTAAAGAGACAACAGATACATACAGTTAAAGTAAAGACTGACCTTTGTTAGGGAAAAATACTGTCCTAGGACATGTCTACCTGTGGGGGACCCCATCCCACAGTGTCCCACGTGGTCACAGACGAAATGAGGCTACCAACCCAAGATCTGCTTGGGGAGAAAAGGTTGCCTAATCTCTCAGAGATGAGGAGCCCAGAGGTCCTTTCCCCTGAGGCGTTTATTGAGAATGACAGGTGCAGGGGTATGCAGCATGCATGCATAGCTCATTAATCAATGTGAAGGCTACAGTTAATGCAAAACAGATAATGTTACAGGTAACAATAGAAGGAACACAGAGATTAGCCTCAGGTTAGGGTCTGTTAGACATACTGACACTAGATAATCATTAAAGCAGGGCTCAGGAGTTGTCTTGCCTGCCTTGAAGTTAAACACCTGGTTATTCGTTATCAGGGCTGTAGCAGAGCAAGCTTCAGTGGATACAATGCATTCTTTAGGCCATATTTCCTACAGGAAAAACCTCGGTGCTAGCATGGGGTCATGCCAACCTCCCAACATTCTCCTCAAGATTTACTGGCTCTTATTCAAGGCCTGGTTCACCTGGGGTCTACAATTCCCGTTACCACACAAAGTGGTCTCCAACAACTACCCATCATGAACTGCTTTTAGTTAGACATTTTCATTTGAGACCATACTGGGGAGGAAAGGGCCAGAGGAGAAGGTTGCATAAGGCAATGGTAAACAGACTAGGATGACAGGGTGGGCTGAGAAGCTGAAAGCCTCCAGAGCACATGGAACTATGGGTGAAAAGACTTGGAATAAAAGAAGGGCTCTCATACGGGCTCTCTTTGGCTCTCGGACTCTTATTCCTCCAGGATACCTGGATGGTCATGCTGCAGCTGCCTATACTTCCCAATAGATGGTTTTTGGATGGAAAGGAACTCCAGGCACAGCTTAGGATAGGGCTGGCCAGGCAGAGGGTGGTGGCTTTATTCTTTGGGTGTTCTAGAGAAGACAGGTTCTGAGGCAGAAGCTTGTCAGTCGTGCACAATTCTGTAGCTTTTATATTTTGTGTTGTTTTAGTTTGTAAACTAACCCTATAGAAATAAGATAAAAAACTAACTGGGGGAAATGATAGAACTCAGTTGTTAAGAGTTTAGCTGTAATTGATGGGCTTAAGTGATTAAAGCTACAACTAAGAAGTTAAGGAGTTTAGCCTTAATTGATAGGCCTAAGTGACTGTGGTATTTTGCTGTGTATAATGCTCACTTTTTGCCCAAATTTTTGAGGGGAAAATAAGTATGTGCATTATACATGGGTAGTACTAGTTCCTTATGTATATAAATGTTTTAAATTCTTTTATTTATGCTTATGTGCTAAAACTGTGACTCTAGAAAACAATAATGATATCCATATTAAAAATAATACCCAGGAATGCTATGATTGAGTTTGTGTCTAAATATATTTAAATAAATAATTGAATTAAAAAATTAAAGGTTTTTTGCTGAGAGTTTGAGCCAAATATGTGGGTGGGCACTACACACAAGAGCACATCATACACAGCAAAATACAATAATTCATCTGGAAAAGCTGTTATTCTGAAACCGTGAAACTTTTGAATAAAGACTTCTCCTTTATCACCAAACCTTTGCCTTCAGAATTTTGCCTGGAGGGTAGCAGTGGTGAGCAGGACCCCAACTGCTATTTGGTAACAATCCTATGTGGCTACTTCAGGTCTCTAAGTTTCTAAGTCTTCCACATGGGCCTCCCCTGAGCTTGTCAGGTTTTGCCTTTGGCCCTTTTCTTCCATACAAGTAACATTTCAAAATACAAGTATTTGAGATTTTGTTGCTTAATTTAATACATGAGCTTCCCCCTGTGGAAGAGTTTAATGGAATTTTTCAGGATTAACTTGGAAGATATATAACATTAAAGGAAATTTGCAGTAATATTGTTAGCTTAGTATATCACAAAACAGTAGTAATGTTTGGTTTAATTTATGTCTTGGTTGATTCAAATTCATGCTAATTATAACTGAAAGGGAAATCTGGCTTCATCAGGAGGTAGACCATAATTTTTAATGAATGATCATAGTTTTCAGATTTAAAAAATAAAAAACAGTAATTTTTCCCACCACCCTAAGACCTTAGCTCTTTCAGGTGAAGGACTGTGTCTTAGTATCCATATGCTCAGAAAATAGGGCAGAGATGAGGTCCAGGGAAAGCATTTGCTTCCCATTTAATTGTGAGACAGTTAAGGATAAGGAACTCTTCTGAGATGACAACAAGGCAGGGTCATGATCTCAGATTTTCTGTATCCCTAATGAAATGCATTTTGTTCTCTTAAGCTGCTTCCTAATGGACCATATTTCTATTGGTCTATTAATGTTTCTTCTTAGGTAAAGAAGACCCACTTTACCCCACTTTTATTGCCCCTTGGTCCAATGGATGGATAGAACAGAACTTAGCTCCAAGTTTTTTTGGCCTAATATTTGAAGGAAACTTTTTTTTTTTTAAAGTCGTGTGTTTTTCTTTAGAAAGGAAGAGAAGGAGAGAGGGAGAGGAATGTCAATGCATGGTTGCTTCTCTGTGTGCCCTGCTGGGAACTGACCCCTGCTGGGAACTGGCCTGCAACCCAGGCATATGCCCAGGCATATGACCTGACTGGGAATTGAACTGCAATCTTCTGGTTCACAAGCCCATGCTCAATCCACTGAGCTACACCAGCCAGGGCATTGAAGGAAACTTTTGACTTCTACCTCTACATTTTTCTTCAGTCCTAGGGAGGAAGTCTGATGAATTTGATTGTGATTTGTGAGGAGTTACTGGTTTACTGTGCCTAACAGCAGGAGCTGGGCTCTTTACTTTTTCTTTCCCTCTGCACTCAGGCTTTGCAGGGTGTCATCTGCCTCCAGCTCCCTTGTGGTAAACATACCTGACAATAAACATCCCCCACCTTCTTAAAGCAACAGGGCAACCCACCATTATTTCTCTGTTTCAGCTCTGCCACCTCCTGCTGGGTGGATAAATTGGTGGGTAAGTCCATTCTAGACCAAGACTCCAAATAAGGAGGATGGACGGGGAAGGGGTGGATAGCAAACTTCTAGCTGGAACCAAATTTTTCTAACAGTTTTCTAGAACAGGGTTTTGTTGTGCTCCAATCCAAACATAATATGCTGCACTGGACTCTCATGTAATTGTTATCCTTGTCTGAGTGCTCTAGCAACAGTCAATGCTGGAAAAAAGGGAGTGACAAAAGATAAGCTACTCCAAATAACAGTTATAACTATGTCAGAAGAGTTATTTATTATTGTTGTTTTTAGTAACTTTGCAGTATGGACAATTTCACCATCTACAAAAACAAACAACATTTTTAATAAATCCCCATGTACTCATTCACAAACCCTGACAACCATTAACTGATGTCCAATATTTCTCCATCTGTACTTTTAAGAAGTCTTTAAACCATTAAATATCCTATTTTTTTCTAATGGCAAATGTAGCTGTCACTTTCTTAGGCCACACAGCCTAAAGTGGATGACAGTTAAAGCTTGTGGTTAGCAATAAGATCAATAAGAACACAGAAACATGACATCACCTTGTTCCCCTTTGCTCCCAATCCAACAGTAGCAATGGGATTCCAAGCCCCCTAACACTGGGATGACCTAGGAGGTTCATGTATGGTTTTTCTTACCATGGCACAGATGTTCTTCTGTCTCTTAGAGACTTTAAGGGACAGTTGCTGTTGCTGGCATCAGCACAAGCCTTTTTTAAATAATTAGTTTTTCAGACTCACAGCAATATTGAAAAGAAGGTATATAGACTTCCCATATACACCTGCATAGCTTACCATATGATCAACATCCTCCACCAGAGCTATAAATTTGTTAAAATTGATGAACCTATATTGACACATCATAATCCCTCGAAGTCCATAGTTTATGTTAGGGTTCATGTGTAGTATTGTACATTTTATGGATTTGCATAAAAGTATAATGATATGTATCCACCATTACAATATTATACAGAGTATTTTCACTGCCTTAAAAATCCTCTGTGCTCTTCCTATTCATTCCCTTTCCCTCTTCAACCCTTGGCAACCACTGATTTTTACTGTCATCATTGTTTTGCCTTTTCCAGAATGCCTTTCTGTATGTATGAGATCCTATGGTATGTAGCCATTTCAGATTGGCTTCTTTCACTTGTAATATTCATTACTCCATGGCTTTAATAACGTTCCTCCATGCCTTTTCATTGCTTGAAAGCTCATTTCTTTTTAGTAATGGATAATTTTTCATTGTCTATGTATACCAAAGTTTATGTGTCCATTGACCTATTGAAGGACATCTGGGTTGCTTCCAAGTTTTGGCCATTATGAATAAAGTTGCAACAAAAATCTATGTGCAGGTTTTTGTGTGGACATAAGTCTTCAACTTATTTAGATAAATGCCAAAGAGTGTGATTGCTGAATTGTATGGTAAAAGTATGTGGGCATCTGACCCTATCTATAAACATCGAGAATGAGAAGCTGCCAACACCAGCAGTAAACAGCTATCCCAAGACATAAGCAGGCCTGTGTATCTACAGGTTGTTGAACTCAGCAACCATTTTATTTGATTGTCTTTACTTGTCCACTAGTGATATTCATCAAAATGATGGTTATACATGGTCTTTTAGTTTTTCTGTATGATCCAACTGTTTATGATTATTGACCATGTATAACTGTTAATATCCATTTTATGGCTTACATAAATGTTATACTAGATACAGAATATAGAAAAGTGAGACAGATGGCAAAAATAAGATCATGATAGTTAGTTCACAGGACAGAAATCATCCACTGATGTGGACTCCAGCCAGTGGTGTCCATGGTGTTGTGGATGTGACAAACAAATACAGACTGCAGAAGTCCTGTGGAGAAAAGGGATGGCATGGCCACTCTCTGAGTGACGGAGCACCCTGATCCTTGCCTGGATAGACTTTTATTGCTTTTCTGGGAGCATTACCTCAAGGAAGGTTTTCATTCGTCATTGTCAGGCAGTAATGATCAAACAATAGATAAAATTAAAAGAACTATGAGGGCTTATTCTGAGTCAGTGTCAGTTAGCTAAAGGATCATAAAACTTTGGGAAACAAACTCATTTCATGGTTGGATCCTTATCATAAAATTGAGGACATTCTTAGCAAAGCAGATTTCACAGGATTTTATGCATTCTTTCTTAGGCCTGATCACCCCAGGGAACCACCTGTTCCTGCTCAGGGCTGTACCTCCCTCTGGCATTGTTTCAGGCTTAAGTTAGGCAGGGGAAGTAAGGCAGCCAAGAGATTAGCAGACTTCTTGCAGATAGAATGAGGACTCAGACTATGTCAAAGCCAAGGGGTGAGGGTCCATCACCCCCTTTTGCTTTAACCCCCCAAGTCCGACCATGCCTGTCTTAGGTCGTCGCTTTCTTGAGAAATCTTGCCCATCATTGGCTAAACAGTCACCAGCCCAGGCAAAGCAGGGTGAAATAAAAGGGGGCAGAGGCAGCACCCCTGCCAAGAAGATAAGTTTTGTCTCCTTAGTGGCTTATGGTCCCAAGGTCTCTTTACTCAGCCTTAGCCATGGGGGGTTACAGCTTCTGAAACCAGGCATGGCTGGTCCCAAGAATCTACTATGTGGGTTTGTCTGTTTTGCAATGAAGGGCCATAATACCTGACTGCCTTTTATTTACCTACCCTTCCATTTTGAAAAAAATTTAGCCTCAAGTCACATCCATGGTTAATGAATTTCACCACCTACAATGGTCCACCTTTAAACAACACAGTGTTGATACTGAGACTTCCTAGGAATGGGCCTTCCTAATGTTGTCATAAATTGATGCATCCTTTAGTTTGATTCATGACCCAAAGGGGAAATTGTGGACAAAAAGGAGGGGTCTATGGAAAGTAAACTTGCAGTGTTATCTGACTATAGATTCCTAACTGAACAATTCAAGGTGGATAGTCATGCCCCAGGCATACAGCTTCTTAATAAAAGGTATATCTTTGACTTCAGCAAACTCTGTCCATTGTTTTTGTGTATCTAGTTTAACACACCTTCTAAATAAGACTGTAACCACTGTCAAGAGAGCACACAGTCTTGTTAACTATCCTGTAACCCAATCCCTGCCTTGCTTTCCCCCACCTTCATGTAATTTTTCTTGTGTTTCCTTCCTACTCTCAAATGCATAAAAGAAACTATAAAATTATTATTCTCCAGAGCACTTGAGATTTTTAAAAAAGATTTTATTTATTTACTTTTAGAGAGAGGGAAAGGGAAGGAGAAAGAGAGGGAGAAAAACAACAATGGGCAAGAGATACATCAATAGGTTGTCTCTTGCACATACTCATCCAGGATCTGGTCCAAAACCCAGGAATGTGCCCTGACAGGGAATTGAACCACTGACCTTTTAGTTCACAGGCAGATGCTCAGTCTGAGCCATACCAGCCAGGGCAGCACTTGAGATCTTGCCTCCTGGCAACTGTCATCAGTTTTGGCTCGAATAAACTCATAAAAATTCCCTATACTTATAAGTGTTTCTTACAATGACACATATAATAAGGGAAGTTCTATAATCTTTCTGTGGTGAATATTTATATAAGTTACCAGTGAACTGTTGGCAGCACAAAAGAAAAGAGCCTAAGGGTACATTTGGGGATGTTAGATGCAGATAGAGAGATTATTAGATGATGAGGAAGGAGAATGGAAAAGGAAGCTGGATAAAGTTTTCTGAGGAAATGGAATTCTCTTGGGTGGACAGAGAAATCATTTGAGAGACAATAAAATCTTTCTTATCCAGACTTTATAACTTGGCAGCTATGATACTCACTTATTATTTATCACAACTATAAAAGGAAGAATCTCAAACTGATACCTGACTAAAAGGTCCAAGTTTCTGTGCACATCAAACCCAGTCAAACGTGAACAGGAGTTTGCAGCCAAGGAAACAAGTGGTTATTAGTCATGGAAATGGTACCAAGCCTGGAGACACAGGTGAGCCAGTGCTCTAAAACTTACTTCCCCATGGCGTTCAGGGTATAGGTTACATAGGAGGAAAAATTTTTTTAAAATACATTTTATTGATTATGCCATTACAGTTGTTCTATTCCCCCCTTCCTTCCCCTCCACTCTGCACACCCCTTCCCCACCATTCCCCCGCTTTAGTTTATGACCACGTGTCTCAAGTTCTTTAGATTCTATGTCTCCCCTACTATTCTTGCCCTCACCCCTGTCTATTTTCTACCTACTATCTATGCTACTTATTTTCTGTACCTTCTCCCCCTTCTCCTTCTCCCACTCCCCTGTTGCTAACCCTCCATGTGATCTTCATTTCTATGGTTCTGCTCCTGATTTAGCTGTCCTCTTAATTTCCTTTTGTTTTAGGTGTGGTCGTTAATAACTGTGAGTTTGCTGTCCTTTCACTGCTCATCTTTTTTATCTTCTTTTTCTTAGATAAGTCCCTTTAACATTTCATATAATAAGGGCTTGGTGATGATGAACTCCTTGAATTTGATCTTATCTGAGAAGCACTTTATCTGCCCTTCCATTCTAAATGAAAGCTTTGCTGGATAAATTAATCTTGGATGTAGGTCTTTGGATTTCATGACTTGGAATACTTCTTTCCAGCCCCTTCTTACCTGTAAGGTCTCTTTTGAGAAATCCACTGACAGTCTGATGGGAAGTCCTTTGTAGGTGACTGTCCCCTTATCTCTTGCTGCTTCTAGAATTCTCTCCTTCATTTTTATCTTGGCTAATGTAATTATGATGTGCCTTGGTGTGTTCCTTCTTGGGTCCAACTTCTTTGGGATTTCCTGGAAGTCTATTTATTTCCTTTGCCAGATTGGGGAAATTCTCCTTTATTTTTTGTTCAAATAAGTTTGCCACTCGTGGCTGTTCCTCTTCCCCTTCTGGCACCCCTGTAATTCTGATGTTGGAACATTTAAAAATGTCCTGGAGGTTCCTAAGCCTCTCCTCATTTTTTTGAATTCTTGTTTCTACATTCTTTTCTGTTTGGTCATTTTTTTTTCCTCTTTCTGGTCCACTCCTTTGATTTGAGTCCCAGTTTTCTTTACATTACAATTGGTTTCCTGCACATTTCCATTCATTTCAATTAATTTAGCCTTCATATGTTCCTCTAATTTGTGATTAAAATCAACCAGTTCTGTGAGCATCCTGATCACCAATGTTTTGAACTGTGCCTCTGATAGGTTGGCAATTTCTTGTTTGCTTAGATTAATCGGATCTGGGGCTCTGAGTTCTTCTTGAGTCATGTTTTGATCTGTTCGTGCCCGTTAGGTATGAGGAACAGAGCCTTAGTTGTTTATCAGGGTGGGGCCACCCAGGTTGCTGGTTTGTGAAGCTGTAGGTGGGGGGCGGAGTCAGAGGGGGACAATGGCGGTCACCTCTGCTGCTTCCTGCCACTGGGGCCTGCATGGTCTGTCTCACAGCTCCCTCCTTCACCGGTTTATCTGCGCGCAAATGTGTGACCATGGTCAGCCCTCAGTGAGTCCGCCTGCTTCTCCACACCTGGGATCTGCCTACAGCTGCCGGCGCACCTGGGTCGCACACTTGGATCTTTCCTGCCTGACCCCGCTCTGTTGCTGGCTCTGCCCCTCTTACCGGTTTGGCTGAAGGGTTCCTTATTGTCAGACTTCTGTGAAGTTCAATTTTCTGTGGTTTTGGCTGCATTTTTGTTGCTAAAACTTTGTTGTTTTTAAACTTGGTTGTGGGAGGAGGCACAGTGCTTCCACCTATGCCTCCATCTTGGCGGAAGTCCATAGGAGGAAAATTAATAATAATGGTGGCTGAAGGAGTTGGGTCATGGGCTTTGTTGATTGGCTGGGGCCAGGGAGTAGCTGATCATTGTGTAAGGTCCTGATGTCCTCCATGACGTTGTTCTCTCTCATTTCATGAGGATGTGGTTTGTACGATCATTCCACTTTCATGGACCTGTGCTGAAACACAACTGAAGGCAAGATGTTATCTTTAACTTGACTGAAACTCTTTTTTGTGGTCCACAGATCTGAGGCTTTGTTAAGACAGTTTGATGGCTGAACAGAATCTGATGTCCTAAGGACTTAATGACTAAGGAAAGGAGTGGACAAACAGAAAATAGAAAGGGTCATATTAAAGAAATTGAGTTTCTGTGCAATTACACATTTTCTAGAAAAGTTGGCTCAAAAGAAAGATATGTAAATGCTTAAAAGTTACTCAGCAAATAATAGCAGAGCCAGGGATAAAATTGAACTCTGTCTGACAGTAATGTCCATACTCTTTCTGTTTCCTAAAGTAATTTTGCATTAAGTCAACAAACAATTATTGCATGCCTATAATATGCCCAAATCTGGATGAGAGGATATGTTTCAATAGATGCTGCTAAACTACCTTCAACAAAGTAATAGTTTACATTTCCACTTACATTGCAAAAAAGTGCCTGATTCTCAAGCCTATTCTCAAACTCAATAGCCAAACTGGAATTCTTCAAAATTTTGTAAGTGGTATCCTGTTTTAATTTGTATTAAGTTGAGCACCTCTTTGAATAGATGTTTTACCATTTTTAAATTTATTTTTGTCAAAATCACCTTGTCATACATTAAATTGGGTGCCAATATGATATGTACAAGCCTTAACTTTGGGCTTCAGTGAATTTGACCTTATTTGAAAATAGGGTCTTTGTAGATGTAATGAAGTTAAGATGAGGTCAAACTGGAACAGTGCAGACCCTAAATCTAAAGTGACTGGTGTTCTTATACAAAGAAGGAAATTTAGACATAAACACACAGTGAGAATGCCTTGTGATGACGGGCAGATATTAGAGTGATGCTTCTCCAAGTCAAGGAGCCCCAAGGATTTCTGTCAAGTACTGGAAGCTAGGAAGAGTCAAACAAAGATCCTCTCCTAGAGCTTTCAGATAGAGCATAGCCATGCTAACACCTTGATTTCAGATTTCTAGTCTATTGTGAGAGTGTTCATTTATTTTAAGCCACCAATTTTGTGGTACTTATTAAGGCAATCCTAGATTAATATACTACAGGGGACTGTTCCATGTGGTATGGTGAATGTAGCCCAGCCCCTGATTTCAAAAAACTGAAGGGGAGCGAGGTTGGCACACAGCACCCACAGATAGGTTCTCCCATGGGGAATCAGGCCTACATTGTACCTAGACTGCTATGAGACTTGCGTTTGCTAAAACTCCCTCACCCTGAATTGAGGCAGGAAGTGTTTACTGCATATCTTTAAAGTGACTTCCTAAAATCTATGCTAAACCTTCCAAGGATGAGTGCAACCAGTTCAACCACTTTTCCCTTTGCAATTGCAAATATCCTTCTTCTTTGATATAATTAGCAACATTGTCTCCTTTGTTATTTGTAAAAGGTAACCACCTAAAGCCAACCTCTGCATAGTAAATGAAGACCATCCTCGATGTAACATACCCAGAAAAGCAATAAAAGCTTGTCCAGGCAGGGGTCAGGCCCTCTAGAGAGTGGCCATGCCGTCCCTTTTTCTCCACAGGACTTCTATAATCCCTGTGAATTTGTTCATGGCAGCCCTAACACACAAACCCCTTAGGCCAGTGTCTGCATCAATACACTGTTCCACAAAAGGTCACTTGACTGTAATTTTGGGCTTAGTAATAATCTATAGTACAGATGGAGGCAACACCAGGATTTAAAAAATAATTTAAAAAATAAATATGGATAAATACAATGTTAGTTCTCTACCATAAAGCCAGGCTTAGAAAAGGAGCAAATATTTAAGGGTTAGATGGGTAAAAAAAATCTAAGAAAACAAAACAACAAACTTGTTTTTTCAGGACACCTGGACTCAGGAAGGATAGTTAAAGGAGTGGATTCCCAAACGGTGAGCCCCATATGTTATACCTTTTCTGTCACTGTGCCAAATGATTGCATGCTCTTAGTGGCCATTAATGTTCTATGGCTACCAGCTTCCTATCCCCTCCACTGCTTGGTGGCCTGCAGATATATGTTAACAAGAATACACTGAGTTGTAAGTAGCAGAATACTCAGTTAAAATGGTTTAAAAATAAGAAAATTAATGTCTCACATAACAAGAAGCCAAGAGATAAGATGTTTCAGGAGTGGTTACTATAGCTGCTCATTATGGCAAGGTTCTCAGTCACTTCTCTACAATTTTTGGCTTTTTTCTCACAGTCATGAGATGGCTGCTGCAACTTCAGGCATCATATCCTCACATAACAATCCAAAAGCAGAAAAATGAGTTTTCCTTCGCCTATTTCTTTTCAGGGAAGAGAACTCTTTCCAGAAGCTTTCATCAAACTCTTTCTTGCGATAGGCTCTGAACTCTTTGGTCTTTAGTTATCAAAGACAATGTGATGATGCTTGTCTACGATTAGCCATAGTTACACGGTTTCGGAATGACTACATATGTTTGATGCCTGGCCTTATTAAGTAACCAGTGAATAAATAATGCACCAAAATAGCATTGATTGCTCAGTCAAAACTGCATCTGGAATCTGAATATGGATCTTATTAATATGAAATTATATAAAATAATTATGCTGATTTTTGAGGTTAACATATTTTATGTTTTAATAGTCTCTACAAATGACTCCCCTACTCAGCCATACATCTGAATACTCATCCTCTAGTGTATTTTCCACCCCTTGAATCTGGGCTGGCCCTTATGACTTGCTTTTGATTAATAGAATGTGACAGAAGTCACACTGCATGACACCTGCATGAACCTTGCAGCTTCCATCACTGTGAGGAAGCCCAAGCTGGCCACACAGAGAGGCTGCATTGAGAGAAAGAAATGCCCAATAAGGTCAAGCATGCTAGTCACATCAATCAGGGCATGAAACATGCGAGTGAATAAGCCTTCTTGGACTCGTAGCCCAGTCATGCCTTCAGATGATTCCAGCTCCAGATGCCATTTGACTACAACCAGAAGAGGGATTTTAAGTGGCAACTCACCATCTGAGGCCAGTCAACTGACAGAACTATAAGTGAAAATAATTTTTTTTTGTTTAAGCTACCAAATTTGGGGACTTTAAAAATGGGGTGTGGTGAACTGACCCTAGGGCTAATAATTTCCACCTCCTAGTATTTATGCCTTTATGGGCTCCCCTTTATGAGCTTTGATGCTCCACTGCATCAAAATGGGATCTGTGATTTGCTTCTAATCAACAGAATATGGCAAAGATGATGGGCTATCACTCCCTTAGGTTGTTATATAAGACTGTCTCTGAGCATACTGGAGTGAGAGATTCTTTTCACAGGTTTGATTAAGTGAAAGTCATGTTGAGGAAGTCCACAAAGCAAGGAACTTCACATGTGATCTCTAGGACCTCAGGCTGGCTTCTCTGACAGCCAGCAAAAAGCCAATATCCTCAGTCATACATCCAGAATGACATGAATTCTGCTATCCACCTAATGAACCTGGAAGCAGATTCTTTCCCTGTGAATCTCCCAAATAAGAACACCCCAGCTAACATCCTATTTGCAGTTATGTGAGGCCCTGGGCAGAGAACCCAGCCAAACTATGCCTAGACTCCTACCCAGAGAAACAGTGAGGTAGTAAATAGGTGTTGTTTTCAGCTGCTAAGTTTGTGGTGATTTGTTATGCAGCAATACAAAATTAAAGCAAGGGGTGAGTGTATTTTGCATGAGGAAAGGATGTGAATTGAGTGGCCCAAGGAAGTCCTGAGGTAGATACTTTCCAAAAAAAAAGCCACTATCAATTCCTCTGGTCACATTCATTGTGTTTCTTACATCAAGAGGTAGAATCCAGTTCCCTCTCCTTGAGTTTGGGTTGGGATTATTCAGTGTTTGTTTTGATCAATAGAGTGTGATGAAAATGATGTTCTGAGGCTCCAAGGTTGTCTTAATCTGCCTTGAAAATTCTTCCTGGGTCTCTTAGAATCCTTACTTTTGATATTCCTGACCCAATGTATAAGCATACTAAAAGGGCTATGTGGAGGGACCACATTGAGAGGACAGATGGAGAGAGGCCTGGTCATCTTAGATTCCAGCTGAGCCCAACCATCTAGACTTCCCTGCTAAGGCACCAGACTGTGAGTGGAGACTTTTTGGGACCTTTTAGACCATACTGACCATTATGCGAATACTACTGAGTGATTCCAGCTGATGTTACAAAGAACAAAACTGTCCAGCAGAACCCTGCTCGAATTACTGATTTACAGAATCATGAACAGTTTGTTACATAATAGTAAGGCAGGATATGGTTGGGTGTCTTTGAGATGGGCAGAGTACCATCAATACTAACATGGAATATCTCATGTGGTGGTTTGGGAGAGAGGAGGGGACTCAATAGCTGAATAATTTCACCGGTCACATATCATTGGATAGGCTTGCCTCACATGTCTATGTCAGTCCTTCACTGAAAAGGGGCATAAAATTATCATGGTAAGTTTGGACTAATCAACATTTACCCCTGGTGTTCCTTTCTCTGAATACTTGCTGAATACTCCTTCTGTTGGGAGTAAAACCATAGTGTCTACATAACAATTATCTGCTGCCACAGTCATTGTGCCAGGATAAAAGCTAAACCTGTTTTGTCTCAACTACCTTCATTGTTCACAGGCAGCTGAAGGTTCTGTCCCTGCCAGTGCTTGTTACTCTTCAGTGAGGTTCTCCAAGGAGCAGCTTCCTTTCTTAGAGCTTATAGTTTGCTGTGAGACCTTGGGAAAATAATCTCATAGCTGTGTCTGAGGATTATTTAAGGGATCCACCTTCAGTCATGTCAAAAGTGAGTTTTCTCACTGATGATTATTAGGGCATAATCCAGGGCACAACCTCCATACTCTTTAGCCATTCTTGTATTCTACAGTAGATTAATTCAGTCATGCCTCTCAGAGGTTGAAGGAAGTTCTCTCTTGGTGGGAAGGAAGGAGCCATTTAAGAAATTCACTAGTATCCATTTTACCGTTTCCCCTAAGAGGTCTAGCAAATTCTCTAATTCTTAGAATTTGTGGTTCTTGCCTTTATAATCCTGTGTTTCTGTTACCTATATAAACTGGGACCCCAGCCAAGACCTTTACTAGGCATATAGATCCTAGAAGGAAGATTGGAAGCTATTACTTGTTGAAGTGGACTCAGCCTGGAGGAGCATAACATTTAGGACAGCATCTTGAACATGTTAAACATGTTAGTACAAAAGGGTAAAGTTTCTCTGGAATGAAAGTGCTTAGAATTAGAAAATGAGACCTAGATCTTAACCTTGAGGGAATTTGACATATTATAAGGATCAGACTAGTAGCCAGGAACTGGCAAGTTTCCATAGGCAGTTAAAGGTGTTTTATTTCCTAATCTAATTTAAAGTATAGTGTATTACTTTATCTCTAGTGTTGGTGTCATTGGACACTTATTTGCTATTGACAAGGCTTTAGGAAATATTGCAAAGAGAAGAGTGAGCATGTATGTGTTCTCAAATCCGGAGAGGAAAATGCAGAAAATAGGAGCCAAGGAAGACTTACAGCTTCACATACTTTCCTGTGGGTTTTATGCCACTTATGGAACAACAATGTTTTATGCCTTAAGTGGTGATTGTAATTAGATAGTAAAACAATGATCCCAAAACTCTGCACCCTTGACATTTTGTGAATTAAGAAATTAAGATTATCAGTGTGAAAATGTTTCCTAATGAATTAGCTTTCTTTCTTTTTTTTTTTTTAAAGAAACTATCCAAAGACTTTAATTGGATCCTTGCCCTTCCCAGGCACTTATCCCCACATATACATACAGTGAACCAGACAGGGAGGAGAGTCTGTATTCAAGACAGCAGAGTCCATCCCAAAGACAAGGCATGAATTAGTCTAATGGACCATTTTCTGAAACTTGCATAACACTGCACTACTTATAGAGAGTTTTCACCGATACTATCTCATTTAGCTCTTAAAGAGGTCAGTCCTTGAGTAAAGAACAATAGCAGGTGCCACAGGTCTGGAAGATGGCCACACGACAAAAGCCCAGAGGCATGGGTTGAGGAACCACTACTGAGATGCAGCTGTGGTGACTACAAACTGTTTCAAAAGAGAAAGGGCTGTTGCCCTAAGAACATCAACAGAAGGGTCAACCTGGTCCTTGGTCACTCCTTGAAGAACTATTCTTAACGGGTGCTTCATAAATGGAGCCAGGCAAAGAAGACTCTCCAGGTAGTAGCCAATGCTGTGAAGGATGCTACAGTCAGGTTTCACAGATCCACCATACAGGAGGCCATGCTGATAATATAAGGTTGTTCCTGTTTGGCTTATTTCAATTTGAGAACCCTTTATTATTTTGTGCAACAGCCTTATGAAGCTTGCTTCAAAATCTCAGAGGCCAGGGTTTTCTCTGGCCCAAATCTCAGAGTAGACAGAACCAGATGCTGGTATAAGAAGATACAGCAGAGAGAGTGCATCTGAATTGCCACGTGTGCACTCTCTGCACAAGGCATGGGCGGCCAGGGGTGGGGGACGATGGCTACTTCAGACAGGTGCAGGGTTGCAACCTTATTGGCAGCGGTAGCAGCTGTGGGAATTGGGGTTCCCTCGCATAGCCCTGGAGCACCGCAGCCCCCACCACTCCTGCATGTCCACATGGTTTGGAACCTGAATTAGCTCTTTTATCTCTACAAGTATTACCTCAACTAAAAAATTGAAAGTTAAAAAAACAAAAGATGTGGAGGCAACATGACTTTAGGCATACGTGCTCTACTACAGATGGAGAATACACAGGACACAGAACTCATACTTCTTACACTCATTTGCTTGAAGAAAGAGAGCTCTTAGATGGAAAATTGTAAGAGTGAGGATATGAGAAGTACACGTGTTCAATTATTTTGAATACGTTTCCCCTTTTTAAAAACATGGTCTAAAAAACTTGCCATAGTGTAATTTCATTAGTGGAATGATATAACCCTAAATTGAGGTGACACATTTTGGAAAGTTCTTAGAAACTTTAGAGCTATCTCATCACCTTGTAATTTTGTTTCTAAAACTCTGGTGCTTCTGCCATAAATTCTGGGAAAGGAAACTTACAATTTAATTTTATTCCAGAGAGAAACATAGTGGAAAAGATGGGGATCTAAGTTGCTTCATCTGCAGTGGAGTTGGATTGTATTAGATTTTACTTAAAAATTTACCACTTCTATCTTGATTATGTCCTGAATTAGAAAACTGATATAAATTCTGAAGTGGAGGGGAAGTAAAAAGGAAATTTCTTCCCTGAATGTTTTCCATGCTACAATGCTTCTTTCTCGATCCTACTTACACACATGTAACCATTTCATTGATTCTTCAATGTTGGTTAAGAGCCCTCAAATTGGAATCTGAGTCTCGTGGGTACTGCTGTGCCAGAGTGTTGAGTGGGGCACAAAAACCACAGTAGGCATTTCAAGTAGAAAGAGATTTAGTTTGAGAAATTCTGTTTACAAACTCTTTGAAACAGCTTAGCATTTTTTTAGAAAACTAAACCCACAATTAACATATGTCCCAGTGATTATATTACCGAACAGAGGTCCAAGGGGGGGTGCAATACTGGACCCACCCAGGGATGCCAAAAACTGCTACAGAACAACAGGGGCCCCTCCCAAGGATGGAATACTAATATCTACTGGGCTCTTCTGTCCGTCGCCAATTGGAAAGACATCTCTCAATGCCAGAGATTTGTGAAAAGGAAACAAAATGTTTATTTAATGCTATTCAGGCCTAATGCCTCCACTAAAATATCAAAGTCCTTTAGGGTATACACCTACACACCCACACACCCACCCACCCACCCACACACACACACACACACACACCTCTCCCTTCTCCCACTGTCCCAACTCTGGGTACCATAAATCAGGAAAAGAGCACACGTCCATTTTTCCAGGCTGCTGGTATTGTCAGCTGTGTTGACCATCAGGCAGGATCTCTAGTTAATCCAAAGTCATGTGGCACACTCTCATGGTCCACTGGCAAGAGTTCTATGTACCAAGTTCCAGTCAAAGTCTCTCCTGCTTTCCAGGCCACTCGGCCATAGGGGGCACCCCAAAGCTGCATGGGCCTCTTCTACCAAAGCTGCAGGGGTCAGCACTCTGACCAAAAGTGTGTGGCTTTCTTCTTCACCTGGCCACAGGGATCTCCATTCTGGCAAAGCTGCATGGTTTTCCCTTTCACCTGGGAAAGAGAGGGGCTGCACTCTACCAAAACCACATGGCTCTTCCTCTCCTGGCCGCCGCATCTCAGTTTAAATTTCTGCGCCCATTCTCCTTTGCAGCCCCATTTCCGACTCCCCCTACAATCAGTTACACCTGCCAGTATTTCTGTATTATTACAAGTTTACTGGGCTGCCATCATTAGTCTGGGCAGGTGTGGCCCCATGGCGTGGAGCCAATCAACTCCAAGCTCTCACGCAGGCACTGTATGTAACTCAGGGGACCAGCCCCCAGTTACATCCTGGGTAGAAACCACTCCCTTCTCCCTGGCTCAAAACTTGGCCATAGCTATTCAATATATCTATGAAACCAGTTAAAGGTTATAGATAGGTTAAATGACCATTCCAGAGGTTAGCTGCAAAACTGTTGCTATGCAAAACAGCTCTCAATGGCCCTGCTCCATTTGTCCCTTCCCCCTGAGGGGTGGTGAGGACATCTTAATACTTCCTGGACACCCTGAGCTCTGGACCCCATTCCAAATCCTTTTCTGGGGCCCCCCTCTTGGCTATGCACTGGTACAATTATATTCTTGAGCAAACTGAAAACCATAGTCACACAAAAATGCTGAACATGAATGTTCATAGAAGCTTATTTGCAGAAGTCCCAGACTGGCAATGGCCCAGATAGCATTCAGTGAGTGAAGGGCTAACCAAATTATGGTACATGCACACCACAGAATACCACTCAACAATAAAAAGGAGTGCTCTATATCAACTTGAATGGATCTCCAGGAAGCGCAAGCTGAGTAAAAAAAGCCAATTCCAAAAGACTGAAAGCTGTGTGATTCCATTTATAATACTTTTTGAAGTGACAAAACTTTAGAAGTGTAGGACAGATTAGTGATTTTCAAGGGTAAGAGATGGGGTTATAGAAGGGCATCATGGAGCATTCTTATGTTGTCAGAGCTATTTAGTATTTTGACTTTGGGTGTAGATGAACAAAGCTACACATGTGATAAAACAGTATAGAAATAAACAGACACATACATGTACAAATAAGTCCAAGTAAAACTGGGAAAATCTGAGTAAGACTTGGTGAACTGTATCAAAGTCTGTATCCAGCTTGTGATATTGCATTATGCTTTTTGAGGATGTCACCATGGGGGAAATTGGGTTAAGGGGTACCTAGGATATCACTGTTATTTCTTTCAAACATATTTCAATCTACAATTATCTCAATAAAAAACTTCAGTTAAAAAATGTAGGAAGTGGGTGAATAGAAGCATGGGCTGTTGATGTCAAGGGCAAACCTATAAGGCAACCATATAGAACTAAGCCAGAATTTAGGAAATTGCTGCCACCATCCCTCCAGCTGACTCTGTACTTATGAAACTTGACACTAGACACACACTTGGAGTCTGGTTGGCAAAAACTCTCAGGTCAGTCTGATAAGAAGTGAAAAGATGGCTCCTGTTTCACTTACACCTGCCAGATTGAGGAGGAACATGTTTGATGGGCAGAACTCAGTTTGTTTCCAAAACACTATATGCAAAATCATGTGGGAAATGTGGGTTTTAGCACTTTAATTTTTTCCAAATAGAATATGGAATGGGAATTGAAAGAGCTAATCATGATAGTTACCATAACCAGCCACTAGCAATGTGACCTTGGGCAAGTTTACTAATCTTTCCAATTCTTAATTTCTATAAAATAGAGATTATAATCATACCTCATAGAATTAAATACAATATAGTACATCTTACATGCTCATTCAATGCATGCTAACCATCATCATTGATTTTCCAAACTGAGGTATGGTGAAAGAAGATTAGCAGATGTTCCACAAGTGAAAGATAACAAAAAAATAATTAGAAAGGAGAGAAAAAATAATTTGGAGGGGAAAGCAGAGGCATTACTTTGGAATAATTAGCATTTACTCAATGTCAAGAAATGGGAAACAAAGATGTGAAAAACACTTACTCAACATATTAAGTATTGAACAAAATGGTTGATGCTATGGACATTGTGTCCTTTCAAAATTCACAGGTTGAAGCTATAACCTGTATTGTAATGGTGGTGTTTGGAAATGGCAGTCTGGAGGTAGGTATATCATGAGAAGAAACCTCATGATGGGATCATTGCCCTTATAAGAAGATACAGGAGAGAACTATTCCTTCACCATGTGAGGAATAGCAAGAAGATGGCCTTTTGCAAGCCAGAAAGAACCAAACAGGCCAGCACCTTGATCTTATACTTCTCAGCCCCCAGGACTGTGAGAAATACATTTCTGTTGTTTAAGCCAGGGGTCCCTAATCCCTGGGCTATAGACAAGCACTGGTCCCTGGCTTGTTAGAGACTGAGCTGCACAGCAGGTGCGCAAGTCAGCAAGTAAAGCTTCATCTGTACTTACAGGCACGCCCCCTCACTTGAATTACCACCTGAGTTCTTCCTCCTGTCAGATTAATGGTGGCATTAGATTTTCATAGGAGCTTGAACTCTATTGTGAACTGCACAAATGAGGGATTTATCTAGGTTGCACACTCTTTATGAAAATCTAATGCTTGATGATCCGAGGTGGAGCTGAGGTGGTGATGCTGGACTGGGGAGTGGCTGAAAATACAGATCATCATTAGCAGAGAGGTTTGACTGCAGAGAGACTATAATAAATCAGTTGCTTGCAGACTCATATCAAAGCTCTATCAGTGAGTGGCAAGTGACAAGCTGCATCTGGTGGCAGGCTTTAAGCCAGAATCCAACACATATTAGTCCTCAGGTGGCCCACCCTTTATTTTATTTACCATTTCTGCCCATGCCTCTTTCCTGCACTGTGTACTTGTCTCAGTCACAGTTTTGTTAAGCCCACAAGGTAACCCCAGCCAAAATGAGTGAAAACAAGTATCACTGGAGAGCTACTTTGGAAAGGGGGAAAGACCCAATGATGAGATAACAGAAGATGCTAAGACTGCCAACAAAAAGAAAGCTGCATTTAAAAGAATCAGGAAAACTGAGTTGGTCAATTTATCAGCATATGCACAGATGGAGCATCTGCCGTGACTGCACAGCCTTCTGGTTTCACTACTTGGGCAATGAGGTCGCATCTGAATGTGAGTCTATGCACTGTGTCATCCATAGAGAAATGATGGCTAGCTGAAAAATGTCACCTGAACTTAACAATGTTTTGCAGGATGAGATTAAAATTATCAACCACATTAAAGTATATGTACTTAAATTACGTCTGTTAGTGCAGTTCTGTGAAGAGATGGATGCGGAGCATACACATTTTCCTTTATACCCAGGAGTGAGATGGTTTTCTAAAGGTAGATCTCTGGCCAGAGTTTTTGAGTTATGAGAGCTGCTCCAGAGGTTTCTTTTAGAAAATAAGTCACCACTGGCAGCACATTTCAGTGACATAGAATGGGTTGCAAAACTTACTTACTTGTATGACATATTCAACCTGCTCAATGAACTCAAGCTGTCACTTTAGGGGAGAACTACAACTGGGTTGAGGTCACCAGAGAAAGTAGCTGCATTCAAAGCCAAACTGGAATTACTGGGGTGATGTGTTAACATTGGGATTTTTGACCTGTTTCAAACATTAGCAGAGATTTTGAAAGAGACTGAGCCAGTGCCTTCTTTCTCCCAGCTGGTGCATGAAATCTCAGCTTTCAGAAGAGTTTGAGCGTTCCTTTCAACCACAAAAGACCTCTAAACTGGGAAGGAATAGAGCCATGACCCATTTGTGAATAAGCCAGGTGAATCAACTTTGTCCGTGCTAGAACAGGATCAACTGCTTGAGATCTCAAATGATGGTGGTCTTAAAAATATGTTTGAGATAACTTCAAATCTTCATACATTCTGGATTAAAGTCCATTAAAGGTGGAATGTCCTGAGATTGCCACAAAAGCGCCGAAAAGCCTGCTTGTGTTTCTAACATCCTATCTTTGTGAAGCAGGATTTTCTGAAGTGACAGCAATCAAAACAAGATTACAGAGTAGACTGGACATAAGCAACATACTTTGGGTGTCACTGTCTCCCATCACCCTCAGATGGGACTGTCTAGTTGCAGGAAAGCTCAGGGATCCCACTGATTCTGCATTATGGTGAGTTGTATAATTATTTCATTATATATTACAATATAATAGTAATAGAAATAAAGTGCACAACAAATGTAATGCACTTGAATCATCCCAAAACCGTCCTCCACTCTGGACCCATCTGTGAAAAAACTGTCTTCCATGAAACCAGTCCCTGGTGCCAAAAAAGTTGGGGACAGCTGGTCTAAGCCACCTAGTCTAACTTATTTTGTTTTAGCAGCCTGAGCTAAAGTTCACTTTTATCCATTAAGAGATGGAAGTTTGTGACCTTGCCCTTGTCTTCATATTTTCATCATGTTTAAACCAGTCCACCCCTTTCTGCCCCCTCCAAAACAAACAAAGAAGAAAAACCTCTCTTCCCTCTAGATGCTAGAGGGAAACATTCTCCTACCTGTTATGAATTTAACATCCCCCTGACTGTTATGAATTTAATTTTCGCTCTCCCAGCCCATTCATATGTTAAAGTCCTAACTCCCAATAACTCAGAATGTGACTATTTGGAGATAGGGTTGTTAAAAAGGTAATTATGCTAATACGAGGATTTAGGGTGGGATCCAATCTATTATGACAGGTGTCTTTATAAGAAGAAGAAATAGAGACATAGGCATACACATAGACATATATAGAGAATGCCATGTGAACATGAACATGGCCATCTATAAAACAAAAAGAGAGGCCTCAGAAGACACCAATCCTGATCTTGGACTTGGAGAACTGTGAGGAAATCAACTGTTGAGGAAATCAACTATTGTTTAAGCCTCCCAGTCTGTGTATTTTTATGACACCCCTAGCAAACCAAGGTACTGTCCTAACACCTTTCTTTAGAAAAGTTTTTAGAGAAATATCCTTTATTTTTCAACTTCTGCTGTATCTCTGAACTAGTTTCCCTCAATATTTTTTAATTATTTTACTTACAGGCCCTGCAATATTATCAATTTTCTTTTTATGGGTCTTCTACTGTCATTATTCTTACTACGCAGGTAAATGTCCAATATTCGGTAACATGATAGGAAGTCTCACAGCTGCAGGATAAACTTGGCATGTACTCCCATCTTTTCAGCAATTTTGGGGAAAATGTTGAATAATTTATCTGCAAGTTAATCTAGCAGATTTCAAAGATATTACTTGTTTATAGTGAGTTGCCCTAAATGAAAGTGTTTACTCTCCTCTACAGTAGGGCTTTTTCATTTATCACTTAGACAGCCTTCTATTGCTGCATGTAATACTTATTCAGTCGTTCTCTGTATGACATGAACAGAGAGGCAAGGTGTGAAACCAAAGATAAGACTATCTATACAGCTAAGGAGTACTCCTGAAAGGCTGAGGGGACAGAGATTTTTAGTTTAACTCTGAGATTTTCTGCTTTTGGGATTTAAAGTCTAATTCGTATGTTAGATTGAGTGCTCTCCCAGTTACTTAATCTGTGACCTGAAATAATGATATTATGTGCTATGAGCAGAGTAGTGGAGATAAGGAAGTTTGTCTCCCCGGGTCAACTGCTCAGGTGTACACACCTGCTATCTTCCCAGTGTCTTGACTCACCTCAGCTCTTTTCCCTGCTCCATGTGCTGTTGCCACATGGAAGCCAAATTCAATAAACTTCAAGCTAGGGCCCCACCTAACATTTGTATTGCTTTTTGTTTTTTTGAAGTTGGTTACCTTCAAATTTATTAACCCATGCAGTCTTTTTGGCACTTCCTTATTGTGTATGGGGGGGGGTAGGACCAGAGACTTTCTTGTGTCTTGTTAGTCCTCTGAACTAGAAGACTTTTAATACAGTCCCTTAACACCTTGGACCTAATTTCACACCTCTGGGAAATACGAATAGCCAAAAAGCTAGGGTAGAAGTGACATTAGTTATTCCTCACAATCGTAATTCCCATTCGGGGGCCTTGTAATGCTAGCGCCCTTCAAGGAACAAAGCAGACTCAATAAAAATTGCAACAGGTTTCCAGAAATAGTTTATCAAAGCCTTTGACCCAAGCCCATGATGTCCAGAGTTTGGAATTCAAGGTTTTCTCCTAACAGGAAGATCAGTCTATCGTTTCTTCCAGCACACTCCCTAGGCTAATTATTAGGATCCCTGGGAAATGCAGAAGGCGGCGAGATAACGTAGAAAGAAAAAATGTGACGTATGCGACCAGCTTTCAGCCCGCTCCCACCCGCAACGGCTAAAATCAAGTACCACTTCCGGTCCTGATGCTTCGGGTTAGCAGGACCTGGAGGCTCCGCCCTCCGGCGCCCCGAGCCGCTCGCGTGGCTCTCAACGGCGGGCGGGGCCTGCCGCAGGCACCGCCTGAGCGTCAACGGCCTACGCGGTGACGCGATGCGCCCCTGGATGCTGCCGGGCCGCCCAGCTCCTGGGCCCGCCTCCGTCAGCCCGGCCCTTCCCACTGGTTCTTCAGAGTTCTACAGTCAGACTGTGGCATCTGGCAGCGCGGAGCGCTCAGTTTCTGCAACCTCGGGGACGCAGCTTGCGCGCCGCCGGCACACCCCTACTTTCTTACCCCCGGCGCCGCTGCCTCAGCTCCGCTCGCCTTCGCGCTGCCCTGCCCTCTGCTACACGCCCTCAGGGACATGGCACAAGCTCAGGCACACTGCTCTAGCGCTCGGGGCTCCGGAGACGGCGAGATGGGCAAACCCAGGAAGGTGGCTCTCATCACTGGCATCACGGGCCAGGTGAGTGCGGAGGCGGGCGCCTGAGCCGGGCCTGCTGCTGCCAGGGCACGTGCTCTACCTATCCCCGTGCTCTGGCTTCCTAAGTTCCTGGAACAGCCTTTTCGGCGTCCCGGAAGGCGTGCTTTGCTCGAGAGGTCGGAGGCAAGGTGTGGCTTGTGGGGAGTGTGCTATTTGCAATGAATGTTTCTGATGCTCCACTGGGGTATGGGAGCGTATAGTCTGCGTGGGACGTGGTCCTCACACCTGAGCAATTAGTGGTGACTGAAGTCCTTGTTTTTACAAGTCCTCTCGGGTGCACTTGGAATTTAGTTCTTTGCGCATCCTAGTGCCTTGGAGGGAAAACCATAGTTTATTAACGTAGGGAAAAGTATCTGTATGTGTATGGAGTCACACTGGGGCTCCTTATCTGCTAATAGTTGGGAAGTAGGGAAGGAAGTTTCTTGCTGTTTTGGTTCCACCTCACCAGATTTTCATATAGAAAACAGAAAATGACAAAGTAGTGCTGTGGAGTTACAGACCAGGAAATGCTTTTTTCTTTTTTCAAGCATACTTCACAGAAACTTTAAAATTTCACAAACTTCTGAGATTCGTGTTCACACATACCAGGTTTCCATTTCCAAAGAAATGAGTTTTCTGACTGAGGTAATCACGAGAGGAGTCCTGAATGCCGGAACCTCACGTGCGGGGTGAGACCATGGCCAGTTTGTGACAGCCATCCCTTAGAAGTATTGCTACAGGTAGGGACTGAGTACTGTGTCCTGTCAAGCTATGCTGTTTTTCATTCAGTGGCAATGAAATAATTTTGTGTATTTTTGTTTAAAAAAATGTAATGGCTGTGCCCCCGGAGATCTGGCAGTAGACAGTGTTTCTGTAATAAAGGTGACGACAATAGCTAATACATATTGTACTTATGTTTTAGTCAACTGACTAATGTTATTAACTCATTTAGTTTTCACAACTGCTCTCTGAGGGGGTATTCTCACCTTACAGATGTGGAAACTGAAGCCATGGGAGTTTGATTTGCCTGAAGTCAAACAAGTTGCCTGGAGACAACTGGGAAGTGTCCAGTCAGGATTCAAACTGTGTTCTCAAAGCTCTCCAGCATTAGAGAGAAGTTGAAATTAGCCAGATGTAGAGTCAAAAAAGATTAGACAATTTTAAGGACTGGATATCTGATTAATTTCTGGTTATTTCATGCATCTGACTTTGTTTAAGGTAATTCCAATATTCAAGTATTTGAAAATGGTGGTTAGATTATGGATTTGCGGTTGAGAAAGAGAACCCTTAAATCAGGCAAGGGCTTACTACTGTCCATCTTTTTCTGATGCTGAGTACTCTTCTGCAGGTGGTTCCCCCTTTTCCGGTTTCTTAGATTAGGTCTGAAGCTTAAATGTTTACTAAGCTTACATGAGCTCTTGAAGATAAATTTTTTTTTTTTAGTATCATGAAGAAGTTAACATATTAATGTAAATCATTGGTATGACTTAACACCAATTTAAGTGACCAGCAGTATGAATCAATGCAGTTAGAAATGGAACCTTATTTAGAGCTTTGAACACAGCCTTCTGGTTAGTACTGAGTGATAAGAGATGTGCCCGCCCCCCCCCCCCCCCCCCCACCAGCTCTAGTCTGTCTTGTAGATTGCTAGGGGGACAGTCTTCCTTAAGCACATATTCAGCTTGCTACTCCCTGACCAGACATCTTTGGCTCTCCATATTATTTTCAGCTTTAAACTCTTGCTTGAGTTTTAGTTTCCTTTTAATCTCTGCACCAATCCCACATCCTTCCAGCATCCACCTTCTGCATTGTACCTTTACTTGTTGGGTGTTGTGTTGGCTTCTGTAGCCCCTGGTCTGTATGGAATTTTGTAGCTGCCGTATAAATCCTTGATGAAGGAATTTACTGCTCTGCTTTGCATTTATCTTCTAGGACACTGAGTTCCAATATGAGTATCAAGGATCTCTGGAGGACTTTGAAGTTAATATGAGGGGTCCGAAAATCCATACCTTGTCTATTTTAAAAATAATCTTGGTGAGGGCTTACTGAGCTACTCATTCTGCTAAACATTTGATATGTCTACTGAAGAGGCAGACAGTTTTTATCCTCATTCTTCATCTGGTTAAGTAAGGTTAAATACGTTCCCTGAAAGTACACACCTAATACCAATTGTCAGAACTGAGATTTGAACCCAGGAGTTGCTCTAAGTCATTTTGTTTGATGTGTGTGGTAAGCCACACACATTAAATTACAGCTGTGTGGAGGGGGGTAGGGGGGAGAGAGAGAGATTGTTGAGATTGAGATTGTTTTACTTTAAGAAGAGCCCTCAAAAGAGGTGGAACCTCTGCTCTGGCCCTTAAGGTTATCATGGCAATTGTGCCCAGACAGGCTCTTAAATGGATTTATGAATTCCCAAATGAGAAAAAGTGCAGATAGCCAGTGTGCCCTGTCTGTTCTACATCACTAGTATTTACTGTTAAGACTATACTTTCAGGGATCATTTCTATAGTTTGTTGCTAGTATTTACTCCCAGGCTTCTTAGTCTAGCTTTCTCTCTGCTATGTATTCTTGACAGAGTAGTCGTGCATCATTATCCAAAGTGTTTACCTTACTAAATCACCTTAAAGAAAACCAGTGTGTGGCTTTGCATTACAGCTCCATTGTCTAATTATGCTTGTTCTTTACTCATCTATGGAACTCGTACTGTTCTTTGAATACTGTCACCTTGTACATCATTGGAGTTGTTATCTTGTGACCAAACATCCTCACAAGTCTTACTCCTTTTAATTCCACTAGAAGCCTCTGCAAATGCTAATTCTGTTAAAAGCAGCTATTCTGGGAACTGTATATGTATTTATATATGCAATTCCAGTTGGCTACAGGTAATTTACTATCTTATTTTTTTTGTTTCTAAACTGCTTTAGGATGGTAACTCTGAATGGGCTTTCAAAAATGCTGAACTTTTCCTGTTAAAAGAACAGACTGTGTGTCTGTTGTGTTCAAGGCTTGTTTTGATGCTGCTGGGAATATGAAGAACTGTAAGATGTCCTCTCTGCCCATTAGAATTGCACATTCTTTGAGGAACTTAAGACGATGTACATGAAAAGATAATACACGTGAAAAAATCAGTATTGTAAAAATATATTAGGCTCTGAATGAATGGTTCATTCAACCTCAGGAGTCTAGGAGAAGCTATTGAATGCTAGAAATAGCAGGGACTGTTGGGAGTGAACAGCATGCATAGGAATACAGAAAAGGGAGAGTTTCGGGGGACACTGAGGAAAAAATAGTAAAACCAAAGGAAATTAAATTATTAGGTTATTTATGCATTTGCTCATTTTCAAAATAATTTTGAGGTGGCTTCAATAAAAATAACACATCACTAGACCATCATACAAAGAATAAAAGAAACAGGAATCTGCAGTGAAGGCAATAGAAAGATGCAGGTAGTGTACTAAAACCCAAAGCTGAGGATAGCTGCTGTCAGAAGGGCATAAAATTCATCTTTGACTTTCGTGACAGTTAAGACAAAGTGGGTAGGTGAGTGCAACATTTTATTAGTACTAAGCTCTCAGTGGAATAACAACAAAGTCAGAATAATATGATGCCCGATGTGTTCCATAGTAGTTTTTTCAAGTAGGCAGAGCCATCTTCTTAGGACACTCTTACTACTCCCTAATGGACAGTGAAAGCACACTTTTGGGTAGGTGGAGACTTCAAAGAATTAAATAGCTAGTGTTTGGATTTTCCCTTTTCTAATACTTATATCAAGCTGATGTCTGCCAGGAGGGCCGGCAAGTTGGAACTGTAGATTACTTTGTCTGGTATTTTTAATAGTAAGGTTAATGTTGGTGTTTTACATGGAAGCATATGACATGGTGAGGTCCTTCCCACCTGCAGGTAGGCCTAGAGTTTCCTTAGGAAGTGGTTTAGAGCTGGTCAAACATTTAAGCAAGTACCAATTCAAGGTTCTGGAGTTGTACCTTGATGCCTGGAGGACAAAACATTTATCTTTAAATAGTTGAGAGTTAGTCATGGTCAAGAGGAGTTAACTTGTCCATGGTTGGAAGACAAGTTTTTGGTAAAGACTTGCATAGATGAAAAAGATTGACTCTGAGTTATTACGGTTAGATTATTTAAACCATATTACTTTGTTTCAGAATTTTAATTTTATGGCTTTTTAAAATTTTCACTAATTTCACCGAGTTCTTCAGCTTATTCTAGCTGCCATAAAACAGTCTTTTAGTTACTGATGTTCATTGTCTTGCAGAAAACTTGCCTGGAAACTGTAGAAGTCTGTACAATTGGGAATAAAATGTTATGTTGTACTGCTTCTTAGCTGAGTAGTAGTAAGGCATTGTCAGGGGAGAATTGGATAGTATATACCTGACAGATAAATTGCAATTTAGGAAATGAAATGATTTGTTACAATTTCATATTTAAAGGACTTGGAATATACCCATTTCAGGGGAAGAAAATAATATGTCCAGTTAAGTGTGATATAGTTCCTACTATTTTTGTACTCATATTAACCACTAAAAGAAAAAAAGAAAAGATATTCCCTTTGCATACATGTTGTGATTTTATAAATGGAGTTGTTAATCACCATTATGTAGAGGAAGAAAGGAGACTGAAAAAGTGTGATTTCCCCAGGTTACAGAGCAAGTGCCAGAGTTAGGATTAAACCCCAGATTCTTGTCTTTACATTGTCTTAGGACTGTTCAGCACTGTCCTTCACTAACAACAAGAAAGAGAGGCTGCTTTGAGCCAGAAAAATTGGAGTAGAAGACTATGTAGTAGTAAAATGTATATTATAGAAATAGAGTTGCACAATAACAAATGTACATCTGGATGAGTAATCAAAGCTATTTCAATATTTAAGGCAAAGGTAACTTTGGATAAAATTTAACATCTTATTGTAACAATATGTGTAATTTTGAAAGATTATGAGGCTTACTGTAATTACATAAGAATCTTTAGTATTTGATCTACAGTGGAAAACTAATAACACTATAGGGACTAAACAGAGGTTAACTTTAGATAACCCATTCTTCGGACATGCACTGTTCATTCAAGGCCATATGCTGTCCCTGAGGTGGTAGCTTGTCTCTAGTTCCTTCAAACTTATTGAGCACTACCTTGTCCACTCATGATATTGAAAAACCTAGTGCTGCATCTCTCCATATTTGGCTGGACTCCAAGCTTTTTGGTCTTGAATGGTTTTCTTTGAGGTGTAGAGTTCTGAACTTGCCTGTCCTTTGAAGCAGTCTTTTCTGAACCTTTGTTGGATCAAAATATCACTAAACCTAACTTACTTGGCTGTGATTCCATGTAAAGAATTAGGCTGACTTATGGAGAGTTCCAGCCAAGATGAAGGTGTAAGTAGTTCCCTTTGCTTCCTCGAACAACCAAAAAAGGAGGATAACAACCAATCTAAAATCAATAAACAACCAAAAACACCAGAAAATCAAACTGCAGGGAACTCAGACAACCAAGGAATTAAAGAAGAAACCAACCACAATGACCAGACTGGCATGGTAAGGCGGACCGAGCTGGCTGACTCAGAAAAACCATGGCGAGGCGGCTGAGGGATGGGGCTGACTACAAAGATTGGCAGAGCTGCAGGGGAGGGACTGACTTTAGGGGTAAACTGAGACTCAGAGCTGACTGTAGGCTAAGGCTGGGGCTGCTGCAGTGGGAGATACTTCCAGTCTGACATGAGAGTCTGTTGGAAAGTGCTCTAGAGACAAGCAGACAAGCTGCATTATTCCCTCTCTGGCCCCTCCCCCACAGACAGCACAACAAGGAGGGTTTCCCTACCTGGGTGAATACCTAAAGTCCAACCCCTTACAACTTTTATCAGGTGTGCCAAGACAAAGAAATATGGCCCAAATGAAAGAACACAGCAGAACTTCAGAACTAAGCAGTGAGGAGATTGCCAGCCTATCTGATGGAGAATTTAAAGTCCTGGTAATCAAAGTACTCACAGAACGGATTTAGCTTGTTCGAAAAATGAAAGAAAAAAATGAAAGATACCCAAAATGGAATAAAACAAAATATTCAGGGAACCAAAAGTGACAAGAAGGAAACCAGGATTCAAAGTAATGATTTGGAACAAAAGAAAGAAATAAACATTCAACTGGATCAGAATGAAGAAACAAGAATCCAAAAAAATGAAGAGAGGCTGAGGATTCTCTGGGACAACCTGAAACGTTCCAGTATCCGAATTATAGGGGTACCAGAAGGAGAAGAACAACAGCAAGAAATTGAAAACTTATTTGAACAAATAATGAAGGAAAACTTACCTAATCTGGTGAAGGAAATAGACTTCCAGGAAGTCCAGGAAGCCCAGAGTCCCAAAGAAGTTGGACCCAAAGAGGAACTTCTTGTACCAAGGTACATCATCATTAAGTTACCAAAGATGAAAGAGAAAATCCTAAAAGCAGCAGGAGAAAATGAGACAGTTACCTACAAAGGAGTTCCCATTAGGCTATCAGCTGATTTCTCAAAAGAAACCTTACAAGCAAGAAGGGGCTGGAAAGAGGTATTCAAAGTCATGAAAGGCAAGGACCTACATCCAAGATTACTCTATTCAGCAAATCTTTCATTTAGAATGGAAGGACAGATAAAGTGCTTCTCAGATAAGGTCAAGTTAAAGGAGTTTATCATCACCAAGCCCTTATTATATGAAATGTTAAAGGAACTTATCTAAGAAAAAGAAGATAAAAAATACGGATAAAATGACAACAAACTCACAACTATCAACAAATGAACCTGAAAGAAAAAAGCAACAAAAATAAAAACTAAGCAAACAGCCAGAATAGGAACAGAATCAGAGAAATGGAGGGAGGGAGGGAGTCACATGGAGGGAGTTCAGTGGGGAGGGGCAAGGGAGGAATAGGGGGGCAAAAGTACAGGGAAGAAGCATAATTAGTAGGCATAAAATAGATGGGAAGAGATAAAAAATGGTATAGGAAACAGAGAACTCAGGAAACGGACAACCCATGAACATGAACTAAGGGCGGGGGGATGCTGCAGTGTTGGGGGGGGCAGAGTGGAGGGCAGATAAAAGGTGAAAAATTGGGAAAACTGCAATACCATAATCAAGGAAAAATACTTAAAAAAAAGAATTGGGCTTAGGGAGTGAGGCAGCATGTTCCTCTTTAACCAGGATTCTGGATACCTTTTAGAGAAATACTTGGGTGGAGGATACAGAAAAAAATTTACTGACATTGGTAGAATGAATATGTGTGCCTGGCAATGTACTAAGCGTTTTATATTATCTCATTTATCCCCAGGTGGTACGTGTTCATTCTTTTACCAGACAAGAAACTGAGACTTGGAGAACTTTGCCTAAGAACTCTTAATGAACTATTTTTTCCTCAGAATAGACTATTCTTCTCTCCCATGTCAAGTCAGACTAGCCCTGTTGGGTAGTTTGTTGACAAACAGCAGAAGTTCTCAAGAAGAAAGTTGCTTTTAAAAGCTGCTATGTATGTATATTTTGATTAGTGCTTTACCATGATCATGAAGAGATATTAACATTATTAGCTTGTGTGTCAGTATGAAATAAAGATGGGGGAGAGAGGTAGAAGGCTGTGTTTTCTGAGGTCTATTGGAGACTCCTGGTGGCTTCTTTCCCCAGCATTTTCTCAGTTCTCTGAGGATTTTTGCAGTAGGAGATGAAACTGGTTAGAGCAAAGTGCCTGTCTCATAAACCTCTGTGTCTTCTGGGTGGGGGAGGTGGTTGTCAAGTGCTGTTAAGACAATTCATGAAATCCAACAGGTACATTGCAGGGCCTGCAGCCTGGATGATGGGTTGCCTAAATGAAATTGACTGGAGAGCTTGCCCAGAGCCCTGATGAGCACATGGATAGTCCCAGTTCTCAGATGGTGTAGAAGGGCTTGTGACAGGCTGAGATGCTTGATTTTGTGGCTGCTACAAATTGTTCTGAAGGGCCCTACAAACCTGCGCACTGATTTGAGAATTATAGCTCCTAATTCATTTGCTATGCCCTTAGATTCATTACTTCCTTTCTTTTTCTTTAAAGTATATTTTATTACTTATGCTATAATAGTTGTCCCAATTTTTGTCTCTTCCATATCCCCCCTTCTGCATTTCCTCATCCTCGAGCTTCTGCTGTACCCCTTTGCCCCCTGCTGCCCTTAGTTCGTGTTCATTGGTTGTACATATAAGTTCTTTGACTTCTTTCATTCCTATACTATTCTTAACCTTACCCCATTTATTTTATGCTACCAATTATGCTTCTTATTCCCTATATCTTCCTCCCATTCTCTTCATCCCCCTCCCCACTGACAACCCTCCATGTGATCTGCATTTCTGTGATTCTGTTCCTGTTCTAGTTGTTTGCTTAGTTTTTGTTTTTGTTTTTTAGGTTCAATTCTTGATAGTTGTCAGTTTGTTGTCATTTTACTGTTCATAGTTTTTTATCTCCTATTTCTTAGGTAAGTCCCTTTAACATTTCATATAATAAGGGCTTGATGATGATGAGCTCCTTTAACTTGACTTTATCCGGGAAGCACTTTATCTGCCTTTCCATTTGCTGGAGAGAGGAATCTTGGATGTAGGTCCTGGCCTTTCATGACTTTGAATACTTCTTTCCAGCCCCTTCTTGCTTGTAAGGTCTCTTTTGAAAAATCAGCTGATAGCCTAATGGCAACTCCTTTGTAGGTAACTGTCTCCTTTTCTCTTGCTGCTTTTAAGATTTTCTCCTCTTTAATCTTGGGTAATGTGTAGGACACCATTCTGTGTGGCTTGGGCCCAGCCCCCAGTGGCAAACATTTACTACCAAGTAACTTCCTAAAATCCATGCTAAACCTTCCAAGGACCAGTGTAACCAGTTCAACCACTTTTGCCTTTTCATTTGCAAATATCCCTCTTCTGTGATGTGATTATAGGCCTCCTCTCCTTTGTTTTTAAAAGGTAATCACATAAAGCAACCTGTGCATAGTAAAAAAAAAAAAATGAGGAGCATCATGTAATATGCTGAGAAACCCAATAAAGGCCAGTCACGGCAAGGGCCGCGTTTTTGCTCCCCTTGAGAGAAAAGCGGTGCTGTCCCTTTTTCTCCACCGGACTCAGTAGTCCATGTGAATGTCTCATTTCACCCATAGTGATGTGGACACTGTGGGCCGGTGTCTGCATCATAATGTAATTATGATGTGCCTTGGGTCCAATTTCTTTGGGACTTGCTGAGCTTCCTGGAATTCCTGTAAGTCTACTTCCTTTGTCAGATTAGGGAAGTTCTCCTTTGTTATTTTTTCAAATAAATATTCAATTTCTTGCTCTTCCTTTTCTTCTGACACCCATGTGATTCAGATGTTGGAACATTTAACGTTGTCCTAAGAGTAGCCTCATTTTTCGGAATTCTTTTTTTATTCTGTTCTGGTTGGATATTTATTTCTTCCTTCTGCTCCAAATGGTTGATTTGAGTCCTGGTTTCCTTCTCTTCACTGTTGGTTCCCTGTATATTTTGCTTTATTTCACTTTGTGTAGCCTTCATTTCTTCCTTCATTTTGTGACCAAGCTCAGTCAATTCTGTGAGTATCCTGATGACCAGTGTTTTGAACTCTGCATCAGGTAGATTGTCTGTCTCCTCATTGCTTAGCTCTTCTTCTGGAGCTTTGATCTGTTCTTTCATTTGGATCATACTTCTTGTCTCGGTGAGCCAGTCTGGATGTATGTTTCTTTAACTCCTTGTTTGTTGGAGTTCCATGCAGATTGCTATTCTGGCAGGTCTGGTTGTTGTTATTATTTTTTAAGTGGTTGTTACCCTTTTTTTGGTTGTGTGAGAAAGCAAAGTGTTTCTACATATGCCTCCATCTTGGCCAGAACCCCTCTCAGTACTTCCTTTCCTCAATGCTACTGTCCTTTCTGTAGGGTGGGGCTTGTCCTTGCTGTTTCGGCCCAGATTAGATTTTTTTAGGAGACTCAGAAGTCCCCTATTCTAGATTTTTGTACCTGTATTATGAATAAAGAAGTTTGTCTAAACCTTAAAGTCTTTTGGCCTGCAAATTGCACTTAGCAAATACTTTTGACTTTTCTTCTGGTGGGTTAGTTTGATCTGAGGAGGTCCTTCCTTGACTAGAGAGTAGCTTCCCTTATCTTTTGCAGTAAACATTACATTTGGGCTATTAGCAGTTAATTGCTTCATACCTATCCTAAATTTCCAGGTAGCAATTTTATTCCATGCTTAATTAATTTTTCTGCCAGATGAATTACGTTGTGATGTAAGTCACCCTCTACTTAGTAGTAGAAGTACTAGTAATCATAATTAATTCATTCAACAAATGTTTGAGTGTCAACTATGTGTCAGGCACTCAGGATACAACAGTGAACAAAACAGACAAAACATTTTAATGTTGATGTTCTAGATGTTAATGGTGATGAGGATGATTATTATAGATTACAATAATTAACATGTATTGAGCATTTACTTCAGGCCTGGCACTATTCAAAGGGTTTTCCATTTATTAATTTACTGAATCAACAGCATACTCCCCAGAGATGATTTTATTATCCCCAAGGAAGACAGAGGTTAAGTATATTGGAAAGTCAGATTTGAAATGTAAATCCCAGTAATTTTATTTCCTATTGTTTGTAATAGTATCAAGAAATAAATTATAGGGAGAAGTTAGTATATTGTATCTCACATACGAAAACAGGATAATCAAGAGGTTGTTGCAGTTGTGGAAAGGTGGGTTATAGAAGTAAAATAAGTATGTATTCACTACTACATTATTTTATTTTATTTGTTGTGTCTTTTGAGTCATATCGCTAGTTAATTCTTTGGAGGGCCTGTATTGATGGCTAATGTTGCAAAGTTGCTGAAGGCCAAGATTCTGTGTTAGAGCAAGAAGAGGGGCATTAGTTAGATTTCTCGTCCAACTTGGGTTTATATTACTACTTAGTCACTTATGAGCTGCATGGTTTTGGGCAAGTTATTTACCTTTGCTACCAGGTTGGCATAGTAATCCCTACCAAATAGAAATAAACCTGGCGGGTAATACTGGCCTTTGCTTCATTTCTAGAGTGGACCTTTTCTTCACTGGGTTAACAAGATAATAAAAGTTGTCATGAATTCTATGAAAGGAAGTTGAATGTGGAGGGTACTAATATTTAGCTTTTCTTTGAACAGGGAATCTATTATCTAGGGACAGAAAGTTCCACAGCATTTGGAATCAACCATAAGGCCAAAAGATTTGACATCCTGTGAGTCTTACAGACTGAAGGTGCAGAGCGGATCTGGGAGCCCTATAAGAGGATTGTCAATGGTAGACTTCTCTCTAAATCTTTCTTAAATGGATTTGCAGTAGTGGGATGAAAGGTTTGGCATAATTGGAAATGGGAAAGATGCCTTAAATACTGTCCTACTTTGGCCCTGCCTGGTGTTGCTCAGTGGATTGAGCACCCAACTGTGAAGCAAAGGGTCACTGGTTCCATTCCCAGTCAGGGCACAGGCCTGGGTTACAGGCCAGGTCCTCTGTGTGGGGCATGTGAGAGGCAACCACACATTGATGTTTCGTTCTCTTTCTCCTTCTCTTCTCCTCTCTATGAAAATAAATAAACAAAACTTTAAAAAAAAATAGCTGTCTTACTTCGATTAAAGGCTGTTATGTGGTAGAAAGTTTTGTTTTTTTTTAATGTCCTTGCATTACTAGGTATTAATTGATTACCTGAGGAAAGAGCTTGGAACTGATGAGAATAAGAGGCTGGGTTTTAACAGCAGTTACTTATTTAGCCATAATTTTTGCTGGGTCTCATTATTAATCCATAATGGGAAGATGATCTCTAAAATCTGTTTAGAGTGTAAAGTGCCACAGCATTAAGATTGAACACTAAGTTATAACTGATTATGTGCAAGCCAGCCTTATATTGAAGCAGTATAATCATTTAATATCAATTTTAAAGATGAGGCCAATAGAATTAAAAAATGAAACCAATGACTATTAACTTTAGTAAATTTACAGTGAACTAAGAGGAAATTTAAATATGAGGGCTTTTTTTTTGCCAGAATTTGTAAGGTTAAAGTAAAAAATCTGAGCTGTCTGCTCTTTTAAGTTACACCAAATGAAATCCTCCTCCTTCCCCCCAAGGAAGGATTTTTAAATTCCTTCCTGTTATTTATTTATTTTCTGAGTGAAATTTTAGAAAATATAAGTATATTCTGATTTTAATGTTTAATAGTTGCGGTTTTATTTATTTAGTAAGTATTTGCTGAGATTTATTCATTGGTGAGCTATGCACTGGGAATATAATCACCAGCAAGATGGACCTGATTTTGTCTTCAGGGAGCTGATAGTCTACTGGGGGACAAACAATTTGACAAGTAATTTTATAACATGTTAAGTACTATGATAATAACAAATGAGTCAGTGGATCACAAGAAGACTATCTCTTTTAAAAAAATGTTCTGGCCCTGGCCAGGTAGCTCAGTTGGTTAGAGCACCATCCCCATATGCCAAGGTTGCAGTTCAATCACAGTCAGGGCACATGCAAGAATCAACCAGTGAGTGCATAAATAAGTGGAACAGTAAATTGATGTTTCTCTCCCTCTCTCCCTCTTTTTTTCTCCCTCCCTCTTTCTCTAAAAAAAAATCACTAAATAAAAATAAAATACTCTAAAGCAGGGATGTCCAACCTGCAGCCTGTGGGCTACATGCAGCCCAGGATGGCTGTGAATGCGGTCCAACACAAAATTGTAGATTTACTTAAAACATTATGGGATTTTTTTTTGTGAGTATGTGTCACAATATATTTAATGTGTGGGCCAAGACAACTCCTCTTCTTCCCGTGTGGTGCAGAGACACCAAAAGGCTGGATACCCCTGCCTGAAAGTAACATTTACTGAACATCACTCACCTTGGAAGTTTCTGGTTGTGTATGCCATTGTATTAAAAGGGTTAGTTGTGAGGTTTTTTTATGGGAAGCTGAGCTGCATAAGGACTACCAATGTGCTCTTTATTCTACTTTCTGACATAGAAATATTTTGCATTGTTTTATATTCAAGGCGTTACTATTTTTACTCTCATTTTGTCTGTCTTAAAAGCTGTATTTTCGGCATTTAACATTTATTCCAACTGGACACCTTACCAGTTGTGTCATCAGCTATATTTATGCATGCACAAAGGAATCATGTAGCCCAAGTGAAGAAGTGTTTGATGAGTTCTTATCTTGTGATGACATTCCCAGTATAGTCCCTAATGGTGAGTTAGTGTCAGCCTGGAATTAATATTTGTTTTATGGTTTTACAACCAATTTTTGAGCCAGTACAGTCATGAACTGATTAATGATAGGAATATGTTCTAAGAAATCTGTTGGTCAGTGATTTTCTTGTTGTGAAACATCACAGGGTACACTTACACAGCCTAGATGGTACAGCCTACTACAGTGTTAGGCCATATGGTATATAATCTGTTGTTTCTGGGTTACCAGGCTGTAGACTGTGCTACTTTCAAAGCATGAGATTAAATTGAGCACAAGAAAAATGATGCAATTAAGATATGTATGAGACTACTGCCAATGTAACATTGCATACTGTTTTATAGCAACTTTTTTTTAACAAATCCATTTCATGATTTACTTTTCAGTAAGTTTAAATGCTTCAGGGGGACAGAATTACATGATCTTGTGCAGTTGTCTGTCACTAGTCTCTAAGTGTGCTTGGGAAGAATATTCAAATTATTGGGAAGAATATTCAAATTATTATTGTTGTGCTGTTTCAACTATAACTTGGGAACCTGAAACTGAAATAAAATTTGGGGTAGCTTCTGAGTGGTGTGATGTGGCTTTGTGAGGTTGGTCAGTCTTGTGTATGTGGAAGAAAAAAGTATTGAGTGAATTTCTTAAGGGTGAATGGAAAAATTTGGGGAGATTGTTTTTGAGGGTATGTGATAATACATAATAGATATTTCAGAGAGTTTTGATTTACATTTCAATATTTACCTTGAAAAGGAGACATAGGATTTGGAAAAAATTGAACTGCCTTTATTGTTTTTTAATTTTCCCTTGGAGCTTTTTCATTAACTATATTGTGTGTGTGTGTGGTGTGTGTTTTTTACTTAGCCTCTCTCCATTTTGGTATTTTGACTAATTTAGAAAATTTTGAATAATTTTCACTTATATAGTATATTCTCTCCATTGAATTGTATTCTCATCTTTAGTGATGTGTGAACATACAGATTTTAAAGTGTTTAAGCATAGTCCAAAATTTGTACTATTGCCAGATTGTTATTATGGCTACTTTTTTATTGTAATTGCTAAAAGCAAGGGAGTGTTTTAAAGAATTTATTTATTTTCAGACAGAAGGAAAGAGAGGGAGAGAAACATCAATGTGTGGTTGCCTCTCATGTGCCCCAGGAACCTGCACATGGCCTGCACCCCAGACATGTGCCCTGACTGGGAATCAAACAGGCGACCCTTTGGTTCACTGCCTCTCACCACTGAGCGATACCAGCCAGGGAACCAAGGGAGTGTTTTAAAAGGAATTCATTTATCTGGACCAGGTAAATAATTGGTAGTCCAACTGGAAATCTTAGAAGATTCTCTGTGTATGGCACAATTAATAGTAGAGGGCTTAAGGTTGGGTCCAGGAAACCTGAAATTACTACTTAGCTCTTGGAACAGTGAAGATCACATAACCTGGGTTTTGTCTTTTCTTCTCTTAAATCTATTGTACATGTCAGGAAATAGATGTAAATATACATATAGAGATATCTAAGTGTTTTTGCTTTCCTGGGTTAAAATTTATAGCATGTGTAATGGGAACTAGGATTTAATAGGACATTGTTTGTGTTTGGGAGGGGTTTTAGGGATTAGCCTGCTGCAGGACCCTGAAGAGGAAGTCACCTGTTGGCTCTTGGAGTGTCATGAAGGCTGTCATGTAAGAGGTGGCAATGTTCCCATAGCATCTTGGAAAAATGGCTGTAGTAAATATGGTAGCAGAGGCTTCTCCTTAGGGGATCTGGGAAGGAATGAGCTTTTGAGGTTTATGAGATAGAGGTATATATTGGGTTACAGTTAGTTTTGTCTTATACAAGTATAACTGAGTATGCTTTGAAAGTTTATTTTATTTATGTAATTCGACAGCTTTTTTCCTGTTTAGTTGTAGTAAGGTTGTGTTAATATGCAAATATTTTTGTTAGGGATGATTTTGGAAAAGTATTTTAATCCTGGCCCTGAAATTGAGAGAGAGAGAGAGAGAGCTGTTCCTAAAGGAGAGGAAAGCCAGTTAAACATGGATTTGAATTCTGACCTCTGTACTTACTGGGGGCCACAGGCAAATTTCTGCATTTTTCTACACTCTTATCTGTGCTAGCAAGTAAGAACCTACTTTAGAGTGCAATGAGGATTCAATTGTAAGAAAGTGTATTGTGCAACTGCATTCAGGAGATGGGAGCATCATAATCCTAGAGGATCATTTGGTTTTAGGATTCAGAGTTCCTTAACTCCTGACACCTTATTGGATTATGGCACTTCTTTCTTGTTCCGCCCATATCTGCAGTGGAGCCACAGGCACCCGCACTGGCTTTCTGCTTCCGGGACTTGTGCTGTTCCCCTCTTCTTCCCCTGGCCACCCCAGCCACCGAATTTCCCCGGGAGTGTCTTGCGGCTGTGTGGCCAGTAGCCTGGCCCCCATTGTTGACTGGAGGCCCCTTTACCCCATTCCCTAGACATTATATCTGAGCACCCACAGGATGAAGCTGTCAATAAGAGTCTAGGGCTAATTCTGGAGGGCAAAGAGGGAGCTCTACAACCCTGCTCAGTGAGATCTAAGTAAGCCATTTGATGCAGAAAAACATTATTAAGGTTTACTATTAACACTACATATTATGGGATTCAGGAAGTAAATTTGTGTTCAACTAAGTGCTCTTTCTATGGAGAAATGGGTTGCAGGTTTCAGATTGTTGATTTGCAAGATATTTTTGGCAGGATTTGTTCAAGCATACTCTTTTGATCTGTTACTACCAATTCAAAAGCCCATCAAGCAGGTTGAAACATGACTGCTGTGGGGGGTGTGAAGGCTGCTTTCTTTCCTTTTTTTTTTTTTTCTTTTAATTGCACTCTGCTGCAAGTGGCTTCTTTATCTTAAACACAGTTTTTCCTTTTCCAAAAGGGCTCAGCTATGTAGACAGGGGTTGGAGTGGACAGTGAAGAAAGAGGGAGAGCTTATAAATTAGAAGAGGGAGAGAGGTAGAAGTAAAAATAGATCCTTTTAAATCGGTGATGAGATACAAATATTTAATGCTGGGTAACATTGGAGGTAAAGCCTTCTTATATCCAAGAAGAGCCAAGCACAAACAGGTATATGCCCTTTCTGGTTTTTTTTTTGTGTTTTTTTTTTAAGGAAAAGTGCTGAAGGTGAATTGTGCCTCTGCTACTAAGTGGGTACATTTTACCCCACTTAGTGAGGTGTCCAGGTTCAGCACCAAGTTTAAGTTGCTACTTGCTTTCCTTTTATATTGTGCTTCCCAGTGTAGATGCTTCACAGGCCTGGGCCATGCACTGAAGAGAAAAGGGCCTCATGTGGCAATGCCTTGGCTTTTACCAAAGTACAGAAGTGTGCATATTTCCCATATTGCTTGGAAATGCTGCCCCAAACCGAGAAGGTGGAAACAGGTGTGAAGGCCTGCATTTGGGGAGCTGCAGGTGAGTTCTGACTAGCCTAACACAGGTGGCCATGCCCAAGAGGGATCTGGCCCTGCCTTTTTCTCTCTTGCTTGTGTTCCTCTTGAGATGCATCTGCCACTGTGACCCAGACTGCACCTGTACAAAACAGCCCTGTTTTGTCCACTCAGTCCTTACTCGCTTACTTTACCCATCTTGGTATTTCCAGCTAAGGTTTCTTTTTTCTTTGTGTACGCTCTAGGAAGTAACTGAAATTCTCACCAGAATCTGCTATAACTCTACATTTGGAGTTCAACCAAAAGAATATTTTTTCTTTTTTAAAGATATAATCTTTATTATATTTTTTTCATTACCATTTAGTCCCCTTATACCCCCCTCCCCTCAACTTTGTTTTTCTTTTTGGTGTTTTGATCTTGAATTTTAATGCTCTCCAAAGAAATTCACCTTTGCAGCTAAAGTAGGAACCTGTAAAGCATAGATAGCTGTTGGTGTTGGCTGCACAGTAGAATCTTTGGGTAACTTGAAGAAGTCTTGGTTCTTCACCTATACAATTTAGTGGGTTTAGGGTGGGACTTCAATTGGGCATTTTTAAATAAGTTTCCAGTGATTCAAACGTAACCTTGGGTAGAGAGCTACTCATTTAAAGGAACTGTGATAATGACTTGAAGATAAAAGGATATTTTTCCCTTAACATTTTCCCAATTATTAAAAATAATAACACATTTCTACTACAGGAAAATTAGAAAATACAGGGTATAAAATGTCAGGGGAAAAAATGGAACCAATATTCTTAATCACAGTACTCAGAAATAATCACTGGCAGCATTATTATCTTTTTTTCACTGTTTTGACTAAACTGTTTCTGACTTGTTTCTCTGCTTTTCAGCAAATATTATTGGCCGGGAAGAGGATATGGATCTTATAGTGGATCTGGAGTCTTTCCTGAATGTTTCTTTAGGACTCAGCAAATACTGATTGAGTACAAGGGACTGTAGGGAACTGTGGAGCACACTTCTGGGTTCAGGGATGAAGAGAACCCCATCTTCAAGATCTCTAAACAAATAACCCATGTAGCACCATTTTGGCCTCTGTTACAATTATCATGGATGTTTGCTTGTATATTTAGTTCAAATGTTATTTGTTCTTATCAGTTTTATATTTTCAATGAGAATGATGTGATTTAGGGGAATAAATGCAAATAAAATAATAGTTTAATAATTTTAACATGTATGTAGAAACTTAAAAACCTGTGATATTGATTGAAGATTGCAATTTCAGATATTCATTGTTACTATTTCCTTCTGAGTGGAAGGTGGTTGTTTATCTTTGTGGTTGGGAATATTGCTGTGGGTATATTTTTCAGTTAACTTTTGTTAATGATGTCCTCATGAAAGCACTTTATTAACTTGATTTATCACTATTTAAATTTAACTATAACACAGTAATGGCAAAATTTAGTTGCACCTAAAAGGTTTAGAACAGGCCTTCCCAAGATGTGCCACTTTGGCAAGTTAATTATTGTAAGTTGAATGCAATTGAGACCCTGAGGGCTCACAAGAAACTTTTCCTTTTCCCTGAAAGAATTTAAATTAGGGTCCTTGACCATGATGAGTGATTGCCAGAGAACATTTTATGACCTATGTGTGAGGACCCTCCAAAACCAGAATTTTATTAAAAGTTGTATATTTATTCTTACATGTTTAAATTTCAGTTACCATCAGAGTACTCCCCACTTGATGTAACACACCTATGAAGATATTTTCCCCACTCCTCCAAATAGTTTTTAAACTTGTCAATTTTGATGATTTTAGTGCTTCTGCCTTTTTTTGTTTCACCTCCTTCATATAGGTAAAATATATATATATATATATATATATATATATATATATATTTTTTTTTTTTTAGGACTTTTTTCATTCTGAGAAACAAACAAAAAATGTTGCTAGGTTAGAGATTGGGTGACTAGAGAGGGTGGGGCATGGGATCATGGCATTCTTGGTCAAAAAATGCTGAGCACTCAGCTTGGTCTGGGCAGGTGTGCTTGTAACATACCCACCATGAAATGGTCAGACATGTTGAGTCTTCAAAAAAAAATTCACTGAAGCTGAATGCAGCCTCTTACAACAGCACCATCTGGTACACTGATACAGATGGCTTTGTAGATCACTCACCTAGCAGCAGCCCTACCTTCAGAAGACAATTCCATTTTGGGGGCAGAGGGGAGGTTCTCCCTTTGTATAGGGCCAGGCAAACTGCTAATTACTGAACATCTGCTGTTCTTATCCTGTGAACCTTCCTCCCCTCAGAAGTCCCAAGGTGCCTTACTTCATCCTTAGCACAGAATGTCATACATACTTCATTTTCCCTTTTTGTCTCTGAACCTCTCATGTATGTAGGATTCCCACATGAACATTTATAATGAAATTTGGTTAATTTCTTCTCACGTTGATTCAATTATTAGACACTTGCCAAAAGAACATTGATGGGTAAGGGGAAATTTTGTCCTTCTCTTTTTAATGGACAATTAACATGCAAATCTAACTCCTTGATTCAACTAGTGATTGTGATCTTACAGGTTTCCTTATAGCTTTGACATATTCTTCGAAAGTTTGTGGACTGCATTTGGATAGAAGAGACTCTAACTTAACAGGTTTTAAATTATCTCTACCCAAGAAGCACGATTCTGCATCCAGAGCCAGATCTGAGAGAAATCAAGTATGTTGGCAAGTACCTAGAACAGGGTGAGCACTGATTTCTCTTTTTCCTAGGTGGATAGAGATAAGAGACTCCTCACCTGGCACAAGGGTGAGGTTCTATCTGGATTTCTCAGTTGGTTTTCTGTTGAAAGTTGGTCTTGTGTTATGTAGACACTGTGAAATGTTGGAAAGCACTAGTTAAAAAAATAGGATATAAATCTTGACTGCTAACCTGGCTGGGGAAACTGGCTCTTGTATAATTGTTTTCTCTTCCCCTCCTCTTGTTTTCTTCCCTGTATTTTTTCTTTTTACAGTTTTTTTCTTTTTAAATCCCCCACCCCACTACTTTCCCCCACCTTATTTGGGTTAGGCCTGCAGGAGTTAGGAGTGGGAACAGCTTATCCTCTGGGCCCAGAGTTCATATGCCAGGAAGTGACAGTGACAGGAGAGCTGTAATGGTAGTCTTTGCCTTCCTCTGGTCCTGGATGATTGCCTTGTGGGTGGTAATTGTACCTTAGGAGAGTTTAGAAAGCAAACAGTGTAATCTTATTTAAATAGCTCTGGAAGGAACATTAATGGTGTTTGTAGGTCATGGTCCAGATGGAAATGGGTACTTTCTTGAACCCACCCCTCTCATTTCACCCTTGAAGCATTTCCTTATTCTACTGTTAGGCTTTCACATCATTCTCTTTAGATTCTTAGCTTAGTGTATAATTAAGGTACTTTTTTACTTCCTGTTCGGTGTTATATGGGTCATCATTGTTGTTCTGCAGCAAACACACTGATCCAGATGCAAGCTGGAGAATTTAAAGGTTAGCAAACAATTCATCACATCACACAGCCCATCAGAATGAGCTGTAGGAGACCTGTCATTTAGGGGCAGGGCTGCCCAACTAACAGAAAGTATAAAATAAGGGGTTATTACTTCTGCCCCTCTCTGTCCATTAAAGTCAACGTGAGAAAGACTGAAATTGTATAGATGTTCAGATGGCTTCTCTCCCAATACTTGGTTCTGTGGCTTTGAGGCAGATACTCTTTGGTCAGTCTCTTTGTGCCTCAGTTTTTCTTTTGTAAAATGCGAATAATAATTCTACGTACCTCATGAGGTGAGGGTTAGATGAGATAATGCATGTTAAGGACACAATGCCTGTTACATAATAAGTAAATATTATTTTTTTGACTATTCTGAACATTAGTGTACCTTGACTCAGGATTCTTTCCTTAAAGATATGCTATAATTTTGACAGGAATACTTAACTAACTCTTCATGTCCAAATCAACATGTTTTTATAAAGGTACTCGACATTAGTCAAATGTTGTACTCATTTTTTTCTTAATGAGCATTTGTTTTGACATACAATACCAAACTTGTACGCAAATATTTCTGTCCACCGATCCCTTTTGCTCCTGTAACTATGAATTTACATATAAAATAGTTAAAACTACTTGATAAACTTTTTTTATAATAAACATATTTCTCCTGTAAGAAGTATCATTAAGATTTTTAATCAAGAAGCAATTGGTTGCAAATTGAAAATACTCTTTAACTTTTTGGTGTGTTGCAACTTTCTAACATCATAGTCCAATGGAAAATGCCTGGTTGTTCAAGTCTAATAGCCAGAGGTCATTGTTGTCCCATAGTCAACAGTCTGTTTTAGAGATCCCTGAAGTGGAAACAGAATTAAGAAGAATTGCAGTAATCCAACATTTCTGTCAGTATCCAACATCCAACATTTCTGTCAGTAGGGGTGGACAATTTCTAGGGTTCAACAAAAGGCTCTTAGAAAAACTATTCCTCTAATTATTACTGTTGACTTTGTTGCAACTCGAGTTCAAAAGCTGTATGGAGGCAGAATCCTTACTTCATGGCTAATGCCTTTGACTGAGTGTATGTAGGGCAGGATTCAAAGAAGTTAAGGAAAAATCCCTCTCACCAGAACCCCCAACTCAGAAAACCGTTCAGGGAAGGAAAGCCTCTGCTGTGTTCTCAGAAGTCAACAAGGACTGGCTAAAACCAGATCATACTAAGATGGAGAAAAATGGACCAGAGACAGACCTCAAAACTCATTATACCATGATTATAATGAAAACTGACACCACAAGTAGAAGGAGAGGTTGCTGAGGGGGACAAATGCCATGGCACTTCCAGAATGGACCTTGTTAGGAGCAAGGCCCCCTCCCAACCAGAAGGTGGAGTCAGAATTTGATGCCACAAGGTTTAGAGACCCCCTGTACCTCCCACCTTTGCCCCCCCCCCATCTTGGAAACATAAAATTCCAAGAACTGACTGACCCTGCTCAGAAGTTATTCTTGAATTGGCCTGCATCTACTTGTCTGCATGCTTTTCACTTCTTTCACAGCACCTTAGCCTCTTTCTTTTTCTTTACCTGAATAAAACTTGCTTTATTTTCACTCTGAGTTGTTCTCACAATCTTTCCTGGGAGGGTTCAAGGACCTGGAGGTCTCTTGACATGCCGAAGGTCCTGGACTGTGCAGAGGTAGGGCCAGCCCTAGGCTTGGAAGCTGCCTTGTAACAGATGGAGTCCATTCACATAATGGAAGATAATTGCTTTATTAAAGTCTACTGATATGAATGTTGGCCACATTAAAAATACCTTTCTGGCAACATGTAGATTGGTGTTTGGCCAAATATGTGGGTACCATGGCCTAGCTAAGTTGACACAGAATTAACCATCACTGTGTCTTTCTCAACTTTATCATGTTCTTGTCTCTTCATATTGTCCCTTATAATCACTCTGGTGCTTGTTACATCCCGTCCTTGCGAGCAAGAAGGGTCGGAGACTGCTGGGTAGTCAGAGGTGTTTTATTGGCCAAAGTTTCAAAGTTTTACCTGCGCAGGGGCGAACTCTCGGGGTGCCTCCGGAGACACACGAGTGCCAAAATGACTGCAAATGAGAGTCGCACCAAGCGCTCACAGGTTAGGGCTCTTATAGGGGCCGGCAAGCAAGCGGGTTCACGGAAGCAAGGGTGGCGGTTAGCAATTGGCTCGGGGCTATGTCAGGGCTCGTGGTCTTTCTAATGAGTGGACCGTGGAGCTCGTGAGCAGCTCGAGCTCTTACTGATGATTGGATCGTAGAGCTCAGGCCATGTCTTGAGGTAAAAATTTTCCCCTAACGGGTGTCCGAGAGATTACTTCAAGGCCTTGGCTAAACTCCCTGAAACATCTGCCCACGGCCAGGTGTGGTTTTCTGCCTAAGTCTAAAAATAAACATCTAGTTTAAGCAAACATCTCGGCTCTTCTCCTCACCCCCTAACAGTGCCCACTGATCAACTTGAAAACTGCTTCTACTTGAATAATCAACTCTCAGTCTGCTCTGACCTTCTCAAGCAGTAGGGCATTTCTTTTTGTTCCTAATTGGCTGGTAATTGCCTCTATTAAAATATTATTACCTTGTTGATGAGCTGTCTTCATTTGCTTGTCTTACCTAATAGAATGAAAACACCTTTAGGAGTAAGCTTCTGCTTACTCCTATGTTCACAGTTTTCAGGGCTTACATTCATGATACATGCCTAGTAATTGTGTAATGAATTAATGAGTGAATGGAGATGTTTAGGCTAAAGAGTTTGAGGCAAGAAATGACATTGGAAACAGTTGGTGAGGAAGAAAGCACAGATTTGAGAAAGTTTTAAAATTGAGGAATCACCAGTCACAGCAATAGAGTAAGATCCCAGATTCCCAGGGGGAGGATTATAGATGCTGAGGGAAATTAGTTCTGCCCTTAGATTAACTAGAGCACTAGAGTGAACCTCTGGGAAGTCAAAAACTCAATACTATAGCATGCTTTCAGTGAGTGCTGCTCTGATGATTTCCTGAGAATTTGCAGCTCTGATATCATGACCCCCACAAAATGCGTTAGCTATATCTTATCACACTTTTTAGAAGATTAGATGCTTCTTATTAGTCAGTCTGGGCAAGTGAGCCCTGTCAGATGTCTGTCTCTTTTGTTTTTTCTTGGAGAAAAATTTAGGTGGAATTATAGTATAATTTTTTATTTCTTATTTAAGAAAACCTATCTCTTATACATTTTTTTCAACATTCATTTCTTTTCTTTTTTTTTTTTTGATGAACCTTCACATTGTTTTCTACAGTAGCCACATCAGTTTACTGTCCCAGCAGCAGAGGGGTCCCTTTCTTTACAACCTTTCTAACACTTGTTATTTCTTGTCTTACTGATTATAACCATTCTAACGTGTGAGGCAGTATCTTGTGGTTTTGATTTGCACTTCCCTTATAACTAGTGATATTGAACATTTTTTCATATATCTGTTGGCTATCTATATGTCTTCATGGGAAATGTGTCTGTTCAGGCCCTCTAATGTTTTGTCATGGGATTCTGTTGTTGATGTTGAATTATATTAGTTCTTTATAAACTTTAGATATTAGCCCCTTATAGAGATAATCCAGGGAGTGCTGGAGTACTGCACTCCCATTCTGTTGGTTGCCTTTTTGTTTTGTTAATGGTTTCTTTTGCTGTGCAGAAGCTTTTTAGTTTGATGTAGTTCCATTTATTTATTTTTGCTTTTTCTCCCTTGCCTTAGGGGTCAAGTTCGCAAAGACCTCTCTGAGACCAAGCGCCGTATGTTTAGTGCCTGTGTGTTCTTCTATGTGTTTCAGGTCTTGTATTCAAGTCTTTAATCCATTTTGAGTTAATGTTTTTGTATGGTGTCTGGTAGCAGTCTAGTTTTATTCTTTTGCATATGGCTTTCCAGTTTTCTCAACACCATTTATTGAGGAGACTTTTCTTTCTTCACTGTGTGTTTTTGGCTTGTCGAAAAGTAGTTGCTGTGTATGTCTTGTGGGTTCTTAATTCTGTTTTATTGGTCTTTGTATCTTTTTTCCTGCCAATACCATGCCATTTTGATTATTGTAGCTTTGTTTTGTAGTGTAGTTTGAAGTCAAGGACTTTGGCATTGTTTTTTCTTCATAATGACCTGGCTGCCTCTTAAAGGGGAACTGCTGAGTTTCTTGCTTACCCTGTTGTCATTGGCTATCAAGTGTGTGCTTTAATTTCCCTTATACTGCACAGCACATTCTGAAAGTAATATTTGTTCTGTTTTGTTTCTGCTTGGGATTTCTATAATGTTTCATAAGAGTTTCTAATTAATTCTTTTACTCATGTTGTAAAATTCACTAAGATCACTTTGTTAAAATAGCATTTTTGATGACACTATTTTAAATAATGTATAATTGTATTTAAGGGAGCCTGATGATTACTAGAAGATACAGTGCAATCAAAGTCAAATAGAGGGATAAATTGCGACATTAAGAGTGAGAACCAGAATTCTAAAGTCAGGCATAAAGCTGGGAAGTTAACTATATGCCACACTCCTATACCTCCTGTCTTAGAGGAAGTCCATGGGTTTTTCTTTAAGTTGTATTGCAGCCAAAACAAAGAGGGGAATGCAATTACTTACATAATTTATGGCATTTGAATAAAAAAAGAAGATAAACAGGCTGCTCAGAAGCAGTATTTGTTGTACAGATATCAGAGTGAACTTTTTCATTTATAGATCCCTGTTTAAATCAGTGCCCAGAGGTGTGGTCTGCCCACCATTGTGGTCCTCATGCTAACTGAGACTGGTCTGTGACGAGATAAGAGAGGATGAGAGTAACTTAAGCTTTTAAAACACATTGACATTCCTTTGACATTCACATATCTGATCATTTCCCTAGTAATTCACGTTGAATTATATTCACAAAAGAACCAGTTTATGATGAACTAGAAATTTAAAACGATTAACAAGACATACAGATTTCACCACAGCTGGTTGAGAAGCATTGATTTAGAGGAGACTGTGATGCGGGATCACAAAGTTGTCTTCTCATTGGACATACTGTGCTGTTGGCTGACAGTAGTACTCTGAAGTTAAAGCTGTTCTCTAGGGACTCAAGTTTGCAGGTCTCTTATAATGTGGATTTTACTGAGTTTTTTCCTATTTAAAAGTTATTTATTAATTTGAGTAGGTAATAGTTCACCAAATTTAAAATACAAAAAATCCAAATAGTCAGGTGTTCAGGGGAGTCCTTTCTACCCCAGCCTTTACCTCCCCATTTATTCTTCTCAGAGGAGTTACCTATGGCCTGTGTCTGTGTTAGCTGTATTTGAGTGTCAGAGTGAATGTACTTGGTATCCTTCAGACATTCCTTTGTGAGAACTTTTTGATGTTTGGATAAATGTGGGGAGCACTGTAGATCCAGAGTTAACTTTTCTATGTTGGTGAACAGATGTGTTAGTGGCGATGTGGGCTTTTGGTTCAGTAACTTTGGTTCTTGAGTTCTGCAAAGAGAGTTCAGAGCCAAGAACTATAATGCAAGAGCTGGTTTATTTAGAATGCAAAACACAAGTTCTCTGGAAGAGAAGATTCAAGGGTGCTGCTCAGAGAGCTGGGTATGCTTTTTAGAGCAGGGGTGTCAAACTCATTTTCACTGGGGGCTATATCAGCCTCATGGTTGCCTTCAAAGGGCCAAAATAATTTTAGGACTGTATAAATGTGACTGCTCCTTAACTGTTGAGTCGAAATTATGTTTGGCCCTTTGAAGGAAAGCAGCCATGAGGCTGATGTGGCCCCCGGTGAAAATGAGTTTGATATTCCTGTTTTAGAGTCTTAGAGGCAGAAAAAGTAAGCCAGCTGGGCTGTATGGGCTCAGGAAACAAGTTACAGAGACAAAAGAATGAACGGCCCTTAGAGCTTGGGAGAAAGAAAGCAGAGATACATGTCTGAAGAAGGAAGGTGCAAGCATGCTCTAGAGGGAGCACAAGCACTGGGTTCTTTGTCTTAAGGGTTTTTATATGTTTTTTAAAGACAGGGGTTTTAGGGGACATCTTGGGAGGATCTCAATAGAATAGAATCAACTTTCTAGGTGTGCCTTTTAATATGCTGATACATCGAAATGAGTGTATAGAGTCAGGGTCCTGTTCTCTACTGATTGGTCAGTGCTAGGGTAGGAGTTGCTGGCCATTTCATCTGATCCTGATACCAGCCTTGGCTTGGCTTTACTGGTTTTGCTGCTTTTCTGGGCCTGAATTTGAAACACCACTGAGGCCTGTTTTCTGTAGATTAACTAAAACACTGTCTCTGTGTTCAACAGACTTGAGGCTTTGTTCCTAAGATTACTTGATGCCGATCAGAACCTTTTTGTCCTGAGAGCTTAATCCAAATCTGGATGCTGATGAGACTAGTCTGACTCAGCTGTTTCACATTCTCTATTCCACTTGCCAAGGAATTGTCCTGCCTTCTTACTATCCTGCCTCATATATAGACCATTTTCATCTGCTTCAAATGAACAGTTCTCTTTTAAAGTAAATGTGAGAAGAAAGAAATTACAGTCTTTTGTTTACTCACTTACTGTTGTGAAAGTAGTAGACTCTGAAAGCTTACTGATTGGGATAAGCCACAGACCCAGAAGGGAGTTGGGTTCAAGGGCAGTCAGTCTCAGGTTTTCAGTGAGTCTTCACTGTGGCAAGTAGAAAAAAACTGGTCTTAAGACTCTATTCTAAGGCCCTAAATTTTGACTTAGAATATAGTTGTAGTAGTTTTAATCTAGAAGATTTTAAAAGTGAACTTTACATAATATTGGCTATGAAATAATCTCAGTGAAAACCTGTAGAGCATCTAATTTCGAGCAATTTAAATTCTTATTAATCTTTTGAGATTCACCCCCAAATGTCCTGAAATGTAGCCTGAGTAACTGAAGGCATGGGCTTGCTAAGTAGGGGAGTTAAATATTCTCTTTTAACAAGGTATTCTAACAACTATGATGATAATTAACAGGCTATGTATGCTGATGAAGCATACACAGACTGTAGAAAGTGGAATGGAAAGCAGCATCGTGTGAGATAAAAAGCTAAAGCTCAGGATTTAGGTCAGATTTTGGGACATTGTGACCTTGAATAAACTTTACTCTCTGTGAACCTCAACATCTTAATTTATCGAATGAGGATAATTAACATTGGGTTTATAATAAATTATGTGGCATTTATAATCTGAAATACTTTAAAATGAACATACATTAAAATATATAAACCATTGAAAATTACAAATATGTATATTAAAAAATTGAATGTATCACATAGGAAGGATAAAAAGGCAATATAATATACTCTACTGTCTGAGGTAGATTTAAAAAAAAGTACCTACTTTTCATTCCAGGATGTGAAAGTATTTGCAAAAGTGAAGCATTAATTTCTGGCAAAGATGGGCTCATAATCCAGGAAACAGAATGTAACCAAACTACTTTGTAATTTCTTAATGATCTGCTGTAACTGGTTTGCCTTCATCTTGCATTTACTGTGGGCCACAATGTTTCTGTTCTTTGTTTTTCCTCATTATAACTAAGATGAGAGGGAACTTACATTGATTTGAGGTACAGAAGGATGGGAGTTTTTGTGGTTGTTTATCATCTCCTTTAACCTTCTAATTTCCAATGGATTTTTCTGAATATCTTGGTATTCAGACGGACTTGTTATAACCTTTAACTTTCTTTCCTTTTTTTCCCCCCCGAGGTTTCCATTCCACCCCTGAAGATGTTTTTAAAAATGAGATAAGTGAGAAAATGGGTGGGGTGATTGTAACACCAGTGGGAATGTACCATTCCATAGTCCATGAGTTTGACGCTTCAAAAGGCCAGAGTTTACAGTGGCAGTGTTTGCAGTAAGGAAATTTACTGTTTGAAAGGGCAGCATATTGAGAAGATAGGAGTTCCAATCCTCAGATCCATCTTCAGAAAGTGGAGAACTCAGGCTTCTTTCATGTCAAGGCAAGGGAAAATGGGCAGGGCTGTTTTTGTAAGAACTCAAGCCCTAAGAACAACTCCTCTAATGATTAGTATGTTTAAAGCAGGGGCTACTAGCCTGAAGGCCATGGGAACAGCACAGGCCCAAACAGGATGGAGTCGGGCCAGCATTTCACCGTTACAGGAAGGGTGGTCTAGTGAGAGGTGGTGAGGAGACTTAGGGGTATCCCCACAGGCCATATGTAAATATTGAGTTTTACGAACCATTTCTCAGGTTTTTTTTAAACCTTAGACCATTTGTTTTCTATCAGTTTGTTTTTATGTCAATATATTTTATATTGACACAGCTAAGACCAGAGTCTAAATGAACTTTATTAAAATTGTGCTTGGTTTTTATTATCCACAGCAAAGCTGATTTTGTCTATCCTCCTTTCAAAGGAGAATGTGCAGAACTCTTGTTTCTTGGCAGGCTTTGGCTCCAGCTGAAAATATTACTTGAGCAGCTGTGTGTGCATGACCCTGAAGGGGCTGAAGAGTTTTGAGAAGACTAAGTTAAGATTCATCTTGCTGTCAGTGAACTCACTTCCTAGTACCAAACTGCCCTGAAATTTCAGTTATTAATACTGAAAGCCATTTTACTAATAATTTAACTACTATTAGGATTAATAATAGCACCTAAAATATATTGAGTGCTTTTATGTGCCAAGCTCTGTATGTGCTAAGATCTTTGCATATTTAATCCTCACAAGGCTGCCATCCTTTTCTGAGCCATTTGCAAAATTTTTATAGAAATAGTTTGATGATTACTATTTAAACCAGGGTTGGGAGATTTTTCTCCTACTTTACCATGGTAAAAGGTTTAATTTAAGAGCAGGTTGATGATAATGTATATAACCTTTAAAATTAAATAACAAACCACAAATATAAACGTTTACCTAACATTAAAATATTATATACAACATGGTATTATATTTTATTACATAAATTTTATGTTGTATTATAAAAACATTACAGTGTATTAAAATATACTACAGGCCTATATTATGGGATAACACATATTATAACAATGCTCTGTAGTTCTTGGTGTAGTTGAGATTAAAGTGAGCGGAAATAAAAAAAAATACATATAGAAAAGAAATCAAAGGGGAAGGGCATTTTTCTGTAGTAATGGAATTGGGATTGTTGTTGAGAACAGAAGAGAAGTAGAATGAAAGCAAAGGATAGAGAGGTAAGAGGGAGGTGGAACTAGAGGTTTAGAAGGTTTTTGAAGCAGATTAGGAGGTGTCAGTTTGGGCTTCAAAGAAACTAAACACATTGATTACTATCTTTTTCTACTGTTGAGCTGCTTACCTACTTACTACTTAACTCTCAGAGGCTTTCCATGGGACAGGAGTGGCACCTCTAATCCACATCCCTCTGCAGTGGGTGGAGTGCTGCCTGGCCCTCAGCAGTGTTTTAATGAACTGCTAAAGGCAGATGTGTCCTTCGAGGCTCCCAGCATCCTTGGGCAGATAGACACTACCTTCCTTGGTCTCCATGCACAATAAGAGTGGAATCAATATACAATTATATTTTATTACAGAAATTTTATGTTGTATTATAAAAACACACCTTTACTTACACTCACATACATACCCTCACATACCCCTCCATATAATCTTAGAGGTTCACAGGTTTCCTGAAGCACTTGCATATTCCTCTGATTAAGTTGGAATCTGTTTCATAATAACTTGAGCCAGTGGAGATGATGTTTTTCTTAAAATGTTCAAACTAAATCACCATAAATGTAGGAATTGTAAAACGATTATAGGGTATCATTCTCTTTACAGAATTGTAAAACATTGACATATTTCTGAACCTTAAATACTATAAAATTAGAAATTAGTAATGTTTCTATGGGCCCTAGGGGTATCCTGGTAGGAGTGGGAGGCATCTGGGAGCAGGTGATAGTTTAGGGCAATTTCTTTGAAAGAGGAGTAGGAATTAGCTGGCAACAAGGGCCTAGTGGGGAGGGGTCATGCAGTTAGAGGACTTGCACAAGGAAAAGAAAGGCAAGGTGATAAATGGCCATAGTTTGAACCAACTAGAGCAATTGAGTGTATTTGGAGCCTAAGTTTCATGCAGTGTGAAAGGGCCTCTTGAAATGGGATATGTGTGATTTTAGTGATCTTGTTTTATCCTTAGAAATAAAAATTTTATGTATGATAATTGACTGAGCAGATCTAAATGAGTTTCTTTTTTTTTAATATTAATTCTTCTTGGGTTACATACCCTTTTGACTCAAGCCTAGATTTTTCCCCATAAAAAAGCACGAGGGCAGTAAGTGCGTGCATCTGCATACATACACGTACACAGGCACACACACGTTTACTTACACTCTCATACATACCCTCACATACCCCTCCATATAATCTTAGAGATTCACAGGTTTCCTGAAGCACTTGTATATTCCTCTGATTAAGTTGGAACCCTGTTTCATAATAACTTGAGCCAGTGGAGATGATGTTTTTCTTAAAAATGTTCAAACTAAATTACCATAAATGTAGGAATTGCAAAATGATTATAGGGTATTATTCTCTTTACAGAATTGTAAAACATTGACATATTTCTGAACCTTAAATACTATAAAATTAGAAATTAGAAATGTTTAAAGATAGATATGTTCTTTTAAGTAGTATACATTGTCCTCTTTTAAAAATCATTTAATAATCCCAAATCCTTTATTTTTAAATATTTTATTTATTTATTTATTTTTAGAGAGAGGAGAAGGGAAGGAGAAAGAGTGGGAGAGAAACATCAATGTGTGGTTGCCTTTCATGTGTCCCCTGCTGGGAACTGGCCTGCAACCCAGGCATGTGCCCTGACTGGGAATCGAACCGCGATACTCTGGTTCGCAGGCCCGTGCTCAATCCACTGAGCTACGCCAGCCAGGGCCCAAATCCTTTATTTTTTATTTATATTGTCTTATCCTGAAGTAATTTAAGGCTGTTTTATTAAATTTTCAAATATATACCAGTGTAGAAATCATATTATTATAATGAGTCTCTGTGTACCTCTCACTTAGATGCTGCAATTATCAACTTGTAGCAAAATTTATTTTATGTATAGCTGTATATTTTTCCATGACCCACTCCTCAAGTTTTTTATGGTTAATTCTGGCATTATATAATTACAGATGGTTATATTTATTGTAGTATACAGTAAGTCCTACATACTCTTAACACTGTTGATAGGTTTTGCAACTTTTTGTGAAACAACCTATGAGAAAACCAATTTTAGCATAGCTTATTAAAATTCCCACAGCATCTTACCAATGTTATAACAAAACAACTTTGAGATCATCATCAGGAGCCATTATTCTATTAAAGGTTGCAATTTACTAGAAGTGGTAATTGGATTTTCTAATTCTTCTTTAGATGTTAGCTGAAATGCTTCTGAAAAGAGCAGCTTGTAAATATTTGGTTACTGTGAAGTTTGGGAAAGGCAAAATAAATGATCATTTCTTTTTCTTTACCAGTTTTTATTTTTATATTTATTTATTTATGAACAATCTTACCTACTCAAAGCATTTATTTATTTAAAAAAATTTTATTGTTGTTGAAATTTTCTGCCTTTTGTTCCCACCCCTCCCCACCACCCCAGACCTTCCCATCTTACTCCCCGTTTCCACCCCCACTTGTTGTTGTCCAAGTGTCCTTCATAATTGCTCCTGCAAACCATTTGCCCTTTTCCGACATAATCCCCTCCCTGCTCCCCTCTGGGCACTGTCAGCCTGTTTTCAATTTCAGTATCTTTGGTTCTATTTTGCTTGCTTATTTGTTTTGTTGATTAGGTTCCACTTAAGGGTGAGATCATATGGTATTTGTCCTTCACCACCTGGCTTATTTCACTTAGCATAATGCTCTCTAGTTCCATCCATACTGTCACAAAGGGTAGGAGCTTCCTTTTTTTTTCTTTTCTGCTGCATAGAATTCCATTGTGTAAATGTACCATAGTTTTTTTTATCTATTCACTTACTGAAGGGCACCTAGGTTGCTTCCAGCACTTGGGGATTGTAAATTGTGCCGCTAGGAACATTGGGTGCATAGGTTCTTTTGGGTTGGTGTTTCAGGGTTCTTAGGATAGAATCCTAGCAGTGGAATTTCTGGGTCAAAAGGCAGATCCATTTTTAGTTTTCTGAGGAAATTCCATACTGTTTTCCATAGTGGTTGTACCAGTCTGCATTCCCACCAACAGTGCACTAGGGTTCCCTTTTCTCCACAACCTCTCCAACACTTGTTGTTTGTTGCTTTGTTTATGATAGCCATTCTGACTGGTATAAAGTGGTATCTCATTGTGGTTTTAATTTACATCTCTCTGATAGCTAGCGATATTGAGCATCTCTTCATGTGTCTCTGGATCCTCTGTATGTCCTCCTTGGAGAAGTGTCTATTCAAGTCTGCTCATTTTTTAACTGGGTTACATGTCTTAGAGTGGAGTCCTGTGAGTTCTTATATATTTTGGAGATTAAACCCTTGTCTGAGATGTAATTGGAAATGTTTTCTCATACAGTTGGTTTTCTTTTCATATTAATGCTGTTTTCTTTAGCCATGCAGAAGCTTTTTATTTTGATGAGATCCCATTCGTTTATTTTTTTCTTTATGTCCCTTGCTCTGGGGGACATAACAGTGAAAATACTGCTGTGTGGAATGTCTGAAATTTTCCTGCCAATATTTTACTCTAGGACTTTAATGGTGTCACAACTCTTATTTAAATCTTTTATCCACCTTGAATTTATTTTTGTGTATGTGTAAGTTGATGCTTGAGTTTCATTTTTTTTTTGTATGTAGCTGTCCAGCTCTACCAACACCATTTGTTGAAGAGACTACTTTTACTCCATTTGTGCTGCTGCCCACTTTTTCAAATATTAATTAGTTGACAGTAGAGACTTGGGTTTATTTCTGGGCTCTGTTCTGTTCCATTGGTCTAGCTATCTCTTTTTATTCCGGTAGCAGGCTGTTTTGATTGCAGTGGCCTTGTAATACAGTTTGGTATCAGATATTGTGATCCGTCCTACTCTGCTCTTCTTTCTCAAAATTGCTGCAGCTATTCAGGATTGTTTATGGTTCCATATAAATTTTTTGAAGTGTTTGTTCTATGTCTGTGAAGTATGCCATTAGTACTTTAATAGGTATTGCATTGAATCTATGAATTGCTTTGGGTAGTATGGACATTTTGACAATGTTAATTCTTCTAATCGGTGAGCATGGTGTATGCTTCCATTTATTTGTGTCTTCCTTGATTTCTTTCTTCAGTGTTGTATAAATTTCTGAGTATAGGCCTTTTACCTCCTTGGTTAGGTTTATTCCTAGGTATTTTATTTTTCTTGTTGGTATATCAAATGGGTTTTTTTTCCTGATTCTGCTTCTGATGTTTGATTATCGGTATACAAAAATGGCTTAAATTTCTGAATATTGACTTTGTATCCTGCTCTTTTGCAAAATTCATTTATTAGGTCAAGCAGTTTTTTTGTGGAATCTATAGGATTTTCCATGTACACTATCATGTCATCTGCAAACAGTGACAGTTTTGCTTCCTCCTTTCCTATTTGGATGCCTTTTATTTCCTTTTCTTGCCTAATCGCTGTGGCCAAAACTTCCAATACTATATTGAATAGAAGTGGTGAAAGTGGACAACCTTGTCTTGTTCCTGATCTCAGTGGGAAAGCTCTAAGTTTTTGTTTTTTGAGTATGATGTTGGCTGTAGGTCTCTCATATATGGCCTTTATTATGTTGAGGAATGTGCCCTCTATTCCCACTTTGCTGAGTGGTTTTTATCATAAATGGGTGTTGTACCTTATCAAAAGCTTTTTCCGAGTCTATTGATATGATCATGTGATTTTTGTCTTGGCTTTTGTTTATGTGATGTATTAAATTTACTGATTTGCGAATATTGAACCATCCTTGCATCCCTGGGATGAATCCCACTTGGTCATGGTGTATGATCTTTTTAATGTATTGCCAATAGTTTGTTGAGGATTTTAGCATCTGTTTTCATCAGCATTATTGGCCTGAAGTTTTCTTTCTTTGTTGTGTCTTTATCTGGTTTTGGGATTAGGATGATGTTAGCTTCATACAAAGAGTTTGGGAATTTTCTACCTTCTTGGATTTTTTAAAATAGTCTGTGAAATATAGGGGTTAGCTCTTCTTTAAATGCTTTGTAGCATTCTCCTGTGAAACCATCCAGTCTGGAGTTTTTGTGTGTTGGAAATTTTTTGATTACTTCTTCAATTTCATCTGCTGTTACTGGTATGTCCAGGATTTGTGCTTCTTCTTCATTCAGTTTATGAAGACTATATTTTTCTTGAAATTTGTCCATTTCACCTGGGTTTTCAAAAATCTTGGCATATAGTGCTTAGTAGTAATTTCTTACAATCCTTTGTATTTCTGTGGTATCAGTTGTAATCTCTCCTTTTTCATTTCAGATTGTGTTTATTTGGGTCCTCTCTCTTTTTTTTTTTTTGATGAGCCTGCATAAAGGCTTGTTGATTTTGTTTATCTTTTCAAGGAACCAGCTCCTGGATTCATTGATCCTTAGAATTGTGCTTTTAGTTTCTATGGCATTTAATTCTGCTCCGATCTTGGTTATTTCCTACCTTCTACTTGCTCTGGGCTGTCTTTGTTGTTGTTCTTTGATTTTTTGTAGGCATAGGGGTAGGTTGTTTATTTGAAATGTATGTATTCTTTTTTTAGGTAGTCCTGTGTCACTATCAATATTCCTGTCAGGACTGCTTTTTCTGAATCCCGTAAGTTTTGAATTGTTTTGAGTTCATTTTCATTTCTTTCCAGAAACTTTTTGATTTCTTCCTGGCTTGACCCATTCATTGTTTAATAGCATGTTATCCAATCTCCATGAGTTCGAGTGTTTTCGAGTTTTTTTCCTTGAGGTTGGTTTCTAGTTTCAGTCCATTGTGGTCAGAGAAAATGCTTGGTATGAATCCAAATTTCTTGAAGTCGTTGAGGCTTGTTTTGTGTCCTAATATGTGGTCTGTCTTTGAAAATGTTCCCATATGCATTTGAAAAGAATGTGTATTTTGATTCTTTGGGATGAAAGGCTCTATATATCAGTTAAATCCATTTCATATAGGGCATTGTTCAGTGCCACAATATATTTGTTGATAAATTTGTTTGGAAGATCTGTCCATTTTTGACATTGGGGTGTTAAAATTCCCTACTAAAATTGTGTTACTGTCTTTTTCTTTCTTGAAGTCCTTGAAGATTTTTTTTTATGTATTTGGATGCTCCTATGTTGAGTTCTTCATATATATTTACAGTGTTTATGTCTTGGTGGATGATTCCCTTGAGTATTATGAAGTGACCTTCTAGGTCTCTCTATGGCCCTCATTTTGAAGTCTATTTTTTCTGATATGAGTATTGCTACCATGGCTTTTTTTTTCCTGTTTGCTTGGAAAATTTGTTTCTAGCCCTTCACTTTCAGTCTGTGTAGGTCTTTCATTCTGAGGTGGGTCTCTTGTTGGCAGCATATATATGGGTCATCCTTTGTTTATCTATTCAGCTATTCTATTTTTTTTTGATTGGAGCATTTAATCTGTTTACATTTAAGGTTATTATTGGTATGTACTTATTTATTGCAATTTCTTGGTACCTATATGCTTCTCTCTCTCACTCTTCTCCTTCCTTTCCTTAAAGCAGTCCCTTTTGCATCTCTTGCAGAGCTGGTTTGGTGGAGGTGTATTTTTTCAGACTTCTTTTTTCTGGGAAGCGCCTTATTTGGCTTTCCTTCTTGATTAAAAACCTTGCTGGGTAAAGTAGCCTTGGATGCAGGCCTCTGGTTCTGATTACTTGGAATATTTCTTGCCATTCCCTTCTGGCTTGGAGCATTTACTTTGAGAAGTCAGCTGCTAACCTTATCAGGGCTCCCTTGTATGTTCCTTCCTGTTTCTTCATTGCTGCCTTTAAGATTCTCTCCTTGTCTTGGAATTTTGCCATTTAAATTCTAATGTGTCTTGAAGTGGGCCTCTTTTTGTTCCTTTTGATTGGGGCTCTCTCTGTTTCCTGGGTTTGTGTGACTTTTTCTATCATCAGATTAGGGAAGTTTTTCATCATTACTTTTTCTAACAGGTGTTCTATTTCTTGCTCTTCTTCTTCCTCTTCTGGTATCCGTATTGTACATGTGTTGTTACATTTCATGTTGTCCTGCATTTCCCTTAACCCCTCTTCATTCTTTTTGAGCCTCTTCCTTTTCGTGCTCTTAGTATTTTTTTCTGCTTTGCCCTCCAGCTCACTGATCCGATCTTCTATTTCATGGAGCCTGTTTTTGATTCCTTCTGCTGTGTTCCTCAGTTCAGATATTGTACTCTTCATTTTCTCTTGGCCCTTGTTGATAGTTTCTATTTCCATTTTCATGTTGATGTAGTTTGCAGTGAATTCATTGTAGTTTCCCTGTAGTTTTTGGTAATTCAGTGAGCTCACTGAGCTTCCTGATAACCATTGATTTGAACTCCAAATCTGATTGTTGACTTGACTCTATTTTATGTAGCGTTCTTTCTGAGGCTCCCTCCTTTCTTTTCATTTGGGGATTGTTGTCTTCCCACTGTTTGTAAGATTCTTCTGGTTAGTCTCTGCTTCTTAAATTGATGTGTTCTGACTCCCTGCGTTTCTGGTGTGAACTTTTGTGGTAGAATACTTGTGAGATTCACTTGTGCATTCTGCTTGATCTTCTGAGCTTGCTGGTTTGGTGCTCTTGTTTATGTTGGCTCTTTGTATGTCTTTGGATTTTGATTGTTGTTGGGTCTTTCTTTGGTGGGTCCTTCCCTGCAGCTGGTTAACTGAGTCACTCCATCCACCTTGTCTTGTATTCTATTGTGCAGGTGTGAACAGGTTGTGTTGAAACTGATTCTTCTGCGTGTCTTATGTTTTGAAGTTTCTCTGTTGCTCTTGTTGAGTTGTTTGTTGTGGCTGATTACTCTACCATTTAGTTATATTTCCAGATCAGTTCTTGGTTGTGGTTAGTGTGGCTTTCACTCACTCCTTCATCTTCTTCCATTTTTATCTCTTTGTAGTTCTTTTGTTGGTGGGTTTCCTCTTCCAGCAGGTATCCTGTTGTTCATAGCTCCCTCCTATTCTTTTTTTTGTGATCAGTTGGAGGGGTAAGGCAAAATGGTTTTAAGACAACGGGCATGTATTCTATGGTATTTAAAGTACTGGCCCATAGAGAAGAGATTGGAGATCCTTTGAATATGTACAGTGTTAATAGTGATATTTCACCCAGCTAGCTACTTTTTAGAAAGGACAGAAAAAAAAAATAAGACTCTTTTTAGGGACGGAGGATTGTGAGTTGGATCTAGAGAGCAGTGAGCTTGTGGGAGGTCAGATTATGAAGTAAAGTGTCAGTAAAGGATAGAAAATAGGTGTAGTGTGTGAGAGAATGGAGTTAACCATGACAGTTATAAAGTTCAGGGTCAGTGAAGTGAGCTAAGATTTGGGAGGGGTGTTGTGTAGTATTTACAATTGTGTGGAACAGCATTTATTTGCAATAGTAATGGAGCAACACTCATATGACATAATCTATGTGTTCTGAATAACAAGAATCTAGTTTTTAATTAGTTGGTCTATACCATCTTCCAATGGAGACTTTTTTTAAAGGTATTATTATGGACTCATGGAATTAAATATTTTTTATTTGTTTCAGTCCACCATATCTAGGTCAACTTATGTCCAGTATAACTTTTTTTTTTTGGTGTCTGTGTTTGTTTGACGCAGCCTTAGTAGTCTTTGGTTCATTGCTTTCTGGTATGATGAGACTGTCCATGGATTTCTGCAACTCCAAATCTGGTATCAGTTATTTTTCCAAGGTACTTGAGGGCAGGTTTATTTTAATTTTGAAAGTCTTTTAATAAGTAATTAATGCTCAATGGTTTATGCTGCTGCTGCTAGAGTACTGATTTGGGTTGAAGATGCTCAGTGTAGGGAGCGTTATCTGTTTACCTCTTTGTCATACATTTAGTGCAGTGTTTTGCACATAATAGAAGCTTAATAGATATTTGTCAAATGATTGCGTGGGATGGTTAATTTGACCAAAACTGTATAACAGCAGGGGTTCAGTTCTTCTCCCCCTCTGACTTTAAGCTTGAGTTCTAGTGTCACTCATGTTTATTCTCAGTGATGACCTGCATACCGTAACTGAGAGAGCTGAGTCTGTTAGTCTTCCATATCTAGTGATTTCTCCATCACAAAATGCCTTTGCATCTACATGTTAAGAGTCTCTAAAATTACCCCAAAACCTTAGCCTGTCACTTCTCACTTCCTATTTAAACTACAGGGTCACCATCACAGCTTCTTGCTGATTATCATCCCAGGTTCAAATGTGATGGCATTGCTCACATGTGTATGAAAATGAAATAAGAGAAAGCCCCTAATTTTGGCCTTCCTGTGGCCTCTAGGAGGCCCCTTTTTACTTTCTAGGCTGCAAGAAAGAAAGGCTTCTGAGGCTGCCTCTTAGGGTTGCTCACCCTGTGACCCTGCTGTAGTGTAGCCCAGCAATCTCTTCTAGGCCTGCCTCAGTTTCATTTTGTATTTTTATACTCTGCATGTGCCCCCTCCTTATAATAGACCTATTTGTGTACCCCTATGACAATTAATTTTATTTGCTCTTTTATTTCAAAGTGCGTTCTCTTAAAATACTTCATTTAATTTTTATAACTGCTCTGTTAAGATCATTGTGTCTGTATTGTTACTTCATTTTGTAAATGAAGAAAATGGAAGCCCCAAAAGCTTAAATTGTTTTAGGCTTTCTGTTAAAGGCCTAATATCCAACCATTAGTAAATGACACATTAAGGAATTAGAATTTAGAGCTACAGAATTTTTTTACTGTGCTTCACTTACTACTATAAGTCAAAGCCCTCCTTCTGCAAAATATTTTGAGGCATTCTCCAGTCAAGATTGTCTGAAAGGGGAGAGGGAAGGGAATTTAAGGGGAAAAACGGGGAGGGATTTTGAACAACAAGTATGAAAGACACAGGGATGAGGACTGTGGGGGGGGGGATGGGAGGGAGGTGGGGAGACGGGGCGGGGGGGCTGGGATGGGAGAAATTGACAAAAAAAACTGTACTAGAATAGTAGGGGAAATACAGAATCTAAAGGAAAAAAAAAGATTGTCTGAAATGGCTGTACTGAGTTTTTTTTTGCCCCCCTTATGATGAGCTTTTTTGTTGGCATTAGAGTTTTATGAATTCTAAAGCAGTGGAGAAGGATTTGTAGTGAAAACTCATGCTCCCTATAAGTGCAAAATAGTGGGAAATAACACTTGGGGGCGACTTTTCCCGCACCCCCCCCCTCCGGACTGCCGCAGATGAAAATAAACAAGAAAAGATGTGATCCGCTTGAGGAGGAAAGGTGGCCAGTTTCTCTGAGGAAAAAAAGGCTGTAAGGCCCTTCCTCCAGGGGCTTTTATTGGGTTGTAATATTCAGGAATACAGGGGGCAAGGATCAAACAGTAGAGAGTCTGTCAGGAAGAGAACTTTTAGGGTTTCATGCTCGAACCATTAACATATGAATGAAAGCACTCTTAGCAGAGCAGATTTCACAGGTTTTTCAGGAATTCTTTGTGATGCTAGATTTCCCACCCACCCACACCCACACACATGCTTGAGCAAGGCAAGGAGCTGCATTCCTCCCTGTCAGGTATTCAGGCTTAAGCGGATTAGAGCCAGGAAGTGCTTCTGCCAGAGGGCATGGGGATTCGGGCTTTGTTAAAGGGGGGGGGTAGGCGCGCAGCGAGTGAGGGTCCATCACTCCCTCTTTGTCACAACCCCCCTGAGTCCTTCCATGAAGGCCTCCCAAGTGATTGAGTCTGCCTTACGTTGCCCCTGGATGTGAGAGGTCTTACCCGTTGTTGACTTCCGACCAAGCTTTGGGGGCAGGGAGGAAACTGAGGCAGCGTTTGCTACCAGAGATAAGCTTTGTCTCCTATGGTTCACATTCCAGAGGTCACTGACTCAGCCACAGGGGGTACAGTTACAATTCCTGAAACCAGGCAGAGTGGTCCACAACAATAACATATGGCGGGAACCTTAAAAATTCCCTGTCCCTGAGGTTCTTATGTCATCTGGAAAGGAAGTAACCTTAGGGAAGAGAAGTTAATGACAAGGTAAGTTAATTACATGAGCATACAGAAGAAACAAGACCACAACATATTTTTCTTTCTAAAATTTTTATTTTTATTTTTTAAATTTTTATTTATTTAGTATTAGAAGAGAAGGGAAGGAGAGAGGGATAGATACATTGATCAGTCGCCTCTCACATGCTCCTAACTGGGGTCTGGCATGCCCTAACTAGGGCATGTGCCCTAGACTAGTAATTGAACAAGCAACATTTGGGTTCGCAGGCCAGCGCTGAATCCACTGAGCCACACCCACCAGGGCTCTTTCCAAAAATTTTAAGTGATTTAAAAAAAAACAAGTAGTTATTCAGAAAATAACTGCTCTTTTTAGTTTTTAATCTGACACTGTTACAGTCTGAGGTCAGAGGCCATGGTGGACTGCATAAATCCAAGATTATTTTTAGGTTATTCTTAAGTAGTAAGGTCAGTGTTTCTAATTTAGTTTTTCAAAAAGTTAATGTAACTTTGGTATACTGAAAAAAGTGACAACTAAGAAAAAGTAAGCAGGCCTTTTTCAATGCAAAGGTTACCATGGATGTTTTCTCTAGCAATTACAATCTCTAGAGCAGTTTAATCATTTTTTATTTGCCAAACATAAGTTTGGGGCTGTGCAATTTTCATAGAATATGCATGTTTAAGCATACATTTTAAGTGTCTGAGGTGTATCCTGTAATCTGTGTTATTGTTTAGAAATTGTTCTTGAAATTTTGTCCCTTTAATTTTTTTTCCATCAGGCAAAATTCTTTGAAATGGTAGTCTTGCAAATGCTTGTTGCTAAACCAACATGTTCTTTAAGGAGGGAAAATCCTAAATTGGTAACATGGTTATATGCTTGCCTACTTAAGTCATTGGGAAAGACCTTTTTAAACTCTGAGTTTCCCCTAAGTAGAAAATAACATTCAAGCCACCTAAAGAGTTAGTTAATTGAGGTATTGCTATTTTTCAGTTGAGTCCAGATGTTAAAAAAATTCATATTGTATAACTTTATTATATCACACAATATCACATCAAGTTGTTTTTTTTTATTTAGTTGAATTACTGAGAAATGCAACACAGGTTTTAAATGAAAAACAAGTAGGTATTATAACATTAAAATTCCCTACACAATTCTATTGTTATTTAATTGCATGAACTGTAATTCAGAAGGGATGGGCTTTTCACCAAAGAAATATGTAACTTACAGGAAAGTTTTATGAGTTTATTTGAACCAAATTTTGAGCAGATGCCAAGTAGGAAGATCTCAATGGATTGAGAAAAATGCTTCAGAGAATGGCAGTTTTATAGCTTATTTTATATACTTAGTACCAAAGCAGAAAATACAAGGTTACATGAAATCTGTTTGATGGTAGTTTGATGGTAGTTTAAGGAGGTGGGAGAAAGCAAAGTGGGGAAATGACTAGTTTTGGATGAAAAATGTTGACAAACCTGTAGAGAATTTAATATGAGTTTATTATATGAGTCAAACAGATTGCACTTGCCTGGAAGCAAGATCTCAAGTGGTCCAGGGAATGATAGTTTGCAGTGTCTTCCATGCATTTGAAGTTCATGTACCTACGGAGGTCATGGTAAAAAAATTACAGTGTAGGTAGCATGTATCGGAGAGATACATTCACTACTAGAATGTGCTGAAATGTAAAAAAAAAATAATAATAAACACTGCCAGTTTGCATTTATTATATTTATATAACAAAATACATGATTTTCAGTTTTAATTACAATCTAGAAATTATTTAAAAAACTATAAAGACAAAAACAATTTTCAAATAATGGAAATATGGATATCACTAAAAAATACAACCCAAAAATGTCTACATTAATTAATCACAATCTTCAATAGGTGGCTTTGTAAACAATATTGCTATGATCAAGTCATAAATACTTTTCCAAACACTTGTAAGATGGTTTTGATAAGCAACTCATTTTAGATGCATAGCACTTAACATGTCTTTTGGTTATAGCATGTGTTATAACCAAATTGACAACTTAAACATTATGGCTTAACATTAGTCACATACAAACATGCAGCTTGTCATTACCTTGAACCTCTGCACCCAATATATATAACAATATTTAAGAAAAGAGTTTGTATATTTCAGATCAGCCAAGACCTTTGCATGGTTAAGGAGGGAACTAAGGAAGATTACATTGAAGTTGGAGAAAGCAAGGAGAAGATCAGATAACAGGGTAGTCCACAAGATTATGTGTTCTCTTATGGGTGGTCAAGCTTTAGCTAAGAGAGGTCTGAAAAGAGGTGTGTAAACTAGATGCATGGAAAAAATGGATAGGACTTGCTTACGGCAAAGATAAACCTTTTACCAAAGAAGTTTTATTTCTGGGCCATGACTACTTATTATGACCTACCCAGTTAGGAATTTATGATTACATCACCCTGTGAGGCTACTCTTCATAGAACCCCTTTTTTTTTTTTTTTGTCCAAAAATGCAAAATGGAGGGATATGTGCTTCCTTTACATTGGTGAGTACAGGAGAGTTAATACTTAACATTTACAGTACACAAAGATGGTATTTGGGCAACAAAATAGCAATGAGGAGTCTCATGTTCCACTGCCAGCATTTATGTCTTCGAAGGTGTCTGGAAACGAAAATTACTCCCATATTTCAAAGATATATTTTCCTAAATGCATAAGAACGATGGACAGGGCTTACTTAAAGTAAAGACTGATGTTTGCTAAGGAAGCTTGAGGCCTGGAATGTGACTACCCACCATGACTTGTCCAGTTGGGAATTTATTATATGAATTTATGATCTGACTACACTGTGGTTACTTTGGACCACTGAGCTTTTCAGGCCCTCCATATGGCTCCTCTGAGCTTGTCAGGTTTATTATATGCCCCTTTGTCATTCACAGGTTAAATGATCAATTATTGAGTGTTTAAATAAATTTTAAGGGATTAAACTTGGACAAGTGATAGGAAAGTTGTATTTTTTGAGTGATTATGAGTTATTTCTTACAAGGCTACTTAATTTAAGTCCCTACTTTGGCTTACCTAAAAGATTAAAGTCAGTACCTTAGTCTTGTTTTCCAAAGGAATAAATATTTTATGGGAATTTAGAATTTTGTAGTAACTTTTTTTGGACTCATTTTCATTGATGCCTGTTCTCTGATCCTGTACACCAGTTGGTTGTATGAATAATAACATGAAAAAAGCTTTTTAACTTTGCTTATTTTCTGAGAATTAAAAAAAATTGCCTATTGCTTTACTCAAGGGAGGGGTTTTACTAAAGCCCTATTTAAAACATGCATGGCTGCAGGCACCAGATGCTGCTGGGAACAATGCCACCTCAAGGGGGAGCCCTTGCACAGCGTCTCACACATGGTGGTTGAAGTTTATCAGAAAGGGCCAAGAGCATTCAATGCTCAAATACAGCAGGTGGAACACATAACCCACAAACTATACCCCTGGAGAATAAGCTCAGGTGATCTGGAAGATTGTGCCACTGAGCCCACCAAGACATCTTCATCATAAAACCGTCAAAGCAAGTTTGGGAAACATAGCACATCTACCTAACACACAGAGAACAGATGGGGAAGACAAAGAAAAATGTCCCAAACAAGAGAACAACAGAAATCCCAAGAAAAAGAAAAGAAATAGATAAAATGGAAACAACCCAAATACCAGATGCAAAGTTTAAAGTAATAGTTATAAGGATGCACAAGGACCTTTGGGGGAGAATGGATGATCTCAGGGAGAACTTAAAGAGATAGTAAGCATTAAAAAGGACATAGAAACTATAAACAAGAACTACTTGGAAATGAAAATTACAATATCTGAAATGAAGAATTCAGTAGAAGGACTCCACAGCAGGTTATGTGAAGGACAGGATCAGATCAGTGAACGAGAGGACAAGATAACAGTCTATCCAAAAAAGAAATGAAAAAAAAAGAAGCTTATGAGTACAACATCAAGTGTAATGATATCTGCATCATGGAGGTACCAGGAGGAGCAGCTAGTGAGCAAAGGATAGATATATTGTTTGAAGAAATAATGGCAGAAAATGCCCCTAACACGATGAAGAAAAAAATCACACAAGTTTAGAAAGGACAGAGAGCCCTGATCAAAATGAACCCAAGGAAACCCATACAAATTAAAATGGCAAAGAGTAAAGACAGAGACTCTTAAAGGCAAAGGGAGACAGTTAGTTACCTACAAGGGAGTTCCCATAAGGCTCTCTTCTGATTTCTCAACAGAGATACTTCAGGCCAGAAAGGATTGGCATGAAGTATTCAAAGTGATAAAAAGCAAGAAAATGCAACCAAGAATACTCTACCCATCAAGGCTGTCATTTAAAATTGAAGAACAAATAAAGAGCTTCAATGACCTCCCCCATGGAAAAAAAAATGAAACAAACAAAAAATAAACCTGAAGGAGTTTATTACCACCAAACCAGTATTGCAAGAAATGTTAAAGAGCCTACTTTTGGAAGAAGAAGAAATAAAAGAGTAACATAGGTATAAAAAGTGAAATGGAAATAAATACCTATCAATAATAACCTTGAATGTAAATGTATTAAATGCTGTAGTCTAAAGACATAGGGTAGCCTAATGGATATGAAAACATGATCCATATATATGTTGTTTATAGAAGACCCACCTCAGAACAAAAGATTTATACAGGCTGAAAGTGAAAAGATTGAGGGAAATATTCCATGCAAATGCAAAAGAGCTGGGGTAGCAATACTTAGATCTGACAAAAGAGACTTGAAAACAAAGGCCATAATGAGACAAAGAAGGTCATTACATAATGCTAGAGGGATCAATCCTACAAGATGACATAAGCCTTGTAAACATACAAGCAGACAATTTAGGACCACGTAAATATGTAAAGAGAATCTTGGTGGACTTTAAGGAAGAGATTGACAGCCAATCAGTTATAGTAGGGAATTGTAACACTCCACTGTCATTAATGGATAGAGCCTTCAGACAAAAAATTCAACAAGGAAACAGTGACATTAAATGACACACTGGATCAGATGGATTTAATTGTTCTTTACAGGACGTTTCATCCCTAAGCAGCAGAATATATATTCTTCTCAAGTTCACAAGGAACATTCTCAAAGATAGAACATATCTTAGGACACAAAGTAAGTCTTAACAAACTCAAGAAGATTGAAATCATATCAAGCATTTCCTTGGATCTGTGTGGAATGAAATTAGAAATCAACCTCAATAAAAAGACCCCAAAACATTCAAATACATGGAGGTTAAATAGCATGTTATTAAATAATCAGTGGGTTATGAGTGAGATAAAGAAAGAATTAAAAAATTACCAGGAAAGAAATGAAAGTGAACACACAACAACCCAAATGTATGGGACATAAGAGCAATTGGGAGAGGGAAGTTCATAGCATACATGCTTACCACACAAAGCAAGAAAAATCTCAAATAAAGAATCTAACCTTACACCTAAAAGAACTAGGACAGCAGCAAGAAACAAAGCCCAAAGAAACGCATTAATGAAGATCAGAGCATAAATAAAATAGAGACTAAAAAATCAATACAAAAAGATTAACAAAACCAGGAGCTGATTCTTTGAAAGGATAAGTAAGAATGATGGACCAGACTCATTAGGAAGAAAAGAGAGAATGCCCAAATAAATAAAATAAGAAGTGAATCAGAAATAACAACTGATATCACAGAAATACAAAAGATTGTAAGAAAATATTATGAACAACTCTACACCAAAAAATTGGACAACCTGAGTGAAATGAATAGATTTCTAGAAACATAATCTTCCAAAGCTTTATCAGAAAGAATCAGAAAACCTGAATAGATCAATAACTAATGAAATTGAAGTGGTAGTCAAAAAACTCCCAGCAAACAAAATACCTGAACCAGATATCTTCACAGGTGAATTTTACCAATCATTCAAAGAAGAACTAACACTGACATTTCTCAAATTATTTCATAAAATTCAGGAGGAGGAAAGACTTCCAAGCTCTTTTTGTGAGGCCAGTATTATCCTAATTCCAAAATCATATAAAGACACCACAAAGAATGAACATTATAGACCAATATAGAATGAACATAGATGTTAAAAATCCTCAAAAAAATACATTAAAATCCTCAAATACTAGTAAACTGGATCCAGCAATACATTAGAAAGATTATCCACAATGATCAAGCAGGATTTATCCTGGGGATGCATGTTTGGTGTACATTTACAAACTAATACATGTTATATATAACACAAACAAAATGAAAGATAAAATTCACATGGTCATAATCATAGATGCAGAAAAAGCATTCGATAAAATTCAGCACCATTTATGAAAAAACATCCCAACAAAGTGGAAATAGAGATATCATATGTAACTCAACATAATAAAGGTCATATGTGAAAAATCTACAGCCAACATCATACTCAACAGTTGAAAACTGAAAGTGTTCTTTTTAAAGATCAGAAATAAGACAGGGTTGTCTTTTTTCACCACTCTGATTTAACATAGTACTGGAAGTCTTAGCCATAATGAGTAGACAAGAAGAAGATATAAAAGGCATTTAAATTAGAAAGGTTGAAGTAAAACTGTCATTATTCTCATGTGACATGATATTATACATGGAGAACCCTAAAGATTCCACCAAAAAAAATATGAGGCTTAATAAATGAATTTGGCAAAGTAACAGTATATAATATCAATACTTAGGAATTAATGGGATTTAAAAAAATTTTATTTTATTTATTTATTTTTAGAGGGGAAGGGAAGGAGAGAGAGAGAGAAATATCAATATATGGTTGCCTCTTGTGTGTCCCCTGCTGGGAACTGGCCTGCACCCCAGGCATGTGCCCTGACTGGAATTAATGGGATTTTTATACACCAATAATGAACTGTCAGAAAGAGAAACTATGAAAGCAATCCCATTTACTATTGCAACAACAACAAAAAGTAAGGTACCTAGGAATAAATTTAACCAGGGAAGTAAAAGACTTATATTTAAAAAAACTACAGGACAGAGAAGAAAGAAAGAGGAAGACACAAGTAAGTGGAAGCATATACCATATTCATGGATTGGAAAAATGAACATCCTTAAAATGTCCGTGCTACCCAGAGCAACCTGTAGATTCAATGTAATTTCTATTGTTTGACAAATCTAGAACAAATATTCCAAAAATTTATGTGGAACCAAAAAAGAGCCTGAATATCATCAGGAATCTTGAGAAGAACAATGCTGGAGGTATCACAATGCCTGACCTCAAACTATACTACCTTCCCTGGTTGGTGTGGCTCAGTGGGTTGAGCACTGACCTGCTAACTGAAAGGTTGCTGGTTCGATTCCTAGGTTAGGCACATGCCTGGGTTGTGGGCCAGGTCTCCAGTTGCGGGTGTGGGAGAGGCAACCTATCTGTATAGCTCTCGCACATCCATATTTCTTCCCCTCTCTTTCTTCCACCCTTTCCCTCTCTCTAAAAGTAAAATAAAAATCTTGAAAAAGAAAAAGAAAAACCATACTACGAGGCCATAATAATCAAAACAGCCTGGTGCTAGCAGACGAACAGATATATAGATTAGTGGAATAGAACAGAGAGCTCAGAAATAAACCAATGCTTTTATGGTCAATTAATATTTGAGACAAGAGCATACAGTCTCTTCAATAAAGGGTGTGGGGAAAACAGGATTGGTACACGCAAAAAAAATGAAACTAGACAACCTACTTAAACTATATACAAGAATAAACTTAAAATGGATAAAAGACCTAAATGTAAGTCACAAAATCACAAAAATCCTAGAAGAAAACACAATATTTTTACTGATATATCTCCTTGGGCAAGGGAAACAAAGGGGAAAAACAAACAAACAAGTGGGGCTACACCAATTTAAAAAGCTTCTGCACTGCTAAAGAAACTATCAAAATGAATAGGGAACCCACTGTATGGGATAACATATTTGCCAGTAATACATGAGATAAGGGTATAATTTTCAAAATGTACAAAGAATTTATACATCTCAACACCAGGAATTCAAAAAGCACAATTAAAAAGTTGGCAAAGGACCTGAATAGACAACTTATCTAAAGAGGGCACACAGGTGGCCCATTGATATATGAAAAGATGCTTAGTACCACTAGGCATCAGAGAAATGTGAATTAAAACTGCAGTGATATATCAATTCACACTTATCAGAATGGCTACCATCAGTAAATTGACAAAGTGTTGGCAAGGATGTGCAGAAAAGGATAGACTTATGCACTGTTGGTGGGATTGTAGACTGGTAGAGCTACTGGGGAAAACAGTACTGGTGGGATTGTAGACTGGTAGAGCTACTGGGGAAAATAGGTTTTGGTAGACCTCCAAAACCTAAAAATGGAACAACTTTTTGACCCACCCATTCCACTTCTGGGAATATATCCTAAGCATCCAGAAATACCAGTACAAAAGACTCTATGCACACCTATGTTCATAGCAGTGTTATTTACAATAGTTAGTATCTGGAAATAGCTTAAGTGCCCATCAGGAGATGAATGGATAAAAAAGCTGTGGTATGTTTACACAATGGAATACTAATCCATGCAGCAATAAGAAGGAACTCTTGCCTTTTGGGACAGTGTGGATGGATCTGGAGACTCATGCTAAGGGAAATTTGCCAGTCAGTGAAAGTCAAATAGCATATGATCTCACTTATATGTGGTATCTAATGAACAAAATAAAATAATGAACAAAATAGAAAACAGAATCATAGACATGGAACAGAATGATAGCTGTGGGTAGGGGCAGGTTGTGGGGACTGGATGAAAGAAGATGAAGGGTTTAGGCATAGAACATATTACATATGAACTATGGACACAGGCAGTGGTATGGGTATTACCTGAGGGAATAGTAGACTGTGTGGAGGTGGTCAAATGGGGTAAAAGTGGGGACAATTGTATTAGAACAAACAATAAAATACAGTAAAAATAAAAATAAATATTTACACAATAGAGTACTACTGCACTTTCCACTTTCCCCTTTAGACACATAGCAGAGTGAGGGTTCTACTTTCACTGAGATTAGGCTCTTTTCTCAGTTCAGAAACACCAAAAACATCATGAAGAGTTAAAATTATTAATTCTACTAATGCACCTTTTAAATAATGGTCCTTTTCAAGAGCAGATGTTTATGAGTTTATGCTAAGGCATAGCAGATTGTTTTAGATTTATATTTTACGATAAAATATTTTCGTATGGTAAAAAATAATAACATGTAGGGCAGATATCACTATGAATTGGTCTTGTCTAAAGTATAAAATGCAAATTAGAGGATTATAGGAGAAAGTAATTGATAGTCCTACCACAACAATTTGAAAATAATCTGATGTTTTTTGAAAAAAAGATACTATATCAAATATTCTTGCCATGAAATAAGTTACTACTTAAAATAAGTTTATTTTAGTTACTCAAGCAAGTATTTGTTGAGCATTCACTATGTTCAGGCCCAGTCCTATGCCAGCAAAAGCCAGTGGATCCCTCGCTTTCAGTAATTAAGTACTCTGGCAAGGGACTTTACGTGTGCTTCTGAAGAGAAAACTTTTCCTATCACTTCTGGAATGGTGAGGTGTGGGGCAGGCATATAATAAATAAGTAAATGAACCATTTTGTTTACTTGTTTATTAATACTATTTAAATTTGTTATCAAGTTCTTAAATCTTTTTAAAAAGATTTTATTTATTTATTTTTAGACAGAGGGGAAAGGAAGGAGAAAGAGAAGAAGATAAAGATCAGTGCATGGTTGCCTCTCATGTGCCCCCTACTGGGTACCTGGCTCGGAACCCAGGCATATGCCTTGGACTGGGAATCAAACCAGCAACCCTTTGGTTTGCAGGTTCGCACTCAATCTGCTGAACTACACCAGCCAGGGCTTGGTATCAAGTTCTTGGAAAGAGATGAACCACATGTGTTATGAGAGGGAGCAAGGTATCTTTTCAGAAGCTGTGTCCAGAGATGAAAGTTTAGAAGGAGTGTCCTCTGACCCTATCTCTTTCTCTCTTAGGAGCAATAAAATGTTTTCAGAAAGCCCCCAGCTGACTTCCTTTCATGTCTCATTGGTCAGTATAGATACACAAATGTACTCCTACCCTATCCATCCATTTGGTGTTGAGGTACATTGGGTAGGAATGGATTAAACACATTTGGGATTTTTCTTAAAAATTTGATAGTGAAAAAATACCAACCACTGCACTTTTGTTTAATAATAGCTAAAACAGAGGTGTCAAACTCATTTTCACTGGGGGCCACATCAGCTTCACAGTTGCCTTCAAAGGGTCGAATATAATTTTAGGACTTTATAAATGTAACTACTTCTTAACTAGGGGCAAGGAGCTCGATATTTGGCCCTTTGAATACCACCTCAAGGATGATGTAGCCCCTGGTGAAAATGAATTTGACATCCCTGAGCTAAAAAGTATTAAGCATTTATTATGTGCCAAGCTAAGTGCTCACAGTACCTTATGTGCATTATTTCATTTAATCCTTTTAACAGTATGCTAAGGCAGCTGGAGAACCTGAGGTGTATAGAAAGAAACTTGGGCAATATTGCACCTTGTGCTAGGAATGCTCATCTAGCACTCCCATTCCAGACCTTGTGTTCTCCAAGTGCCACCAGTTGAAAATAAGAAATATATATTTGAAATACTCTCTATATATCTTAATATAATGAAAAAGGAATCGATCTAAATTGATCCAACTTCAGTAGCTAGAAACTCATTTATATTAAGCTTCTTGTTTCTCTACGGTGTGGAACAATTATCTCTGGAAAAAGTCCAGCTATTGTTAATACAACAAGCATGTTTTATGTTAAAATTTGGTTGACTAAGGTTGTATTTGCCAAATTTATCCAATATAAAGTTACCCTTTTGCTTTTTGTAATTAACAAGTAACTTGTGAGAATTTATTGGTATCCTGTTCCCCACCAATCTGTCACCCTATGATTTTAGTATCCATTCTTGCCTGAATAAATTATTACTACCTTGACTGACAAATGGTGATTATTCTATTTGAATCACTTCATAGTTATTATATGGTGATATTCTGATAAATTGTGTTCAAATCCCTAAGATAGATGTTCCCTTAATTTTAAAGTATATTTATCATTTTTTTAACCAATTTATAGAGGTTTGAACAAATGCACATGTTGGTAATAATATAAGTAATTTAAGCAGCAGAAATTTTTTTCAAGTTCATTTTTAAATTTTATGTGTTTGTATGTGTGTGTTAAAGATATATTTCAAAATTTGAATATGGTTGTTATCTTTTTACTTGGCATTTGTAGAATCTCAGAATGTACATATATTGGTACCTCCTTGTTACTGAAAAGGTGTTGGCTAAGGACACTGGCCTGTTGTGCAGAGACTGCCCCCTGCCTCCCCTAAAGGGAAAAGAAGTTCAGTAATGAGTCATAGAGCCTAGGAAATGTGAAACACCTTTGGAAGGCAAGGATTAGCAGTATCTGTCCCCACCTCAATATATGTTAATTCTAGGTTCAATACTGGGATATTTAAAATAAAACCAAAACCAACTAAACACAAACCTTGCCATAGGCTAGCACTAAATATTGCAATTACTTAATAAAAAGGATACTTTAACAGCAGAATTATTAGGAAGTAATCTGAGTGGTAGAAGATTTCATAGAAAGTTTAGTATTAAGCCATGGGCTTATCTGACATTATCTTTATTTCTTTTCTTAAATTTATTTTTACTTTTTGCCTGGTGCGAGTCAGGCACTCACACTGTTAAGGAGCACGTTCTCACTAATAGCTAGGGAGAAGGAGATTCAAAAGTACTGGTAATCTTGAAGTGACTGAAGGGGTTTCAAAAACTGGGTTTGAGATTTAGTTTGGTAAGATACTTGCTCTGGTCCTTGTGACAGGACTGCAGGGACATGTTAGTGATTGTGCCAGCAGCTACCACATAGTCATTTTCTATGCTATTGAGAACATCAGATCACCTTAATCTAAGACACCTTTTATTTCTTCAAATGAGGATGGTGACAGTGTGCTGATGGACATTTCTCAGCTTTCTTAATGTGGTCCACTCTATAGGACTTAGAATTCAGTTAGTGATAGTAATTTAACAAAAATGTGCAGGTTTTACTGAAGAAAATAGTAAAAAATGGTTTTCCTAAAATTGTGGTTTCTCAAATGACCATATCTTGGACATACTATTTTCTGAAGTGCTTTTGCTTCCCTTTGGATATTTCAGGTATTGCCAAGCTCTTCCACTTTCTGTGCTGTTATCAATGTATAGAAACAGTTATGTACACCATTCCCAATAAGCATCTAAGATTTGTGGGCTGTGATCAGTATCATCTCTTTGTGGCACTATAAACCAGTGAGAAAACTTGTATGCACCTCATTGGTTCAACACTCAAGGCATTTCTCCTCTGACTGTAGGATATGTGGACTAAGGATCAGGAGTAGTAGCTTCCTTTTTCATTTTGCTAAGAATTTCATATTTATCTCTAGATGAATTGCTCAGCCTTTCTTTGTGAGAATTTTGTCATCCATATAACTGGGAATAGTGAATGTTGTTAACTAGCCATACTGTTCATCTGTAATATAGCTGGAGAGAGAGTAGGTTATATTTTTAAGATGAAAGATAGATTCTTTCTAATGTGGTAAAGGGAATACTAGTCTACCTTCACCAGGTCACCTCTCCCCACCCAGGTCTTTCACGTTCCTGGAAAAAAAGCTACTAAATTGGCAAACTATATGCTTAACTTCTTGATTCCCTAGATTTTATTTTTGAGAAATGCTCTCAATTTTTTTCCAACTTAGAGAAATTTACCTATGTAACTCCCCTTAGTCCTTAAGAAAATTGCTGCTGGCACTGTTAATATTGTTGTCCTCCTGGGAGAACCTTCAAATGGGAAGACCTTCTATTGCAGAAGAGGAGTTGTTTTCATCTGACATGAAAACCACTTTTATTTTTATTTAATAATGGGATGTAAATTGTTCTCATGATTAGTATTCATTCCATCAACACATTTATTGCATATCTTCTAGGAACGAAGTAGTTCCAGCAGCAATGCAGATAAGGCAATAGACAGTTTGAGTCTTACTTAATTTTTGTAAGTTTGGTTGCAATTTGAAACAATGTCATTATAAGCTCAATATTTTGTTGTCATTGTGGCACAGACAGCGAGTTAGTTTTTTGTTGCTGTTTTTTACCATTTTTGTCTTCTTGCTAGTAAACACAATCCTTATTTTATTTAGAATCAGTTTTGTGCTTACTTAAAGGATGACATTTTCTAACTTCCTTTGTCTGACTGTACACCTTAATTCTGAGCAATGAATATAAGTGAAAGTGCTCTGTGTGACTCCAGGAAAGACTGATTAAAGGAAATTGGGAGAAATGCCCCTTACAGTCTTTACTTTCCTCTTTCCTGTGACCTAGTTAGTATGTGGATGTGATGTTTGGAGCTCCAACAAATATTTTTAAAAAATTATTGTTATTCTTTTACAGTTGTCCCAATTTTTCCCCATTTGCTTTCTTCCACCCAGCCCACCCCCCATTCCCACAGTCAACCCCCACACTATTGTCCATGTCCATGGGTCATGCATTCATAGATGTTTTTTAACAAGTGTTCTCCTTCTTTCCACCATTATCTCGCCCCCTTCCCTCTGGCTGCTGTTAGTCGGTTCTATATATCCATGGCTCTGGTTCCATTTTGCATGTTAGTTTATTTTGTTCATTAGATTACTTATAGTGAGATTATATGGTATTTGTCTTTTACTGACTCCCTTATTTCATGTAGCTTAATATTATCTAGTTCCATCCATGCTGTTGCAAAAAGTAGGAGTTCCTTTTTTTTTTTTCTGCAGCATAGTATTCATTATGTAAATGTACCACAGGTTTTTGTTCTGCTCATTTATTCATGGGCACTTAGGCTGTTTCTAGCACTTGGCTATTATAAACAGTGCTGCTATGAAGCTGCTATGAACATAGGGGCCATAGTTCTCTTGAATTGGTGTTTCTATATTCTTAGGGTATATTCCCAGCAGTAGAATAGCTGGTTCAAAAAGGAGTTACATTTTTAATTTTTTGAGGAGATTCCATACTGTTTTCCACTGTGGCTGCACTGGTCAGCATTTCCACCAACAGTGCACTAGGGTTCTCTTTTCTCCACATTCTTTTCAGCACTAGTTGTTTGTTGATATATTAATGATAGCCATTCTTCTAACAGGTATGCAGTGATATCTCATCACGATTTTATTTTATTTTTTTAAAATACATTTTATTGATTATGCTATTTAAGTTGTCTCAATTTTCCTCCTTCACCCCCCTATACCTAGTATCCCTGTACCCTCCAGCAATCCCCCTGCCACTTAGTTCATGACAATGGGTAATGCATATAAGTTCTTCACCTACTTCACTTCCTATACTGTTCTTAACAGCCCGTGGTCTAGTTTGTGTCTACTAATTTGTATTTCTTAATCCCTGTACCTTTTCCCCATTCTTCTCCTTCCCCCTCCCAACTGATAACCTTCCAAATGATTCCATATCTATGAATCTGTTCCTTGTCTGCTTGTTTGCTTAGTATGTTTTTTAGATTCAAGTATTGATAATTGTGAATTTATTGCCATTTTAATGTTAATCATTTTGATCTTTTTTCCTCTATAATTCCCTTTGGCATTTCATATAATAATGGCTTGATGTTGATGAACTCCTTTTGATTTTTTATGTCTGGGAAGCACTTTATCTCACCTTTGATTCTAAATAACAGGTTTGCTGGATAGAGTAACCTAGGTTGTAGGTTCATGCTTTTCATCACTGTGAACATTTCTTTCCAGTGCTTTCTAGCCTGCAAAGTTTCTTTGGAGAAATCAGCTGACAGTCTTATGGCTATTCCTTTGTAGGTAACTATTTGCTTTTCTCTTGCTGCTTTTAAGATTCTCTATCTTTAACCTTTGGCATTTTAATTATGATGTGTCTTGGTGTGGTCTTCTTTCTGTCCGTCTTGTTTGGGACTCTGTGCTTCCTGGACTTGTATATCTATTTCCTTTGCCATATTAGGGAAGTCTTCTTTTATTATTTTTGTCAAGGAAGTTTTCAATTGCATGCTCTTTCTCTTCTTCTTCCGGCACGCCTATGATTCAGATGTTGGTATGCTTGAAATTGTCCTAGAAGTTTCTTAGCCTATCCTCTTTTTCCTTCAGTTTTTTTTTTTAGTGTGTGTGTTTATTTTTAATTATTTTTTTTCTTCTTGCTGTTCTGATTGAATGCTTTTTCATCCTTATGTTCTAAAGTGTTGATTTGATTCTCAGCCTCATCCCCTTCACTGTTGGTTCCCTGTAAATTTTTCTTTAGTTCACTTTATGCAACCTTCATTTCTGTCTGGGTCTCTTTTAAACTGTTGAAGTACCCAGTGGGTTTCTTGAACATCCCGATAACCAGTGTTTTCAACTCTGCATCTGGTAGGTTGCATTTTGTTAAGTGTTTTTTTTTTTTTTTTTGGAGTTTTGTTCTGGTCTTTCATTTGGGCCATATCTGTTTTTTTCCTCATTTTGGCAGCCTCCCTGTGTTCGTTTTCATGTATTAGGTAGAGCTGCTTTGACTCCCTGTCTTAGTGTCTTGGTCTATTGTAGAAAAACATACCTGTAAGTTGTATGGGTGGAGACTTAGGTAATTGCCAGGGTGGGCCAACCTGTGTCACTGCTTTGTGGTTCTATGCCAGGGCGGGCTAGGAGGACAGGGGACATTGCTGTTGCCTGGCTTCTGGAGTTTTGCCCAGGAGGAAGCTGTTTCCTGGCACTCAATCTGTTGCTAGTCACTGTAGTTTCTTTCCTTATGCCACTAGTGCCTTTACAGCTGTTGCCTTGGTGCTGAATTCCAGAATGGGTGAGTCTGTGTAGGTCCTAAGTCTCTGCAGGCCCCTTAAGAGGAGTCTCCTGAGAATCCTGCAATTTCTTCCACCACCCAACACCCATTGCTTTTTACAGCCAGAATTTATGGGGTCTTTTTTTCCTGGCACTATAACCCTACACTGGGTGGTCTGGTCTGGTCCGGGGCTGGCATCCCTTGCTCCCTAGGTATCCCTCCCAATTTTTATCCACTACATGTGGATGAAGGACTGCTTGTTCCCATCTCTGTACCTCTCTGTGCCACTTTGTGTTTCTGGGTCTTTCCATGTGTCTCCATGTCTCCACTTGTCCTACCCATTTGGATGAATGTGGCTCCTTTAAATCCTTGGTTGTTGAATTTCTATATAGGTTGGTTTTCTGACAATTCTGGGTGATATATGTTTTGTAGTCTAGTTTTAATTTTTGCTAGTTGTGTGAGGATACGAGGTGTATTTACCTATGCCTCCAACTTGACCCTCTCACTGTGGTTTTAATTTGCATCTCTCTAATGGCGAGTGATATTGAGCATCTTTTCAGGTGTTTATGGGCCACTTGTATGTCCTCCTTAGAGAAGTATCTGTTCAGGTCCTTTGCCTAATTTTTAATTGTATTATTTGTCTTCCTGGTGTTGAGTCATATGAATTCTTTATATATTTTGGAGATTAAACCCTTGTTCGATGTATCGCTGGCAAATATGCTCTCCATACAATCAGTTCTCTTTTTATTTTGATGATGATTTTTTTAGCTATGTAGTAGCTTTTAATCTGATGTCATCTCGTTTGTTTATTTTCTCCTTTATTTTTCTTGCTCTAGGAGACATACTGGCAAAAGCATTGCTGTATGTGATATCTGAAATTTTATTGTCCACGTTTTCTCTTAGGACTTTTATGGTATCACAACTTATTTTTAAGTCTTTTATCCATTTTGAGTTTATTCTTGTGTATGGTGTAAGTTGGTGATCTAGTTTCATTTTTTTGCATGTTCCAGTGTAGTTCTCCAAATGCCATTTATTGAAGAAGCTATTTTTACTCTGCTGTTTGCTCCTGCCCCCTTTTTCAAATATTAATTGTCCATAGAGACTTGGGTTTATTACTGGGCTCTCTATTCTGTTCCATTGTTCTATGTGTCTGTTATTATGCCTGCACCAGGCTGTTTTGATTATAGTGGACTTCTAGTATAGTTTTATATCAGATATTGTGATCCCTCCAACTTTATTATTCTTTCTCAAGATTGTTGAGTCTGTTTGGGGTCTTTTTTTTTTCTTATAAATCTTTTCAGTACTAGTTCTAGATCAGTGAAATATGCCAATTGTATTTTAATAGGAGTTGTATTGAATCTATAGATTGCTTTGGAAAGAATGGATATTTTAATGATGTTAATTCTTCTAACCTATGAACATGGTATATGAGATGTGTCCAGAAGGAATCCAACCATATCATATGGAATATAGAGACATTTACTGAAGAAGATACAAGATACAACAAATATTGTATATAGGACAGTGATGCCTCAGTCCCCTTCAAAGCAGACATCTGGAACCTCACACAGTTTTCCCAGTCACCATCTGTTGTCCCATTGTAATTTCCTGAATCTCAATGATGGTCTGAAATGTCTTTCCTTTCAAAGGTGATTTTAGTTTTGGAAAAAAACCAGAGGTCACAGGGTACCAAATCTGGACTGTAGGTGAGCTGGGTCACCAGGGTGATTTGGTGTTTCTTCAAAACACTCTGCACAAGATGTGATGCAGTCTCCTTGTCATGATGAAGCTGCCAATCACCAGTTGCCCATAGCTGTGGCCTTCTGAGTCATCCAAATAGTTTCTATGGAGGAATTGTCCAGCTTAATGCAAAATTTGATGCAGATTTGTTGCTCTGCTCACTCAGTCATTTTGAATACACTGGCCACACATACACATGCTCACTCAACTGTGTCTTTTGCCTCCACTGACTAGTACAATGAAGTCACCATTGCTCATGTATGTGTATTTCAGTCCACTCTCTTTGGCTAAAAGGTTACATAAATGTTGCATAAACTATTCTTGTTATATTATCAATGGCTGGAATTTTTCTGGACAGACCTTTCATATGTTTTCATTTATTTGTATTTTTCTTGTTTTGTTTTTTAAGTGTTCTATAGTTTTCTGAGTACAGGTCTTTTACCTTCTTGGTTAAATTTATTCTTAGGTACTTAATTTTGTTGTTGCTATATTAAATGGGAGTTTTTCCTAGTTTCTCTTTCTGATAGTTCATAGTTGGTGTGCAAAAATGCTATCAATTTCTGAATGTTGACTTTGTATCCTGCTATTTTGCCAAATTCACTTATTGGGGTGAATAGTTTTTTTGGTAGATAATATAAGGTTTTCTATGTAGTGCATCATGTTATCTGCAAATAATGACAGTTTTACTTCTTTCTTTCCTATTTGTATGCCTTTTATTTCTTTTCTTATCTGATCTCTGTGGCTAGAACTTTCTGTAATATGTTGAATAAGATTAGTGAAAATAATCACCCTTGTCTTGTTCCTGATCTTAAGGGAAGAGCTTTTAGTGTTTGTGCATTGATTATGATATTGGCAGTAGGTTTTTCATATATGCCCTTTTTATGTTGAGGTGTGCTCCCCCTATTCTCATTTTGCTGAGTGTTTTTATCATAAGTGGGTTCTGGATTTTATCAAATGTTTTTTCAGCATCTATTGATATGGTCATGTGGTTTTTGTCCTTCATTTTGTTTATGTAGTGGATTATGTTTGTTGATTTTTGAATGTTGTTTCATCCTTGCATCCCTGGGATCAATTTCTCATGATTATGATGTATGAGCTTTGTGATGTATTGCTGGATCTGGATTGCGAGTGTTTTGTTGAGGATTTTAGCATCTGTGTACATCAAAGATATTTGCCTGTTGTTTTCTTTCTTTGTTGGGTCTTTCCTTTACCTGTTTTTGGAATTAGGATAATACTGAGCTTCTAAAAAGAATTTGGGAGGGTTCCCTCCTCTTGAATTTTTTAGAAAAGTTTGAGAAGGATAGGAGTTAGTTGTTCTTGGAATGTTTGGTAAAGGGCATGAGTCAGAAAAGCCCACCTGGGGTGAGAACCCAGAGCTATCCAATAGCAAAGGAAACGGCATTTTCAATGGGAACTCATATTTCAGATTTGGATATCTGTGCTTTTTATGTTCCCTGTTCTACTATCAAAATATTTGAATGAAAAATGGACAAGTTTCTTGAAAAAGAGAATTTGCCAAAATTGCCTCATGATGTAACAAAGCATATGAATAGAAGTATATTTCTATTAAAGAAGCTGATATTGTTGTCACAAACCTTTTCTCTTAACACATGAAAACATGCAAAAGCCTTCCTGAATAAACAAAATCGCTGAAGGTTTAGACTGAGCAGTGAAAAAGAATCAGCCATGTAATGATCTGGGAGAGAGGGTTTTACACAGGAGGAAACAGCCAAGTGCAAAGCCACCAATGTAAGAGCCTCCTTGGTGAGGTTGCTGATGTGTGCTGGGACCACATCTTTCAGGATCTCCTATGAATTTGGCAGACTGCATTTTATCATAATTTAAACTAGAAACAAGTGGAAGGTATTAACTAGAAGAGTATTATAATCTGATTGGAGATTTCACAAACCTATTTGGCTGCTGCATGGAAGATAGACTGCTGAGGGCAACCATGGAAGAAAGGAGACCACTTAGCAGGTTTTAGAATAGTTTGGACACAGGAAAATTGTGACTTGGACAAAGGACATGGTGAGAAAATGTCAGAAAATGGAATATATTTATTTTGGAGGCAGAACGTATGGGTTTTGCTATAGTATTGGGCTCGGGAGGTGAACTTTCTAATGAGGGTGTTTCTCATGCAGCTAATGGTGGCTTAAGCAGAGGATGAATAATGTAGTGTTTTAGACCACAGACCATACAACTCTGAGTTGGTTGCTTTAGCTCCCACAGTTATTAGTGGTGTGACTTTGACCAGGTTATGCTGTAATTTCAGTTTCCTCATTTGCAGAATGGAGATCCACCTTGAATGTGGCTGGAAGAATTAAATGAGAAAACGTACATTAAAGTGTTTACAACAATACCTAATGATCAAATAATAAATGGTGAATACATATTAGTCATTACTAATTTCCTAAGTAAAACATCACACATAAAAAATGTCTACATTAGAAAAAGCTTTTTGTCAAAACACACATACTATAGATCAACATTTATCATGGTCAGCATAACTTTAGGCCTTGTAGTACCCATGTAAGAGAACAGACAGCACCACCTACACACACACACACACACACACACACACACACACACACACACACACACACACAGAGTATGAGCTAAATAAGAGGGCTGCAGTCATGCTGTAGAGATATCTAAGCTGTTTGCCACATGTTGGCAGTAGAATAAGGAGACTGATTTTCTAACCTGACCCAGAACCGTCAAAACAGAAATTACCTCCATCTGCAGAAAGGACAACATAAAGGTGATAGGAAAATGACCTGTGCTATAGGCTAGCTCACAGCTGATGATAGGAACCTAAAACATGATGTATGCTCGGCACTTTTAGGGGAAATGCCAGAAATTATGAGCCTACCAAAACAAAGACAACCTAAGGTACTAGTTTCGTCACTGTGGGAAACAACTTTCTTTAAGAATGTATGTACTAAAATTAAGGAAGTTGAAAGTCAAGTTGTTCAGTGATATCTCAGCTGTACCTCAAGAGAAATCATATCCTCACCCCAATGCCCCCAATGTTAAATGCTGATATGTGTTAGTCCCATTATCTTAATATAATTTATATTTTTTATTTTTATAAAATTCTTTTTTCAAAAAGAAATTATGGGACTATTTAAAGATTCACATTTCTTGTGCTCTGTGCAGATGTTTCCCTCACCCTGCCTTCCACCCTACTGCCCTTGACATGAAAGGGCCACTGTAAGGGTTTCTAACAAAATGTATCATCTAGGAAGAAAATATGACAGAATCATTGGGATCAACCCAAACTACTTGCATTTCTTTGGTAGATCAGTTAAATGCTGTTTTAAAAACACAAAAAATTCATTTTAAAGTCAACCACTGTCTCCAGATCATTACAGAAAACACTGTAGGGACGTTTCAAAAGTTTTTTAAAAGCTCTTGACACATAAAACAAAAATTACAGTCTAAATGTCAACAGTGTTCACACAGAGCTTCACAGTGGGCCTACTGTACTATGTGTAAAGAAACTTGGCATTTTGTCTAAGAATAAGTCAATAACAGAAATGCAATAATAAATGCCTTGGTTTCTTGCTATTACAGGACTCTCTACTGCCGACTTGCACTGAACAGGAGCATGCAGGTTTAAATAACAGCTGGCAGCAAAATCTGACAGGGGAGGCAGTATTATTTTTAAATTGGAGAATTGTTTTTCATATATTTCTTTTCTTACATGTTCTTTGCCAATTTTACCATCATTTTTCATTCCAAAACTGAATACATGTCTTCAAAGTGACAGGGAAGTCTACATTGAATCAATAAATGTGACTCCCTCCAGCCCCCCATGGCCTCAAATAACTTTAGTACATAAGCATCAGCCTTTTATTAATTTGACAAGCCTTCAGAAATGAGAAAAAGTAATTTATGTTGGCAATTTGATTAACAGGCTTCCATGAACACGAATTCCTATAAAGTTAACAAGTATGAACCATTCAAGACAAACCAAGAAAAGTTCTTAGAAACCTTTCAAATGAAAAAAATAGAAGAATACTTTTGGCAAAGTGGGTGCATAGTCCTCATCCAGGTGCTTTCGCTACTTTATTCATGCTGACTTTCTGCAGAACCTGTTAAGTGTCTTAGGCCAGACTTGCTTCTGTAGGACTGTGCTCATGATTTGGGGAACCTTCTTCATTTCTTCCTCTGCTCCAACCACTCTATTTGCTATGGTGCAGCACAACTCATCTTGATTGGAGTAAGAGGAATTTCAGGTCAGAAGCAGTATATTCTATTGAGATTAATCACAACAACCTTGGTACCATGTTAAATTCAATAGCACTTTCTGTGCCTCCCTTTCTTTGTCAGGATGTAAGTCACAAGTCCACTATCTGAGCCTGTGGGCTATAATGACTATTCCTACCACACCTGATTTTCATCACTTAGCTCACACACTGACTGACACACTGACTGACACACTCCATGGGGGCCTCTGAGAGGCTGTTCATACTCCCTGTAGGGTATCTGTGCTTAACTCGTACGTGAATTCATGCATTTTTTCTTACTTTATTGGAAGCCTTGCCATTGGGGTTGTATTCCATTAAGAAAGATTGCTAGGTTATTTTGAATAAGTCACTTGCTTGTTATTTAAAAATATCCCCCTTTATTCTTGGTAATATTCCTTGTTTTGAAGTCTTCTTTTTCTGATAATAATTAACCACTCAGTTTTTCTTATAGATAGGGATTGCATTGTACATCTAAAAAGGTTTTTTCGTTGATTTTAATAACACACAGTGGCCTAATCTATTTATTTAGAAGTTAGACTCCTGGAAATCTTAGTTGTATGGAAAGTAGCTTTCACTTTTGGGAAAAACAGTTTTCTAAATCATTAAAGTAAGGGCTATATAACACAAGCACTTTGCCCATAGCAAAGACCTTCACTTCTGTCTCAGTGATGCCTAACTGGTCTCCCTGCTCCCATCCTTGGTTTCTGTGAGCTGTCTTTTAAGTGTCGATCATTGACTCTCTCTCCGTCTCTCTCTCTTTTTAAAATATATTTTATTGATTATGCTACTACAGTTGTCCCATTTTCTTTCCTTTATTCCCCTCCCACCTGTGCACCCCCTCCCACTCCATTCCTCCCCATTAGTTCATATCCACGGATCATACATATAAGTTCTTTGGCTTCTACATTTCCTATACTATTCTTAACCTCCCCATTGTCTACCTTCTTCGTATCGTTTATGCTACTTATTTTCTGTACCTTTTCTCCCTCTCTCCCCACTCACCCCGCCCCCCGCCCCCCCCCGCTGATAACCCTCCATGTGATCTCCATTTCTGTTATTCTGTTCCTGTTCTAGTTGTTTGCTTAGTTTGTTTTTGTTTTTGTTTTAGGTTTGGTTGGCTAATAACATGTGAGTTTGTTGTCATTTTACTGTTCATAGTTTTGATCTTCTTTTTCTTAGATAAGTCCCTTTAACATTTCATATAATAAGGGCTTGGTGATGATGAACTATTTTGACTTGACCTTATCTGGGAAGCACTTTATCTGCCCTTCCATCTAATGATAGCTTTATTGGGTAGAGTAATCTTAGAGCTAGATCCTCGCCTTTCATGACTTTGAATACTTCTTTCCAACCCCTTCTTGCCTGCAAGGTTTCTTTTGAGAAATCAGCTGATAGTCTGATGGGAACTCCTTTGTAGGTAACTGACTCCTTTTTTCTTACTGCTTTTAAGACCCTCTCCTTATCTTTAATCTTGGCTAATGTAATCATGATGTGCCTTGTTGTGTTCCTCCTTGCTTCCAACTTCTTTGGGACTCTCTGAGCTTCCTGGACTTCCTGGAAGTCTTTTCATTTTTCATTAAATTGGTTTTAGGAACATCTGATTACCAAAGAAACAATACCATGTATTATAGGCATGAAAGTTAAAAACACAAAGCAAATTAGACTAAATATTTATCCATTGTGACCAATAAGAAATGAACAATATTATATTTTGTAAAGTCTTTTATTCAATATAGGAAATTTCATTTTCAAATTTCATTTTAAATATTAAAAAATGGAAATTGCATTTGAAATGAATACATTGTTAGAACTTAGGATTCAACTTCATAAATAAGGATACTATGTTCTCTATTTAGGGTAGCAATGTCAAATGTTTGCCTGTATTATAGACTTTATAAATGATTCTTTTCTGTCTCTTCCCATTTTAACTAGGAATGTTCTTAGAAGTAGATAAAGGCACCTTACAGACTAGTAATAATTCTTCTGGTTTGGGATCCATGACCTTTGTTGTGTATGCAGATGTGAAAAAGTGTATATTGCTTTGTGTTTCACCAACTTGATGAGAAGTCTAATGTAGTATAGAAGGTATATTACTTCTAGTATTTTCCAGTTTCACACAGTCATAATTTTCTGATTCTGTATGTACATTATTATATCAGTACAATAAAATTTACTTTACTTATCCTTACCTTCAGCTCTACTTATCCTTATTGCTCAATTCCCTCATTCTTTTTTTCCCACCCAAGAATATGTTTATTGATTTTATAGAGAGGGGAAGTGGGAGGAAAGAGAGAGAAACATCCACATGGGAGAGAAAAATCAATTGATTGCCTCCCATATGCTCTCTGAGTGTGACTGCAACCCCTAAGGTTGGTATGTGCCCTGACCGGGAATCAATCCCACAACCATTTGGTGTATGGGTTGACGCTCTAAATAACTGAGCCACCTGGCCAAGGCTCTCAATCTTTGTTTCTAATAAAGTGATCTTTGGGACAGGATTAAAAGTTAATACAACCTTGGACCTTCTAGTCATTGCAGAGTCCTGTCATGCTTTCATATTGTAGCAAAAAAATAAACAGATTGAAATTGTGTCATTGAAGGGGAAATAATAACAGGGCCCTCAAAGGTGCTCTTAGTATTGTAGACATATATAATTTCCTAACAAGTACTTTTTCCTATTATGAGGCAGGTAATGATGAAATACCTGTTAACAAGATAGCTCCCTTTCCAGGAAATGTGAACATATCCCAATTTCTCCTCATGGTCAAGAAAACTGATCCTGTAGCTTCAGGTGAAAGTTCTGCATTCTTTGATCTTTTCTCAGCCAGTCCTGGTCACAGCTTCCAGTGGCTGCTGAATTTAGTATATTCCATGTTCCTTCTCATCAGCTGCTACGGGTGAGGAGCATGTGGGGAGATGGGCATCACTTCCATGTTACTCACAGGGACAAGAATGCTTGTGCAGCATCTCCCTGATGGTAAATATCAGAGCTGCAGTTTGAACCCATGCCTTCTGACTCTGAAGCTTACATCCTTCTACTAATACCCTTGTTATTTCTTATAGCAGTTTTTTGAAAAAATGAATGACTGAAACTTACATCTTTTGGCCCTGCAGAATGAGGAGAGATGAAGAGAAAGATGGCCTAGTTAAGCAGTATTTTACTTTGTTATCTCAACTTTGTCATAGAAAAGCAGTGTCAGGATTTGCACATATTGTGAAACGATCACCACAGTAACTTTAGTGAACACCCATCACCACACATATTTACAGAATGTTTTTGTTGTGGCGAGAACTTTTAAGATCTACTGTCTCAGCAACTTTCAAATATGCAGTACAGTTTTTAAAAAATATTTTATTTATTTATTTTTAGAGAGAGGGGTAGGGAGGAAGAGATGTGGAGAAACATCAATGTGGGGTTGCCTCTTGTGTGCCCCCTGCTGGGGACCTGGCCTGAAGCTGAGGCATGTGCCCTGACTAGGAATTGAGTCAGTGATCCTTTGGTGTGTAGGGCGCTCAATCTACTGAGCTACACCAGCCAGAGCACACAGTACAGTTTTTGTCAGCTATTGTCACATGTTGTACATTCCCATGTCTTATTTATTTTATAACTAGAAGTTTGTAGCTTTTGACTCCTCATTGTATATCTAAACTTAATATAATTTATTTGTTAATTACTGTATGTTGCTGTGCATAATGAGCTCCTGTGTATGATGTGCACCTGTGGCTTTGTGTGCATTATACATGGGATTACTATACCCATTATTATACCCATGGTATGCAATCATGATAGCATATATAATGCACATCCTTATTTTTCCCTCAAAAATTTGGGCAAAAAGTGCTAATTATACATAGCAAAATATGGTATATAATTTAAAGTGGCATTAAAGAGAAACAAAGTAATGCCATTGTTTCCCTCACAATGCTGTTTATTGCCTTTAAAGTACCTAGAATCAGGAAGTTTTTAAAATTAAAGCCTATTACCTTGGTTAGAATGTTTCAAAGAAATGGGACACTTTTTTTTTGTTGTTCTGAAGAAACGTCCGGTGACAATGTCCTGAGCCCATGTCTCACCTTTTGATCTGTTCACAGCAAAGTCAGAGCTTCTCAAGCCACAGTGTTTCCCTGTGAAGACAAATGGTGCAGAACCAAGCAGGTCTTTCTCCGGGATATGTAGTCGTTTTTATAGTCCTGGCCATTGGAGTGGTCAGGTTTAACAACTTAACTCAAGACCACACAGGGAGCTGGAGAAAGAGCTGGCAAAAAGAACGTCTGCCTTCCAGCCAAATAGTCTTTTCCTAAAACTATCTACCTTCCTCAGGAAAATAGTCTTAAAAGCAGCCTAACCTCCACCAAGAACCTGGGCTGGAAGATGAATACAGCCATCCTTTGAGACTTCTTATTCATTTACTGTTTCCACTGCGCAAATTGTGCACTCTGAATCACCAGGATGAGTCAGGAACACAGGGCACTTTGATGTGAGGGTGAGGAGTCTCTGAAGCCATGCCTAGTAGTGCACCTCCCAATAAAATCAGTAGTGAGGAGTAGTTGTTATAACATATGTGTGAGTTTGCAAATAGCTTTACTTTATTGTTCAGTTTTATTGGTTCTTCATTGAAGGGATCGCTGAAACTTGGAGGAAGTTGCTTCTCCTATGAAGGGTGTTGGACTGCTGCTGGACACAGAAGCTCACCTCCCTGACCCTTTTACTAGTTAAAAGGCTTAAACTGTCATTGATCTTTTGGCAAGTTCCATTTAGAGCCAAGTTTCTTTTATAATCCTCACCATCCTCATCATTAGGATTTTCATGCCAATTGTCTAATATTCTCTAGCTGCTAGGCTATATTTTAAGATAAAGGTTTGCTTTGTGCATATTCTGCTCTTACAGAATTTTGAGTACCATAACGATCTCTTCAGGAATTCTTTTGATTTACTAATTTAATGTCAAATAGAGAGTCATAAAGACTAGTGTTCTGTAAGCTTCCTCTTGTTACTAGAATATGCCTCCAAACTTTTTTGTTTTTAAACTGATGTCTTTGAGCACCTATTGCTACCATCCTGTTAGAAGTTCCATTTGCCCCGTTTTGAAGTGTCCAGACCTAGGCAAGAGATAGGTAAATAAACCACAGGCAAGCCTGCTGTATTCTACAGTTACTTTGAATTTTTTTTGGATTCATCACTTAGTGTAGGTGGCAAACACTGTTGAAAAGACAAAAAACAGTTATAGAAACCTGCTATGGTACATGTTCAGGAGTGATGTCCATGCTTAGCAACAGTGTATTTTTATAGGTGCTTCTGAGTGGACTCATGCCTTGTGATCTGTACAGAGTTAATAAATTTTGCTAAGTGTAAATTCTCTTTGGTCTTGGCACCAAAAGTAAAACAGTGTAGAATCCAAGGTTGTGTGCATAGAACAGGTGTTGATTAGTGCAGTGAGGGAACTAAACCACCAGGTGGCTCAAGTATATAGCATCTGCACTTAGTCCTTGATAATTACACTGAAGTTTTGCAATTGCTTTGAGCTTCACAGAGACCATATAGTAAACGTCACTGTGAGAACTGTTTTCTTTTCCCCACACATTCTTAGAATGTTAAAGTAAAAGATTGCCTATTTGAATTCTGTTACTGTTAGCATTTATAAATTTTTGGCTCCAAACACTGTTTTGCTTAGATTTACATGAAAGCTTGAACATTATTCCTGTTTTTGGCTGAAGTGCCCCAAACTGTTATCTTAGAATTTTATGATAATTTTTAATCTGTTTGTTGCCATATATTGTCCACAGTTAAAAATAAAATGAATGGGTATTTAATTTTACTTATGAAATTTAAACTGTCAGCATGGTTTATATTGACTTATTTTATGCTTCTATTATATAGAAAATAGAAAGACACACAATACCTGAGAAATTGAGACATACCTTTTTGGTAAATTTATTATTGCTCAAGAAGAATTTAAAAACCTGTTTTATTCCATGAGAAGGAAGTTGCTCAGGAGCTTTCCACTAACATTAGACAGAAAGGATTAAAATGCCAAAACATTTGCTTTATTTTAGAATATATGTGCAATAAAATTTAAATAAAATTAACCTTTGGGGTACATTTTTTTAAGCAGATCAAGACACAACATCTATTTTTTCTTTTTTAGTTCTTATGCTTTTTATTTTTCAATCACAAATTTCCTGGAGTTAGGCTTTTTCTTTCTGTTAAGCTTAAGGCATTGTGAAAAATAAAACACTTCTTCAAAAACTTAATATCTAGTTTTCTGTTATCTAGTTCTTTTTCTTTTTGATTTGACATTTTTTTTCAGACAAAGTCATTAGGTGCTATTATTTCTGTTACAGAATAGGAAAGGGGACAAGAAGGTGAAATTGAAATCAAGTTTTTTCCTTTGTACTAATTCCAGTTAGAATTTTCATGAAGATGAAATATGTTTTTAAAAACATGGTTTAAAATTACCACAATTTCTTTACTCTTGTTAACTCCAGGTAAGTATAATTACCCCAAAAAGGAAACCAAAGTCTTTACTGATATTATTAAACATGTTTTCTTGTCCTTTTCAGTGAAGCAAAGACTGATAATTCCAAAGAGTATATAAGGAGTAATTGTGACTAAAGAGTGGACATCATTGTACTGCACAGGGTCAGAAGCAGTGTTTACTGTGTCTAGAAAGTCTTGATATATGTTCAATAGACTATACTAAATTTCCCTTCTGTGTATGGTTAGCCATGTAATAACCAAGAGTCTTAAACAGCAAATCTTTGTTAAGGTATTAGTTTTTGACAAGGAAATTGATGTGATTTCAAAAAACTACTACTGTGTGTGATCAGTGCAGAGGAAACTGTGTGTTTGTTTTCCCCCACTCATAATTAGGAAAGTAAAACAAAAAAGTGTGTGTGTGTATAGCACTTTTTAGCCCTAGTTATTTTTTTATTTGTACTGGTAGCTTGCTATACAAATGGAATCTTTTTTTATCACAATGATAAAAGAATTGGAGATATAGAGCAAGTTGATTAATAAGTAAAACTGTTAAAAAAATACTTAAAGATATAGTTTAGTGTTATAATACTTTTAGATGCAATATTTTTTGGATTGAAGCAACTGTATATGTGTGTGTGCTTAAGGAATTTACATTTCATAATCATAGAGAATATTTTCCCCAACTTTATTTTTTATATTTCTTTTTAAATTTTTTAAAAATTAGTTTTGCTTTTTTGCTTCATAAATTACAGTGAACATTTCCATTAAGCTTTGATATGAAAAGAACTGAATTATAGAATACAAAAATATCTCGATCAATAGGTGCTTCCCTTCATCCACACAGTCGAAACTGCTCACAGAGTTGAGCTGAAGTCTGGATTTCCTGAGGTGTGGAACTACCAACTTAAATTGCCTTGCCTCATGTTGAGTTGAGAAAGAAAAGTCATATTTATGTACTTTTTAAAAAACAGTACATACACTAAGTTTCCACTATTTCAGGGGTCATTGTGGCCATTTCATGTATATTTGATGCCTTTCTAGTCTTAGAATGAAATTCATGGATAACATCTTAACTGAGCATGTTATTTTTATTAATCCATGTAATGTTTTTACTAAAGCCAAAAAAGAAATAAAAGGAAAGTGATTTGTAAGGAGAATTTGTTTCTATATATAAGTGTGTAGACACCGCTGCATTAGGACCTTTGATGAAGCACTCAGGTGCCTGCCTGCACCTAACATAGAATCCCAGATGTGCTGGCTACAGATGCAGTCTGTGACACCTGTGGGTGGCAGTGGCAGTGGCAACTCAGTTAATGCTAGTGGTAATGCTGTTGGTGACATCATTTTTTAAAATGGTCCAATTTCATTAAATTTGGAATAAAATTGTAGTTTTCCTTAACACATATTTTGTGCCTATTTAAAAACCTGTTAGGTTCCGTGCTCAGAAAAATTGCAAAAGCTTGTTCTTGTCCCCCCTCCCCCACTACAGGAATATCCAGCAGGACTTTTGAGAGTTATGAGGGACGCAAGACCATCTTTGTGTATCCCAGGCATTGAAGCACCTCTGACATTCCACCGGCTAAGCAGTAGCACTCCCCATTGATTGTGTAACCAGATTTCCAAAACCTCTTTTAGCACTATGGGAATGTAGGTTGAGAGGTCCTGTGGTAAATCTCTACCAAATTACCTGGCCATGTTCATTCAACAACATTGTTAAGAACCTATCTCTTAGGCAGTGGTAGGTGCCAGAGAGTAGAAGTTGAATGATACTTGTTTCCTTCCTGTGAAGTCTTGTGTGTGAGAAAAAATATATATACAGTGTAAGGGGAGGGGAGGTTATTTGGTCACTGGTGGGATCCAGAAAAAAAATCACGTGGATCATTTGTTTCCTCCTGCCATTACATTACTTCCCATGTATATTGTGGCGGGTCCTTAGGATCATGGCCAAGAGGACACTGCCATTAGGAACCATTGGGTGGGAGTTCCAGCTGTGCTCCTTACATGAAACGAGACCTCGAACAAAACCTTGTTCAAGCATGGGGTTGCTCATCTGTAGAAGTGAGGAAAATGAGATATCCTGTATAATGAGGTAACTGTAAAAATTAAATGAGAATTGCCATGTAAAGACAGCACAAAGTCTTATAGAAAATGAGTGTGTAGAGGATTGTCTTTTACCTTTTTCTTTTTTTTTTAAACATGACAATGAAAACCAGCAATAAATGGGGTTAGGGTTACTCTAATAGTAAACTGTGTGTGTGTGTGTGTGTGTGCGTGTATGTATGGTTTTTTTTTTAAATATAAATGTTTAAGAAATAAAATTCCCATGGCTTGCAATCTCAGGTTTTCATTCTGTCTTGCTCTTTTTCCCCTCCAAGATTATATTACTGGAAATAAGGTATAAATTAAAATAAAAAGCATTTTGTGCTTTTAATAAAAGTTGCAGGTTGAGTGTTTTCAGTTGGCTAAATTGCCTTCCTAAGCTTGATTATATCATGTCTGCCTTGAACCTGAGGAGGAATGGAGATTGGAGTAGTGGGAAGATTTGGAGGAAGAAAGATGCCTATTGTGAAATACATATGAAGCTTATTGAAGTCTGCAAAATATTTATATTTGGTTACATAAGTTATCACATAATATCACTGAGCTCCATCATTTAAAAAGAGAACTGCTAGCTAAATACTGTCATCAGCTTAGTTGTCATGGAATCATGAGTTAGCTCGGTCACAAAAAGTCTAAGCAGAATTGATCTTTGTGTTGTAGTGGTTGATACTTATAGTAGAATATCAAAGCCATTTCCCATAACCAGTGGGTTACAGATTGATTATTATTTTCAGATGTGAAAGTATTTTTCCAGTCCTCCAGAAGAGTGTACTTATTTCATATTCTGCAAATGCCATCAAAGTGAATATGTTCTAGAACTATATTCAGAGCTATAAAGGCAGGAGATTATGAACTGCCAAGTGAGCAGTGTGCCATAGAGCACTAGTTCCCATTCTTGGTTTCTAAATAATATGATTTTCTGGGCCCTATCCAGATCTACTTAGTCAGGATTTCTTAGGGTGGGGCCTGGGGTCTTTGTTTTGAATTGGCTCCCTGGTTGATTCTGACAGATGTAAAGATTGGGGAATCACCATTATGGATTGGAAAAGTAGCCCTCCAAAGGTAAGATTAGCTTACATTTCTAGTTGTCCATTGGATATTTCTGCCTGGCTGTTTTCCCTAAATCCTGAAGTCAACCCAGATAAAAAGAATAAAAAGTAACATCTATATTACTGACCACTCACCCTTCACCCCCAACTCCTGCTATTGGTTTAAGTTATTTCCTGTTGCCCAGGCTCAAATCATCCAGTCCCTTTGGATGGTTTTCTGCTCCCTTCTTTTCCTCAGACCAGTTTATCAACATAAATTCTGTGTCTTTCACTTTTTCTGCACCATCCTTGTCCCTTCTCAGCATCACATTTCCTGTTCACGTTCTTAAGTAACCTTCAGCTGGCCTTTGCAGTCTCACTGATTTCACTGGATTTAGTCTTACCACTAATTTATATAAATAGGAGGTCTGTGTTCTTAGAACATCATGCTGATAGTGGGTTAATATAAATGCTTTAACCTAGCATTTGAGCACTTCCAGAATATCATCACAGTTTTATCTTATTCATGTATCATAGCTTTGGCCATCATGGACAATTGACTATTCTTTCTCCCTGCCTCACCTTTTTCACATACCCACATTGTTTCTCCTGGGAGCGGTGTCCTTCTTGGGACCTCACCCTGTTGCTCTCTCATTTTGTCTTGATCCAGCTCAGTGTCAGGTACTTAAGGAAGACTTCCTGGTTCTTCCTTTATGAGATGTGGTGTCACCCACCTCGGAATCATCTGAAGTGTGTTATAGTTAATCGGTTGTTGGCTTATCCTTATAATTGGACATTAAACTGTTTGAGAACCTAGACTTGCTTATCTTGCTACCCCTGCAGCATTTAGTAAAGAATCTCAACCATTGTAGGTAAAGCAATAACTATTTGTTGAGTTCTTTATAATTGAAATTGCCTGGAAAATATTGTATTGTTGCAAAGAATAAGAATTGAAACCTCTTCCTTTTCCTACCTCAGTAATGAACCCAATTCATATCAAGGTAGAACATTTATTTTGGAACTTAAGGGGTGGTTGATTATGGGACCGCTATAGAATAGTTTCAGACATTTCACTGAAGCAGCTGGAGAAACTAAAAGAAGGCTCTTGATAGTGTTTTTATACAGTATTTTTTATACAGTAATTTAAAGGCAGCTTTAAATTACTTCTGTTTGACTATTGATGAGTTTTAACTAAATTGGACTTTGTGTTTGAGGAGAGAATTCTGAGCACTTAGGTAAAATAATCAAATCCATGCTTCAGTTGTGTGCAGTGCAAGGGCCCTCATGACCCCATCACTTTAAATCCTCCCTCTTCTGTGGAGATGGACATGTTGCCTCTAAGAATGTGGCAGGCTGTCAGCCTGAGAGAGAGCAGCCCAAGTGTATAGGCAGGTAATTTGTCAGTTATGAATGGACCAGGATTAGGGTGCTCTTTGTGTCAATACTAAGTTCAAACCTCTGTAAGGAGCCTGGAGACTTTCTTCTTTCCTGAGCAAGTTACTTTTGGGCATTGTTTTCTAGTGTCTTAGAGGCAAAAATTCAATTCAGTGAATCTACAGTGAGGGTGCTGGTTTCAGGTTTTAGTAATTGAAAACATTTAAAAAATAGTAACTCCTTTGAAAAAAGCAATTTCAGTTTGAAAACCATTGCTTGTTTCCCCTAATGTGGGTGCCATTTTATATTACTTATTACAGTGAAAGAAAGGCAGGTAAAGGTCACAGCCCAGGGCTTAAATCTCTACTGTTTTACTTGCTTCACACGTCATCATAGTCAGAGTCTTTTGAACTTCATTTTAATCAGTGTTCTCTTCTGAAAAAATGGGAATAATGAGGGTACTGCCCTCACAGGCCTGTGGGTGGATTAAACAGAATGGTGAACAGTGAGCACGTAGCACTGTAGCTTTCAGGAGGACCGAACCCTGCGAGACATTTTTGTGCTTTTTCCCACTTTGTGTTTTGTCTAAGGGCTTGGCACCTCTCCAAGGAGTGGCGTGGGTGTGCTTGGATGAGAGTCAGGCTTGTGACTGTGACTAATGGGACCACAGGTAAATAAAATCCAGATAACTATGAATGCTTGTCAAGTGATACATACAAAGAATGGAACTTGTTTCACAAGTACGTTATAGGTCTTGCTAGTCACTGTGATTTCATCCCAGACCAGTAGGGTGGAGCAGTAGAAGAATCTGAAGGCATGAAAAGTCTGTCCTTCACCTGTGTCAGGAGTGATTTACCAACTGACAAGCTGACCTTCTCTCCTGCCCCAGCGTGGAAAGAACCAGCTGAAACCAACTTATTTATCTGTTTCTTTTGTGAACTTGACTTGTGAATAAAGAATATCTCACGTCTTAACTGATGTCATTGAAAAATCAATGAAGCAGACATGATATGTAGTTATAAAGTACAATAAAGTTATAAAGTACAATAAGATTACTGAAAGTAGGAATCATTTAGGATATTTTAATGAGCTGGCAAAGTTTTTAAAATAATTATTGTTTCCAAACATAGAGTTTCACTACTGTTTAATAGCAGATAGCACTTTTAGTTTAAAGTATCATTTATCATATATATAACATTATATATGAATATGTATACATGGACATATATTTATTATGAATTGTGAAATACCCAAGTAAAGACTCTTTTAGTAGCCCATTTGGTTTGAACACTGACAGCTGGGGAGCACTAGAACATACCCACCAGTAATTTCAGTCCTGCACCTCGATTAGTCAGATCTTGATATAGACTCTTACATGTAGGCAGATGTGTGGTTTTTAGTTCTTGCTTGACAGAATGGATTTTTTTAAAAAATTAGTAAACAAACCTAAAGAATGGTAATCAGTGCATATTAGAGAAAATGCTTGAAGGCAGCTGGAGGGGACAACAAATACAGAGCTGAAGTTCTTCTAACATGTTTAATTTATTATAGGAAAGGCTAGCTAATACGTTGTTTCCCTAGAAGTAAGTAACTGTAAGGGCTTATTACAGATTCTTCCCCCTGTTCCCTTTCCCCCATCAATCCAACTTGATATTCAAATGCTTTAATGGAAATCTTTAAACAGTGCCCTTGGCATTATTTTGGGAATCAGCTGAACTGAATAGGTACACTTATGCCAAGTTCCACTGATTGACACTTTTGCTATTTTATTTTATTTATTTATTTTTAAATATTTTTATTTATTTATCTTCAGAGGGAAAGGGAAGGAGGAAGAGTGGGAGAGAAACATCAATGTGTGGTCGCCTCTCATGTGTCCCCTGCCAGGAACTGGCCTGCAACCCAGGCATGTGCCCTGACTGGGAATCGAAACGTGATCCTTTGGTTTGCAGGCCCACACTCAATCCACTGAGCTATGCCAGCCAGGGCCACTTTTGCTATTTTAAAGGGATAGGCCCAGTCCTACACTGCAATAATATAAACAAGTGACTTTTGAATTGCTATGCAATTGATATAACATCATACTTAAAACATTATAGTGGGTCCCATACACTTTGTAAGTGAGCAGCTTTAATTTTTCTACATTCTCTTCATATGCACACTAGGTTTTACATAGTGAAGTTCATTGGTTCCCAATGCCAGTGTGCTGTGTTAGAACCACCAGGCAGCTTTGATAATGGCTGCTTAGGTGACTTGAAGCCTATTAAGTTTGAGAATCATTGGTAAGGGTATAACCCTGTATTGAATAAATAAAGTTTTAAGAAATATATGTTAGTTTATTTAATTTTTTGATAGATATCTACCAAATTTATATAATTCTCAGTTTTTTTTCAAGTATACATTGGGAATAAGAACAATATGGAAGAGTTTTGGGGGACATGGTAAATTGTTTAAACAGGAGTGGTAAGAGTGTGAGTATATGTGAGATACTCTTAGACTCTTCCGTGTATAGATCTGCTCGTTATATAGATGTGGGCTAATGTGTTTTGAGTGGAACTTCATTTTAAATTACAAGCTGATAAGGCCTAAGGAAATTGAGTTGTGTATTTAATAGGTATAGTGTCACCATGGCCCCACTTGTCTCAAAACGGCCCTAGGTAGCGTATCAGCTGGAATTATCTGTGGAGGCATTGTCTGTTGGAAGAAATTCAGAGTATCTTTACTATTGATGGGGGAAGTAGATAGAATGCATGTAGGGTAGAATAATGGTAGCAGGAGAAATTTAATACAAATGTTGGTAGTTGTGGAAATGAATAAAAAAGGGCGTTAAAATATTGTTGGTTGAAGATGTAGTTTAATTCTTCTATCTGGTTGGATCCTCAAAGTTGATACCTCAATGGCTATCTATTTAGAAGTAAATTAGTTTGATAAAAATATTTGATCATTGCATAATATGAATATATCCAATTATAAAGTACAGTATTTTCAGGAACAAATGATGATGCATATGAACTTCACTGCCTAGGTAAGTGCTGAACATTTTTCAGAACCCAGGTAAAAGTCTTGAGTTAGCCTGAGTTAAAATTGGTATTGCCCAATCACCCACCCTCCTTGAGCTCCAACCCCCATAGAAAGGCAGGTCTGTGAGAGCAGGGACCTTGTTTCTTTCACACATATTGCAACTCCAGTGCCCTGAACAGTGTCTGGTACAGAGAGACACATAAATGGATGATTCTAGAATGTGCTAAATACTGTGAAAAGGAAAGCACTTAGTGGTGGTGTGCTGGAGCAGTGTCAAAGACTGGCCTGCTTACCGTTGTGCCATTTTGCAGTGGGACAAGTAAGCACAGAAAATGAGAGACTCTTACAGTAACATGATGGAGAACTTTAGAAAATATATTTTATTGATTATGCTATTACAGTGGTCTCCCCTTTATGCTATTACATTTTTTCTCCCCTTTATCCTTGTACTCCCCGCACTGTACCCTTCCACCAGCATTCCCCCCCTTACTTCATGTCCACAGGTCATACATATAAGTTCCTTGGCTTCTCCATTTCCTATATGATTCTTTACCTCCCCCTGTCTATTTTGTACCTACCATTTATGCTTCTTATTCCCTGTATCTTTTCCCCCATTCTCTCCCCTCCCCCTCACCACTGATAATCCTCCATGTGATCTCTATTTCTGTTCTACTTAGTTTAGGTTTTGGGTTTTTTTTTTTTTTTTTTTTTTAGATTCAGTTGTTGATATTTGTGAGTTTGTTGTCATTTTACTGTTCACTTTTTTAATCTTCTTTTTCTTAGGTAAGTCCTTTTAACATCTCCTACAATAAGGGGTTGGTGATGATAAACTCCTTTAACTTGACCTTATCTGTGATGCACTTTATCTGTCCTTCCATTCAAAGTGATAGTTATGCTGGATAGATCAATCTTGGATGTAGGTCCTTGCCTTTCATGACTGTAAATACTTCTTTCCAGCCCCTTCTTGCCTGCAAGGTTTCTTTCGAGAAATCAGCTGACAGTCTTATGGGAACTCCTTTGTAGGTAACTGTTTCCTTTTCTCTTGCTTCTTTTAAGATCCTCTCCTTCTCCTTAATCTTGGCTAATGTAATTATCATGTGCCTTGGTGTGTGGTTCCTTGTATCCAACTTTTTGGGGGCTCTCTGAGCTTTCTAGACTTCATAGAAGTCTATTTCCTTTTCCAGATTAGGGAAGTTCTCCTTCATTGTTTGTTCAAATAAATTTTCCATTTTTTGTTCTTTCCCTTCTCTTCCTGGCACCCCTCTGATTCAGACGTTGGAATGTTTAAAGTTGCTCTAGAGATTCCTAAGCCTCTCCTCATTCTTTTGAATTCTTGTTTCTTCATTCTGTTTCAATTGGATATTCATTTCTTCCTTCTGGTCCACACCATTGATTTGAGTCCCATTTTCCTTCCCTTCACTGTTGGTTCCCTATATATTTTTCTTCATTTCACTCTGCATAACCTTCACTTTTTCTTTTGTTTTAGGACCATACTGAGCCATTTCCGTGAGCATGCTGATTAACAGTGTTTTGAACTTTGCATCTGATGAGTTAGCTTTCTCCTCATCACTTAGTTCTATTTTTAGAGCTTTGATCTGTTCTTTCATTTGGGCCATATTTCTTTGTCTAGGTGTGACTTGTAAGGGGAGGATTCTGAGGTATTCACTAGGGTGGGGCAACCCATGTCCTGTTGTGGTGCTGTATATTGGGGAGGGGTCTGAGAGGGAATAACACCACTTGCTGGGCTGTTGGCTAGCTTTCAGTAACTTCCCCTACGACCCACAAGCAAGTTGGGCCTTTCTGGTGCTGATTCCTGGGTGGGAGAGTTTATGTACATTCTAAGACCCTTTGGGTCTTGTTAATGAATTTTCTTGTGAGGCTGAGACTCTCTCCCACCACTGCAATCCCCACAGATTTTTACAGCCAGGGCTGTTTGAGGCTTTATTTCCCAATGCTGGAAATTTGGGTTGCACAGTCTGTCTTGCTCCCCAGTTGTTCCTTCCAGTTACTGCATGCATATGTGGAACCACCCAGTCCACCAGCCATTGCCTGGCTCTAAGTCCTCTCTGCCCTGGCTGCCTGTCTCCGCCCCTGTTACTGGTCTGGATGAATGATTCTTCTTTAGCTCCTTGGTTGTTGGACTTGCATACAGTTCAATTTTCTGGCAGTTCTGGTCATTTTTGTTTTTTAAGTTTGTTGTTGCTCTTCTTTTAGTTGTGGGAGAAGACAGAGTGTATCTACCTGTGCCTTTATCTTGGCTGGAAATACTTTTGATTGAGAACATTTTTGACCATTGATGCTATAATTCAAATTTCAAGCTTATGTTTTGTAGCTTTTTTAAAAACCCATTTTTAAAGAAAATTGTTTTAACTGAATTTTACAAAAGAAGAGTTCATTGATAGATTGGAAATTGTTTTTAAATGCTCCATTCATCAAAGATCATTTGAGGAGCACTTCACTAGAAAGTAACAGATGGTGCCAGTATTTGTTTTGAAATCTAAAGGTATTGGAGAAGGTCTTTCTAGATAGAACAGACTGGAATAAATGCAAAAACCTGAAAGTGGCAACAGGCCTAGTTAGATTCTAGGACCAGGAAGAAGCCAGGAGCATAATGAGTAAGGGAGTCATGAGGGATGTGGTTGGGTAGTAGGCAAGGGCCAGATCCTTTTGGCATATTGACCTTGATAACAAGATTGGGTTTTGTTCTAAGTACTAATACTTCTTCTTTTCTTTCTTTCTTTCTTTCTTTCTTTCTTTCTTTCTTTCTTTCTTTCTTTCTTTCTTCTCTCTCTCTCTCTCTCTCTCTCTCTCTCTTTCTTCTTTTTTTGGCAAGGAAGTTGAAGGAGATCACTTTTACAACATGAATTTAAGGATTAAGAGTAGAAGGGAATGTACCAGTAGGAGACTGGTATAGTAGCCCAGGCAAGAGATGATGGTGGATTAGATAGGAGTATGGATAGGGGAGATGAAAAAAAGTAGACCAATCTATATTTTGAAGTTGAACTGATAGGATTTGCTGATGGATTGAATTTGGGGAATGAAAGGAAAGGGGGAGTCAAGGATGAATCCTAAGTATCTTGATCATTCAGATGAATAGAAATGCTACTTATTGAATGGAAAGATACTTTTTGAAGAGAGGGGTGGATGGGAATTAAGAATTGAAAAGTATTATCTTCCTTGTTTATATGTGTCTTTTTAATTAATCCCTTTGAAAGTGGTATTTCATAGATCTGTTTTATGTACTGTTATAAATGAGTTGGAGAGGAAATACCTAATGTAGTGGGCTTCTTGGACTCTCCAGCTGGTTTTAATAGTTTAAAAATATTGGAGAAATAAATCATTTTTGCTTATGAGATATTTTGGAAACTTCCAGAAAAATTCTTTGGCACTAAGGGGAGGATTTATTTATTCTAAAGTGGCATCCTGCTCTGTATTTATTTAATAGGCATGTGTTTATATCTCAACTCACTCTGCAAAGTTACTCAAGCAGTGAACTATAGATATGTGGGCAGTCACGTAGCTTTATCACCACAGTTGTCACTTTCTTAAAGCAGGGAGGACAAAAGGGAAGAATTCAACTTGCATATTAACTTTAAGTCCTGAACTTTATTTTCTTAACCATTTTTGTTTGCTAATACCTTTTTTTCTTACTAAAATCAAGTGATAATAACGTCAATTTAATGATCAAATTTGGGACTAGCGGCCGGCCTAGTCCAGGAGGACAACTGAGAAAATGGATTAGCTCTGGTGTACACTTTTTCTCGCAGCGTGAGAGTCTCTCCAGAATGGTGGAGGTGTGTTTTATATGGTCTGGGCTCTGGAAGGGGAGATCCTGATGTTATTCTTTTATTTCCTTGAAAGAGGTCCTTTCATATTTTGAAATGTGCCTAAATTTGTCCAACCTCTGGCATCTTTGCCTACACTGGTGGCCAGTTTTGACAGTTCTTTGACTTTCAGTGATTCGGTCCTGCACCTCTGAACAGTCCAGATGTGCCCCAGCTGCTGTCACTCAGACCCGAGACTGAGAGGAATTGTTTACTACTATGCCTGCAGTTAACCTGTGTTTCATGCTTCGCCTTTGTCAAGAAATTATGCCACTATTATATTGTGTCTTCCTCATCTTTAAGTGTGAGTAGGTGGGTGTGTCACCCACTCATGCTTAAATTTTATTTCTGTTTTTAAGTGAGAATTTAATTGACTTATTTACTTGGGATGTTAATAAAAAATTTGAAACAGAACCTTAAAATGATATACTTTTTTTTGTATAAATCTTTTGTACCCTCTGTGGACCTTGATACTACAACTTGCAATCAGATTTTAAAGATACTTTGAAGTTTCTTGTATAAAAACCACCTGCCTCTTTTTACAAAGGAATTATCATGGGTTTAAGTTGGAATTGTTCCATAATATTTGTGTCATATTTTATGCCTTTATGATAACCTTCTATGTATACTATAGTGGTTTGCTTTTATTTTTCATCTTTTGTTCTAGATGGGAGTGTTCTTGAAGGCAGTTAGCACTTTTATTCATTGTAGTCCACAGAGAGTAAAATCGTCTCTTGTACAAAGTAATTATTCAATGAAAGAATGTTGAAAGATTTCCAGTGATTTTGTTCTGATAATGGCATCTCATGGTATAGCTGTCTTTTAACAACAAATGTTTCCCAGGGTATGTTTTGGTGTCAGAACATCATTGTTAGTGGAGGAAGTCAGGGCATATGCATGTTCAGACAATGGAAAGGGCAGTTACGGGAAAATTCGGTTAAATCCCAACTTACGGTGCCAGCTATGCTTTTATCTATATCATTGTCCAAATGTTTTAGCTTCATAGCTTAAGATTGAAACCTATTCTACTTCCCTGATTTCTTCAGGTTTTACTACTGACCCATCCCTTTTAGCAAAACAGCTTTTTCCTGCTTTATTGAGACCAAGCCCGTCCTTAGGTGAATCATACCTTATCCCTTTAAAATCTCACTGTGGTTTGATGGTCCTTCTCTTCTTTGGTCCCTGAGGAGGAAAATACACCTATTTCTTACCAAGCTAGACCTCCCAGCTGTATTCTTTTTTTTTTTTCCAGCTGTATTCTTTTTACCCCAGACTGTTGTTCTCTCTGGGTTCTGCTCCATTTCTTTCATATCCTTTTCTATTGCTCTTCTTTCTACTTACCTACAAACTTTGTGAGCTTGTCCATCTTCTAAAATTAAATTACTTTCTTTGACTTTCCTCTCTGCTTAGGTTGCTTTCCTATTCCTCTGCTTGCCTGATGGCCACACCTTCTCAAGGTGTGCCCTCTGTGTCTGGCTTTTCACCTGCCTGGCCCTTGCTTCTGAGCCTTGCACTGTGGCCCATGTTCAGAGCTGCAAGCAGCCCTAGCCCTGGGAATTACTAGTCTTGGGAAAGGGGCTTCAGCATTTGCTTCTAGGCCCACTCCCACTTTAATTCCCTGGGGTGGGCATCTGAGAAGGAAGGGTGGGAGAAGGATCTAGCCTTAGGGTTATTTTCTCCCACTTTTTCTGCTTTCTCTTGGTACCCTCATAGTCCCCTCTCCTCACTCTAAACCAGGCAGATTAGGGCTGACTCTACATCTGGTCCCAAAGTAAGTCATTATATGGTTTCTGTGAATGTTCTCCTGCTTCCTAGGAACCTGAACTATTCCCTAACTCACTCCCAACCCCCCACCCGCACCAATTTCCTACAAAGTTATTTTATCAGACATTGTGTTAAGAAATTTATTCTTTAATATTTGCCCCACTTCTTGAAGATATGTGTACCCATGCCATAGGTGAAGTGCAGAAAAGTGGAATTCACAGAAAAGTTGAAGTCACACAGCCAGTAAAACTCAAACCTCTGACTTCAAAATCTGTGTTTTTCACCATTGTTGCATTGCCTTATTATAGTTTTCTAATACTATTCTCTTAATAATGAGATAAAATTTTAAAACAAAAGATTTGGGTAACATGTTTAGGAAAACCGCTAACACCAAATATAGTGAATCAAAAAACTGTACTTGAAAAATAACAATAAAATTAAAAAAGAACCTATTATGTTTTGATACTTTTTTTGTTAATTAGCAGAAATAAACTTTCATCCTGGGCTGATTGGGGTGGTGAAGTAGGCAGCCCTCTCCGTGATGGGGAGGCCTGTCAGAATCAAAGGTTACTAATGTTGCATTTTGCTTGGAGCCATATCTGTTGCCTTCAGCTGCTTGAGGACAAATAAAGCATATTTGCTCCAAGGCACTTTTGTGTGCTACGGTAATGTACTAGGCAGCTTCATGGGAATGTTGCTGTTGCCTCTGTTTCCTCATCTGTAAAATGAGGGTAAAAACAATACTATAACAGACGGAGGTAATGGTACTACAAACTTTGTAGGGTTGTTTTTGTGGACTTGTGAGTTAATAAGTATGAAGTGCTTAGAACATATTTTGAGCCTATTTAAGTGTTAGATATAAAATAATTATTACTATTATTTTTAATAGAGGCTGTTATTGGATATTTTATTTATGCCAGTTTTAGAGGGGCAGCATACCTTATTTTGTGTGTATGTTAAAACAAAAAGTAGGTTCACTTCTCAGGAGTTCTGTACCTCCAGGCTTGGATACTTGCAGTGTGAATGTGATAAGAAAGTCAAATTTGAGTGGGGCAATTCACTGAGTGAGATGATGCAGCCTCCGTGTCTGCTTCTTCACAGAGTTGAAGTGTGGGAATTCTGCTTTCTTTTTTTTTTTTTTTTTTTAGCTTCATTAGTGCCTTTAGGAATATTACAGAGTAGGGGGTGTGATGCTTGTTTTGCTTAGCATTCTTTACATGGAAACACCTGTCTCAGGTAGCACATCTCCTTGGCAAAGAATTTCCTCCAAGTTCAACAAGACCTGGATTTAATTCTGCCAAGCCCAGGAGCCATGTTTTTGCTATTCTTAAATTGCTTAAATTTGCTGGACTACTTTAAAGGTTAATAATATTTTACTCACTTAAACTTGCTATTTTTATATTGCTTAAGATGTTCTTTTTTTAGAGTTAATGTTTTTCAAATTAGCTTATGTTAATAACTAAAACACCTTTTTCAAGAAGCAAAAATACAGTTATTTCTTAGGTTCCCAAATTTAGCTACCACGGAATTGGGGAGGTCTCTGAAATGGTTGCATTGTGTCCTGTGTTACTTTGCTAGCCTGTAGGTGACCTTAGTCAGGAATTAGTTCTCTGGTGTGGCTTGGTTGAGCACAGAGAATCTTTTCACAAGGAAGGACTTTGTAGCCTGCCCACGGGTCCTATTGTCATCATTGTTGGACACTTGGACCCCAAGCCTTTGAAGCTTCTGCCCTCCCCAGAGACAAACCTTTTGCCATTTCCTATATTTTGCATATGTCATTGAGCTTTTAAAAACTGACCACCTTTCAGTTCTACTCCGATTTGTTACATTGCTCTTTGTCTATCTAAACAATATTTAAAATGAAAAGTAAAATAAAAAAATTAGGACAGCCATACCCTAACACAGAAGAATCTTATTTATCCTGAAAAACTGTGAAGCATTCTGCAGGTGTAGTGTGTTGTGTGTGTTTTAACGAAATGGGTGAGTTTGTACATGAAGTTCTAAATTTTTCTGTGTAAGACTTGAAGCTACCTTAGTAGGAAAGAATGGGATTCAAGAAAATGCTTTATCCTTTTTTAAAAGTACATTTTGTAAGCATTTTACTCATCTAATCCCTCAAACTTTTTGAGGTAGGTAGTTCACAATTTTGTTCATATTTCTGAGATCTGAGACCTCTGAACTTGTAGCATCTGAGCCAAGAACCTTGCACAGAGAAGATGCTTAATAGTTATTAAATGAGTGAGAGTCCAAGGTCATATGACTAGTTAACTGTTAGCCAGAAGTTTTTACTTTGTCTACACTTCATAATTATATTGTATTGAGATCTGGGATTGGAATCCTGATTTGCACCTTTCCTAGTTATATGGCCTGTTATGTAACCCAGTTTGCTCTTAGGCAATGGTCTTTAGGGTGAGAGGAAATATTACCCAGTTCTTGACACCCTCAGGTGCTTGAACTAATCTAGTGAAATGTTAGCATAATACTAAGTGTGTGTGGAAACCACCTATTTAATAATCTCAGAATACACGGTTTATTTTCCTTATGCAAACTGCTACTGCAGTAGTTCATAAACCTAGATATTTTCCTTTATTTTTGATCATGAGAATTACTAACAAATACAACCTTTATACACAATCCTGTCAGTTCTTTTTCCCTATGTAACTAATGTAAAACAGAACTTTCTGTTTGTACTGTCTGTATAGCTTCAGTGTTTGCCCAATCAGTTTGAATTAAAGTACTTAACATTAAGGGAAATGGGTACTTACATATTACACTTTCTTTCATGTCCTAAGTCTTTACTTTTTGAACGCTTCTAAACTTATGACTGTCTGCAGAGTAGTGAATCTGATGCTTTCCCACACTGCTTACCTCCTTTTAAAAACATGGAATCATCTGGTATTAGTTAATTTTAATCAGTCCATCAGCTGGGTGCAGGTGGCTCAAAACTGGTTCATTCCGAAGTGTTACCTTAAACTATGCACTTATGCCTTAACTCTTTAATTTCTTACTGTGAATGAAAATTTCTACCCCTTCCCCTTTTAAAGAAACTATAGTTATCAGTAAGTGGACATGAAGATGTTGTTTGTTTAATTCTGAAGGACTTTAAATCTATACATTTTTTTTAGAATATATCTGATTGTTTTCTAAGTGTTGATAAGTCATAGTCTTGTTATTTTAGAAATAACCTATAACTGCAAGATTTCTTTTCTTTTTTTTGCCCCATGAGTTATCCAATATGGTATTTTAAAATGTCTAATTTTTTATTGTTTAATATTAGTTCCTTGTTAGGAACTTTCTAAGGTTTTCTGTAGAAAGTGGTATATTATCAGTTTTTATAAATGTCCCATTGATGTTTAAAAGGAAGATCTACTTTTTATATATAAGTTACAAATTCTGATACGAATCCATTAACTCTATCAATTATATAATTCCAATCCTCTGTACTTTATAATTTTTTTCTATGGAATACTGAGAGGTGTATGCCCTTATAGTGCTGTTAGATTTTGTAGGACTGATTTTTCATGCACTTCTAATAACTTTTGCTTATTATTATTTCAGTTCTTTTTATTCTTTCAATGCAGTTATATGTAACACACAGAAGTTCATGACCGTTACATCTTAATTAATTGTTCCACTACGAAACTTTCATCTTAAAATTTACTTTGTTTTATATTAATATTGCTACCCCGCCTCTTCCTCTTTCTCCTAGTCCTCATTCTTCTTCTCTTCTTTTTAAAAATCTGGTTGATATATAGCCAAACTGGTTATTTTGAGAGGTGGTATCTGATTTTTCCTCGCTTAATTTGAGATTTTATCTTTGATAAAAGATAAAATCTGAATCTAAGCTGAGTTAAACTTAGCTCATTATAACAGATAAGTTTGGAGATTTTTCTGCCCACTAATATTTTATTTTCAATGTATTTTTGCCTGGTATGGGGGGTGGGAGGTTTGTTTTTCATTAAGTATATTGTCTTTTTTTCTTGTGTTTTATACAGTGTTTGAAAGTTACCTATGTTTAATTCTATAATCTGAGAAAGCCTCTCAAATTTGTCTGCCGTTTGAATTATTTTTCTCTTCTTTATTGTGTCAGTTTTTGCCTTCACTGCTCTCAGTGGGAATTTAAACTTTTCTCTTGCAATTTTTTTGTGACCACAAGCTTGCCAATTTTTTATTAGCCTTTTAAAAATATTTTTTATTTTGTTGATTATGCCATTACATTTGTTCTATTTCCCCCCTTCGTTCCCCTCCACCATGCACACCCCTCCCCCACCATCCCCCCCTTTAGTTTATGTCCAGGTGTCTCAAGTTCTTTAGATTCTATATTTCTCCTACTATTCTTGCCCTCCCTCCTATCTGTTTTCTACCTACTGTCTGTGCTACTTATTTTCTGTACCTTCTTCCCCCCTTCTCCTTCTCCTACTCCCCAGTTGCTAACCCTTCATGCGATCTTCATTTCTATGGTTCACTCCTGATCTAGCTGTCCTCTTTGTTTGCTTTTGTTTTAGGTGTGGTCGTTAATAACTGTGAGTTTGCTGTCCTTTCACTGTTCATCTTTTTTATCTTCTTTTTCTTAGATAAGTCCCTTTAACATTTCATAAAATAAGGGCTTGGTGATGATGAACTCCTTGAATTTGATCTTATCTGAGAAGCACTTTATCTGTCCTTCCATTCTAAATGAAAGCTTTGCTGGATAGATCAATCTCGGTTGTAAGTCTTTGGTTTTCATGACTTGGAATACTTCTTTCCAGCCCCTTCTTGCCTGTAAGGTCTCTTTTGAGAAATCTGCTGACAGTCTGATGGGAACTCCTTTGTAGGTGACCGTCCCCTTCTCTCTTGCTGCTTCTAGGATTCTCTCCTTCATTTTAATCTTGGCTAATGTAATGACGTGCCTTGGTGTGTTCCTTCTTGGGTCCAACTTCTTTGGGACTCTCTGGGCTTCCTGGACTTCCTGGAAGTCTATTTCCTTTGCCAGATTGGGGAAGTTCTTTATTATTTGTTCAAATAAGTTTTCCACTTGTGGCTGTTCCTCTTCCCTTCTGGTACCCCTATATTTCAGATGTTGGAGTGTTTAAAGATGTCCTGGAGGCTCCTTAGCCTCTCCTCGTTTTTTTTGAATTCTTGCTTCTTCATATTTTTCTGTTTGGTCATTTTTTCCTTCCTTCTGGTCTGCTCCCTTGATTTGAGTCCCAGTTTCCTTTCCATCACTGTTGGTTTCCTATGCATTTCCCTTCATTTCAATTAGTTTAGCCTTCATATGTTTCTCTAATTTGTGGCTAAAATCAGCCAGTTCTGTGAGCATCCTGATCACCAGTGTTTTGAACTGTGCCTCTGATAGGTTGGCTATTTCTTCATCACTTAGATTTATCGGCTCTGGGGCTCTGAATTCTTCTTGAGCCATGTTTTGATCTGTTCGCGCCCATTACATATGAGGAGAGGCGCCTTAGTTGTTCACAGGACGGGGCCACCCAGGTCACTGGTTTGTGGCTCTGTATGTGGGGGCGGGGTCAGAGAGGGAGCAATGGGGTCCTCTCCGCTCCTTCCCGCCCAGTCCGCTCTCGGTGGGGGGGGCGAGGCACACACCACCTGTTTATCTGTGTGCAAATGTGTGACTGTTGTGAGCCAGCCGCCCCGTGCCTTCCTTGGGTCTGCCGGTTGCTACCCACACCTGGGATCCGCGCCCTGTGCTGCCTGGGCATCTGGGTCAGGGGATCTTTTTTGCCGAAACAGCTCCGCTGCTGTCTCTGACCCTCTCACCAGTTTAGCTGAGTGGTTCACTGTTGTCGGACTCCGTCTTGTTCGATTTTCTGTGGCTTGGCTGCGTTTATTGTTAAAACTTTGTTGTTTTTAGATTTGGTTGTGCAAGGAAGCTAAGTGTTTCCACCTATGCCTCCATCTTGGCAGAAGTCTTCTCTTGCAATTTTAGTTTCCCCTTATTTTATTCACCTTCCTTTTTACTTTATCCTATTGTCTTTTTAAAGAACTTTTTATTCTTCAGCTTCCAGTTGATATTCAATATTATCTTAGTTTCAGGGGTACAGCCCAGTCATTAGACATTTATAACACTTATGAAATGATCACCTCAGTAAATCCAGCATCCATGCTGAATAAATTCATGTTGAACAAATTACTTAAATTCTTTCTTCTTCCCCTTTCCTTCTTTGTTTGTTATTATATTTTCAATGTGTGTAAGGTCTCATTACTCCATTTTATTAAGCTCATGAGACCCTGAAACCTGTGTGACATTATCATATACTTTACTCCTCAGATTAAAAGTACAGACTCCTGAATCAGGTACATGAGTTCTGAATTCCTTGACCAATGTGTTTTTGTAATTTTTAATGTTTTCTTTTTGACTGATATTTAATAGTAATAACTTTTGTCAGTCTGATACGTATTGATCTTTAGAATTTTAAGTCCTCCAAAAAAGGTAACTATACAAATGGGTGAATCTTAATGTAAATATGCTTTTTTACTTAGCTTAGAATATTTAGTAACAATCCAGAAGTAACAAGACTTTCTTACAATTACATTGAGAAAATAAGATCCCCTTTTCTATTGCACCATTAGACAGCACACCCTAAACTAGCCCAGGACTCTCCAGGCAGTAACTGGGAGTTGAGCATTGCCAAGTGAATACATGATTGAGCTTTCTCTGAGTCTGTATTTGAGGATGGTGTTTGGCTAGAGGGGGTGTGAGTTAAAAATAACAGGTCCTGACAACTGTTTTATGAAAGTAAAGGGAAAAGTAAGCTACTCTCAGTGGCCTCATTGAGTTATAGTTGTGATCATTAGTTTCTTGGTGCCTCTGTTTTCCCAGAAGAGTTTTTAAACTGTTTTTTTTCCCCAGTTGCTTGGTTGCATGTACTATGGTTGAGTGAGCTATTTCTTCTGATGATTTTAAGCTGTTTTATATATAATTATATGTGTGTGTATGTATGTGTATAAACTGAGCTTTTGGTGAACTATTTTTATAGTAATGTTTAGTTTCATTCTTCAGTTTCTCAAAGTACCTTCCAGTTCTTAACTTGTCCCTGATTTATGTCTAGTAAATGTTGCACTGCCTATGTTTGAAATTAGCCTAGATGTTAAGAATGAGAATGAACTTTATCTCCCCCTCCGAAAGTTGATTTTGATGTCTACAATGAAATCTACAGATTCTCTCAGAATCCCAGTAGCTTTTTCAAATACTTTATCTGTGACTTAAAACTTTCAGTATTCTCACCCTGTAGTCCCTATTTTCTACATTGTGTCTTGTTAGTATATCTAATAAATTAAAATATCAATTATTATTTTATTAATTTTTTGACTGTGAAGATTTATAAATTCATGAAAATTGAGAGTGAACTTTTTTCTTCTAAATAATCAGAACTAGAGGTTCTTTCATTTTGCTCTTGCCTGAAGTGATTGTATTAAATATATATTTAGAAAGAGTCCTTGTTTGCCATTTATATTGCCCCATTTTTGAGGGTTTCTTTTAAAATAAACAGTTGTGCCCTGGCTGGTGTAGCTCAGTGGATTGAGCGCGGGCCTGTGAACCACATGATCGCAGTTCGATTCCCAGTCAGGGCACATGCCTGGGTTGCAGACCAGTTCCCAGCAGGGGATGCACAAAAGGCAACCATACATTGATGTTTCTCTCCCTCTCTCCTTCCCCCTTCCCCTCTAAAGATAAATAAATAAAATCTTAAAAAAAAAGAATAAAAACAAGTAGAAATATTTAAAAAATAAAAATAAAATAAAATAAACAGTTGATGTTTTCTGGGTAGTATTCGAAGAATGCAACTGATTCATTCTATTTCAGAAAGTACAGGAAAAAAAAGAGAAAGCATAATAGAAATCTAAATTTGTTGTTCATGAAATTAGCGTAGTTAGGGATTTTTCTACAAAGTATCCTCTTTCTGAACAATATGCGAATACAATGTGCAAATTACTTCACATTTATATGTAATTCCATTGGCTAAAAGCTGGCAGGTGAGACATTCAAATTATGTAAATTTTCTGGCTCCACATTCTGAGGTTCATGTTTTATTATCAGTGAAATGACCCTTTGCTTCCCTCCCAGTTTCTTCTACTAATGAACATTAGGCCTTAAAATAGTACAAGTGAAGCTGTCAGTTATGAAGATAGTTTTGGTTTTATATACTGCTATGGTAAGTAGCAATCTTCATACTCTTCTCTCCCTACAGTTTGTAGAGCCTCAGCCTGAAAAGGGGAAATGGGAAGAATCAGAACATCAATATTGCTGATACCTGTGTCCTTCTGAGGAAGGAAGGAAAGAGGTGGAGAATGTAGAAAAAACAAAGATGGAAGAGGCACTCTATGCAAGTTTCTGCTCAGTGCAGGGGCAAGAAATGAGCCCCAGGAAGTAGATGCATGCTGTTGTCTCACTCCTTGGCTCAGCATTAGCTAACAGCTGCTTTATAGGAATTTCCCAATTGATGGGACCTTATAAATACTACATTCAAGGCTTGCTAGTCATTTGTCACTTGTTCATTTAAAAACTACTTATGGACTACTTGCAGTGTAAATCTAATATTTTTAGTAGGCATTGGAGATACAAAGAGAAAAAGACAAGAATTTTGTTCACAAGGAATAGACCGATGAAGAGAATTGTGTATTTGCAACTTAACAGAGTAGGATATTGCTGAAATGAAAGTATATGTGATTTCGATGGGAGCCAAAAGTGAAGAGCAGCTAGGGGAATTCTCTGAGAAGGAACACTTGGGTGAGTCATTCTACACTGGCTAGCTAGGAGTGTGCTAGTAGGAAGAGGATGCAGGTAAAGGTATGCGGAGTGTATTATGTGTGAGGAATAAGGGAATGCGATGGTAATATTACAGAAAACAACTCAGCCGCTTTCAGGTGTACAGAGTGGAAGTTTATTTTCACATGCATGTGCAGACCCAGAGGAGTCAGTCTCCAAATTCTGGGCCCCAATCAGTGGGGAACAATTGTCTATATAGGGTGAGGGGCGGTCTGCCACTCAGACCATTGTTTCTGGTGGGAAAGCAAGAAAGCAGAACTGCTGATAAGAGTTAATACGAATTTCTTTGTTCTTACTCCTCAGTTACTTAGTTATGTGCTTTCCCTGATCCTGTTGACTCAGCTGCGAGCCCCCTCCTGGGCAGGCTATTAGCCATTACATTCATACTATTGATTCAGCGGCTAGCTCCCCTCCTGGGCAGGCCAGACAGTAAGAGATGAAGTGCAATGGTCAGGGATTTGTATGTCTTCCTATACAATTATGGGTTTTTCGCTTGTTTTTGTATGGAGAACCATGAAGTTAAAGAGGGGTTGATTCTGATTCTGGTAGCTTTTAAAAGACCACTCTGGGAAGATTCTGGTTAGCGATGCATTAGAGTAGGGAATGAGACTATAGGAGAAAGTGTTACCGAACAAGAGGTCCAAGGCGGTTGGGGGGGGGGGGGAGACAATATTTGGTCCATCTAGGGATGCCAAAAACTGCTAGAGGACAGGGGCCCCTCCCAAGGACGGAATACTAATATCTACTGGGCTCTTCTGTCCGCCGCCAATTGGAAAGACATCTCTCAATGCCAGAGATTTGTGAAAAGGAAACAAAAATGTTTCTTTAATGCTATTTAGGCTTAATGCCTCCACTAAAATATCAAAGTCCTTTAGGGTATAAACCTACACCCACACAGCTCCCACTTCTCCCACTGTCCCAACTCTGGGTACCGTAAATTAGGAAAAGAGCACACATCGGTGTTGCAGGCCGCTGGCACCATCAGCTGCATCACCATGTAGGCAGGATCCCTCGTTAATCCAATCATGTGGCACCTTCTCACGGTCAACTGGCAAGAGTTCTTTCTACCAGGTTCCAGTCAAAGTCTCTCCTGCTTTCCAGGCCCCCCAGCCAAAGGGGGCACCCCAAAGCCGTGAGGGCCTCTTCTACCAAAGCTGCAGGGGTCCACACTCCACCAAAAGCATGTGGCTTTCTTCTTTACCTGGCTGCAGGGATCTCCATTCTGGCAAAGCTGCGTGTTTTTTCCCTTTCACCTGGGAAATAGGGGGTCCGCACTCTGCCAAAACCACGTGGCTCCCTCTTTCACCTCACCAAAAGAGGGTCCTCACTCTACTGAAATCGTGTGGCTCTCTCCTACATGACTGCAGGGGTCCTCACTCTGCCCCAAACCGCGTGGCTCTCCCCTCACCTGGGCAGTTACCCCTCATGTCCTGGAGCCCATCTTTTACAAGCTCTCACATAGCCGCTCCCACTCAGGGGCACAGCCCCTAGTTCCATCCTGAGTCCCCTCTACTCCCTTCTCCCTGCTCAAAACTTGGCCACAGCTATTTAACATATCTATGAAACTAGTTAAAGGTTATAGATATGTTAAATAATCATTCCAGAGATTACCTGCAAAACTGCTGCTATGCAAAACAGCTCTCAATGGCCCTGGCTCTATTTGTCCCTTCCCCCTGGGGTGGAGAGGGGTGAGGACATCTTATATGTCTCTCCAATATTCCTATACATTTTGAATTCTGGACACCATTCCAAATCTTTTTTTGCCCCCCCCCCCCGGCTGCACCCTATATCAAAAGGACTACAATAGTTCAGATTAAGGTTTACAAGACGCTAGAGAGGCAATATAGAGAAGAGAAGGGAAATAGGTGTGATTTAAGTATCAGGGAGACAGAATAGAGTTTATTGATTTATTGAAGGGCATAAAAGGAGGCATCTGGGATGACTTTCCTATTTTGTCTTGAGCGACCCGGGTGAGATTATTGATGCCATTAACTGCATGATCAGCCAAATGAAATATTGCAACAAAGATAAATTTTGAAAAAATGTCCATAAAATTAGGTATCTAGGAAGTCACTGATGAATTTTTAGAAATAGGAAAGGTTAATGAATCAGTCACTTTAAACTTGTGTGGGAGAAGCAGTGACCTAGAAGATACAGAATTGCTGAGCTGTTTTGATAATGCAGTTGAGATCTGATAATCTTTATTTGTAGAGGCATTGGGATTTTTTCTTGGTCTGTGTCAACTGTCTTGGGTTAGGAACAGAGAATGTGTATTAGAGGCAGGAAAGGAAAGAGTGGAATGGAGTTTTAGTCAGTAGGTATAGCATGCTGGCAAGGTCACAGAGTTTTGGAGAATCTGCCAGCATCAAAGACTAACAGTAAGCCTTTAATATCACACCATTCCCCCAGGTGATCAGTCAGCTGTCTGGTGGCAGATTGATTACATTGCATTGCTTTCTTTGTGGAAGGGCAACATTTACTGAAATATACACTTACTCTGGATACACATTTGTCTTCCCCGCACACAAAACTCTTGCCAAAACTACCATTCATGGAGTTGTAGAGTGCCTTATCCACTGTCATGGTATTATAGACAGCATTGCTTCTGATCAAGGAGCTCACTTCACAGCAAAATAAATTCAGCAGTGGGACATTGTTCATGGAATTCACTGAATTCTTTATGTTTCGCACCATCCTGAAGCAGCTGGCTTGACAGAAGAGTAGAATGGCCTTTTTAAAGACTCAGTCAGTCTGCCCTTTAAGTGCCAAAACCTTGCAGGGTTGGGGACACATTCTCCAGAATGCTGTATATATTCTGAGTCAGTGTCCACTATATTGTTGTGCGGAAATGAAGCGACCAGACACCGAGGGATTCTGGAGTACGAGGTTTATTCCTTTACGTGCACGGGCCCAGAAGAGTCAGTCTCCAAATTCTGAGCCCCGAACAAAGGATTCTTGGGGAATATATAGATCAGGGGTCTTCCTGTGTACGTGACAGACATGGGGTACAGAAACAGAATGTGATAATCGTTCTATCCGTGGGGGTGCTAGTTTCAGTCCTACTGACTATCCGGCTATTTGCTTTCCCAGTGGGGGTGCTAGTTCCAGTCCTACTGGCCATCCGCTCTCCAGACAGCCCCATCGCTCTCCTATTGCGCCCAGGGTCCTAGGCGAGCCAAAGTCTCCTGGGGCTTCCCCTTCAATATGATGCTGTTTCTTCCATGGACAGTATTCACAGGTCCAGGAATCCAGTAGTGGAAATGGAAGTGGCCTTACTCATTATTACAGTACCCTAGTATTTTCCTAGCAAAGTATTTTATTCCCATTCTTGTGACTTTATGTTCTGCAGCCTAGACACCTTAGTTCCATGGGAAGGAATGCTTCCACCAGGGGTTACAACAATGATCCCACTGAACTGGAGGTTAAGATACCCAACTGACCACTTTGGGCTCCTCATGCAAAGAGGGGAGCTATGGTCTTGGCTGGAGTGTTTGATTCTGACCACCAGGGGAAAGTTGTAACTGCTATTCCACAATGGAGGTAAGGAAGAGTATCTTTGGAATACAGAAGATCCCTTAGAGCACTGCTTAGTATTATCATACACTGTATTAAGGTTTATGGGAAACTACAATCCAATCCAGGGAGGACAGCAGAGGCCCAGGAATGAAGGTATGGGTCACCCTACCAGCTAAAGAACCACGATGAGCTGAGGTGCTTGCCCTGGGCAAAGGAATACAGAAGGGTTAGTGAAAGAAGGTAGTTGTAAATAGGCTACAATGACATGACCACTGCAGAAACAAGGACTATAATTGTTATGAATATTTTCTCCTTTTTTGTTACAAATATGTGTGTTCGTGTGCATGTGTATGTGCATAAACACATAACATGTACATATACATATATTATATGTAAAACATATATACTATATAGCAAATATTTTTGTTTCATCCATCTTTTATTCCATTATGTGACTTAAGATATATTGACTCTAAATCATAGTATTGAAATGTTAATTTTTTATCATACTATTTAACTTACGGACTATCCAGGAGAGAACAAGCCTTATTCAAGGATTTTATACCTCTTCTGGGGAAGGGTTAGTGCATTTTCAGTTGTACATAGTATAGTTGTTTTATGTTAGGCTAAATTATGACTTTATTATCTTTATATGGAGATTATTTAGGTTTAAGGACATGTGATATATATTGGTACCAACTTGATAAGGGGTGCACTTGTTTCTTTTTTCTCCCTTTTTATTGGATTTATTGGGATCACATTGGTTAACAAAATAACACAGAGTTTTGGGTGCACTATTCTACAACACTGCCCTATTCATCTGTACACTGGTTTGTGTGTTCACCACCCCAAGGAGTGCACTTGTGATGGTTAATTTTTATTTGTCAACCTGACTTGGCCATGGGGTGTTAAGACATTTGGTTAAACATTAGGTACATTTGTGAGGATATTTCTGGGTGAGATTAGCACTTGAATCTCTAGACTGAGTAAAGCAGATTGCCTTCCCCAATATGGTGTGTCCCATGTTACCAGTGTACGTCTTGAAAAGAACAAAAAGGCTGACCCTCTTGCAAGTAAGAGGGAACTTGAGCTGGGACAGCAGCTTCTTCTAACTTTGGACTTGAACTGAAGCATTGGCTGTTCTCGAGTCTTGAGCCACTAGGCTTTTGGACCGTGACTATAGTTGGTTCTACTAGGTTTCCAGCTTTCTGACAGCAGATCTTAGCACTTCTCAGCCTTCATAATTATGTGAGTCAGTTCCTTATAATAAATTCCTTTATACACACTCATATGCTTCTGTTTTTCTGGAGAACTCTGACTGATACAAGCTATTCAGTGTTTGCCTGCCCTGCACTTGAAAATTCCATATGAAATGGTTAGCTTGGTGATCTTACTTTTTTCCCTGGTTATTTTTTTCTATCTGAGAGTCAGAGTGTTACCGAACAAGAGGAGGTCCGAGGGAGGGGCAATACAATATTTGGCCCACCCAGGGATGCCCAAAACTGCTATACAACAGGGGCCCCTCCCAAAAACCAAAATACTAAAATCTACTGGGCCCTTCTGTCCGCCGCCAATTGGAAACACATCTCTTAAAGCCAGAGATTTGTGAAAAGGAAATAAAATATTTATTTAATGCTATTCAGGCCTAATGCCACCACTAAAATATCAAAGTCCTTTATGTATACACCTACACCCACACAGTGCTCCCTTCCCCCGCTGTCCCAATTCCGGGTACCGTAAATCAGGAAAAGAGCACACGTCTGTGTTGCAGGCTGCTGGCACCGTCAGCTGGGTCACTGTGCAAGGTCTCGAGTTAATCCAAAGTACTGTGGTACCCTCTCATGGTCCACTGGCAAGAGTCCTTTGTACCCAGTTCCAGTCAAAGTCTCTCTTGCTTTTCAGGCCCCGCAGCCAAAGGGGGCACCCCAAAGCCGCGTGGGCCTCTTCTACCAAAGCTGCAGGAGTCCGCACTCCACCAAAAGCATGTGGCTTTCTTCTTCACCTGGCTGCAGGGATCTCCATTCTGGCAAAGCTGCGTGGTTTTTTCCTTTCACCTGGGAAAGAGGGGGTCCACACTCCGCCAAAACCACGTGGCTCCCTCTTTCACCTCACCAACAGGGGGTCCTCACTCTGCTGAAACCGCGTGGCTCTCTCTCAATGGCTGCCGTGCCTGGCTCTTAAATCCCAGCACCCATCTTCCTCTGTACCCCTATTTCCGACTCCTCCCAAAATCAGTTACACCTGCCAGTATTCTGTATTAATACAAGTTTACTGGGCTGCCATCGTTAGTCTGGGCAGTAATCATCCCATGTCCTCGAGCCAATCTTCTCCAAGCCCCTACGCAAGCGCTGTAACTTGGGGGGACCTGCCCCCAGTTACATCTTGGGGGGAAGTGACTTCATCCCCCTAGCTCCAAGCCTGGCCACAGCCATTTAACATATCCAAGTGACCGCCAGAGGCTATAGATATGTTAAAAGACAATGCCATGGATTAGCTGCAAGGCTGTGGCTGTGCAAAACTGTCCCTTCCCCCCCAACTCACACCTGTGGGGGTGGGGTGAGGACATCTTATATGTCTCTCCATCATTCCCATACACTTTGAATTCTGGACACCATTCCAAATCTTTTTCTGGGGGGGCCCCCTTTGGCTGCACCCTGTATCAAGAGCAGATGACATAAGTACATATTCTTTTCCCTGGTAGTTTTTCTAGTCCCTGCTCATTGTTAGGATAGTTTTTTATTGACAATCTGGGCCACACACACACACCATCATTGAATACCATATTTCACCGTGTATAATGAGCACTTTTTTGTCCAAATTTTTGAGGGAAAATAAGGATGCGCATTATACATGGGTAGTACTAATTCTGTATCTATATAAATGTTCTTAATTCTTTTATTTATGCTTATGCATTAAAAGTGTAACTCTAGAAAGCAATAATGATATCCATATGCGTAACACCATGGAATATGATACTTGGTTTTGTTGAACTTGCAATGACAAGTCCAACGAACTTGCAAGGAAAGCAGTTTTGATTCAGCAAAATGGAACAAAGAGCAACTTATTGTTATCGACGGAGTAAGACAGATGATACTGATTGTTATCCACTTGATAAGATAGGTGATGCTGACTTTATTACTGTAGGATGAACAGCATGATATTTTTCTTCATACACTTTAGGCGGGAGAAATTCTTGGAAAATCCTTTGGAAAATGTCAAAATGGTTTTTGTACCCTGCAAGCTTTAAGATAAAAGTTTAAATATGCTAAAAAGCATGACAACAGAGTTGCCAAGAGACTTCTTGGACCTCCTCCCATGGAAAGTGCCATCAGATTGTGGAGGTGACAGGAAGGAAAGCTTCTTCAGATGCCAAGACAAGGCGGCAACATGAGGGAAACCTTCAAAGTAGCTGGAGGTGGAGCAGGAGGTCAAGACCTGGATCTGGAGCAGGGTTGTATTGGGATGTCTGTTTTGACCAAGATGATATAAGAAGAAGGTGAAAGGATTGCACAAGAAAAAAACATTAATGATTTCTCAGGGAAACCTAAGTGGTACTTTAACTTTATGAAGAGAGAAGGTTTAAGCATGAGAGCACAAATGAAACTTGCCCCCCAAATTCTAGCAGCCTATGAGGATCAAGTTTTGGAATTTCATTCTTATGTTATCAGTCTTCCAAAGACTTAAAACTTTGAGCTGTCCCAAATTGCCAATGTCGACGAGGCCGCACTCACATTTAGTGTACTATCAGATAAGACTGTGGAGGTCAAAGGAGCAAAGACCACGGATGTTAAGACTAGTGGTCATGAGAAAACACATTTCACTGTTGTTCTAGCCTGTTGTGAAGATGAGACAAACCTACCACCTGTGATCATCTTTAAATGAAAACCGTTTCCGAAAGAAAAGATTCCACGTAGAGTTACTGTCCATATGCATGAATGAGAATGGATGAATGAAGACAGTGTGAAAACCTGGTTTAACAAGGCCTGGTAATGAAGGCCTAGAAGATGACTTGAAAAACCAGCTTTGCTTGTTTTTGATAACTTGAAAACATATTTTATACAAAGTGCAAAAGCAATCACAACGGACTTGAAAACCCAAGTAGCTGCTATAGCTGGTGGGCTAACCAGTCAACTGAAACCTCTTGATGAGTCAGTAAACAAGGCCATTAAGGCCCTAATGAAGAAAGAGTAGATGTTGTGAATGTAGTCAGCTAGTCATGATTTAACACTTCCGGGCAGAGTTGAGGAAGCATCCATCACCCAGGTTTGTGATTGGATCCTAAGATCGTGGAACAGTGTAAAGAAGGAAGTGGTTGTGAAATTGTTTAAAAGATGCAGCATCAGCAATGCTATTGATGGAACTGAGAATAACGAAATTTACTGGGATGAAGAAAAGTGACTCTTCAGAAGACACCGGTAATGTGGAAATTGAAGAAGACAGTACTTCTGATATTGACAGTGACCAAGAGTTCTTGGCCTTCTATGATGTATAAATATCATATATTTGTTACCAGTACATACAATTTCTTGTACCTTGTATTTGTTCCTGTGTTTTGTAATAATTTGTTACCTAAAAGTTTTTGTACCCTAATATGTTAAAAATAAATGTTAAAATTTCTTTATAATATGAAATACAAGTATCTAAATATAAATAAAAATTGAATTAAAAAATTAAAGCAAAAGATGTTTTTCTGAAAGTTTGTGTACATTATACATGGCAAATACAGTACTACAGCTACACTAGCCTCACCCTGGCTGGTGTAGTTCAGTGGGTTGAGCGTGGGCCTGTGAACCTAAAGGATTGAGGTTTGATTCCCAGTCAGGGCACATGCCTGGGTTGCAGGCCAGTTCCCAGCAGGGGATGCAGGAGAGGCAACCATACATTGATACTTCTTTCCCTCTCTCCTTCCCTTTTCCTCTAAAGATAAATACATAAAATGTTAAAAAAAAACAAAAACACCTAGCCTCTGAAGCATGTGTTATAAGTCTTGATTGGACATCTGAAGAGCTCAGCATGGTCATGCTGGGATCATTGTAAAGATTAGAGAGTTGTATAAATTGATGGGTGTTGGTCCTATAATTTTTATAAGTTTTTTAAAATTTTTATTTGTTGATTTTGGATAGAGAGGAAGTGGGTGGAGAGAGAGAGGGGGAGGGAGAGAGAGTGTGAGCAAGAAATCAATTTGTTGTTCCACTTATTTATGCATTCATTCAATGGTTTACTCTTATATGTGCCCTGACTGGAGATCGAACCTGCAACCTTGGTGTATCAGGTCGATGGTCCAACCAATGGACCTTCCTGGTTAGGGCCTAATATTATATTTTATTTTTAGATGTAGTCATAGAGCATGTGGAGATCAGTGGGTGCAAGCACAGAATGTAGGAGTGAAGTGAAATTGCAGTGGTCCTGGAACCTGGAGATTAGGAGGGAATTGCAGGCCCCTGGGAAGCAGTATGAGTTAGGAGGACACATACATTACCTCCACAATTTCTGTCTCTTCTCAATGGGGGCTACTTTTTAGATGTTACTGATTTAGTAAGTTTCAAATCTGATCATGTAGCAGAGCACCAGGAAGATGTGTCTTTGTGTGTGTGTGCAGAACATGAAAATCTGGTATCTTTGATTCTGTCATTTGAACCAGGATTGATTTTACTAGCAATAAATATAACTATTTTAAGTGCGAAGTTTAATATTTTAATCCTAAATACATGAGCTTATAATATACAAAAACAAACCTACTCTTATCTATTAGCAATCTCTTTCTGCTTGCTTGTAGCAATAAATAGTTTCAAGCTCCAGAGGTATAAGAGAAAAAATTATGGGAAAGAACTTCGAGATCAGATGTCTGTTATTTTGATTCTCCCTACAGAAAACCAGTCTTAATTTGTGGAATGCTCATGTTCCTTGAGAGAATTTGAGAACCACTGAACTTACCTAATTAGTTCCTTTGCTCCAGTTCAAAAACTGGCCTCTCTACACTGACTTACTCAAGATTCAAAGGTCACATAGCTGTTGTTAGAACCATGACTAGAACCCAGGCATCCACAGTTAGTTAGGTGTGCTTTCCATCCTTGAAAATGGGCTATTTTTTAAAAAAATCAGCACTAGAATGTATATCGTAGTGTGGCTCTGGGGCCAAGTTCATGTCAAGATTTTCCCTCTGAAAGCAATGACCTGGTCAGGCATAGACAATTTCCTGTGTCATTAAGATGTTCCTTGGCACAATATTATTTTTCTTGGTGAATATATTGTGGTATAAAACACACAGAGCCAGCTATCTGATTTTCATAAGTAAATTAACTATATTATAGTTTATCTGTGGCAAATCTTGCTTTTAAGGTTACTGACAGCAACTCCTGTCATTAGTGACTTGTTTGGTGGAGGTCTTGGCTTTCTTTTCATCCTGGCAGCCTGAGTCACAGCTAGGAAGTTCTTTGAAACCAAACCTTTAGCCCTTATTTGTGTTTCAGGGTGAGTTTGGGAAATGGCAGCTTTGTGTAAAAGGATTCTTTGGTTTCTCCATTGAGGTCCCTTATCTTTTTACCAGCCAGCCCCCACATGGGTTCTTTTTCTGAGCAGAGAAGTTGGTCTGAGGGTCATGGTGGGTAACTGGGGTCTTCCCAGCCATCTCTGGGTCAGGGCTTCATATGTTGCTGGGTCAGCTTTGTTATGTTGAAAATGAATTTCCAGATCCTCAAGTATATCCAAATGGAAATAAAATCCTCAAAGAAACACTTCGAAGCCCCTTGAAGGTAGTGCTCTATCTGCCTTGTTTATAAATTATTTCCCATTGCTCATCCTGTTTAGGATAGTGGATACAAAAAGTTCCCTGTGAATACCTATCACCACTCATGTCATTTATTATTATTTAAATAGCTTTTTTCAGTCAATGGGTCAGTCAACTAACATTACATAGAATTAAAGATGAATTATACTCTAAAATCACCTTAGCATAATACTTTTGACAGTTTATTAAAAATGTTTTGAAGAACAATGGTCTCCTATTATTACATAGTTGGCTCCAGGATAATGTTTTTCATATCTCTTTTCTTCTTCCCTTGTAAGTTTTATTTTTAGCATGTGCTTAGATGTTAGCTAGCTAAGTCAATGAAAACGCCACTGGCAGTGCTGTTTCTGCTTCAGTGCTGGCTATTTCCCCCGTTTGGCAGTGGAGAAAGACTCCATAGGTTTAGTGTTTTCTCTAGTTGTCTTGCCTTCAGAACATACGAGTTGTGCACCATTACTGTCAGTTCACTTTGAGGTCTTCTCCTTAAGTTCTATGAGACTAAGTTAATAATAAAAGCAATTTAAGCTTAATAAAGGTTTCAGAGAGGTACAAGGTCTCTGTTTATTCAGATCGCAAGATTAACTAGCATTACATATTTAGGTAAATCATATTTATTAGAATATTTGTAGTCTGTGTTGCTTTAGCAAATTGAGTTGTCTTTAAAGAATTCATTAAAAAATATATATAAAATTAACAAATTTAGGGTTTGGCATCAGACATGGGCCAACTTATTTTTATTTGAGATGGTTTCCAGCTGTGAATGAGGCCCGTGTGATGCTCACTCATCAGGTCTTAGTGAAGATTAAATGAAAGAAGTTGTGTTTCTTACATGCTTGCACAGCACGTGGACACTCTCCATAAGTGTCAGCTGCTATTGTCATTCTTCTGGTGAAGAATCAGTGTCCAAAATTTTCTCTCTTCAGAGTTAGTTCAGATGTACTATCTTTACAAAAGCTGCACTGTGTAGAGATAGAGCTATTGTAAACTTTTTTTCTTTTGTAAAATTTTTTAAGAAAACACAGTACTGCTTGTTTTTTATAGGTAGAGACACTTACATTTGTCTTAAAGTTTATTTAAAGATACATTAATATTTAGGCTTAAGTAGATCATGTTACCTCTTATTAACTGTAAAAGGATTAAGTTATATTTGTAGTCAAAGAATTTTTTGTTGACTCTTACTCATTTATACTCCTATACATAGTTATAATAAAAATATGATGTTATAAAATTCCATATTTGCCTATTTGTACATATGCTTACAAAGAACTTTTTAAATTGATCAATTATTTATTTACTTTTTGGAGATGGGGAAGGGAGGGAGAAAGAGAGGGAGAGAAACATTGATGTGGGAGAAACATTGATCTGTTGCTTCTTGTAAATGCTCTGACCGGGGACTGAAGCTACAACCCAGGCATGTACACTGATTGGGAATCAAACCAGAGACTTTTCACTTTGTAGGACTTTGCCCAACCAATTAAGCTACACCAGTCAGAACACAAAGAACTTTTTACAATAACTTTTCGGATTACATTTAAAATATATCTTCAAAGTTGGGTTTGGTTTAACTTAATAGGTGAGAGATTTTTAACTTAACAGAAGAGATTTTGGTTGTCTTTTGTAAAGTGTCAGTATTCTACAATATTGAGGGAAAATGAATTAATTTTTAAAAAAACATGGCTAAGTACCTGTTCATTATTGCTTGCCTGGGGCCCATATCAGTGATCCTCCCTCCACCTCTTACTATTATTATTTATTATTTTTTTCCTGTAGGGTTACCTTGAAGATTCCTGATACAAACAGCTGTATTTGTCACAAATAACTAAGGACTTCTGCAGGACCACTTCATTATCTCTGACAGGATAGGGAATGAATTAAGATAGATGTGCTAAGGGAGAGAAGCACCCATTTATGGGTAGGAGAAGGAAAAGCCATAGTTACTGGGTCTACTGGTTTGAGTCAAAGGTTAAGGAGAGTGATCAGAAAGGATTTTGCTAAACCCTCATCCCTGCCATTTTTTCTCCTCACAGTGAAGGGAAGTCAGGGCAATGATCTTAGTAGCAATCAAATGTCAGCAGACATCCAATGGGAATTTTTACTGAGGATGAGGAGGGACATTTGTGATCTGTGATTCTTTCAGACCTTGGAAGTTCCTACATTGAGTCTTCTGAAGCATTATCATGTGTGAAGTACCATTTTATTTAGGCATCCACATGGTGTGTATTTGAGTTTAATTGGAAATTTTGCTTCAAACTTCCAATTCATTTTTGAGAGAGAAAAGAAACAGTTGTCCCAGGACATATATGCTTTACTTTGTGTTGTATTCCTACTGTACTCTAGAAAGTGTTTTCTTGCATACTTAAGGACTCCCTTCCAGAGTTATTTGAATATGAACTGAGACAGACTTGATTTCTGTGTTTCCACTATGAATACATAAAAGTCTGTTTGTTTTTTAATATTATTAGTACTCTGAAAGGATGATGAAATTTGGAAGGAGCAAGGTGATGAAAAAGGCCACTGTGGGAGTTGAACGTGAAAGAATGGAGCTTTCAAAGAGGAGGGAAGTATTGATGTGGTTTGAGGGCTGAGGTTTGTTTTTGTTTCAGCTACCATCTTAGAGACAATAGTGAATCAGAACTGTATCAGTCAGGCAGGTTTTAATGCCCATTTCCAAACAGAGATGTCTCTCTTAGATACATGGAAAGGCCAACATAGACAGCCTATTTGTTCTGCTTCTCATTTTACCCTTGTGGACTGAAGGAATCCTGCTGAACAGTGCCAGCTTTAGTTTAGGCTGAAACACATAATTGTATTGGGTAACAAAGGAATTTAAAAATTCCTGCCCCCCCCTGCCCACCCCATGGCTCTCTCTCACAAAACAGGTTCATGGTGAAATACTTTTGCAAGTGTTCCCATTCATCTCCAAGTGATGCAATATGTGTAGTGGCTTGCAGTTCTGAATTACTGAAGCCCTAATTCCTCTGGCAAGTTTGTCTTCTGCAGATTTCCTTTTGGCAGCAAAAGTACTCACATGACAAGATGAGCATTGGCATTTCTGGTCAAGACAATATCTGTGTGCTGAGATTTGCTGTAGGATGGGTGATCTTGTGTAGTCAGAACACCATCCTTGGTCAGTGGGCTGAGGTATTACTTGACTTTTTACCATTTGCTTGTTTCCTGGATCACTTAAAATCAGTCTGAGACTGATAGCACCCCTTGTACCACACGAATTACCATATCATAATGTCTGTATTCAGAAAGAAGAGAAAGAGTTTAAATGCTCTTGAACACTTGGAGCACTTGTCTTAGGGGAGGTCTCTAGAACCTTCCTGCCTTAAGTGTGGTTCACAGATGAGTAGTGTCCCTGACAGAGAGCGTGTTAAAAAATATTTAGGGGGTAAATATTACTTCTGTCTCTGTGCATGAGAGCGTTCTAATTTCTACTCTAAGATAAGAAAAATAATCTACTTTGTTGGTCACATGAAATTTTAAATTTTTTGATTTTTTAAAATATTAAAGTGTCAATATAGTCTTATTTTAATTATTATCAAAGATATATTCTAAGACTATATTTTGAAAAACCAAAGACTTAGTTTATCATGAAAATTGGTATTTGATTATGCGCCCAATTCTTGTTAGTTATTCATCGTTATATTGAGCATATGCTATAGAATGACATGGTAAAGCCTAGCTCTGTCCGTTTTAGGGTTTAGCAATCTTACTAGATTTTCTTAACTCAGAATGAGTGTTTTTATTATTAAAAACACTTTTTTCAAGTTTGCAGTAGTAGGTATATACATATCATTGAATTACCTCAGAAAGATATTTTTCGAGTGATTGAAAAATTTTTCTGCCCCTACTATTTGTCCTTCACACTTTTGACTTGAAATTATGACACAAGTTACAAATATGTGGGAGCCAGTTTTTAAGGTATTGAATAGTATATTTAATTTCCTAAGCCCTGGATCAGGAAGTGGTGTTGACTAAAAAGGTTTAAAGGAAGAAACATTGTACCATCTATTTAGATTTTTCTTAACGTTTGGCAACAACTTGTAAGGATTCTACCTTGAATCTTTTTTAGCTCGTTTGATTTTGTTAATGCATTGGTTTAAAATATCTTTTCAGATCTTTTCAAAATGTGCCCATTGTATTTAGTTTCATATACATAAATTTCAACTCATTTGTTAAATCTTCACAACCTTATTAAAAACACCTTTCAGCAGGAACACTTTTCTTACCCTCCAATACAAGAAAAACAACTTGATGAAACTGTTGCTTAAAAGGCAACTTTCATTATGGCTATTCTTCTTGCACTGCATTTTTCTTAAGGATGTGGTATCCCCACAGCTCCATAAATAAGGAACTCCTGAATTTGAAAAATTTGAGACAATTATGTTCTTATTTTCTGCTTGGGACACACTAATTTTCTCTTGCCAGTCAGCTGCAATTAGGTTGTAAGGTTGAGTTCTCATATATTGGTGGTAAGGAAGTCAAGTGCTTCCTTTTAAAATAGGGAAACCATTTATGAGAGAGATCCAAAATAAATTGTGGGTATTTGGCCACAAGGTTTAGCCACAAAATACATTTCACCTAAATGGTAACTACCTTTGAAGTCAGTCTGTTTCTGATTTAATTTTTGGAATCTGCCCAGTTTTCCAATCTCTTTATTAATTGTCAAATTAAGAGAAAAACAATCACTTTTTGTACTTTTTATTTCATTTTGTGTTTCATTTATTAAATATAACTGCTGGGAAATAAAAAAGGTAAAATCTTGGTTATACATGAACTTTTAATTGGTAATAATAAATAACCTTATGATTAGAATCATCCTTATTGTGTTATAGTAAACATATAGAACCTTATTTATATCAGTTAGTATTTTTTTTATGTTGACAACATTTACTGAGTGCCAGTGTTATGAAAGGACCTGAGACTAAGCATCCCACAAAGAAGAGCCTCACCTTTAGTTTGAGAAATTATTTTAAAAATAAAGTATGATTACATATAATATGAATTGAAAAAATGAAATGTTGTAAAAGAATCAGTTGAAGTAAGCAGCCTCTTTAAGGTTTAATGCTAGGTTGAGCTATATAAAAGAGGTAAAAAACCGTAGGTAAACTGCTGAATACATTTTATACAGTTCATTCTCTCAGCCTACTGGAGTACTCTTGGAATTGACTGGTTTGGTGTAAACTAAACTTTTTTTCCCCGTTTCCTCAATAAGAAGCTTTTATTGAACTCACTTTTAAATCTATAAAATTCATCATAGGTTTGGGTCTGGCCAGACGTTCAGGTTGCTAAATGATAAATATTTTGAAAAATTCAGCTTTTCTCTGATCATTCATGTAATTGTATTTCAGTGCATGCATTTATTGATGTAATTATTAGTCATAGCTATAAACTTAGAATTAGTTAAGAGAAGTTTTGGGTGACTCCAGACACTAAATGTTTGGAAGTTTAGTAGTCCGAGTTTAGGTGGAAAAAAATCTTTTAATGAATTTAAGTTGGAAGAAGAGTTGGTGCATACTTGTGGTCACTGACTTTCTTTTCTATTTTATGTGCCAAAATCAGAACTACAGATCATGACCACTTTCCAATATTTTAATTTAATTTGAATATAGGAGTGCTTTTCAAACATTATTTTTGTGTTAGTTAATGAAAGTTATTAACAGCAATCAGAACAGAAAATTTAATATGTCATTTTGATATTGGCCAGAATTTCAGAAATAGAGGTAAAAGATTTCCCAAATAGGATCAGTGTATATAATATATTCACAAGCCATTTTTTTCTTTTAAGTCCAGAAAAACATGAACAGGGCCAACATCTCAAGAAGAAAGACTAAATGTACTTTTTTCCCCCTGCTTTTGTATTTAAAGTCTACCATGAAATATAAAATTTTTTAATTTAAATTTTCAGTAAATGCGATTATGACTTGATGTATGCATCTTTGGGAAGAATAAAGAATACTTATGTTAAAAAAACAAAAGCAGTCTCAATAAGTTCTCTTTATACAAAAGTATTATATAACAAGACAAAAATCAAACTGTGTAATAAGTCGCTCTCATCACACTTACCTATAGTGCTCTATTCTCCTCTTAGAGTACGCTTTTTGGTGCATCTTTTCAGAAATATTTGTATGCTCATACCAGTACAGGTTCTTTTAAAATTTGCATAAATGTTATACTCTTCATACAATTTTGCCCCTTGCTGAAATAAACATTCTTGTTCACACACACATATAGGACTTAGCAAAAGTAGGTTTACAATTGTTTGTATGGAAAAAGACATGCAAGTTATGGTTATTATACTACCTTTCCTAATTCAGGAGAATGTCACAGTGGAACAGTGCACTTAGGTACAATCCTGTAAGTGCTCAAATTGCAGGCCTTTGTTACTTACATATTCTTGTAGTCTACTCTTTTTCTTGTACTCACAACTGTAAACCTGCATTTGCCCGCCTTTGTGTATAACTGGGTAAAAAGTATGGTACTAATTTCTCATTCCGATTTATGTTTATTTCATTTTGAGCAGTGCTCAATATCTTTGAATATTTATTTATTGCCAACTTTTACATGTATTCTTTGTTAATTGCCTGTTCATAATTATGTTTCTTTTCCCTATATGGACTATTTGTTTTTCTCCTTAGACATTCTTTGTATAGGTAGGAATTAGCTCTTTTTGTTATATTGAAGATACTTTTTTCCTTCATTTTCTCACTTGCTTTTTAGTTATTTGGTATTTTTGGCCCTATGAAATTTTTATCTTTTCTGTAGTCAGTGATCATTCTTTTCCTTTATAATCTGGATTTTGTATCCTGCTTCATATATTCCTTGCTCTAAGATTGCAAATACATTTATACATGCTTTTTCTAGTAATTTTAAGAGTTTATTTTTAACTTTTGTTTGCTCTACTTGAAGTTTATTTTTGTGTAAAGAATGAAGTAGGGCTGTGGCTTTAATTTTTTCTTAAAATGGTATTTTCCAGCAACATTTATTTAATAATACATCTTTTCTTCATTTGTTGAAATGTGCCTTTATCTTTTACTACATTTCTGTATGTATTTGGGACTATATCTATGTTTTGATTGTACCATTAATGTCTCTGTACTTGTATTCTATCTTTTCATAATACATAATTTTCATGACAGGATTCCATCTTTCCTACTAATCTTTTTCAGAATTTCCAGGTTATTCTTGTATGCTTATTTGACTCTAGCATATAATTTTGTCATCTTCTGTCCAAAGCTTATAACCTGTCATTGAATCAAATTTAAGGTTAGTTAGGATATAGTGAATGTCTTCATAATGTTAAATCTTATAATCCAAGGGCAAGGATTGATTATCTTTCAGTATCTACAAATACCTTCTGTTTATATATGATTGAAGAGCTTAAAGCAGTCTTTATATGGTTTCTATTAACATCTTGTTAACTTTATCTATAGATATTCTAATTTTGTGGCTAGTATAAATAGCATATTTCCCATAGTTTAATTTTCTTGCATGTTATTTTTCTAAATATATCTTATTGATAATGCTCTTGTAGTTGTCCTATTCCTCCCCTTTATTCCTTTCTACCCTGCACACCCACCCCCGCCCACCTGCATTCCCCCCACCTAGTTCATGTCCATAGGTCATACATAGAAGTTCTTTGGCTTCTATATTTCCTATACTTTCTTAACTTCCCCCTGTCTATTCTGTACCTACCATTTATGTTTCTTATTCCCTGTACCTTTACCCCCATCTCCCTTTCTCCTCTTCCCCAGAGATAACCCTCCATGTGATCTCCATTTCTGTGATTCTCTTTCTGTTCTAGTTGTTTGCTTAGTTCTTTTTTATTTTTTAGGTTCAGTTGTTGATGGTTGTGCATTTGTTGTCATTTTACTGTTCATAGTTTTGATCTTCTTTTTCTTAGATAAGTCCCTTTAACATTTCATACAATAAGGGCTTGGTGATGATGAACTTATTAAAGTTGACTTTACCTGGGAAGCACTTTATTATCTGCTCTCCCATTCTAAATGATAGCTTTGCTGGATAGAGTAATCTTGGATGTAGGTCCTTGCCTTTCATGACTTCAAATGCTTCTTTCTTGCTTGCAAATTTTCTTTTGGGAAATCAGCTGGTAGTCTTATGAGAACTCCTTTGTAGGTAACCATCTCATTTTCTCTTGCTGCTTTTAAGATTCTCTCCTTATCTTTAATCTTGTGTATTGCAATTATGGTGTATCTTGGTGTGTGCTTCCTTGGGTCCAACTTCTTTGGGACTTTCTGAGCTTCCTGGACTTCCTAGAAGTCTATTTTCTTTGCCAGATTGGGGAAGTTCTCCTTTGCTATTTGTTCAAATAAGTTTTCAATTTTGTTCTTCCCTTCTTCTTCTGGCACCCCTATGATTTGGATGTTGGAACATTTAAAGATGTTCCTAAGCCTCTCCTCATTTTTTTGAATTCTTGTTTCTTCATTCTGTTCTTGTTGGATGTATATTTCTTCTTTCTGGTTCACACTGTTGATTTGAGTCCCAGTTTCCTTTCCTTCACTATTGGTTCCCTGTGCATTTTCCTTTATTTCACTTTTCATAGTGTTCACTTTTTCCTCTATTTTGTGACCACACTCAACCAATTCTGTGAGCATTCTAATTATGAGTGGTTTGAACTGTGCATCTGATAGGTTGGCTGTCTCTTCATTGCTTGTATTTTTCCTGGGGCTTTGATTTGTTCTTTCATTTGGGCCTTTTTTGTGTGTGTGTGTGTGTCTAGGTGGGCCTCTTGCATAGTAAGGAACAGAGCCTTAGATATTTGCCAGGTTGAAGCCACCCATGTTTCTGCATATTGGTGCTGTATGTGGGGTAGAGGCCTAAGAGAGAACAATGCTGCTTTTCAGTCACCTCCACCACTATCCACAAGCAAATTGGACCCTTCTGGTGCTGATTCCCGGGTGGGTGTTTTTCTACATTTTAGTACCCTGTGGGTCTCTCCAACAAACTCCTGTGAGGCTGGGAGTTTCTCCAGCCACCTCAACTCTTATAGGTTTTTTTGGTCAGAGGTTTTTGAGGCTTTATTTTTCTATGTGCTGGAACCCTGGGTTGCACAGTCTGTCTCATTCTGCAGTTGTTCCTCCTGGTTTATCAGCACATGAATGTGTGACCATCCACTCTGCCAGATGCCCTGTAGCTTGGCCCCAGTCCTCCCACTTCAGCCTTGTAGTGAGACCTCTCCACCCAGCTGCCTGTCTTCCTCCTGCTACCTGTCTCCACCCCTCCTAGTGGTCTGGATGAGTGTTTCATCTTTAACTCCTTGATTGTCAGAATTCCATACAGTTTGATTTTCTGTCAGTTCTGGTTGGTTTTTTTTGTTTTAAATTTGTTGTTTTTCTTTTGGTTGTATGAGGAGGCACAGTGTATCTACCTATGTCTCCATCTTGGCCAGAAGTAATTTTCTTTCATATTATTTTTAAATTGGAAAACCCTTGATTTTGAATACCGTATTTTGCCATGTATAATGGGCTCCCATGCACAATGTGCACATTTTTGTGCACATTATACATGGGATTATCATACATATTATTACACCCATGGCATGTAATCATTACACCCATGTATAATGTGCATCCCTATTTTTTAAAAAAATTTTTGGGCAAAAAGTATGCATTATACATGGTAAAATACAGTAATAATTTTATAACCATCAATAAGAGTCTTGTTTTTAGGTATATAGTACATCATCTGCACTGTAATAATTTTATTTATTTATTTATTTATTTATTTATTTATTTATTGTCGTTCAAGTACAATTTTTCCCATTTCCCCCTCTCTCACCCCTCTCCCCCACCCTGTCCACTCCACCTCCCACATTCATCCCCTGCCTTTGTCTTTTTCCATGGGTCCTTTATACATGTTCCTTGTCTACCCTTCCCCGTCTTTCTCCTATTATCTTCCCCTCTCCCCCCTGGTTACTGTCAGTTTGTTCTATATTTTCATGTGTTTGGTTATATTGTGCTTACTTGTTTATTTTGTTGGTTAGGTTCCACTTACAGGTGAGATCATATGGTATTTGTCTTTCACCACCTGGCTTATTTCACTTGGCATAATGCTCTTCAGTTGCATTCATGTTGTCGTGCATGTAGGAGCTCCTTTTTTTCTGCTGAGTAGTATTCCATTGTGAAAATGTACTTTCTCATCTAATTGCACATACTAGTAGCAAGAAGCAACTCTTAGTCTTTTAAATACTTTCCAAATTGACCAATAAAGCATTCTGAATGCATTTAATTTGGTTATAAATAGCCTTTTTTTAGGACTGTACTCTTGAACTTTGTTTTTTGTCTAATAAAGGACTTTAAATACCATTCTTATAGAAATAAAACCAAATTATATGAAGGGAAAATATTAAATTTAGTTTTTAAAATAAAGATTTTTTTAATATATTTTTAGAGAGAGGGGAAGGGAGGGAGAAAAATAGGGAGAGAAACATCACTGCTGAGTTTCCTCTCACATGCCCCCTATTGGGGACCTGACCTAGAAACCCAAGCATGTGCCCTGACAGGGAATCAAACCTGTGACCCTTGGGTTAACAGACCAGCACTTAATCCACTGAGCCATACCAGCCAGGGTAGATTTGGGTAGTTTTTCCACAACATTAGTATTTCTTATTAGAAAACTACAGGGTCTGGCAGAAATAATGCCACAGAGTGTGGTTGGTAGGGTACATGAATGTCTTGTATGAAATGGATAGCAAGACATCAATGGATTTGGACATTTGACTGAAAATGTCTTATGGTGTGCTTGAGTGTGATATTGTTATGTTACAGAATTACATGCTTATGATATTATAATAAAATATTTTTATGTAATAAAAAAGGGGTATTACGTGTGCCGGGCCCTGCATGTTTATGACATTGACCTATCAGCTTGTTTAGGGCCCTTAAATATGGTGGATTTTTTATGAAATGATGTGAACTTTAATTTGGAAATGCCAGTTTAGTTCAGTGTTTCTCAAAACTCTTGATAAGAAATATTTTCAGAAGTACTTTTTGAATGAATAGTATGTATTTAATTTATCTTAGGAAAAATTATTTCCCCCATCTCTATTATGTTTTTATGTTTGACATTTAGTTAGAATAAGGTTAAAGGCAAAGCAAAATTATTAGGAAAAAAGTAAAAAAAAACCAAAAACCCTGCATAAATTGTAGAGCTCTTAATGAGTGAGAGAGGTTGATTGAAATTTGGAAAATACAGTTTTAGATTACTAATGTTGTACATAAAATTTTCAGAGATCAAGAGCAATTTTCTATGTAATTTTAACAGCAATGCTTAATAAATAATACTACAATAATAGTAATGCCAATGATTATTGTGAACCGAGATTACACTAAGAGCATTTTATATATCATTTCACATACAGATAAAATTTGTCTTTCACCCCTGGCTGGTGTAGCTCAGTGGATTGAGCACGGGCCTGGGAACATGAGTATCGCGGTTCAATTCCCGGTCAGGGCACATGCCGGGGTTGCAGACCACTTCCCAGCAGGGGACGCATGAGAGGCAACCATACATTGATATTTCTCTCCCTCTCTCCTTACCTTCCCCTCTAAAGATAAATAAACAAAATCTTAAAAAAATTTGTCTTTCTAGTTTTATAGTCTCAAAGAAATGATGCATCTTACTTGCACATGGTCATATAGCTAGCAAATGGCTATCCTGTGTGTTTATTGTAAATGTTATTCTCAAAATTCACTCTGATTATTTCATATTTACAAGACAAAATTGTGTTTTGAAAGTTATATTTCCATTTGATGACCTTCAATAAAAATAAAATTAAATAGCCTAAAGCTAATTTTACTTTATAGAGAAAACTTTACAAATGGATTGTCAGAGAACTCCCTGGTTCATCACTCAGGCATCGCTGAGGGAAGGTATCACTGTGCAAGCAGTCCAGTTATGTTCATAGTCAGAATGGCTGTATATTCAGAGTAGTTAGAAGCTGTGAACTTTAACTGTGATCTATTTTTTGTGGTAAGGAAAGAGATAACTTACATTAGCTATCATATAATAATTAATTAAAGAAGTCCTGCTATACTTAGAAATATTTGCTAATCATAGCACCTTTGAGTTTACTGAAGTGATTAGATTCAATAAATATGGCCAATATCTTAGCAAGTTTGCAGAAAGATTCAGTCTATTCAATATTAGTTAGCTTCAGTTGTGAATTATTAATCTGAAATAATTGCTTCTTATAGGTAGAAATAATTTCAGAATTTATTTCAAAGTTCTAATGTTATAGATGGGAAACTTAAAGCTAAAAGCAGTTAAGTGGTTTTCACACAGGATAGTGTAATTACTTCCAAGTAATGTCAGTTGGATGCTGGAATCCATATCTATTGAATTCCATGGAAATAGTTTTATATTGGTGGGGGAACTAGACTTCAGAGAGAGGGGTCCCACTGAGTAAAATTATTAATTTATTTTAACCTCTGCAGGAAGTTATGATTTCATAGTCATTCTAGTCCGTTTCTACCTAATAGTTAGTCTTTTTATACCTGTTTCTAAAATAAAATTATTGGTAATATATACTAGTTGGAAACAGCATTTTCTGGCAGAAATAACAAAATACAAAGTTTAAGAGTGTGTCATGCCAGCGTTTGCCTTGAGCACCTGTTATTATTAATAAAGTTTCAGGGCTCAACATATCTAGCAAACTGAGTTAGAGGATTATCTAAGTATTTCTTCTTATTCTCAGGATATAAGATAATTTCAAGACACTTTTAAAAAAAGGAAAGAAGGAAAACTCCCAAACCAAACAACCTTGGGACTTAGGTACCTCACACAGCTTTTGTTGGGATCTGCCTTGTGTACTCAATCTCCCCACAGCTTGTAAAGTCAGTTAAATATAGTCATAGCTGGGTTCTGTGGAACAGCAAATAGGAAAAGAAGGGAAAGCTGGGGGCGTGTTGGTGAAAAACAGTTTAAAGTAATTTATTTTGACACTTTTTAAAGGCTTCTTTGTACTTGCACTTTAAAATAGTAATTCTGTTTCCTTGAATCCATGCAAGAACATAAAATAGACTGGATCCAGGAGAGCTGGCGTGGGAATATTTTCAGCTTTGTTACCGCTGCTGTTGAGACAACTACTCCATTCTCCCCTGCACTATTTTTGTTTTTGTTTGTGTGTTTAATGGACCTAAATTCAGGTGACTGACATAATCCTTTAGTGCACCATCATTTCGTATGCCTGTTCATCCAAGTTTTGTTGTTGTTATACTGTCTACCTATAGGTTTCCAAACAGAAGGAATCACTTAAGTGACCCAATATTTGGTAGCAGTTTGGTTAATAAATAAAAAGGTAAACACATCTTCTTTTCCTTATATCCATTTTAATGAAATTAACTAAATTGTTTATCTCTTCAAACCAAACTCCTGGTTCTTCAATGATTCTTCACAATAAATAAGAAAATTATTATCTACTTTTTTCTTGTTCCTTAATTACTCAAATATAAAGCCTATAACCTCAAACTGAGACAAGCAAAAGAACAGCTTTTTAAAAATCTTTTCGTATTGTCAAGATTTTGGTTTCCTCAATGGTGAAGTAATTAGATCTAATTGGTCCCTGAGGCCCTCTCCATGTCTAATTTTATGATTCACGACTGTTGCAATGGTGCTTTGGAAGCCCTGTGTGCCAACAGTACCTGAGGTGTTGCATCTGAGGGGTTTCAGTGTAATCCACACAAGCAGTTTCTTATTTTCTATTGTGTTTCTACACATCCATGAATGTTGCTCTCATGGACTTGTCAACTTGGAGGTATTATTGATGCACAGTTCCCTAAACTCTACTTCTTTAACGAAACTAATGCAACACACCAGAGTATGTCAGCAGGTCTTTGAGAAACCTTACTCTCAACTACCAACTTCTTAGATGTGAACACAAACCCAGAGACCAGAGGATACTTTTAAGTTTTGTATTTATACTCTGCTGCCCTACTTATGACTTCAAAGTGCATGTTGAGTCACTGAATAGATCTATTAACTGGAGGTTTTCACACTACAAATCAGAATTTACCACACTCAGTGTAGTCACACAGGATTTAATTTATTTTGGATCACCCCTTCAGCAAGGAACTTAAGATTTTATTGCTCTAAATGCTTTTGAAACATTATTTACCCTGTTGCTCACTCCAACATCTGACAAAAATGTGAAAGTGCTTCCAGGAATAGTAAAAATCTGTTTCAAAACACTGGACTGAAACAGCAAGGTTAGTTCTATGGCAGGGGTGCCCTGCCTTAAGAATGTCTAATATACAACAGCCTTTATAGAGGCTTTTACACAGGATTCTTTTAAAAAGGGAATACTCCTAACATATTTCAAATGTTAGTCAATATATAAAATTTTATTACGACATCTTGTTAGCAACACATCTATTTCATTATGCATAAAATCTAAGTACTTTTAGTTTCTAAGTTGCTGAATTATCTAGTATGCTCAGGGGAATTTCTCTAAAGCATTTATTAACCAGGCTTGGGCAGTCTTTATATGTTTTTCAGGCCCTTAGAGAAAAGTTCTGTATTTGTAGCATGATCTGCTTTGTAAGCATCTTATTAAGAATTGGATTGTGGTGAAAAATACAAGATGGTTGCTATTCTCATTTGATAGTGGTGATGGCATGCGTATATGTGGGAAGGGCAGGTATAAATCCTTAAATGTAGGGAACTCCAGAATGATGACCTGGGAAGGATGCAGAGGTTTCTGATGTCTTAATGCCAGACTACAGATAATTAATTCTAGAACTTCAAAGTTATAGACATCTTATGTCTAGGTCTTTACTCCTGCTTTTGGAATATTAAAAAAAATAACTTAATACTTTTGGATTGGAAAGTTTAGGTTCAGAATCTCATGCGTCTTTTCTGTGCTAGCAACCATGATATGTACCACTGAAATTAGAGAATCTGAACATGTGTGTGTGTGTATTTGTGTTTGTGAGATTGGTTTTCTAATCTAATGAGTTTTCTAAACTAACCTGGAGCCAAACCTCTTGCATCTGGCCCTGTACACCCAGGAGACAATATTTCTTTGACTTGGCCATCCTAGGGCCTGATATCAGGCCTCTGGTGTCTGCTTCTAAAATTTAGAACCTGCTGAAATTATTCATAGTCAAACCTAACCTGCCCTACCCGCCTTGCCTTTTTTGCAAAAATGTCAATAAAGGCTCTAGCCTATGCTTTCCCTTTGCTCCTGCTTTTTGCCTTCTTATCTCCCTGAGGTTTTCCCATGTGTCCCTGCATTGTATGCTGAGCCTCCTGTTCCTAGGACCTGCAAGTATTAAACTTTTTTCTGAGACTTTCCTGTGGCTGCAGCTAACTGACCATCACATAAAAGATTACAAAACAGCTAATTTCACCGGTAATTTTATTGAAATATAAATAATATACAACACTGATTCAGTTTAAGGTTTATAGCATGATGGTTTGACACATATATATTTTGAAATGACTACCCTAAGTTTGGTTAACATCCATCATCATAATAGACCAAGAAAAAAAAGGATTTTTTTTGTCTTATGATGAGAACTCTTAGGATTTACTTTCCTAACAACTTTCATATCTATCATACAGCTGTGTTAACTATAGTCATCCTATTGTATATTATATTCTTAATACTTTTTATCTTATAACTGGAAGTCTGTACCTTTTGACCACCTTCATTCAATCCCATTCTCCCCCACCCCTTGCCTCTGGTAACCACAAGTCTAATCTCTTTTTTTCTATGAGCTTGGGGTTTGTTGGTTTTTTTTTTTAAGATCCCACACATAAATGGAATCAAACAGATTTGTTTTTATCTGACTTATTTCACTTAGCATAATACCCTAAAGGTCCATCCATGTGGCTATCTTTGGCAGGATTTCCTGTTTTTTATGTGTAAATGATATTCCATTTAATGTGTGTATATTACAACTTCCTTATCAATTTATTCATTAACAGATAGTTTGTTTCTATGTCTTGTCTTTTGTAAATAATGCAGCTATGAAAATGGGTATAGAATGTTCTTTAACATAGTCAAAATATCTGATTTTGAATCTATACTTTGCTCTTTTCCTAGCTGTGTGACCTGTTTCCTCATTCTTAAAATCGGGGTAACAATCATACCCTACTGATTGTTAGGGTTGTTCAGAAGGCTAATGCTTATAGAATATTTCTATTGGTTCTGCCCTGTGGTAAATATGGCCTGTTATTTTTATTATCAGTTATTCTTACATATATTACCACAGCTCTCTTATCTACTACATTTTCATTGCTTGAAACAAAATTAGTCTCTATAACCCTCTGACTGGACATCAACAAGTAATTGACACATGAATGAAGTAAAAAAATACATATGGCAGAGAAGATTGGAGGTAGGGTATGAAATGCCCATATTAAAAATACTTATTTTTCCCTGGTTAGTGTGACTCAGTGGATTGACCGAAAGGTTACTGGTTTGATTTCTGTCAGGGCACATGCCTGGACTGCAGGCCCAGTCCCTGGTGGGGCATGTGAGAGGCAACTAATAGATATTTCTCTCCCTTTCTTTCTCTTTCCTTTCCCCTCTCTCTAAAAATAAATAAGTACTGTATTTTGTTGTGTGTAATGTGTACTTTTTTGCCAAAAATTTTGAGTGAAAAATGAGGATGTACATTATACATGGGTGTAATGACTACATAACATGGGCTTAATAATTCTGTTTATAATACACACAAAATGTGGGTGTGCATTATACATGGGTGTGTATTATATACTGCAAAATACAGTAACATCTTTAAAAAAACATTTGTTTTCATTTGGTTAGGCTTTGGGGAAGGGAGGTGATAGTTCATTGAGAGTTTTGAGTTCTCTACTAGAAAGTTTAGGTTTAATCAGATGGACCAGTAATTTCTAAGCTGTTTTGAAGAGCCCCAGGTTGCCTGGAGGTGCATCAAGGTTTGTTAAGGGGCTCGAGTAGGAGGTGTGACACAGAGGAGAGTGGGAGGCCAAGTAATGGACGGAACACTCACCTCTCCCAAATCTCTCCACAGCTACCCCCACCCCAAAGCCAGACAGTTGTGTGGTAATCCCTTTTATGTGTTGGATTTCTGCTTAAATTTCATTGTAAGAAGAGTTTAGTTGAAGGAGCAGCACATCCTACTTACCCTGGTGTGCTGGGTGTATGATGATGGCGTAGACACTGGAGGCAGGAAGACCAGGCCAGTGACCAAATAAGGTGGGTAGAAGGAGATGGCAGCTGAGAATCTGAGAAGCACTCTAAAGGAGAGCTCACACGGCACCCAGGTTCACAAGAAAGAGTCTGTAGTGCTCTTTGATTGGTAGTGTGGGAAGGAAGAGCCCATTTGTGTTTTGTGTTTTAAGACAAGAGACCAAACTGATTACTAAGACAGGTTTTGATATATCAGTTGCAGATAGGGCATTGGCATGTCTGCTGGAGATTAGAACCTGTGAGATTAGAAACCCAAGGACATTGAACTTTATTGATCAAATATGTACTGCATGTCACCTACCTAACAGTGTGATGGTCATGTGAGTATGTTGAGCCTGTGGGTCATGATGAGCAATGCAATTGTGGTCTTGTCTTCCTGGATCTTGTAGTATAGTGGGGAAGGCAAGTAACCCATTGTCACTGGCACATAATGAGACATGTGACAACAGCTGTGAAGGAAAGAACTATGTGCTTTGAGTATTTCTGGCAGGAAGGGGATCTGACTCATAAGGTGGAGCAAATCAGGAAAGATTTTCTGCAGAAATGATTGTTGAACCAACATCTAGAATTATGGAAGTTACAATAGTGGATATGTGAGAGACCAGGATAGTCAGGAGAGTTGAGGAAGAGGGAGCAGCCTGTGAAGCTCAGGAAGGAAGGATTATGGAGTACAAAAGATGTCAGTGTAACTTGCTGGCAGAGAGCACTGGGAGGAAGGACAAGGTTGACCTTGAACCTGGTAGTTTGTGACAGCCAACTAGAAGTGCAAGAGCAGAAATTCTGTTTTCTGAACTTTTCCACACCAGCCTTGTCTGACCTTTTGTTTGCTACTCCTCTTTCTTTTGGGTCTTGTATTAGTTTTCTAGTGCTGCTTTAACAGAGCATCACAGACTAGATGGATTAAGCAACAGAAATTTATTATCTCACAGTTCTGGAAGCTAGAAATCTGAGATCAAGGTGTGAGCAGGGTTGATTCCTTCTGAGAGCCGTGAAAGAGAATCTGCTCCAGGCCTCTCCCTCCTTTGGTAGTTTATTGGCGATATCTGGCAATCTTTGGCTTGAATAAGCATCGCCTCAATGCCTGCCTTCATGTTCAAATGATGTTCTCTGTATGTGTGTCTGTATCCAAATTTTGTATTTTTGTAAGTCATATTGGATTTAGGATCTACCCTACTTTCATGTGACCTGATCTTAACTGATTTCATCTATAATTATTTTATTTCCAAACAAGGTCACATTTTGAGGTACTGGGGGCTAGGACTTCAATACCTGAATTTTCAGGGGAACACATTCAACCCATACCAGGTCCTATTTTTAGCATATCATTATGGTTTTAGAAAATGCTCTTCAAATATGAACATGAATTTTCCCCCTTTTTATATTAAAGCCTAAAAATGAAAAGATAAAATTGAAACTGGCTTGTAGTAAACACAAGTGAAATCTAGATAATAAGGTCTTTGTTCAAGTGCCATAACTTACCTCCACCTTAAAAGAAAATACAACTTCTTATTGTTGCCCATTATCCTATTAGACAGTTGCTGCCAAATGGATATTATTAGCTTGAAACCAGTGGAACCCAAATTTATGCTAGGGTAAGAAGGGTAGTGGGAGAAAAGGAAAAAGGAGGACACAGAGGCAAAGCATAGGATACAACCAAAAGTAAACCCAGACTTCCTGGCATGGAATTAGTATTTGCAGAAGGTGCCAAACAGACACTTGGAGACTGTGGTGCTACAGGGTGTGGCTGCTGGATCATAAAATAGCTGTTGGTAGGTTGTTGTCAGATGTCCAGTATGTGGAAGGTGGCTTCCAGGCTACCTGGTCATCTTCCTTTCCGTCTTGGGTTTCCCAAGACTGGAGACCTATTGTCAATTCATATGAACACTTTTTAAGTGCTGTTATTTTTTCCTCCTTCCTCTGTATTCCTGTCTACTCAGAATCTGTATTCAACTATAGTTCACTGTTAGTTTTATGAAAGCTAAAATTTATCTGGTACGTTTCCTCCTGTAGTCACATAAGCTGGTAGCCATTCTTGCGGGTTAGTGGCTATGCTACACAGGTTATTAAATGTTTTGAATTTCACCTCTAGTTTAACATAATTTTTTAAATTCAGTTATTATTCTAGTTATGCATTTGGGCCTAAGAAATAGCCTGTAGCCCATTTGGGGCATAGAATCTTAGGGTTGGAGGACGTTTATTAGTTTTTTGGGGCAACTTCTTCCTACAACGGTCTAACAACTGGTTATCCAGTCTTCCCAAGAGTATTCAAATCAACTAGGAACTCCTTACTGCAAAACACCATGGAGGGCTTTGTGCTGAGCCAATCCACCCCTTTTTAGTATTTTATTTTTGTTTTCATTGAATTCTTTGTAGTTCATTTTTTGTTTTATTTTAGCCCTTCAGTTACTTGAAGGTATGCTATTTTGTTTCCCCTTTGATTGTTCTCTGGGAACATTTATTTTATTTTTTTATGCCATTTCTCAATTGTCACCCTCTAAAGCCACTTTAGCTTGTTTCTGTCCCTGAGAAAACTTGAAAAAATTACTTTTTAGAGGTAGTGGATTCATCAGGGTAGAGTGCAGTAAAACACACTGCATTGTTTTAACTGGGATGGTAAGCTCAACTGGTTACTTGTTGTATTTTCCAAAGCATTGTATTCTGTCACTTGGAATCACCCAGAATTCAGGTTCATAGTGTCTTAATCACCTCACCTCAAATGACTTTCTTCTTGCAACATTTCTCAAAAACCTTCAGTTGTTTTGTATTGGTTTAATACAGTTTATACTTCTTTGCCTGAAATAAATGCCTTCTAGAATGTGTCTTAGGTCAGGATTTTCCAGATTTTGTTAGAGGAATACTGGGTCTGCCAGCTGTTAAAAGCTGTTCTCTTTCAACACCAGCCCTACCTCTCAGAGGAATGAGGATTCAACCAGAAAATAATTTGGAAAATGCTGCTTCTAGATCCCCCTCTTGCTGATTCACAAGGTACTTAAGGTTTTGAGAGGTCTTTCATACTTGTATTAGTTTCCTAGGGTTGAGGTAATAATTGGACACAAGTGGATGGCTTTGAACAACAGATTTATCCCCTTATACTACTGGAAGCCAAGTGTTGTTGGGACCATGCTCTAGCATGGTCCAAAGAATGGATAATCTATTCTTTGCTCTTCCATTGTCTGATGGTTGCTGGCATCCCTTGAAATGTGGTCACATCACTACAGTCTGTTTCTGGGGTCTCCACAGGGTTTTCACCTCTTCTGGATGTCTTCTCATCTATCTGTGTAAAATCTCTCTGTGTCTCAATAAAGATTAAAATAATTTAATCTTCGGACTTCCGCCAAGATGGAGGCGTAGGTGGAAGCACTGTGCCTTTTCACACAACCAAGTTTAAAAACAACAAAGTTTTAGCAACAAAAACGCACTCAAACCACAGAAAATTGAACTACACGGAAATCTGACAACAACGAACCCTTCAGCCAAACCGGTAAGAGGGGCAGAGCCAGCAGCAGAGCGGGGTCGGTCAGGAAAGATCCACCGGACCGACCCGGGCTCGTGACCCAGGTGCGCCAGCAGCCGTGGGCAGATCCCAGGTGTGGAGAAGTGGGCGGACCCACTGAGGGCTGACTGTGGGCACACATTTGCGCACAGATAAACCGGTGAAGGAGCTAGCAGTGAGACGGACCTCACAGGCCCCAGTGGCAGGAAGCGGCAGAGGGAACCGCCATTGTCCCTCTCTGACCCTGCCCCCACATACAGCATCACAAACCAGCGACCTGGGTGGCCCTGCCCTGTTGAACACCTAAGGCTCTGCTCCTCATACCTAACAGGCACAAACAGATCAAAACATGGCTCAAGTACAACTCAGAGCCCCAGAGCTGATAAATCTAAGTGATGAAGAAATAGCCAAACTTTCAGATGCACAGTTCAAAACACTGGTCATCAGGATGCTCACAGAACTGGTTGATTTTAGTCACAAATTAGAGGAACTTATGGAAGCTAAACTAATTGAAATGAAGGGAAATACACAGGAAACCAATAGTAATGGAAAGGAAACTGGGACTCAAATCAAAGGAGTGGATTAGAAGGAGGGAAAAAATGACCAAACAAAAGGATGAAGAAACAAGAATTCAAAAAAATGAGGAAAGGCTTAGAAAGTTTCAGGACATCTTTAAATGTTCCAACATCCGAATTATAGGGGTACCAGAAGGGGAAGAGGAACAGCCATGAGTGGAAAATTTATTTGAACAAATAATAAAGAACTTCCCCAATCTGGCAAAGAAAAAATAGACTTCCAGGAAGTCCAGGAAGCTCAAGAGAGTCCCAAAGAAGTTGGACCCAAGAAGGAACACATCAAGGCACATCATCATTATATTAGCCAAGATTCAAATGAAGGAGAGGATCCTAGAAGCAGCAAGAGAGAAGGGACAGTCACCTACAAAGGAGTTCCCATCAGACTGTCAGCAGATTTCTCAAAAGAGACCTTACAGGCAAGAAGGGGCTGGAAAGAAGTATTCTAAGTCATGAAATCCAAAGACCTACATCCAGGATTGATCTATCCAGCAAAGCTTTCATTTAGAATGGAAGGGCAGATAAAGTACTTTTCAAATAAGATCAAATTCAAGGAGCTCATCATCACCAAGCCCTTATTATATGAAATGTTAAAGGGACTTACCTAAGAAAAAGAAGATAAAAAAATATTAACAGTGAAAGGACAGCAAACTCACAGTTATTAAGAACCACACCTAAAACAAAAGGAAACTAAGAGGACAGCTAGATCAGGAGCAGAACCATAGAAATGAAGATCACATGGAGGGTTAGCAACAGGGGAGTGGGAGAAGGAGAAGGGGGGAGAAGGTACAGAAAATAAGTAGCATAGACAGTAGGTAGAAAATAGATAGGGGAAGGGCAAGAATAATAGGGGAAATATAGAATCTAAAGAATTTGAGACACATGGTCATAAACTAAAGGGGGGAGTGGTGGGGGAAGGGTGTGCAGGGTGGAGGGGAATGAAGGGGGAAATAGAACAACTGTAATGGCATAATTAATAAAATATATTTAAAAATAATTTAATCTTCATTTTTTTCCCATTATCATTTAGTCCACTCATACCTCCCTCCCTGCAGCAATCACCACAGTGTTGGAGGGACTGAGAGTGGAAAGGAAAAAGTACTCATGGGCAAAGACTGTATTTTGAATATAAGATAACATTCACACTCTCTATTGAGTAGGATGTGGCTGTGTCTTCAGGAGCCAGCAACATTATTTAGCATATCACAGTAACTAAACAGGTGGTCTTTTGTCCATTTGTGACCAAGCAGCACTTTGCTCATACTTGTTATAGATACTCCTCCTTGCCAGAAATAGCTTTTCCTTTTTATCTACAACTTTTATCTTTAAGCTCAAGTCTTTTACTCTTTCACATTGTCTTCCTATGAGTCTTGGCTTCTACATTTTTTAAAAGTACATTTTATTGATTGTACTATTACAGTTATCCCATTTTTTCTCCCCTTTATTCTCTTCCACCCTGCACTCCCCCTCCCACTAGCATTCCCCTCACTAGTTTCATGTTCATGGGTTGTACATATAAGTTCTTTGACTTCTCCATTTCCTATACTGTTCTTAACCTTCCCATCTATTTAGTACCTACCAATTTTGTTTCTTACTCCTTGTACATTTTCCACCCTTCTTCTTTGACCCCATCCCCATTGGTAAATCTCCATATGATCTCATTTCTGTGATTCTCTTTCTGTTGTACTTGTTTGCTTAGTTTGTGTTTGTTTTCTTTTTATAAGTTCAGTTGTTGATAATTATGAGTTTGTTGTCATTTTAGTGTTTGTAGTTTTGATCTTCTTTTTCTTAGATAAGTCCCTTTAACATTTCATACAATAAGGGCTTGGATGATGAACTTCTTTAACTTAACCTCATCTTGGAATCACTTTATCTGCTCTTCCATTCTAAATTGTAGCTTTGCTGGATAGAATAATCTTGAATGTAGATCTTTGCCTTTCATGGCTTGTAATACTTCTTTCCAGTCCCTTCTTGCCTGTAAGCTTTCTTTTGAGAAATCAGCTGGGATTCTTATGGGTACTCCTTTGTAGGTAACTGTTTCCTTTTCGCTTGCTGCTTTTAAGGTTCTCTCTGTCTTTAGTCATGGATAATATAATTATAATATGCATTGGTGTGTGCTTTCTTGGATTCAACCTCTTTGGGGCACTTTGATATTCTTGGACTTCCTGGAAGTCTTTTTCCTTTGCCAGATTGGGGAAATTTTCCTCCCTTATTTGTTCAAGTAAGTTTTCCATTTCCTGCTCTCCCCCTTCTCTTTTGACACCCCTATGATTTGGATGTTGGAACATTTAAAGTTGTCCTAGAATTTCCTAAGCCTCTCCTCATATTTTTGATTTCTTGTTTCTTCATTCTGTTCTTGTTGAATGTTTATTTCTTTCTTGTGCTCCAAATTGTTGGTTTGAGTCCCAGTTTCCTTCCGTTCACTGTTGGTTCCCTGTGTATTTTTCTTTATTTCACTTTTCATAGCCTTCACAGTTTCCTCTATTTTGTGACCATACTAAGCCTTTTCTTTGAGCATTCTGATTACCAGTGTTTTGAACTCTGCATCTGATAGGTTGACTATCTCCCTGTCACTTAGTTCTATTTTTGGAGCTTTGATTTATTCTTTTATTTGGGCTATATTTCTTTGTCTTGAAGTACCTGTTACATTTTAAGGGGCAGAGTCTTAGTTGTTCACCAGGGTAGGGCAACCCACCTCACCGCATTGTGGCACTGTATATGGGGGAGGGGTGCAAGAGGGAACAGTGACACTTTCTTGGCTCTTTGCTGGCTTTCAATCACTTCCCCTGCTATTTACAAGCAAATTGGGCCCTTCTGATGCTGATTCCCGGGTAGGTGGATTTGTGTACATTCCAAGACCCCATGGGTCTCTCTAACAAGCTCTCCTGTGAGGCTGGGATTTTCTCCTGCCACCTCAAGCCCCACAGATGTTTACAGTCAAGGGTTTTGAGACTTTGTTTTCCTAGTCTGGTACTCTGGGTTGTGTGGTCTGTCTCACTTCCCAGTTGTTCCTCTCAGTTTATCTGCACACAGCTGTGGGGCTGCCCAGTCTGCCAGCCTCTGCTTTGCCTGCCCAGTTCTCCAGCTGCTGCCTTGCAGTGTGACTCTTTGCCTGGGCTGCCTATCTGCACTCCTCATACCAGTCTGAGTGAATGTTTCTTCAACTCCTTGGTTTTCGGACTTCCATACAGTTCAGTTTTATGTCAGTTCTGCTTATTTTTTGTTTTTAAATTTGTTATTGTCTTTCTTTTGGTTCTGTGAGGAGTCACAGTATATCTACCCATGCTGCCATCTTGGCCAGGAATCTGGCTCCCTATTTTTAATTAGAAAGTAGTTTGGTTTATATTTTTGCGAACTCTTTGAAAATGTCATAAATTCCATAATTAAAACTGTTTAGTCTACACATAAAAATCAATGAATCACTGCCTGTTTACAAACATGTTGAGGAAAGAGAAGGCAGTGAAGGCAGTGAATGATTTGGGGCTCTTTGCCAGCACTCCCTGGATGAGTTTGACAAACATTTTTGTAATATTTTCTTTCCTATTTTAAACAAAAGGAATTCTTGTGAAACTGCAGATAAGGGGAGACTACTGTGCATACATACAAAGGATCATTTTTTTTTGGTATACTTAAAGGAGGGCTTATCTAAACAATCATTCTCAGTATGGATTATTCCAAAATTAATTGATGATACTCATTTAAAAATTATTTTGCACTAAAGTACATGTTTTATATACATTTATTAGTTAATTGAAAAGCTTTAAAAAACATTCATGGCCTCTTGTTTTGGTTGAAATATTTTTGTTGTAATTGAAGGAGAGGTATTGTTGAAATAACACTGTAGTTAGGATTAGACAAATTGATTTCATATTCAGCCAAGTTATCTAATACCTCTATGACCTTGAACAAAGGATTTAACCTTTCTGAACGTCAACTTTCTAATCCAGAAAAATGGAGATAACATACACTACCTCCCCAGGGTGTTGTGTGATATGAATGGGAAAAATATTTTAAGTACTTTGCAACCATAAAGAATTATGAAATATAACACTATTTTGATATAAATAATAGTTATTTCTTTAAAGAACATATACAGGTTCTGGCACAAGTAACATCACTTTTTTATTATAAAACTTTTTATTATAATATCATAAGCATGTAATTCTGTAACAATATCATACTCGAGCAGACCATATGATATTTTTGGTGAAATGTTCAAATTAAAATTGTATATTATTACCCCCATGTTATTACCCTACCAATCACACTCAAGCAGGTCTTACTTTTGCCAGACCCTGTATAGTATAATGTAAGGTTGACTTAACTACATCTATTAGAAGATGATAGTTTATCTGAATTTTAAGCCTAGTGTTTGGTAGAAAAATAATTTCAACTTCTCTTAATGTATGATTTAAATCTAAATAATGTAGTCAAATATCCTAAATAAGTCATAATATTAGGATTAACAATCACTGGGAAACAAAACAGTAATTAGATATTTAAGTATTATAACATTGAAGCAAAAGGAGAAAAGATGAGTGTGATCACATTAGGTTGAATTAGAGACACCTTGGCAAGGTGTCCTTCAGTCTAAGGTCCTGGCGAAATTGGAAATTTGGAACTGCGGCTGTTGTGACCAAGATGTGGAGTTATATAAATTCCTCCTTGGGATGGGCATTATTTTTCAGCTAGAAAATCTTCATTTCACTCAGTCCCACTCACCTCTGTCTGCCCTTACAAACTTGCTCTTCAGTAGAGTGTAATCTTGATAATGTTTTCTATCTGACCTATTAAGTCAAGATTTTAAAAGTGTATGGTTGAATAACAGCTATGCTCCATTGCTGTTTGTTATTAACAAACAACTTAAAAACAGACAACTGTTTTTAACAACTGTTTGTTAAAAACAAATAACTTCCAAATGCCCTATAGAAGTTTCAGCTGTCATCTGACAATTTCTTTTACTTATACCCTGCCTTCGTTTTTGTGTTAGGGCTAAAAGGCAGTGACACTAAAGAGTTGCAGGTATGATGGAGGCACATATTTTTATGTACTTCCCACTCCTTGCTCCCCAAATGGTTTTTGGTACCTTTTCTGAGTGTCAGAACCCTACTGTGCAATATATAAAACATAACAAATAGAGAGATCTCCTAGTCCGTGAAATTGAGTTTTACTAGCTAAACCACACCACAGTGAAATGAACATTGTTTGTAACTCTTCTGAACTCTGACTTACACTTACTCATTCCTGCAATACTCCATTCTTTATCTGTTCTCAGGCTCTGCATTTTAGTTAGCTTTTTAGTTTTATGATAGGCAGCTTTCTGAGTAGATGCTTACAAATTTCTCTATTTACATTTGTATATATATGTTTCATCTTTTGCAATGATTTTAAGTTATGCAAACCATAGTTCTTATTTTTTATCTTCAGTGGTTTGCAATGTCTCCAGAGTGGTGGGGACTCTTGTTACAGCAGATGAGATCTGCAATACACTAAGGAGCTGATAAGTGACATTTCTGTCATAGCACGCACATATTTTTTTTAAAAAGATTTTTATTTATTTACTTATTTAGAGAGAGGGGAAGGGAGAGAGAAAGGGGGAGAGAAACATCAATGTGTGGTTGCCTCTCACATGGCCCGCACTGGGGACCTGGCCTGCAACCCAGGTATGTGCCCTAACTGGGAATCGAACTGGCCACCCTTTGGTTCATAGCCGGAGCTATATCCACTGAGCTACACCAGGGCAGCACACACATATTTTAAGAACAATCTTAATTAGATTGTGCCAATGAATTATATCCTTGGAAGAAATTGGGGTAAAAAGAGCAAGAGTATTTGTGAATAGTTAAACTCTGTATGTCACCAACAGTGACATTTTAGTAGCAACCTGTTAAATGAATGTATAGTAAAATAGGAAAAGATATATAGTCTTCAATTTTTGTTCTTCTTATGACCTTTTAAAAAACTAAATGAAAGAACATTTGTTTTGTCTTCCTCCCCAAATCAGGACATAAATTATAAGAAGAAAAGCACAAGGCAACATGAATAAATCAAATAAAGAATAAAATTTCATAATTCTCTTTTCAGTAAAAACTTTTTTTTCCAATTTAAGGTTTTTTTTTAATCTTGGCCTTGAACACTGGACAAAGTACCTCTCTGTTTTAGTTTGAGTACCTGCAAAAAATCATTTCCTCTATCAATCACTTGGATGATTAGAACTACATAAGCATGTACTTTACAAAGAGACAGCCTTTAATTGCATGGTCTGTCACTTTGAGAGATAATGAGAAAAGGAAAAGGAAAGAAAGGATATATATTTTCAAATTTTATACAATTTTAATTTATATATACATATATACACATATATTTACTATAAAGGAATTAAAATTTTTATTTTTAATTACAGTTAACATAATATAACATTAGTTTCAGAAATATAACATAATATTAGGCATTTATATAACTTATGAAGTGGTCACCCAGGTACGTCTAGTACCCATTTGGCACAATATGTAGTTATTACAGTATTATTGACTATATACATCCCCATGACTACCTTGTGACAGTTATTACTTCTTAATCTCTTCCTCTTTATCACCCATCCCTTCAACCCCCAGCCCCCATCTGGCAACCTCAAAATGTTCTCTGTGTTTATGAATGTTTCTATTTAGTTTGTTCATTTATTTTGTTTTTAGATTCTGTATACAAGTGAAATCATATGGTATTTGTCTTTCTCTGACTTACTTCACTCAGCACAATACCTCTACATCAATTCATATTGTTGCAAATGTCAAATTTCATTCTTTTATATGGCTGACTAATATTGCATTGTATTTATGTACTACCTTGTCTTTATCCAAATCATTTATTGATGGGCACTTAGTTTGCTTCCATATCTTGGTAGTTAGCTTCCATAAATAATGTTGCACTGAAAATAGGGGTGTATATATCTTTTTGAATTAGTGTTTTGGATTTCTTTGAATAGGTATTCAGAAGTAGAATTGCTGGGTCATAAAGTAGTTGTATTTTTAACTTTTTAAGGAACCTCCACTGTTTTCCACAGTGGTTGCACCAATTTGCAATCTCACCAACAGTGCATTAGGGTCACCTTTTTTCCACATCCTCATCAGCACTTCCTGTTTGTTGATTTATTGATAATAGCTGTTCTGATAGATGTGAGGTGATAAGCTCATTTTAATTTTAATTTTAATTTTCCTGGTGATTTATGATGTGGAGCATCTTTTCATATGTTTATTGGCCGTTCCTAGGTCTTCTTTGGAGAAATGTCTATTTAGGTCCGCTGCCCATTTTTAAATTGGATTGCATGTCTTTTTGGTGTTAAATTTTATGAACTTTTTAAATATTTTGCACAATAGCCCCTTATCAGATATGTCATTGGTGAATATCTTCTCATTTAGGAAGTTGTCTTTTTTTGTTGTTGATGGTTTTCTTTGCTGTACAAACACTTTTTAGTTGATATAGTCCCATTTGTTTTTGTTTCCCTTGCCCAAGAAAAAATATCCAAAAAAGTATTATTCAGAACAATGTCAGAGAGTTTTCTGCCTATATTTTCTTGTAGGAGTTTTATGGTTTCAGGTTTTACATTTAAGTCTTAATCCATTTTGAGTTTATTTTGTATATGGTGTAAGAAAGCAATTGTTTCATTTTATTTTATGTATTTGTTCAGTTTTTCCAACATTATTTATTGAATGAACTGCCATCTTTACCTTATTGTACATTCAAGTCTCCTTTGTCAAAGATTAATCAACCATGTAAGTATGGGTTTATTCTCTGGGCGCTCAGTTATGTTCTACTGATCTATGCCTCTGTCTTTGTGCCAGTATCATGCTGTTTTGATTACTATATCTGCGTAGTATAATTTGAGATCAGGTAGCATGGTATCTCCAGTTTTGTTCTTCTTTTTCAAGTTTGTTGTGGCTATTCAGGTTTTTTGGTGGTTCCATATAAATTTCAGAATTATTTGTTCTAGTTCTGTGAAAAATGCCATTTGTATTTTGGTAGGTATTGCATTGAATCTACAGATTGCTTTAGAGTGTATGGACATTTTAACAATGTTAAGTCTTTCTATCCATGAACATAGTATATATTCTTCCAATTATTTGTATTTTCAGTTTTTTCTTTGTTGTCTTATAGTTTTCCAAGTACAGATCTTTTAACTTCTTGGTTAAATTTATTTCTAAGTTGTTTTTTTGATGCAATTGTAGATGGAGTTGTTCACTTAATTTTTTCTGATAGTTTATTATTGTTTTATAAAAATGCAACTGGCCTCTAAATATTAATTTTATATCCTTCTACTTGACTGAATGTATTTGTCAATTCTGATAGTTTTTTGGTAGAGACAATAAATTAGTTTTAATCATGACATTTACTGGTAATATATTATTAATTTTTCTGTAGATCTATATAAATCTCTATCCATTTATTTGGAGCCCTAAGTTTAAAAACTTTCAGTTAATATATTGTTCTCAACTTAAAAGGAGTTATTCACATCAGACTGAACTGGCCAGTAGGCAGACCTTTCAAAAGATTTTGGCTAAGATATACTTCTTGTATGTCCACTGTTCTTTCCTACCTTGATTTTATGAAGTGTGGTGATTTATTTCTCCTAGGCACTATTGCTTCTAGTAGAGAAGAGATCAGTATGGTAGTTTTTCTTAGCTCTTCTCTTATGCACACAGCCTTGGCACCTCTGTTCATTACTAATATATGTATTAGTGTTCCCTGATAATAGGTTATCTGGTTAATTTTTCATCCTGTCTTTCTGTGAGTTGGCTAATGCTTGTGAAATGTTGAAATCCAAGCCCCCATTGAAGCATAATTGTTTCTAGGGCAGGAAATGCCTGGCTTCTCAGATACTTTACAGAGCAATAGGGTAGGGACTAAATTTCTTATGTTCTTTCTGTCCTCTATTCCATAATATCTGTGATCCAAATAAATGTGATCCAAATAGTGATAAATTCACTAATCTGGAATACTTTGCATTGTTAATAAATTCTATAGAGACCACATTTTATATTAAAACACCTGTTAGCCCATCATTATGGAGTGATTGACCCCATTGGTGAAACAAATAATTAAAAAAATTATATATATATGTGTGTGTGTATAAATATATATATAATTTCAAATCCTTGCTCTGGCTGCTAAGATCTTGGGGAATTTCTTGGTCTTAATTAATCTCAGTTTGTTCATTTATAAAATGGAGATAATAGAGCATTTAGAACATGCCTTGTATATCCTCAATGCTATACATATGCTTACTGTTATTAGTATTACTATTACCACCATCATTTGTGTTAATAGTAGGTCATATTAGGACATTTGTTTTTCCTCTGAAGGATAAAAATATCGGTGAGTGTTGAGAATGGCAGAGTGGAAGAGAGAAAAACATGAGGTTCAAACTAAGGGAGCTTACATTTAAAAAAGGAAAGAAAATTCGTGGGATAAAGTATTCTTTGGGCATACTTTCATTCATGTGGAAATGAACAGGTAAGCTCACCCTTGATGTATCTTTGTATTATGTACACCCAGCACACATGTAGGCTGTTAATAAATGCCTTTAGGCTTACTTTTGAGGCTTTTAAAACATTTTGGGGACTATGTTTGGAATATCTCTTTGTGTGTGTTGTCCTCCTAATCATACAATTAAAAATTACCTTTTTATATCTTACTAAAAAGTGTTTACTTCCTACCATGTTGCTTTAACCTTTATCCCATTTTTCTTACAGCATGTGCCTGAACTACAGAAATTTGTTCTACTATGTTAATGGTATTTCCATGGATGTTGGGTTGTGCACATATACCTGGAGTTTAAATTGTGGTGTTTGCCTTCTTCCTTGCCATTTAAACTAAGAGTTTACAATAATCTTTAGCGACTCAAAGGAAATATTCATTTTAAATGAGGTTATTATGGAAGTTCTTCCACCGAAGATCTGCTGATGTGTTTCAAATTATTTTTGAATGGTTTTTACCGGAGATAAAAATTAGTAGATTTCATATATGTTTCAGACATGTATAAGAACAAATCAATTAGCAAAATACAACCTATTAGAAAAATGTATTAAAATTAAAGATAAAAATAATTCTCAAAAGAAATATAATAAATGGTCATAAACACAAAACAAACTCTTCAGTCTTAATACTAACCCAAAACTGGAAAGAAAAACATCATTTTTTAACCTATCAAATTGGGAAAACCCTTTTCTAAAATTAATCTTATAGGTCATTTCTTTTCTCTGTGATATCTTTTCACATGTAAATCTTTTAAAAAATTTACCATGGACATAAGACATAATATTACAGTCTTTGGAAATGTAGCATGTTTGTGGGTAAAGAATTCAGGGTAATGGTAGATCAATATGTAGGATGACATTCCAGCTCCTCATGATTTACTGGAAGGTCTTGTGTTTGGCAGCAGAGCCACTGTCATGTCTTATGTTCAAGGTGTGTGTGCAGCCCGTAAGCACCTGCTTCCCTAGCAAGCGTTCAGAGGGAAGGGTTGGTTATAGAAAGATTATCTGAACTGCTGTATACAATCAATTCTTTATTATTTAGAGGTTGTTGATCATGTTTCTGACTTACTGTATTCCTCTCTACCAGAAGGTAAATCAAAGCAAGTAGAAGTCAGTTCTTCAGTGACTGCAGCTTTTATGAAGAAATCATTTTCAACTTTGAAAACTATAGGAAATAGCAGTTCTTTATATGTTTGAAATATTTATGGTGTCCTTATTTCTTGTCTACCAGTTAGTCAGTTAATTGTTACTGTACTGATAACTGTTGGCTATATTTGTGTTTTTCACTCTGGTCATACCTTGGTATGTTTTACTTGGTTTTCAACTGTAGACATTAAACCAGTGTCATCTTAGATCTTTTCACTGTCTTTTCTAAGTGAAAAATTCTGAGGTCTGGGAGTCCAGAGACCTTTATCTTTGATGTTGTTGGTCTTTTGTTTTGGAGGAGGCAGGGGTACAGCTTGCACTTCTTTCTAACTGTGCCTGTACACTAAATATTTAACTGTTCTGAATCTCAATTTCCTGATCTGTAAAATGAGAGAGTTAGATTAATTAACCCCTGTGGTCTTTTGAATTCTGTGAGTCTGACAGAAATTTTATCCAATGATTTGTTTTACAAACATGAGCCAAGTTAAAATACTTCTCAAATATATTTTGCCTCTGGGCTCTTCACACTACAGTGGCTAATCTTCCCATTTGAAGTTTTTATTTTAAATCAAAACAGCATTTCTGGTAATTACTGAGGTTTGTATTTTTCTTTTTTTTTCAACACTTTATTTTTTTATTTTATTTTTTTACTTTTTATTTTATCGATTATGCCATTACAGGTGTACTATTCCCCCCTTCATTCCCCCCCACCCCTACTATTCCCCCCCTTTAGTTTATGACCATGTGTCTCAAGTTCTTTGGATTCTATATTTCCCATACTATTCTTGCCCTCCCCCTATCTATTTTCTACCTACCATCTATGCTACTTATTTTCTGTACCTTCTCCCCCCTTCTCCTCCTCCCACTCCCCTGTTGCTAACCCTCCATGTGATCTTCTTTTCTGTGGTTTTGCTCCTGATCTAGCTGTCCTCTTAGTTTGCTTTTATTTTAGGTGTGGTTCTTAATAACTGTGAGTTTGCTGTCCTTTCACTGTTCATATTTTTTATCTTCTTTTTCTTAGATAAGTCTCTTTAACATTTCATATAATAAGGGCTTGGTGATGATGAACTCCTTGAATTTGATTTTATCTGAAAAGCACTTTATGTGCCCTTCCATTCTAAATGAAAGTTTTGCTGGATAGAGCAATCTTGGTTGTAGGTCTTTGGATTTCATGACTTGGAATACCTCTTTCCAGCCCCTTCTTGCCTGTAAGGTCTCTTTTGAGAAATCTGCTGACAGTCTGATGGGAACTCCTTTGTAGGTGACTGTCCCCTTAACTCTTGCTGCTTCTAGGATTCTCTCCTTTGAATCTTGGCTAATGTAATGATGATGTGCCTTGGTGTGTTCCTTCTTGGGTCCAGCTTCTTTGGGACTCTCTGAGCTTCCTGGATTTCCTGGAAGTCTGTTTACTTTGCCAAATTGGGGAAATTCTCCTTACTTATTTGTTCAAATAAGTTTTCCATTGGTGGCTGTTCCTTTCCCCCTTCTGGTACCCCTATAATTCGGATGTTGGAGCGTTTAAAGATGTCCTGGAGGTTCCTAAGTGTCTCCTCATTTTTTTTATCTTGTGTCTTCATTCTTTTCTGGTTGGTCATTTTTAACCTCCTTCTAATCCACTCCTTTGATTTGAGTCCCAGTTTCCTTTCCTTTACTATTGGTTTCCTGTGCATTGCCATTCATTTCAATTAGTTTAGCCTTCATATGTTCCTCTAATTTGTGACTAAAATCAACCAGTTCTGTGAGCATCCTGATGACCAGTGTTTTGAACTGTGCATCTGAAAGTTTGGCTCTTTCTTCATCACTTAGATTTACGGGCTCTGGGGCTTTGAGATCTTCTTGAGCCATTTTTGGTCTGTTCGTGCCCATTATGTATGAGGGACGGGGCGGGGCCTCCAGGGCAGGGTCGCTGGGTTGTGATGCTGTATATGGTGGCGGGGTCAGAGTGGGGAAATGGCAGCCCCCTCTCCTGCTTCCTGCTGCTGGGTGAGGAGGGAAGCCTGAGGTGTTCACCAGGTAGGGTTGCTCAGGTCGCTGGGTTGTGATGCTGTATGTGGGGGCGGGGTCAGAGCCAGGAAATGGCGACAATCTCTGCTGCCTCCAGTCACTGGGACCCGCTGGGTCCCGTCTCATTGCCCACTCTCTCGCTGGTCTATCTGCGCAGGAATGCGCCAGCACAGACAACCCGCTGCCCTTCACCCTCGCCTGATTCACCCATTGCTTACTGGGTCGTGCTCACTAGGTCGCTCACTAGGTCGCTCACTGGGTTGGCCCTTTGCAACCCCACGCCTGGGATCCGCAGGCCTGAGTCCATCTGACTGAATTTTCCTGTGCAACCCTGCTCAGCCACCTTCTGGTTTCGCCCCTCTTACCGGTCAGGCTGAAGAATTCGTTGTTATCGGACTTCCGAAAAGTTCAATTTTCTGTGTTCTGGCTGTGTTTTCTGTTGCTAATATTTTGTTGTCTCTAAACTTGGTTGTGTGAGAAGGCACAGTGTCTCCACCTATGCTTCCATCTTGGCGGAAGTCCTGTATTTTTCTTATTGGAAGTAGAAATGACTTTCATATTGTAATTGTAATTACAATTACAATATGATAGTCATTTCTTACAGCTTACAATTATTGTAAGCTGAAAAATGCTTATTTTAGAGTAATTAGAATACATAGAGTTAAAGAGCATGAAAAGTGGTATAAGGCAGTGTTTTCTCCTCGTACAGAGAAGTATTCCATTTTCTGATGATTGAGATGATCTAGAAAAAGAAATTAATTTTATTATGGCATGATCTTTAGCCCAGTACTACTTACCTTATTCTGTTCAAAGAAGCTAACAAAAGGTGCTTAGGCAGAAACATACAGTATAATTTAGCATGCAGTTTAGGGGGACCAGAATCCCAAATTGCATATAAGAAAGTATCCTGTTTATTTGTCCTTCTAAGCTGTAAGTTTATCTGTGTTTGAACAGAGAAGAGAAATGCTAGTGTTTCCTTCTCTGCAGGAAGGTAGACTGCCTAGCACATACGTGTTTGGATGTGGGGTGGATACGAGGTGAAGGTTGGTCAGTGCTTTTTCAGCCTTCCATGGCCATTAAGAGAAGGGGAAAACTTTCTGTTCTTCGTTAGCTTTTAAAATTAAAGTTATAGGTGTGAATCTAAGGTAGTTTTTCTATTTTAGCCCAGATATAATATAGCTAATTTCTGGAATTACTCTTAATTTTTATGGCTGCTTAGCTGGAACATTTCTGAGTACTCACTTGTGAAAGGTGAAGAACAGAAATACCCATATATATGGGTTGTGGGTATCAGGCACACTGAGTCTGGCCCTTTTGGACCCTGGGCAGTGGCCCTGCCCCCTTGGCCCTAAAACCCAAATCATGCATCTACCGTCAATCCAAGTTCACCTCCAAACCACACTATACTGCTTCCCATGTAGTGCTTGTGCCCAAATGAGACTGAGAAATTTCAGACACTATGCCTGTCTCCTTTGAGCTCTGGAGTGTTCTAAAATTATGAGGCATCTCTGGATTTGGGTCACCTGATTAAAACTAGAAGCACTGTGTAATCCATAAAAATGCTTTGCAATGGAAAATGACTAAACCAATTTGCTTTATAATGAATCCACTTGTGTTATTTTATTATTTTGTTGGGTTTGGCTGTATTTTGGTAGGTCCCAGATAGAGAGAAGATTGTTTCCTAGGTCAAAGTAATGGGAGACAATGGATTCTAGTCCTGGCTTTATCTCTGGTGTGATATTAGGCAAATTGACTAACCTCCTTGTGCCTCAGTTATCTCAGATATCAAATGGCTGCTTGCCTTCTAGGCTGAGTTCTTGTAAAAATAAGAGAATATTTCTGTGTCTTGAAAATGTTAAAGCCATGGTGATTACTTTAAACTATTTAGCATTTAATATGAAATCGATACTCTTAATAACTCTGTGCAGAGTTAAATTTAAGAGTCACAATTGGGACATTATTTATCCAATTAAAAACTTCTTTATAACAAGGTTTGAACCTAGGCTGTATCAGATCATGTTCATAGCAAATGAGTTGGAAACTTAGTCCATTAGTTCATTCATTTCTGAGGAGTTACATGTCAGAATTTAATGTTGGTGGCAGGTTCTCAGTTACCATGACATTTTAGTCCTTAGTCTGATTGAAGCAATCTCTAACAGCCCTGTTCTAGAAGAGGCAGAAACAATAATCCTGCTGGTTTGATAGACGCCGCCTGTTTAGATATTGTGTCTCCAAGTGGAGTCCCCTCAGGGACCTGGGGAGAGGACTAAGGGAGGCCAGCTGGGCTCCCTGGGACAGAGACCAGGAGACCTCTCTCTGCTCCACTTCCCACTCATTGTGCTGCCCAGGCCCTATCACTTGAGAGACCTGGCAAGGAAGTAAGAAGGAAGTGAATGCCACTGCTGGTTCACAATGTTCCAGTGTGGTTGGAAAGTTTGAGAAGTGGCCTGGGTGAGAAGAACAAGACCTTATTGACAGGGTTCGGTCCTGGTTAGGCCTGTTTCACATCAGTTTTCTAAATAATCATAGCTCTCCCTGCCTTCATGGTTCTTGAGCAGCTTCACCTCTGCCTTAAAAAAAAACAACAACAACAAAAAACGCAAAACAAAAAACTTTCTGGGCAACTATGGTAGAGCATAAAGCATTTTAACTTTTTATTTCAGGAGAAATTATAAAATGTGAAAAATATGGTATTGGCTGCTTCAAAATGATACACCAACGAGATAAAACAAAACATACTTTCTAGGGCTTTCCAACCTACTGTACAATTATTCATCTTGTTTAAATGCTTTTTCTGTTAAGCTCTTTTCTCATTGATTTATTTATAAGACTACTGACTACTCGCATATTTCCGATGGTCATGTAGAATGACCTGGCTTATCCTGATCTGAATTATTTAGTCCTCTTACATGATTTAGTTTGGATATTGGGTATATAAAAATTACACAGTTGTATATATCATAAGATTGAAAGGAAAAGAAATGTGCCGAACCATCTTTCTTCTTCTCCACATGAGTTGTAAACTAGAATATTTATGTCAAGAAATCAGAGGAAAATCACTGGGGGTTTTAAAGAACCACAAAATGTGTCCCTTGTATACCTTGCTTTGTCATCCTGCTTGAATTTTATACATGACGTCTGCAGTAAGTAGGAAACACTCTTGGTAGTTATGTCATTTTCAGGACTCACCGTTGTCTTCAATTTCATCTCTAAGTCAATAATAATAATAAGGCTTCATTTTTCTTTTTCCTGGTATAACTCATAGGAACATTTGGAGGTCAAAGGGATATTTAAGCTTTTTTAAAAATAGCCCAAATATTCTCAATTACTTTTTATTATACAAATTTCAGTAGTTGGAGCCCCTGTTTTTCTGTGTCTGGATAGGATGGAAGGGACTTGCCTGGACTGAAAGCAGAAGAGCAGCTAAAGGATTGCTTGTGAAATGTCTATGCTACTCAGTGATTTCTCATACTTTCTGAACCTAGAAGTGACACATGAAATATTTTAGTTTAAATGGACCACTATTACCCAGAAATTTTTTAAAGAATTATTAAAAATCATTTGAATATCCCTGTTTAGACACTTTCACTTAATGCAGTGATTAACTGCATGGTTTTAAGATGCATACAAATGAAGTACTTAATATTTTATAAAACAGATAAGCACCTTCCTTTTTAGTTTGTGTGTATGTGCACATATATTCAGTGATAATAATACAAATCTGATCATGTCTGCTACCCCCTACCCTGACTTCCACCTCAAAATTCTTTCTTTAGTGACTTTAGAGAATCCCTGGATTATAGCAAACTCCTACCAGTGTGTGGAAGGCCTCCCAGCAAAGGCTACCACCTTCCTCCTCTCTACACTGGTGTCTTTTCCCAGTGATGTCAGCCCTCTGGTGTTCTTTGCCTCCCCCTCACACTTACCCTGCTCTCTCTGCAACTCCCATAGCTACCATCTCTTCCCTTCCTAAGAGATTCCTTTTGGCACCCTCAGAATTAGAGTTTTAAGTTCCTACAGTAGTACTAAGGCCTTCTGGTTTGCCTCACTTATGTTACATATTTTACACCAGTGATTTTCAATCTTTTTCATGTCACGGCACACATAAACTAATAATTAAAATTCTGCAGCACACTAAAAAGTATACATTTTCTACCTATCTGACAAGAAAAAATAAGTATAATTTTGATTCATTTACACCAGATGGCTATCGTTGTGTTGGTTGTTGTCATTTTTTAAATTTGAAAATCTAAGGGAGAAGAGGTCAGTGCCCCTGACTACATAGTCAGGTAGTGCATGCTTTAAAAATTCTTGTGGCATACCAGTTGAAGATTACTGTTTTACACAGCTAGTAAGGGACGAAATCTAACTCTAAATCCATCTGATTCTGAAGAATCATGTTCTTTCTTTTGCCCCATATTAAATCCCTGGACTTCTGTTTCTTTCTGTGTGAGCACTCATATGAAATAATGTCTATGAAAATGTATATTGAACAGTAGAAAAACATTTAGTGTTTACCATCATTACCTTGTTTGCCATTATTCTTACTTCGTTTAATTTGTTTGCCATCATTCTTAAGTTTATATTACTTCTTAAATGCTTTTCTCAAAACTCTTAGTCTTTGCTGCTTTCTTGGCTAGCCATGATGGGTCTGACATTTGTCAATTTTCCTTCTCTTCCCAGGATGGTTCGTACTTGGCTGAGTTCCTGTTGGAGAAAGGCTATGAGGTGAGTGACTCAGTGAGCAAGCACAGGCTAGTGGAATCACTTGGACACAGTGGCCTCCTGCTTCCTCTGCTGCCGTCCTTCTGTGTGTGTTTTCCACTGAAACTCTGATAACAAATCAAAATCAGGGGAAGAATGTGCCTTTTGGCTTGTAACCATGCCAGCTCATTGTACTGTTTATCTACTGGTGAGCACTGGTGGCTTCCCCCTGTTCCTTAGTGTTTAACTACTTTGCACGCTTCCCACATTTTCAGATAAAACAGCAACCTGTGTAAGCTAAAAGCTGTACCATTATTAGGGTTAATTTATGATGTGATATGTTACATAAAAAAGTCCCACTCACAGTGAAGTCATTTAATTCGGAAGTCATTTTATTGCACAGAGCAACAGAAACTAAGTTGATCTTGCAAGCTTAAATGAAAAATTAATGCTTATATATTTTGCTTTCTAAAAGGCAGCCATATATTTTATGGAAGCTGAAACTTCAGGATTCGCTGCTATCATCATTGTCTTTGTTGTGTTTTCTTCTCCTTCTTCTCCTTAACATTTTCTTTAAGATAAACAAGGGTCTCATATTTTAAATTTGATATAGCTTTGTTTTACCATTTTCAAGAACAGTTTTCAGATATGTACACCTATATAAATTCATATTATACAGAGAATGAAAATCTACACAGTAATCCATATGCCCTGGCCTGATTTGGGAGTATTTACATTAATAATTTGGATTCTCTGTTTATCCCAATTGGATGTGCATTGTTTTAAAAATGTGCACTGTGAACAAACGGACAAACACCAGCAAGAAATTTGGCATTTAAACACCAACAGGATTTGCTAAAAAGAAAAGTAGTTTGCTAAAAAGTAGTTTTTTACTTTAACCCATAATCTTTTCTGAGAGCCTACTTTTAGACTTTAAGAAGTAATAGCAGGTATGTTTAGTACCTCCTGTGCCCTTATCTAATAGCTAGTTTTGTATCTTACAATAATATCAAAATAAGGCAATGGAATTATGAATGTATTATATATGTACACATATGTTCATATAAATAGATTCCCACTATAACTGGGGGATAAATAACATATATTACAGGGCAGCAGATTTTAGAAAGGATTATATGTAGTGCAGAAGAGCTGGTTTCAGGTCCAGACTGATTTTTATTGAGGCTATATTAACATAATGTTGCAATAAATCCAAAAGAAAAGGTGTTACAGAGAAATGCTGGCTCAGACCAATAGGGCTTTAGAGAGGAATTAGTGATTTGGCTGTATATTGAGTAAACCAGGAGAAGGAACTAGCTGAGTAATAACTGGTGGGTTCAGGGCATGCTGCTCCAAAGTGTGGCATATTGGCATAATGAATATTTTAAGCTGAAGGAGTGTGAGAAAATGACAGAAGTTTCTCCTGTAAATCTGTCTTAGTTCTTAGTCAGTTTAATGTAGAGTAGGAAAAGAGTCCCTGGGTCTGAAAATTAAACTGAAAAGCATACAAATTTATTTAATACAAGTTTTACATGACAGAGAGCTTTCATGAGGAAATGAATATCTGAAGAAACAGTAAAGCCTAAGTATTTTTATGGTAAATTTGATGGAGAGTAGATAGTCCTGAAGTGTGAGGTAAGTGTAGTACACTAGGGGAAGCCTGGCAAGGTCTGTTTGTTAGGATTCTTCTTGGTGTCCCATTGTTTTCAGAGATAAGGATGCTCCATTCCTCTCTGTAGAGGGAGAACACCTCTTACTTGGGGGCTTTGTGACTGCTTCAGGGGAAAAGGCAAGGGGAGAGTCAGAGTGGCCTTCCTGTTTTTGCCATTTTCTCAAACTCCTTCAGCTTAAAATACTCAATATGCCAAGATGTCATATCTTGGAGTAGCATGTCCTGAATTCCATCGTAGTCATCACATTTTTGGAAGAGAGAGGTGGTATATCAGAAGGCATCCTGAGTCCCTCAGAAGGGACTGAGACCTGAGGTGAGGATGGTGGGAACAAGTCGTGTGTATAGCTAGTCCAGAGAAAAAGGTAGTGACAGTGTGAGGTGCGGCAGTCTTTTTGGATTAGTGATCAAGTCTGGGGTTAGTCTGGGTATGTTTGATGATAAATATTCTCAGTCATCAGGATGGTGCTATTAGTAGGAAGAAGACATGCATGGAGAAGCAAAGCTCCATTTAAGTGGCTTGTTAAGGAACTAGCAGACTTCAGAAGGTGGATAGTGAAGTTTATAAATGGACGAGAGACTTAGAAGTAAATGTAATAAGAACCTAGGACTGCCACATGAACTACAAATGTTTTTGTTCCATTGGCATTTGAAAATTTAAGAGCAGATTTTATTCTGATAAAGATACAATAGAAGGCTCATTTGGCATGTCAAAGTTAATGGGAGGAATGAATCATTGAAACAATGATTGGCAAGAGAAGAGAGGTTTAGGAGTGAGATCCATAACTTGATAGAAAGAAATGCTATAGACAATACAGGTGGAAGGTACGCAGTTACACAGTATAACCAGAGACGACTCCTTCTTTTAGCACAGGGGAAATATGAGTTTTGTAGGAATGCAGGGAATAAAAAAAGTGTGTTTTTCCACACTGTATTCAATTTTAAAAGGCTACTATCTTCAGTTTTAAGAGATTAATAAAATTGGAGGAAAAGCTATTAAGAGGAATCTCATGGTAGCACAGGCTTTATCTTTCTGTGCTTAGATCAAAGTAAATGTGAGTTATTTTTCGAAGAGGCTACATTGGAGGGTTTCCAGAGTTATTAGCCAGCATTCCCTGGTTGCTCAATACCATGAGCAAAATAACAGGGTAAATAGCATGCAGTAGGATTAGAGGGGGGTATACCAGTCCACACCTAAATTGACAGGGTCAACATCAGCAATTTTGGATGAGCACAGACTTCTAATTCAGCGGGTTCTCAACCTTTAATGTGCATCATAATCGCCCAGAGCTCATTATGACACAGATGGCTGACTCTGAGGTCTGGAAACTGCCTTTTTAACAAGCCCTGGTTGTTGCTGATGCTGCCCTCCTGGGTACTGCACCTTGAGAACCACTGGACTAAAGGTTCAAATGAGATAATTTAATCATAAGATATTGGGTTGGCCAAAAAGTTCATTTGTCTTTTTTTTCTGCAAGATGGCTCTAGTAAGTGTTTAGTTATCTTAACTTTATTTGAAATAGTTTTGTTAGATTGTATTGTGACAGCTGTTAGTGTGCATTTTAAAAATACTTATCAAAATTGTTGAATTTTTATGTAGCCATTTTAATATTGAAGATGGAAGAATATATTCAACATTTTTGCCGTATCATGCTTTATTATTTCAAGAAAGGTAAAAATGCAAGCAAAACACAAAAGAAGATTTGTGCAGTGTCTGGAGTAGGTGCTGTGACTGAACATGTCAGAAGTGTTTTGTGAAGTTTTGTGCTGGAGGTTTCTCACTGGATGATGCTCCATGGTCAAGTAGACCAGTTGAAGTTGATAGAGATTAAGTCGAGACATTACTTGAGAACAGTCAACATTATACCATGCAGGAGATAGCTGACATACTCAGAATACCCAAATCAATAAAGTTATTGGTGAAGATAAACAGTGTCTTTTAATTTATGGAAAAAACTATATGGACTTTTTTGGCTAACCCAGTAATTTGTAGGGACTTGCTTCTCTGAGCTCTCATATTATTTTGAATCTAGTCTTTGTATAAGGAATATCACCTCAAATTCTGTGAACAGATAATACTGAGGCTGAGTTCCTCTCAGAAAAGAAAGGGGCAGACTTTAATTGGTTAGCATGGCAAGGTCTTTCATTGTGAAAATGGGGAAGCAACAGTTAGCTGGAAGGAGGCAAGTGAAAGAGTAGACATTTGGCTGGGTAGTGATGATGGGGCTCCATGTGTAAGAACAATCTATATATAGAGTTAACACAGCACAATTAGATCTATTCTTTTACTGCTTTTTAGTTAAGAAAATAACTTAAAGGTATAAAAGCTTGGTGAGTCTTGAAGCAAAAACAGGCATTGATGAATGACTGGAAAAAGAATGTGTTTATTTATAGATTGGTTAGTCAATGTTAAATACATGCATGACCTCACTCATTAGATCCCTGAAGCCATGGGGCATGGTCATCTAATGTGGCCCCTAAATCCTCACATCTGATCATGTTTTCAATTAACTATTTTAATGGGAAAACTTTATTCGTGGTCCAATTCTCATTGAGAAGAGACTCTGTATAAAGGTATAAAATTACAGTTTTTACTATTGGTTGTTTCTTGAATTTTGCTCAAGATTAAAAATTAAAGCATAAAGAGAATTGATCTAATCCTAGTGCATCATTTTTGAATATCTATAGATGTCATTCATTATGAGGAAAGCTAAGAATTTCAGGTTTCATACAAAATCACTCTTTAAAATATTATTTATTTTTAAAATGATAGAGAAAAGATAAACATAGTTATAAAGAATAAAATGGCAATAGCTACATACCTAGCAATAATGATGTGAAATGTAAATGCATTAAAAGCTCCAATCAATAGACATTAGGTAACAGAATGGATATGAAAACAAAACAAGATCTATATATATGCCATCTACAAAAGGCACACCTCAAAATGAAAGACAAACTCACACTAAAAGCCAAAGCATGGAAAAATGTAACAGCAAATGTTCATGCAAATGGTAACAGCAACAACAACAAAGCTGAGATAGATGTACTTGTATCAGACAAAATAGACTTTAAAACAAAGGCTACAGTAAATGATATAAAAGGACATTACATAATGATTGAAGGATCAATCTAACAAGAGGATTAATTGTAAATATTTATGTACACAACATAGGAGTACATATATAAAGCAATCTTGATGGACATAAATGGAGAGATTGACAGTAATACAGTTATTGTCAGGGATTTTAACACCTCATTGGCATCAATGGCTAGATCTTCCGGACAGAACATCAATAAGGAAGTAGTGGCCTTAAATGACAAACTAGATAAGATGGATTTAATTGATGCTTTTTGAGCGTATTCAAGAGCACGGGGAACATTTTCAAGGATAGATCACATGTTGGAACACAACACCAGTTTCAATAAATTTAAGAAGGTTGAAATCATATCAAGCATCTCCTCCCACACAAAGGTATGAAAGAGAAATCAATTAAGAGGGAAAAAACTGGAAAAAACACATGTGAGCAAAATAACACATTACTAAATAACAAATATGTTATTTAGGAATAGGAAAAACTCAAAAGATATCCTGATACAAATGCAAATAAAAACAAGTGACCTAACAATCTAAGAGACACAGTGAAAGCAATCTTAAGAGGGAAATTCACAGCATTACAGGACTACCTCAGGAAATAAGAACAATGTCAAATAAAAAAATCTAACTTTACACTTAAAGGAAGTATAAAAAGAACAGCAAACAAAGCCCAAAGTGAATAGAAATAAAAACAAAGTCTAAAAAACAATACAAATGATCAATGAATACAAGAGCTGGTTCTTTGAAAAGGTAAACAGGACTGATGAATTTTTAACTAGATTCATCAAGAAAAAAAAAAGAGAGAACCCAAACAAATAAAATCAGAAATGAAAAGTGAGAAGCAACATTTGACAGCAAAGAAATACATAGGATTATAAGAAAATAATACTAAAAACTATATACCAATAAATTGGATAGTTTGAAAGAAAAAGGTGAATTCCTACAAACATGCAATTATCCAAAACCAAATCAAGAAGAAACAAAAAAGTCTGAACAAACTGATTACAACTAATGAAATTGAAGAAGTAATAAAAAAACTTGCAACAAAAAAATAGTCCTAGATCAGATGGCTTCGTGGGTGAATTTTACCAAACATTTGAAGGAAAACTAACACTGTACCTCAAACACTTCCGCAAAATTCAAGAAGAGGGAAGATTCCCAAACTCATTTTTCAAGGCCAGTATTATTGTCACTCCAACACCAGATAAACACAATACAAAGAAAGAAAATTATAGGCCAATATTCCTGATAAACATAGGTGCAAACATCCTCAACAAAATATTAGCAAACCAAGTTAGGTATGCTACCTGATATCAAACTATACTACAAGGTTATTGTGATCAATACAGCACGGTACTGGCATAAAAACAGACACGTAGTTTAATGGTACAGAATAGAGAGAGATAAATCTATGCCTATATGGTCAATTAAAATTTGACCAAAACAGCCCTGGCTGATGTAGTTCAGTGGATTGAGTGCGGGCCTGTGAAGCAAAGGATCACTGGTTCGATTCCCAGTCAGGGCACATGCCTGGGTTGCAGGCGAGGTCCCCAGTGGCGGACACATGAGAGGCAACCACACATTGATGTTTCTCTCCCTCTCTTTCTCCTTCCTGTCCCCTCTCTCTTAAAATAAATAAGTAAAGTATTTTAAAAAATAAAATTTGACCAAAACATGAGGAACATACAGTGGAATAAAGACAGTCTATTCAATAAATGGTATGTGAAAAATTGGACAGATACATACCAAAAAATGAAACTAGACCACCACCTTGTACCATATACAAGAATAAACTCAAAGACTTAAATGTAAGACTTAAAACCATGAAATTCCTACAACATAGTCAGTAAAATATTTCTAACAGCAGCATTTTTTTCTGACGTATCTCCTCAAGCAAGGGAAAAAAAGAAACAAACGGGGTTGAATCAAAACTAAAAAGTTTCTCACTTCCAAGGAAATAATCAACAAGATGAAAAGACAACCTACTTAATGGGAAACAATATTCTCCAATGATACATCTGACAAGGGGTTTATACGCAAAATTTATTAAGAACTTATACAATTCAACACCAAAAAATCCAAACAATTCAGTTTAGAAATGAGCTGAGGACCTAAATATACATTTTTTCCAAAGACTCCATAGACATATGAAAAAATGCTAAGTATCACTAATCATCAGAGAAATGTAAATTAAAACCATAATGAGATGTCACCTCATACCTGTGAGAATGGTGATCATCAATAAATCAACAAATAAGTTTTGGTGAGGATATGGATAAAAGACAACTATTGTGCACTGTTGGTGGGAATGCACAGTGGTGCAGCCACTCCAGAAAACAGTATGTAGAGTCCTCGAAATTAAAAATGGAACTGACATATGACCCTATGATTCTGCTTCTGGGTATATATTTGAAGAAACTAGAAACACTAATTCAAAAGAATATATGCATCCTTATGTTCTTTGCAATATTATTTACCATAGTTAAGATAAGGAAGTAACCCAAGTGCTTACCTGTAGACTAGTGAATAAAAATGTTGTGGTACATATATACAATGGAAGTATTACTTGGCCATAAAAGAGAATGAAATGCTACCATTTTTGGTAACATGGTTGAACCTAGAGGGTATTATGCTAAGTGAAGTAAGACAATCACAGAAAGAAAAATACTATATGATTTTACCTTTATGTGGAATCTAAAGAGTAACATAAATGAACAAACATACTCACTGATCCAGAGATCAGACTGTTTTCCAGAGAAGAAAGGGGTTGGGGTAACTGGGTGAAAGAGGTAAAGGGATTAGGAAGTACAAATTGGTAGTTTCAAAATTCACAAGGATATAAAATACAGCATAGAAAATGTAGTCTATAATAGTATAATAACTATGTATGGTGCCAGCTGTGTACTGAAAATATTTGGGAGGGTCACTTTGTAAAGTATATTATATGATTGTCTGACCACTGTTCTGTACACATGAAACTGATACAAAGTAATATTGAATGTATACTGTAATTGAAATGTAAAATTTAAAAAGTTAAAAATAATAAAATAAAAAATATGCAACAGTCCCTATTAAACAAAACAATAACTGTATGTATTTATTTCCACACATTGTTGAAGTGCAAAGGATAGTTCTCTTTTATACCCTGTCAGCCAGCTCAGAGCAAAGGAGAGAAAGCCCTTGGGCTCTGGTGCTGGACAGCCTGTGTCCCAATTCTCCTCTGCCACTTGCTGATTGTGTGGCCTTGGGCAGGGCACTGAACCTTTCTAAGACTTAGTCCCTTCCCATAGATGGGGATGATGGGTGTACCTTTTCCCCATAGTTGTCCTGAAAATTTGGTGAGATAATCTATGGAAGGCAGTCCTGAGGAGCTCTGTGAGATCTATAGGATTTGTTGATACTGGAGTGATAAAGTGACAAAGTGCTTGATGTTGACAAGCCGAGGGCAACAGAATTTGTAGCAGACTCCTTAGTCCAGTTCATAAAATAGCATTAGTGAAAGGTAGGCATGTTACACTGCCTAGGATCCTAGCGCTGTGTATATTCCTTCTCATCATGACAGGAGATCCAACAGAAGTGAAGCTTCTTGCAAAATTACATTCAAGTTTCCAGTGCTTTCCTAGTGTTGTTGTTAGCAGTTAGCGAAACAGCATACTTATGTACACCTGAAGCTAATGCAAAATAATATTGAGTGTAAATTGAACAAAATATAGAGATAAACCAGAAAAATGAAAGACAAAATTGAGCCCTTTAAAGACTGGAATTTAGAGACTTCTGCTAAGATGGAGGGGTAGGTGGAAACATTGTGCCTTCTCGCACAACCAAGTTTAAAGACAACAAAGTTTTAGCAACAAAAAATGCAGCCAAAACACAGAAAATTGAACTATACAGAAGTCCGACAACAACGAACCATTCAGCCAGACCAGTAAGAGGGGCAGAGCTGGCAGTGGAGTGGGGTCGGACAGGAAAGATCCCCCAACCCAGGTGTGCAGGCAGCCAAGGGCAGATTCCAGGTGTGGGGTAGCAATGGGTGGACCCAGTGAGGGGGCAAGGAGGCAGGCTGACCAAGGTCACACATTCGTGCACAGATAAACCAGGGAAAGGAGCGGGCAGTGAGACAGACCGCTCAGGTCCCAGCGGTGGGAAGCAGCAGAGGGGACTGCTATTGCCCCTCCTTGTCCCTGACCCCACATACACCTTCACAACCCAGCAACCTGGGTGGCCCCGCCCTGGTGAACACCTTAGGCTCCACTCCTCATTCATAATAGGCACAAACACACCAAAACATGGCTCAAGAAGAACTCAGAGCCCCAGAGCCCATAAATCTAAGCAAACAAGAAATTGCCAACCTGTCAGAGGTACAGTTCAAAACACTGGTGATCAGGATGCTCACAGAACTGGTTGATTTTAGTCACAAATTAGAGGAACAAATGAAGGCCAAACTAATCAAAATGAAGGAAAATGCACAGGGAACTAATAGTGATGGGAAGAAAACTGGGCTTCAAATCAAGGGAGTGAACCAGAAGGAAGAAAAAAATGACCAAACAGAAAAATATTAAGAAACAAGAATTCAAAAAAAATGAGGAGAGCCTTAGGAACCTCCAAGACATCTTTAAACGCTCCAACATCCGAATTATAGGGGTACCAGAAGGGGAAGAGGAACAGCCACGAGTGGAAAATTTATTTGAACAAATAAGTAAGGAGAACTTCCCCAATCTGGCAAAGGAAATAGACTTCCAGGAAGCTCAGAGAGTCCCAAAGAAGTTGGACCCAAGAAGGAACACACCAAGGCACATCATCATTACATTAACCAAGATTAAAATGAAGGAGAGAATCTTAGAAGCAGCAAGAGAGAAAGGACAGTCACCTACAAAGGAGTTCCCATCAGATTGTCAGCAGATTTCTCAAAAGAGACCTTACAGGCAAGAAGGGGCTGGAAAGAAGTATTCCAAGTCATGAAGTACAAAGACCGACATCCAAGATTGCTCTATCCAGCAAAGCTTTCATTTAGAATGGAAGGACAGATAAAGTGCTTCTCAGATAAGATCAAATTCAAGGAGTTCATCATCACCAAGCCCTTATTATGTGAAATGTTAAAGGGACTTATCTAAGAAAAAGAAGATAAAAAATATGAACAGTGAAAGGACAGCAAACTCACACTTATTAAGGACCACACCTAAAACAAAAGCAAACTAAGAGGACAGCTAGATCAGGGGCAGAACCATAGAAATGAAGATCACATGGAGGGTTAGCAACAGGGGAGTGGAAGGAGAAGAAGGGGGGAGAAGGTACAGAGAATAAGTAGCATAGGTGGTAGTTAGAAAATAGATAGGGGAGAGGGTAAGAATAGTAGGGGAAATATAGAATCTAAAGAACTTGAGACACGTGGACATAAACTAAAGGGAGGGAATGGTGGGGGAGGGGTGTGCAGGGTGGAGGGGAATGAAGGGGGGAAATAGAACAACTGTAATGGCATAATCAATAACATATATTAAAAAATATTTTAAAAAGAAGAATTTACCTGGGAATATGTGAAAAACCTGTATTATGTAATTCGGTAACAACCACACCAAAACATACAAAGAATTTAACATAAAGAATTGGTAAATTGTGGGTTTCCCTTCTGGGAAATGTAGTACAACTACAGAGATCAGGAGAACAAAAATAGTATGTAAAGCCTGTCCAATGTTATCTCTGATAAATTATTTGTTAGGATATGGAATTTCTTGGTCTTTGAGAATCTTTGAATTACTTTTTTCTGGGTTATTGCAAATCTCAAAATCAGTGGTGAAAAAAAGTTTTTATGGAATTTATTTTGAAACCATTCTGAGTGCTAGCATGATGGGTTGGGTCCAGTTTTTAATGCCACCACTTACTAGCTGTGTAGTCTCAGGCAGCATCCTCATCTGTAGAATTCATGTAGTAATAGAAAGGGTATTGTGAACATTAGGTGATTTAATATCTATAAAAAACAGTGAGCACATGATCACTGCCACATACATGTTGGCTATTGATGTTACCTACATGTACTTAGAAAAAAAAAACAACAAACAAACCAAGAGGTGTTAAATATCCCTGGAAGGCATCCTTACCTCCAGGAAGAAGGAGAATGCAGGAGAAGTTGAAATTCAGTGGTAAAAAGTTTTCTTGACTATATTAAATAAATAAGTAAACAGATAAATATGGACTGTTTTGGATGGAAGAAGGGAGAGAGAAAGGGAGCGGAATGGAGGGAGGGAAGGAAGGAAAGGAAAGAAAAGGAAGGAAGGAACAAACGAAGGGAAGATTTCTTCAAGTACTGCCTAATCTCACTCTAGGTTTTGAAGTCAAACCAACTTTGTTTTGACACTGAGAGTATCTGAAATTTTCCTTTTCATCACTTGGTTAAATGGTATATGACATGTATTTTTCAAAATACTCCCATTCAAGTCCTCAGTTTTTCAGAACTATGTTTTGTTTTAGAACTGCTGTAATTTAATAATGATTTTGATTAAGTTTATATGGAATCACATTTAGCTCATCTATGTTTTCACTTTGGTGTTCTAACTTCTCATCTTTTTCCCCCCTAAAATCCTTACAAAAATAAACAAAAAAATCCTACTTACATCCCACTTAACTAGATCATTCAGTTTGCATACATTTTGGCTTGTTTTAAAGTATGTATTTCACCTGTCACAGAAGCAGACAGACTTAGTTCTCCTAAATTCTTAGAACAACACCAGCTGTCATGGATTAAGCACTTGGCAAATCTTTCGTTCCCTGCATACATGTACCAAAAGTTGGGCATGAGGGAAAATTAAAGCACATTATTTGGTATTTAGAAAAAAAAACAATTAGTGCTTAATGTTTTATTGTCATACTTGTGTTATTTTATGCTGTAACCTTTTGTAGCTGCCCAATTTTCATACATCCATCAATATCATTAATTTTTTTATCAGAGCCTTATGTTTGTATACAGTGTGTATGTACGTGGCATTTCTTTGTTTTGAGTTGCCGTAATATATGACTTACCCACAATTAAACAATCAAGAGAAAAAATACACTAAAACACATTTTTATTGTTTTTTTCATTGTCAAAGTTAAATGATCTCTTTTTAGAACATATAAATTATCATCTACCCAATGAAATAAAGCTGAAAAATCTGTATTTCAAAAATAACTGTGGTGGTAAACAAATTTTCTATGTATAAGTGTATTTGTGAACTTGTTTTCTATTAACAATGTTTATTAGGTTTGTAGAGCAGATCAACTTTACAATGAAGTAACAATTTGAAAAATTGGAGAGACTATCTAATAGAATAAATCTTAAGTTTAATGTGCTATATTCTTTAGTTCTCAATTAAGAAATCGCTATGTATACCCAAATCTCAATTTAATGTTTCCTAGATTTTACCTCCTGAAATGTCAACCAAGGTTGTGATGTTCTTCTCTTTGCCAAATGTTTTCATGTTTACCGAACTTTCTTTGGTTTAGTTCTTTTGGAAAAAAGAACAGATGGATGCTTTTCTCTGTAGTTGACTACAAAACAACTAACCAACAGAATTATTAATTGTAGGTGTGTTGTATCCTTTTGCAGACGTAATTTTCTTGTGTGTATCATATAAAATGATGATGGCATTTCTTTCTGTTTGAAAAGTCTTGTGTAGTTATAATTTCCCACTGTATTTAGAATATTTGAGTCATGCCAAGGATTAAAATTTTTTTGGAATAGAAAACAATTGAGCTAAAATATAGAAGGGTATTCAGCTGCAAATGATACTATCCAACATTAGAAGTAACACTTCTGAAAAAAAGTGAAAGATTAACTCTGCCACCAGTAGAACTGGAACTTGTGTTGCTGGTGACTAAGCTGGTAATAGCATTGACTAAGACAAAGGGACCAGACTTGACAAGAAGGAAGTGGTACCAGGCCTTAAACAATTTATCTTATGTAACAGACACAAGTAGCTTTTTCTTCAGTATTAGACAGGTATGCATTCTTGTTTTATTGACTTATTTTTCCTCACAGTTTTCATTGTTATTCAAAGATAAATGTAAAAAAAACTTCACTTGAGTTTTCTTCATGTCTTTAGTAGCAGATAAATCTTGTCCCTAACCTGTGCTATTTAGCTTCCTTACTTTTCCACATAGCTGCGTAACAGCAGCTGCTCTCTGATGATATTCATGGACACACACACACACACACACATATATATGTTTGTGCATGTATAAATAAACAAACAAATACACAAAGCATATTAGGTGTAAGATACAAAGGTCTAAAGACACTGAAAAGATGTGGTGGCAGAGCCTTTCAGCTTTATGTTCTGTCTGAAAGAGGTCAACGGGGCTGTTTTACTGATATGGGCTCATGTGGTCTGTCTTCAGTTTCAAATTTAGGAGATATTTTTGTCAGCGGGAGGGCTGTAAGTGTGTGTACTTGAAAAAGGAGGCATTTGAGTATCCAACAGGAAGTGCTTGCTGTGAAGTCACGTGATTATCCAATGACTTTTGTTGAGATTGGCAGTAAAAACACTGGTGAAAAGTGGAGTAGGGTGCTGGTGGCTGGGGGGCAGTGGTTGGGGGGAATGTAAGCGGTGGAACTTGTTTACAATGTAAAAGCAATTTTTGTAAATAACAGTTATGTATTTTTTACAAAGCTAAACATTAGCAAAAGAAGTTCTGAGTTGCTCATTAATCTTCATTGTACATTTATAGTTTATTCTTATCTTTCCACACTATGAATATGCAGGTTCATGGAATTTTACGGAGATCCAGTTCATTCAATACTGGCCGAATTGAACATCTGTATAAGAACCCCCAGGCTCATACTGAAGGAAGTAAGTAATTTTCTTTTTCTAAAATCTTTTTCTATAACTTCCTGTACTACCAGGTATTTTCAAAGTTCTTTTTCTCAAAGCCCATTGAATTGCAGTGTGAATTACCTGTATTGAATGCTATCTGCCCGTTTTAAAAACCCTTCATTGCTTGCTTCCCCTGGGTCACAGTGTCATTTTGGTTAAATTATTACAAGGATACTAGTCAGGTCACACCACCGTAGAGACCAAGAGTAGACATCCCTTTGATCACCCTTTTTCTGGCGTTCCTATCCCTTCAAATAACATCACTTCCATATTCACAGAGGACTCTTTTGCTTTTAAAATTTGGTCCAATTTAAGTAGGTTTAAGCTCTCTTTGTACATTAAATTAATTTTAAAAATAATTTGTGAAGACAAGTCCCAAACCAAATAAAAACTGTACATAATTGCTATGTAGATCATTGTTAGTATTTACAGTTTTTTGCTACTTTTGTTAATGAAGTTGCCTGTAGGTAGTTCTATGGTTTACATAGTATAGTCACTGTGTTTTCTCATTTGATCTTTCAGCAGCTCCCAACGTTCTGAATGAGATCATTTTACAAAGGAGGAAATGGAGGCAGAGAGAGGTTATGACTTTTTAAGGCCACATACCATGTAAAAGACAGAGCTGGGACTAGGATGTAGAATTTTTTAACTTCCAAAGGATGGTAAAAATTTTTAAAGTTTATCATCCTTTGCTCTCCAGTTTTACTAGCCAGCAGGGATAATCCAGTCAGCTTGTAAATCATAAGTGATTTTATATTCACCTAAGAGCCTGGAATATTTGAAAACTTGAGTTACTTGTGCAGGTAGTGCTATAATAGAAAGATGACCTTGTTTGTAGTAAAGGCTTTTCATCTTATATTTAAGTCATTCATTATATCATCCTTAAAAGTTATTACCATTTTTGTGTAAAGTACAGAATGGTACTACCATGGATCTAGACATAAATCAATATTGTATAAACATAATGAAAAGATCAAGTTATTAAATTGCTCATATATATATGTCATTGCCTAATGAAGTCAATGTAAGGATCTGCTTAGATTTCGAGGTAGAGTAAGGCTAGTTGTCCTTTAATCAGTTATGTCACTATCTCAGGCATTTCATGGATCACATGAAGTCATCAGGACACATATGTAACACATATGTAACACTCTTGTGTAAAACTACCTGGGAGCTGTAAGATACGTTAATTATGTAATGTCTGTCATAATATTATAATTTTTTTAAAAACTTCATCTGAGTTTTTATAAATCCTGTAGAGACACAAGCAACAAATGTGACTATGTTCTTACTACTTCAGTGAGTTTTTAAGACTCTGCTGCTCTAGAACCAGTCTGGCTTTTAGACTTTCAGAATATGCATTTCAATTTTACTATTTTAGAAAATTGGGTTTATGTTATTTTCTTTTATCTAATGCTATGTTTTTGAATCCTAAAGATATGAAATTGCACTATGGTGATCTCACTGACAGTACCTGCCTTGTGAAGATCATTAATGAAGTTAAGCCTACAGAGATCTACAATCTTGGAGCCCAGAGCCATGTCAAAGTAAGCCATTTTTATTATTGTGGTTTCTTTGGCTGTGTTCCTGAGTTATTCTGAATTTTACTTTTTGTCTGTTGTTTCCTAATACAGTAATGCTACCATAGTCCTCAAATATGATCATCAATATTGGTATTAATGAATTCCAATAGAAATCCTCATACATTTTTTAAAAGTACATTCTCTGTTATTGAATGATATAATACAGTCTTACTGCTAACATTAAAATAGCAGTATTAATTTATTTTGGGTTGATCTTTCAGCAGCTCCCAACGTAATAGTGAGCCCCACTTGAGTATTTTCTGACATTTCAAATTATGTTGTAAAGAAGTGTTTTTGAGACTTCCAGGCAAGATGGAGGTGTAAGGTAAATTCGACTCACCTCCTCACATAACCATGGTAAAATTACAGCCAAACTGCAGCACAACTATTACTCAGAATAGACAGAAAACTGAGCTGTATGGAAGTCTGACAACTACAGAATTAAAAAATCATTCATCTAGACAGTAGGAGGGGTGGAGGTTGGAGACATGGAGAGGCATTATGGACTGGTCCCAAACCCATGTGTGGTAGATAAAAAATAGAAGAATAGTTTGGGAGCAAAGGATACCAGCCCCACATCAGAACACCCAGCCCAGGGTTCCAGTGCCAGGAAGATAAGTCCCCATAACTTCTGGCTGTAAAAAACAGTGGGCGTGGCCCAGCAGAAATTGCAAGATTCTCAGGCATCTCCTCTTGGAGGGCCCTGACACAGACTTACTCAGACTCACTCCGTCTGAGCTCTGACACCAGGGCAGCATCTTGAAGGGCACCAGTTGTGTACAGGAAGGAACTAAAGTGTCTGTCATAAGGGCAAGATCTGGGTACAGCTTCCTCCCAGACAGAACTGCAGACAGCAGCCATTGTGCCTTTTCTGAGCCCTCTCCCACACAGAGCCACAGTGGCTGCACCATATCTGAGTCTATCAACTTGGCTAATATGGTTAACCCTGCCCTGACTATTAGCTAAGGCTGTGCCCCAGCCAATTTACAGGCCCACCAAAGTTGATAACAGTGGCTTTTCCATATGAATGGCTGGGCTAGGCTCAGGCTTCAGACCTTCCTAAATCTGCTCAAAGGAGCAACAGTTGAACCCAGCCCTCCTTCTTCTCACAGGCCTGGTACTAGCAGCAGCTATCTGCTAATTGCTTTATAGTTTACACCAGAGGGTCCCAGACAGAACACAGGTGGTGCTCACATTGGCCTACACCACCTGGGAAACCCCAGAGCCTGAACACCCAGTGGACCCTTATAGACCAAGTAGGAACACCACCATCCAGCCACCTCCACAAGTTATGAAGGGAGGTGGTTGCTGGCCAGTGGTCACAGCCAGTCCTGACAGCAGTCAGAATCAACAAAAAGAGTAGGAAGTACTCAGCCCACACAGAGGGTGTACCTTGAGTACCCAGCTTAGGGGATATGGGAGGCTGTGCTCCTGAACCTTACAGGATACCTACTATATTAGGCTACACTACCAAGACACCGAGTCAAAGCAGCTCTACCTAATACATAGAAACAAGCACAGGGAGGCTTCCAAAATGAGGACACAAAAAAACATGGCCCAAATGAAAGATCAGAACAAAACTCTAGAAAAAGAACTAAACAAAATGGAGATAAGCGATCTTATATGCACAGTTCAAAACACTTACAATAAAGATGCTCAAGATAATTCAGTAGCATAAAAAATTAATGGAATCAGAAATGTAGGAGACATTAGTTGAAATAAAGAACAATTTACAGAGAACCAACAGCAGAGTAGATGAAACCAAGAATCAAAACATGATTTGGAACACAAGGAAGAAAAAGACATCAAATCCTTCAGCAACAAGAAAAAAGAATCCCCCCAAATTGAGGAGAGTGTAAGGAGCCTCTGGAACAACTTAAAGTGTTCCAGCATTTGCATAACAGGTGCCAGAACAAGAAGAGAAAGAATAAGAAATTGGAAACCTACTTGAAAAAATAATGAAAGAAAACTTCTCCATTTGTTGAAGGAAATAGCAATATAAGTCTAGGAAGCACAGAGAGTCCCAAATAAGTTATATCCAATTATACCATACCCTTGGTCCCGAAGGACCATACCAAGACACATCATAATTAAAGTGCCAAATTTATAATTACTTACAAAGAGTTATTGTGAGACTGTTGGCTGATTTCTCAAAAGAAACATTGCAGACTAGAAGGGACTAGCAAGAATTATTCAAAGTGATGAAAAGTAAGGATGTACAACCTAGATGACTCTATCCAGCAAAGCTATCCTTTAGATTTGGAGGGCAGATAAAGTGCTTCCCAGACAAGGTAAACGTAAAGGTAAAGGAGTTGATCATCATCAAACAATTATTATGTGAAATTTTAAAGAGACTTATTTAAGAATAAGAATTAGATAAAAACTGTGAACATTAAAATGGCCATAAATACATAACTATCAGCAGTTGGATCTGAAAAAACAAACTAAGCAAACAAAGCACAACAGAAACAGAATTGCAGATATGGAGAACGTTGGAATGGTGGCTGGTTGGGAGGAAGTTCTGGGGAAATGGGAGAAAAGCTGAAAGGATTAAGAAGTACAAATTGGTAGTTACACAACAGAGATTTTAAGAGCAAGTATAGGAAATGGAGTTGCTGAAGAACTTGTATGCATGACCCATGAACATGAACGAAGGAGGGAATCAGTCACTGGAGCAAGTGGGGGGTGCTGGATGAAGGGGACAAATGGGGAAAAATTGGGTGAACTGTGAAAGTATAATCAATAAAATTCAAAAAAAGTGTTTTGTTAAAATGTAATTCGATAAAACTTATATTTGAATATTAATTTTTGGTATTGGTTATATCACTGACTGGGGAAAATAATATTTTTGAGTTTCAATAATATGTTAAATTAACACAATTAACTTTTTTATTATATGAAGTAAAAAGCATTTCAAGAAAAACTTTTTAACCTTCTGTTTCCTCAATATGATACAGCTAATATTGATTTCTTTTTCTATATTCAGATTATTTGGTAGTCTATCTACCAGTCTTTAGGGTTTTTTTTGTTTTTTTTTTAAATTCTGGAATAAGTTGCAGTAAACCTGAGAAGCCTGTCCCCAGTGTTCTAACAGTTTGTTTATTTCAAGTTTTTGTTGCTAAATTCTAGTGCTTACTTCAGTGAGTAAAATCTGAAGCTAGGGGTGATATTACATCTATTTAGATAATTACTCAATTAGGGAAGTTAGTGGAGCTTTGAAAAAAAAAACAAATAAACTCTAAAACAGTCCATAAAATCTATAAGTATTTTTTACTGTTCGATGAATGAATTCAGCACCATTATTTCAGAAGGTATTAAAGGTGTTTTGTTATTTACTTTCTATTTTTTCATATCTCAACTTTGGGCAAAATGGAAGCTATATGCCTGTTTTCTATATATGATATTTTAAGGTAGAAATTATAAATTGGATCAAATGAAAGCAGGCATAGAACATACAGAAACATAGTTATAAGCCTAGCTTTTTAAAAAATATTTTATTTATTTATCTTTAGAGGGGAAGGGAAGGAGAGAGGGAGAGAAACAGCAATGTATGGTTGCCTTTTGTGCGCCCCCTGCTGGGAACTGGCCTGCAGGGAACTGGTCTGCAACCCAGGCATGTGCTCTGACTGGGAATCGAACCGCTATTGTCTGGTTCGCAGGCCCGCGCTCAATCTACTGAGCTACACCAGCCAGGGCTTTTCTTTTTTTAATTTTATTTTATTTTATTTATTTATATTTAGAGAGAGGAAAAGGGAAAGAGAGGGAGAGAAACATCAATGTGTGGTTGCCTCTTACACACTCCCTACCTGGGACCTGGCCTGCAACCCAGGCATGTGCCCTGACTAGGAATGGAACTGATGACCCTTTGGTTCACAGGCCTGTGCTCATCCACAGAGCTACACTAGCCAGAGCTATAAGCCAAGTTTTGTTACTGAAATTCAATGTAAAAATTGAGTGTAGATCTTATAATTATTAACTTTGAAGGATGACTATATATCAATCAGCAAAGATACCTCCTGTGATGTCTCAGAAAAAAAAATCAATTCCTTTCTTAATCGCTGATGATTCTGTTATATCCAAGCTTAAGCTTTGACCTGTGAAAGTTATCAAGGTTACAGCAGAGCTGTTTTTCTAAATGATTCTAAATGTATTTTCCCATTTTGAAGGGGTATCATGTACACCATATTTTGAGAAATTATCACCCCTCTGTCCTATAGAGAAATGGTGACTTTTTATCACTCTAAGAAGGAAGACTTTATTTACCCCTAAATGAAGCAGTCAGTCCATCTTTCACATTATAATTTATCTGGCTGTTTGACTTTCCTGACCAACCATGAGAGTATCTTCCAGACAAAACAGTGTTTTGGAATGAATGCACTGCTATTTAATTTCCTTAAGATTAAGATGTTTCCTCTGGGATTGTAGATAGTTTATCATCTCTAAAAGCTATAAACTGGTGTGGTGTGAGGTGACGGACATTTTATAAAGATTTATTTATAGAAGGCTCTCCCACTACCAAAATGTTTTTGTCATTCAAACAATTCAATATACTTTCCTTAACTTGAAGTGAGCCTAGTAGTACCTGGTTATCCTTCTGGGGTGATTGTACTTGAAGAATAGAAAGCATAGGAGATTGAATTGATTCCTTCTAAATTGCTATGTATGTGAAGTTGCCTGTTTTTATTGTGTTTCACCTGCTCCCAATGTCTGGTTAATTGGCAGAATGGTAGTTAATTGAATATGATTTTTTGCTTATAAGATCATTCACCATTTCAACAAATATTTGCATGCACAGGACAGTGGAGGACACAAAGATGTGTCAAACGCATTTCTGTTGCCGGGGGTCTCAGCTCTCATGGGGTGGTGTGTGGCAAGTGACAGAGGCTGCTACTAATTTGGGGGTCTTTAGAGGTGATTGAAAGAAAACTTTGGTTTGAGGGAATTACACAAGTTATTGAGGAGGTGTAGGAAGGAAATTTATAGACAAAGTTAGTAGAAACTGGTAGTTAATGAATGTAATAATATAAGGTCTAGAATCAGAAGTGAGAAAGCTTGGGGCATGCTTGCAATGTGATGACCATTCTAGATTAGCTGAGCAAAAAGTTTGAGGAGAAATTGAGATAAGGCTAGGTAGGAAGTTGGGCTGCATTTGGGCAGCTTCCACATGTTTTTGAACAGGGGAAAAATAGATTCAGAGGTGAGTTTTATAGTTGAGAGTTTTGAGGTAGGGCTTCAGAAGACGGGAATTGTTAGATGAAGATGGTGGCATTAGAATTGGGAATGCTGAGGGTGAAACTGGATGCTTGGCAGAGCTGACCCTTTTGCTGGCGAGATATGGGGAGCCAGAGAAAGAGAGAAAGTGATACTTCAGTGACCAGTGAGCCATGTACACAAAGAGGAGCTGTTGGAGTCAGGTAGAGGAAATGAGAAGTTCCCTCTTGGAAATGTTCTATTGGCAGTACTGGAAGGACATTCAGGTGAAGCAGGTCATGAGGTAGTTTAAAATATGTTGTGAAGTTTGAAAGAGATATGGGGAACAGAGATGTAAATTTAGCTCTGGAAGTTCTTGAGATGCCAAGGCAACAGCTAGAAAAGGAGGAGTAGAAGACTGAAGATTGATCCTTGGCGTCATCCACATATTTATATTGTGGAAGGAACAAGAGTAATTACTAATGACAGGAAATGGGAGATGGAGAGGTAAGATGGTAGAATTGTGTCGCAGAAGGAAAAAAACATTGGCCATTTCAAGCAGCGGGGGGGGGGGGGTGTCAGCAGTGCTAGATAGTGCAGAGAAGAGTAGGAGAGTAAGGGCCAGGAAAAAGTCATTGGCCTTGGCAGTTAGGTTAGAGTTGATTTGTGACTTTAGAAAAGATCATTTTAATGATATGAAAGAAGAGTTAGCTAGAATGCTGGGGGTTTAGAAGTTAGGAGGTTTTGAGGGAAATGGAAATTGAGTGAAGTCTTTTCTAGAAATATATTGATATAAGGAAGAGAGAGAATTTTATAAAGCTTGCTTCCCCGGAGTTCCTGATTTATTAGGTCTAGAGTGTGGTCTGAGAACTTCCATTTCTAGGACCTGTCAAGGTAATATTGCTCTTTGTTTGGGGACTTCACTTTGCAAACTACTGATGTAATGTTTCAGGTTTCTTGGTTTATCCATATGTAATGCAGGGATGGCGAAAAGTAGGTTTGTAGTTGTAACAAATAAATAATACAATAACTAATAAGTAATAATACAAGAATAAACTCTGTTTCATGTACTCACAACTATAGACCTACTTTTGCCCCACCCTATATATGTGCCTTAATGCATTCCTCTTAGGCCTTCTTCATTTAATGTATCAGCTTTAGAGTCTAATGTGGTAAAACCCTTTTCTCTGCCAGTTATGACTGTGTGAGCTTTTAATGCCTAAAACCATATCCTTACAATCAGCAGTGACAAGAATGGAAAGAATTTAAAGACAACCTGATATACTGTATGTTTATACGATGATTCTTCACATTTTAGAAATCTTCTTCTAAGCGGTGTGCAGTCCATGAGAATAAATATTTCTTGGGTACTCCTACTATTTTAGGAGAATAGTATGAATATAAGCCATTGTCAGAATCTCCTTTAAAAGCTCATGGACTGTGCCACTATTTCTGCTGTGATCTAATGTCAGATTGATTCTTAGTCACGAAAGAGTGGGTGTGGGGCAGAGGCCGGCATGATGGCAGCTGTTGATGACAGACTGCCAGGCTGCTCTGGAGACATTGCTGTGTTCCCTCACAACTCCTAAGCTCTGCGCATTGAGCTGCAGTTGTCTGTCTGTTCTCCTAGCAGCTTGTTAGGTATTAGGATGGAAAATACACATTTTTTCCTTCTAATTAATTTCTGTATGTTAATTAGCTTTGTAGGATTTATTGCATTTGTAGACAATAGTTTTTAAACTGAAGTTCTTTCTGGCAATGGAATGCTTGCAATAAGGTTAAATAAAATACATGTCTTATTATTTGGTTTGGAACTCTTTTGAAAGAAAGTTCTAATATTAGCACATTTTGTATTTAATTTTGAATCCATGACTTCTAGACTGGGCATTGTTTGTGTTGGCTTCTCTTTGCACAGAATAAAGTCTTCTATCACTCTCACTTCTCATTAATTTGATGTGGGCTATGGTATGCTAAAAGTAAGAAAAATAAAATAATAGGAAGTTGGTCTGGTTTCCTGTAGGAAACCAGTGAAGATGAAATTGGTTCTTGGAATAAACCCACAGCAGTCTGGGAAATACTGACTGAAGACATTTTTCTGAATCATAAACAGAAAAATTGTGACTCATGAAGTATAGGTCATTGAGAGGCTGATTTGATCGTATGTGGGAGAAAGTGACAGATGACTGAAATTTGCTAGTTATTAAAAGAAGTTAAACCTGGCATGATGATGTCATTTAAGTAGGAACAAATTATCCAATATATAGTGTTGCCTATATTGATAGGGAAATGTTTTGGAGCCTGTTTTACTGTTTTGTTTTGTTTTTTTCCTGTGTAAATAATAGTGGTTTTTAAAATTAATTTCTGTCTCAAATTTATCTGTTCAGCATTCCTTACTCTCATGTCTTTGATTTTTCTACCATTCCTCATGACTGCTTTGATAATTTTATGTCTCTTGAAGTCACAGTTTTGGACTAGATCTTTCTACAGTAAATGTAGTTCCGTGTTACTCCTTTCATCTCACAATGGTATGTTGGAATTGCCTTTATTTTTTTCAAAGAATGAAAATTACGCTATCATGAAATGTTCGAGTTAAAAGAAATTTTAGGAAGAATTTAATATAATTTTCACTAATATAAATGAAGTTGCCTGCTCAAAGCCACACATCTGGTTACTGGCCAGTATAGGCCTGGAATGCAGATCTTGACATTCTACAATTTGTTTTAAGGACCATTCAAGAAAATGATTATCTCTACTAGTAATAATTCTAATGTAAGATACCTTAAGAACTTCCTTTCTCTACGTATCTAAGTTTCTTCTTAAGCTTATTTTTCCCCTTGTATCTTTAGTAGAGAGAGGAAGTCATTTTTAGTAGGATTTTAAAATTCCTTTTCAGTGGTGAGGAACATTATTGAATTTATGAATTTATGAGTTAAATAAAGAAAATTATCTTCATTCAATTTTCTCTTATTCAAATTGAATAATTATATACTTTTCTTTAATTTTCTAATACTTTAATATCTTCATGGCTTTCCTTTTCTATTCTATATAAATTATCTGTTTCATTTGGTTTCATGACATAGGAAGCATAAATGCTCAGCTGGTAAATTGAGATGTGGCCAAGTGAGTGGGAGCTGGACTTTTCTATTCTGGTTGTGGGGGGCCAGTTAGCAGATTCTGAACATGGAAGCACAAAGGAGCTGCATATAAATTGTCCTCATAGTGGTACTTCCAGTTCAGAAAGCTAGGCAAGAAGCAGGGTTCATGGTGAGCCAAGCAGCTAGTGTAGTGGCTAGGCAAATATAGAATCAGGGAGAGATGAGACAGGAAAACCAGTTCAGGGAATGAAGCTGGGAATAAAAACATGCTTGGGAATTAAAGAGTGGCTCCTGGTAAGGGGACTGAGCAATTTTAACTTTAGTTAAAACATTGTCATCTCCAGTGGTTTTTTCCTGGCTGGTCTTGAGAGTTGAAATTTATAGCTGGAGCACTAATTCCCATATTTCTCTTCAGGAAGCCTAAACTTCTTGTGGCTGCTCTAATTGAGGGGAGGGAGGTGGGTGACTAAATGTATTGGGAGAATTGCTTATGCTTATGGTGAGGAAGAGCAGGTCCCTAGGTTAAACATTTGGTTAGTGCCTGAATAACCCAGTTATAGAACAAAATAAAATTGTAACGCAGTATGGCCCTTTACTCTGTAATTATAGCAAAGGTAGGGTGGCCTATTAAAAAACCAGACAGTGGAGAAGACTGTTGTTTTGTGTCCTTGCTCATTCTTTTATTTATTTTGGATCCCAGGGAGCCTGACGGAGAGGTGTGAGTGGAGTAGGAAAATTAGGACTGGGCGGGGGCATAGCTAGTGCTGTTAGAAAGGAAACTGTCAGAACATCCTTAAATCTGGGATAGGCTCTGGCCCCCCGTCCCACACAACTGCTTGTTAGAGTTCATTCCATCAAGTTGTGTTAGTACAGCTATCTTTCTATCTATGCTGGTTGCTACCTTTTTACCATGGTTTGATGCACAAAGAGGCTCACAGAACACTGTGATGAGTGTTACAGTAGATGACTCTGCCGTAGAATAGAAGGGTGGTAGGTTTTCATGAGACACTGTAATACAGACAAGAGTTTTCAAATCAGGGCACGCATCAGAATTCCCAGGGCACATTCTAAAACTTCATATGCAGGACCACCGCATAACCTGGACTTGGTAAAATACTGGCTTCAGATCCTGGCCATGTCACATACTAGCTGTGTGACTTTGGCAGAGTGCTCAGCTTTTCTAAGCTTCCATTTTCTCATCATTAAATGAGCATGCACTTTAGGGTTGTGGATCCCACGGCCTTTGCTATTGCTTTTGATGGTAATACTCTTCCCTAGGTGTCCACCTGCCTCATTCCCTTAATTTTTCCCAATTTCTGCTTAAATGTCAGTTTCTCAGCAAGGCTGTTCTGGCCATGCTATTTGCAACAGTAACTCTCCTGTGGCTGCACTGTTAGTCCATCCTGAGGGAGTAAAGTAGGCTAGCAATAAATGCTAGTAGGAGGTAGGGCAGAGGAGGGCAGGAAAAGCAAATTGGCTATTCTGCTGTTCCTTGACCCCCAATGCCTGTGTGCTCTCTGCTCATAATTTAGGCTAACGTAAGGAAATTATCCAGAGAAGTGAATGCACTAAGGTAATACAGTGAGTCAATGTGCCATTGACTTCTGCTACTTTATTGCTACTTCTGCCTGAGGTGGAGGCCTGCCCTTTGCAGCAGCTGCTGTTTGAAATTTTATGCAAAAATATTTTCCTCATTCATGTGCTTGTAGTTCCTGTCCCTGAAACTTAACTTGTTGTGACATATTATAAAGGGGAAAATGATGTTTTGGAGCATTATCTTTTGTTTAACGGGACATAGAATTCTGAGGTGAAAGAGATCTTGGCAATGAGCCAGCTCAAGCCCTTATTTCACAAATTGCTGCCTGGAACTTTCATTTGATCAGCAGCAGAGCCCACTATCTAGGCTGGAACCCAGATCTGACGCCACTTGGTTTTCTTGTCATACTGCTAATCTGAGAAGACCGAAGGGTGGTATGTCACTGAACTATGTATGAGGGGAAGATAACACAAGACTGCTGTTTGAGGTTTCATTTCTCTTGTCATTCCCACTACTTATAGTGATGTAAGGTTTCGATGCAATAGATTGAAATTAAAAACATTGTTTTTTCCTTGTTGGAGGAACTGGTTATAATTAAATACCATATGAGTAGTGTTTACACAGCTAGGAAGATCCCCAAATACAATAATGCAAGGTATAATGTTAACACACTGGTGATGAAATTTGTATATAAAGAAAATAGAAATCCATAGTACTAACTCATCAGGAATAATCAAAATCTTTTTGTATTAGGATAGTTCAGTTTAATTCAATATAAAAATTTTATATTGAGTGCCTATTCTGTCCTGATGTGTGAGTTTCCCTAAAAGCTATGGGAGGCAAATAATTGCTATTTATGTAATCAGAAGAATGAATAATTTAATAACCAGAATGAGTAATTTGTTCCTATTTATATACTTACTTTTTAAAAAGAAATTGCCAAGACAGTTACATAACTATACTGTCAGTTAACTTGTTTTAAGATTTAAAAATAAATATTTTGCCCTGGCCAGGTGGCTTATTCATTTGGTTATAGTGTCATCCCAATACTCCAAGTTTGCAGGTTCAGTCCTGGTCAGGTAACACACAGGAATCAACCAATGAGTGGAACAACAGATCTCTCTCTCTCTCTCTCATTCTTTCTATCTATTCATCCCCTCTCTCCCCCCTCCTTCCTTCCCTCCCCTTTTTCTCCTTCTCCTCTCTCGAAAATCAATACATAAAAAAATTTAAAGATAATAAATATTTTAAATATATTACAAATACATTTTGTTCACATATTAGTATATACACATTATAACTTCATGTTCGATCTCTGAAGATAACTTATTTTGCTTAATAGATATACAGACTTATGTATTTTATGAGTTTTAAAATTCTCGTATCTTCATAGATAATTCTTATATGTCCTCAGCACAACATAAAATCACTCATTAATAATTTGTTAGCACGTTATTAATGTTGAAATTATGCAGGTACCTATGGGCAGAAGGCTTTACTTGGCAAAGAACAATGAATATAACTTTGGGAACCTGAATATGAATAAGGTGTGTTTGCACTTAGACCTAATATCCATGCATATACAGTAATGTGTCTATTTCTGGAAAAATTAGCTGTCTTACAGGTTTAGTGGGTAAGGTGAATGCAGCAAATATTGGATGCTTTTGCTTTCTGTAGATAGATTGCTTGGGTGATAAAAACCTCTATGCTTAAGTAAATTGTGTCTTTGCTTGTTTTTGTTCTTTCTCTATTTCTCTCTGATTGATCTTGTTGTCTGTCACCTGTGTGGGCATAGAACCCAAGACATTTAATAAATTTGTTAACTACTTTTGTTTATCACAAGGTAAAATTATCACAAGGTAAAATTACAATAGAAAATCTTTCCATGATTTAATGTTGTGCTTATAGAGCATGAACTACCCTAGTGTAAATATGGCTTACCCACCCCTCTGGTTCTTAGTAAGAGGGTTAGCATTTTTTATCTTGTATCCATGATGGCAAAGTGGGACTGTGCACTGCTGGTGGGTCCCCTGTGTCTTTTGGTTCAAATTCTTCTTGGAAGTCTGTTATGGATTTGAGCAATTGAATTCAAATCTAAAACCACTTTAGAGTTCTTTATAGTCCATTAAGAATTTATATGAGAGAGAACACTCTATGAAAGTTCTCCTCTCCCGGTTCAAACAGATTGTTCTGTTTTATTAGATCTAGGTGGTATTGTAATTTTGATAACAGCTAATAATGTTTGGAATTTTGCTTATAATTAGTGGACCACACAAAGGTATGTTTGTTGGGTTTTGTACTTTTAATTCACTTATAATAGTGGCTTGTCTACTAAATAAAATCCAAAGTATTATTTTAGCTTTATAACAATTAAGGTAAAATTAGTGCAAATAGCTAAATGTACATATGTATCTTAACATCAATATCTAGATATGTTTATAAACACAAGTAGTGAACAAACAGTAAGATAGTGAAGGTACTGTGAGTGAAACTATTGGTCTTGGACTTTTAATGAGGAATGGAAAAGTGGTTTTGGGTCCCCAATCAGATAAGAATATGTAAGTTGAAAAGTTAAAATGTAGACATAAATAATGTCTGGTTTAATACCATGGTTACATGTATCTATTCCTCTTCAGCAACAACAAACAACAACAAACTTGTGTGCAAATGTAAGAATTTAAACTTAATAGCTCTTTTAAAACACCTAATAAAGTTTGGTCTCACGCATGATTCCTACTTTATCCTTTTAGTACAAGTAGAATTTATAAAATTCTCTTTGTTCAAGTTGGGTCCTTACAGTTGGAATAGTAAAATAAAATAGAATCTTTTCTATTTCAAAGAAATTTAATGCATAAAACATTTTTATTCTTTTACTATTTGTCATTGATTGGATACCTTACCAATCCTAGCAAGAAGTAAATTGTAAGAAAATTGTTTTATTTAGATTCATTTTTTGAAAAACTTCTAGCATTAAAGATTAGTAGATTTCATTATGTTACTCCTTTAGTAATATTCACATAATGTGTCCATTGTTTAGGGATGTTAATAAAAAAAATCACTCATCATGAATTTAAATTTGCTTTATTTACAAGTAAATATGCATGTAGACTTGGTTTTGCTTATTTAATTATGTTAAGTACATTGTGTTGGTAGCAATCACGCAGTTATTCTATATGGCAAACTGGTAGAGGGAAGGCAACCTTTTCATTTTGTTTGTTATGTCAGGGTAAAACCTTTCCCTGCGTCTCCCTTCCACTCCCACTCCTATATATTTTATTGGTGCCAGTTTATTTAACAATAAAAAGTGTGTTAGAAATCAGTAGTATTGACAAAATAAGCCTTTAAGGAGCATTCTTTAAGACTATTAACACATCATTAGTCCTGATTGGAAATATCAGTCTTTACCTTTACTCTGTGGAGTAATTGTTAATTTTTTTGTCTTAAAAGTTCCCATAAGTTCATACTGCCCTGTTTTCCTTGTTTGTTTGGTTTTTTTTTGACACTGACATTTGTCAAGACAGTTCAGAGCTAGTGCAGTCCATGCTTAAACGGAAAGGTTGAGAGGCTCTTTTGTGTTCTGATAAAGTTATCATCTTCCCTAGAAAAAAAGCACTAGAGTGTTTGAGAGAAATTTGTGGATTGTTAGGTTATAATATTAGAGTTTTTGGTCTTTTAAATAGTGTAAGTAATTACCTGTTTACCTGATTAGTGTACATTTACTTTATGTTAAATATTATGAAACTCTTTAGGCTTAGTGACCATTGAATCAGATCATTTGGCAAGATATTTAAATTGTGACTTTGCAAAAATTAGTTTATATTATTACTGTAGTTATTGAAGTGACTTACAACTTCCACTTTTCTTGTTACCCTTTTTCCAATCATAACTGTAGAAGTTGCCATATTAGCTAAATTTATATAATGGAAAAAGTATTGGTATTGGCTAATGTTAAATAATGTATCTTCAGTACTCTTTCAGTTTTAGAAAGTTACTTCACAAAGAAATAAATAGAAATTCCTGGTAATGTTCTACATTTTTGTGGAGAAACAAATTATTCCTGAAGCTCCCCTTGTCCTAGACAGAGACATGATTCTTTTTGGAAGGGGAAGTTTCTAGTGCTTAGAAGAGTGTTGTGCTCTTTTATACACGTAGATGGCAGCAAAGTGTTACAAGACAGCGGAAGTCAACCTTGGAGCTGTTATGAAAGATGAGTAACAATGTGAACTGACTTCTGTCAAGATAGATCTATCAAGATAGATGTCTGCATGGTGTAGCTAAATATAAAATAAGAAAGAAAGCCACTATTGATAATACAATAGTATAGGAGAAGGAAGGAGGCTATAATACACTAAACTTCTGGACAAATCCCAGGTGGGAAAACTTAATCTTCTGAGGTTTGTCATCCTCTCCTGTAAGATGATAGAAATCAGCCATAATAATATTCATGTCAAAATAAAAAGACAGTGAAGAGCTGGAGGGTGGAAGGCAAGGGGGAAATAAAAGAGAAACCTTGCACAAGTTGCAGCAGCAAGTAATGGCCTGCAGATACTGTAGAGTTTGGTCAGCATGTCTCCTTAGTTAAGCAAGTTACAAAGAGGAAATGTCAGTCCCTGAATCAGGCGAACATTCCATGGGAACATTTGCTCAAATGTCAGCATTTTAGAAAATAGAACTGCAGTCTATTATGGTCTGGTCCTCATACTGGATTTGCTATTAAATACACAAATACAAATATAATTTTATGTCTTAATTGGCATTCCTAAATAATGACATAATCACTGTAAGATATGACAGCCATTGTAATTAATATTGAATATGAGTCTGTTTCTGAGGACCTTTCTGTGGCTTCCCACAAATTTCCAAAGTAATTTTCAAGTTTTGAACTGAATTTGGTGAAATGGCAGACATGGGGATCTACTGAAATGAAATTGTATGTGTAAGAAATCTGAGATATGGAAACATGTTATAAAAAACAATTTATAACATGTTCTGAACTACCAAATCATGTCAGTGTCTTACTACTTATAAACATAATAAGGGCTCCTTAACAACTCTAGAGTAATGGTAATAGAGTTCAGGAAAACATTTCCGGTGCCCTTTAGTTTTTTTCTCATCTACTCTCTGGCGATTTAGTTCCATAGACTAATCTCTGTGTCACAAAGTTGATTCCAAAGGTGTGTATAACAACTTGCTCAAATGTAATGTCTGGCAAGCCTCTCTGTGACAGCAACTTATTTCTCACATAATTACTTTTTTTAGTAAATTTGATATCGTAACAACCTTTTCCCTCATTTCTGGGTTCAAAAAATAACACTTAATATAATTTATTTCTCATACTTAATAAAGGCTTACTTGAGAGTATATTGCTGTTCACTCTGTAGCTGCTTCAAGCAAATAAGGTTAGGAGGGAATGTGGTTTGTCGGGGGTGAGGTGGTTTCCAGCCCCATTTGCTGTGCACTGTAATGGGCCTCAATGTTGTTTTAATGGAGCATAAAACATATTCCGGTTGCTGCTTGTTACTTATTAGTGATTGAATGAATATACTGTGTTACGTATCAGTAGAAAAAGAAGATACATACACATCTGTTCTTTTTTCTGTTTTAAACAATCTATTGTGTTAATTTTGATTTGTATGTATACATAAATCTGTGTTACTCTAATATTTCTAGTAATATTTTTAGTAGTATGGGCTGTATAAACATAAGAACTAAGAGAAATTTAAGCTAATCAAAATTTGAATTTGATTTTAAACATGTAATTATTTTATAATTTTGTGGGCTTTCATTCTCATTGAATGGAATTTTATACTATGAACTTAGTCATCATTTAATTCTTAAAACCAAAGTCTAATGTGTTTGAATTAGTCACAGTTAAATATAATTTCTTTATAAATCATTTAAACATATCAAATATTTGTTTCAGAAATAGATAATATATATAATTTATTTTAGATTAACATATGCTCTTTGAAAACAACTTTTAACCAGAATACAGTACTTTGCGGGTTAAGGCATGCTTTTTTCCTTACAAATTTAATTCCTATTTGGCAGTCAGTAGATTCAGACTGCGCTTTTTCTTAACAGGATATTATCATGCAGATTATTTATGGGACATTTTCACCACCATACTTTTCATAAAAAGGACACCATTGCAACACCACTTCCTCCAACTGCTTGGTTTCAAAGAATCATCTATAAAGTAGGCAAATTCAACAGAAGAACATTGTTTTAAAACTTTAAAAAAAATCAATATATTGATTTTCTTAGTATTATTAGTACTGACACGTCAGTTTTCCCTATTAAAATGTAAATATTTTACATAACCAATTACATATTTAACAATTTTTTTCATTTTGCTCATAACCTTTTAAATGGATTTTAGGAAGAATGCATAGTGTAAATAATTATGTATTTTTCAAACTAGAAAAACAATGTATATTGGTTATTTTATTGGCACCTCATAACCAATTGTCATTTGTGGTGGCTTTACATTTAAAAAATGACTAAATCTTATAAAATCTTAGATATTTAAAAATTCCCCAATAGAATCACAGCTTGAGTATTTTTCTTAATTGTGTTCACTTTCATGTAATTAGTATTCCAGTTGATCAATAAAATAGAGCACACTCTATTGTTTGGAATTAATATTGTTAAAATATTAGTGCTTATAATTCTTAGCTTTTCTTTCTTATTTTGCCCAATTGTGCTTTTTAAAACGTCAATAAAAACATTTAAAAATATATACATATTTTAAAAATTATTTAAATTGATAGACGAGAGATTATAATCTCAAAGCATATTTTCTCTTGTGACCATTGTTTTTCATTAAGTTTAATAATCAGTGGAAATATTAATTTAATATAAATGCCCTAATTTCTAATTTTGGCCTCAAATTTATCCTTTAAAATTTTCCTTTTCTTTTTTATAGGATGCATTTTTTGGGGGGGAGGGATTGAACACTTAAGTTCATAAATGTATTGCCTATAGTTGTATTCTTTGAGGGATGATTTTACATAGATTTGATGTGCTCTTTTATTTTGTGGAGCCTTTTTTTTTATATCTCTGGTCCTCCCAATCCCTCTCCATTTCAGTTTCTTCTTGAGGATGCCACTTGACAAGCTGAACACCTTTTATGATGATGAGTCTTGGTGGTGCAACTTTATTTGCATAGGGTTCAGAGACAATCCATAAAACACAAAAGCCTCTACTGTCTGAAGGATTAACCTGTCTTTTTTTTCTGGAGTTTTCTCTTTTGACAAGGTTCATGAAAATTTTTTTGTTTTTTTGTATATTTCTCATGCTAATTATGAAAAAATTTATAGATACATCATTTGGGAAAAGATATATATTTCACTGACAACATAAATATCTCCGTTACATAGTTATTTTGTGGGAGATTTTAAATGGCAAACCAGGAAAAACTCATTTATTATAATGTAGTATAAATTTTATTTAGCATTTTCCACATAAATTTCTTAGTAAAATTTGACATTTTAACATTTTCATAGTTTTATATTGTTTTCATAATAAAATAGACGTTTACAAAGAGTTTCAAACATCTTATTTCCTTGCATTCTTAAAGAAAATACTAATACATTGAAAACTTTTAGTCAAATAACTCTCTGAGTAAGAATCACATTTCTGTGTACTATAACAACAATACAGTTCAGAGATTTAATGCTTGCCATTTCTTTCCAGGGGATTTCATTTTCTCTAGTCTAGTAATCTTAATTCCAGATGTTAACATGACAATTGTATAATGTTCTGGTCACATGTTTTCAGGTTTGAAAAAAATTACCTCTGTGACCTGATGCTGTTTGTAGTATCTTGATTTCTCAGTTATATAGATTTTGTTGTTGTCATTTACTTTTTATTTTCAGGCTTCCAACTGTTTAACACATATGTTTGTTGCCACATATCAGATCCTTTACTGGGGAACCTGTAGTTTATTTAAATTCTAATGTAGCTTTAAACCTTTATGAATACAAGTTCATAAAATTAAATAAAATAGTTTGTTGCATATGCAGATATTTTAATGGAAATATCACTATGTTGATGAAAATACTGATTGTTGAAACATTGAAGATATTAAGAAAACATGCTTAAACATGGCAAATGTCTGAAGATTCACAAAATGTTTATATCTTAGAAATTCGTATTAAATCTAAAAGCTAACTATGTGGTTGACACATGAACTAAGGATTCACTATATTGACAGTTTATACATATTATTTATTTAAATCAGTTTTAATTATATAATCTGCATTTACAACCTAATTTACCTTGTAACCGTGATCAATATATTGAAATGTACAACATTGTAAATGCTAGCACAGGGAATTTTTTCTTTTTGAGAAGAAATAAAGGGAAATACATTTGTCAGAGTCTTTGTCTTTTTAGTCATGTAAAGCAAAACTTATGGAAAAAACAGCTAACTTCTTAGGGTCTCAATTTCCTTATCAGTAAAATGGCGTTTGAGACCTTGGGAAGAAGGAAAAAGCTAGGGTGTATGTTCTCTAAAATCTCTTTCAACCCTAAAATTGTTTGATTCTATGATATATTTTTGCAGTGGTATTATGTTTATTAGTATTAATTATGTGTCTTGTTTAATCTAAATATAAGTATTAGTAAAAACTAAGGTTGAAAAGTTCAAACAATTTCTCTTAAAAATCATATTATTGGGGAAGAATAGACATTATATATAATGGTTTCCTCAAGAAATATTTGAAATGCTCATTTAAATTAGGTTTATACCTTTTTAGAAATTTAATACAGAATAGTGGAAACTCTAGGATGGAAAAAACATCACATCCAGTTTTGTCAGAAAATACGGACTGAAGTTGAGTACTCTGTGAGCTGTTGATCACATTCTTGCCATGGGAATGTCATATCTAGTGAAAATTAATATGTGAATGTTTTCTGTAAAATAGAAATTTGGATGAATAAAATAAATTGCTTTTCTGAATAACACATTCTAATTTTCCATATGTATGCATTTTAATAAAATAATTCTGAGGCATATAAATAAATAATAGGTGTCAGTTTTAGTTTGTTTCTAAATTTCACTTTAGTAGTTATGTCTCTATTTCTTAAAACTTTTAGACAATTGCAGTAGAATCTTTTGTATCCCAAGTTTGTTTATGAGAAAAAATATAAACTTATTTTTATGCCCTGACTATATCAAATATGCTGCTTTTAATTATGGAAACTTACCTTCTAAATATTGTAAATAACTTTCATTGAAGTACAGCTTTCCATAAATTTTAATTTAGTGAATTGTTTTTTGCTTTTGCAAGGTCAGGGAGTGGGGAAGGGATTTGTTTGGAGAAAAAAAATTAAAATGTATGTTTGATTTGCAGTTTAATAATAGAGTTTGCTACTTATCAGTATTGGCTACTCTACTACGTGCTAAATGAGACTTTATAATAGGAAATGTAGTGGTTAAATATAGACAATGATTTCAGAAAACAAAAAGTGAAAGTTTAAAAAAGTGTATCTTTAAAAGATAATATGGTACAAGTTTTACTAGCAATCCCAAATTCATCATCTGGCAGAAAAAAATGATAATTAAAAGTTTTACTTTCCAGAGGTTTATTTTTTGTTAATTTTTATTTGAATAAGGAATGGCCATTTATTTCTAGCATTTATAAAAGTCAGAAAAAAATACTACACACTAATACAACCATGTCTTTTTAGTTATTATTTTGTTTAAATATTAGATTCCCAAGTGTAAGATTCCAACATCATGTTGTAATAACCAGCATAAAAGTCAGTTTTTTTAATTCATCCACATTCCTTTTTCATATTGTATTATTTCATGCACTCAAGGTGGCAAACTTGTCCTTAGGTTGGTTTTTGAAGCTTGTAACCAGTCTTATTTTAACCCCAATTAGGGCATTTCTAAAATATTTATTCTGAGCTTTTGATAAGTTTTCTTATATGACTTGTGGAAATCTTAAAATTTTGTGCAGGAATTGCTGTAAGTGTAACTCAGGTAATCATGCAAAAATTAGAATCTCTCTATCTTTTTTGTATACAATTAAGAATTTGTTTCTAAATGAAGTTATAAATTACATATGAATTCTTAGATTGGTTTTTAACTTTTTCCATCTAAAATGAAAGCTAAAAAATTTCAAATTGAATACTTTATTTTGACTAAATTTTTATTATTTCAAGAGCAATTATAAAAATAACTGGTGTAAATTTATTTATTTTAAATTTTTTTCTTTATTTTCAGAGAGGGGAAGGGAAGGAGAAAGAGAGGGAAACATCAATGTGTGGTTGCCTCTCAGACACCCCATACTGGGGACTTGGCCTGCAACCCACACATGTGTCCTGACTGGAAATGGAACTGGCGACCCTTTGGTTCGCAGGCTGCTGCTCAGTCTACTGAGCCACACAAGCTATGGCAACTTTTTAACATAATTCTAGCTTATTTGGTTTTGCTAATATAAAAAAGTATTTAGTCAGCTTTAGATTGTTTTCTCATGCTTCTGGTAGCTTATTGAACTTTTGTATTTTTGTGTTTTTTTTTTTCTTTCTTAAGGTATGGTAGGAAATTTGGAAAATGCCTGAAAAGTAATTATAGATTGTAACTACAATCTATAATTTATTTAGATTATTTATGAGGCACAATTTATTTATTTGAATTTTTTGTTGTTGTCACTATTTTAACCATCTAAACTGGTGACTATCTTCTTATAACTGGAAGATTCCTCATCTAACTCTTTATCTTACATAGTAGATAACTGAAGCTCAAAAAAAAAAAAAAACCCTCCTTGCTTTAGGTTGCCCTAGGTCAGAGCTAGTTTATGTGGGGCAGAACTGGGACTAAAGTTAAGGCTTTGTTACTCTTTATTTGGAGGTAAGTCTTCTCTACTCATTGCTTCTCACTTGCTTTTTAAAATTATGACATGGATGGATTGCTTGAAATTCTTTCAAAGTCTTTCCTGTGTATTAATGATAGTAAAGATTTCAAGAATTTGTCTGGGGCCACTAATACATGTTGTGACGGTAGTTTAAGGGGGAAAGGTGGATTTATTACTAAAACAAATCTTATATTAAAGCCAAACATACTTTACATTCAGTTTCATCCCTTACTGCTCTACCTGCCCATTTTTTATTTAAACTCCCATCCTCTTTCTCTTTGCAGTCTACCTCCTCCTAGCCATCCTTTACACTGCCACGCCCTTCAGTAGATAGGTGGTAAACTCAAAGAGTTGTTGTAGGGTTTGACTGGAACCATCTGTTTTTCTCTCTCTCAACCTCGAAAAATCAATAGAACAGACATTATTCCAGGGTGTGTGTGTGGGGGGGGTCTTATGTATACATTTACCAATAACAGTAAAATATAAAAATAAAAATTTTGAGATTTCAAAAAATTACTAATCTGTAGAAGCCTCTTTTGGACCTTTGATTATTTTTGGAATTCTTTTTTTATTTATACCTGGAACTTGCAAACTTGTATAGTGTTTTTTCTTTTTCTGTCAAATAGCATTATTTTCTTTGTATTTTACTCATTATAATAACATTCAGATGAAACCTGCTAAATATATTTATATTGTCTGTCAATAATACTACACACTATGTATCTTCTTTAGTAACTGTCTTTCAAAAGGGTAAAAAACTAATTTTTTTACTCTTAGTTATATAGACACTTTAAAGTATAAAACTTTCACTCACTAACTTAAGTGACCTTTAGGTATATATATATATACAACTAAAATATGAAGTTGATGCTGGCTTTTTATGGCATGTATTCATTGTGACTTGACTGAGATTTTAATGAGATAACTGTATTTTAGAACTGTTAATCATTTGTCTGAGTCTGGAACTTTTTGACACAGGTCAGATTGGTTTTTACTGTTACAGGGCTAGTGAGAATTTTTTCCCCTTGCTTTGGATTAATCCTAGAATTATTGAACAATATGTGAACTTCATAGCTAGAAAATCTATTCAAATATTTATTAGAATTAACCATACATTGCTATTAATGATTTTGAATTGCACTTGATCTAGCAATGTCTGCTACCCAATTTGTCATTTTTTTCTTAAAATGGCATACCATTGGACAGGCATGAACAGATCAAAACATGGCTCAAGAAGAACTCAGAGCCCCGGAGTCCATAACTCTAAGTGACCAAGAAATAGCCAAACTTCCAGATGCACAGTTCAAAACACTGGTGATCAGGATGCTCACAGAACTGGTTAATTTTAGTCACAAATTAGAGGAACAAATGAAAGCTAAACTAATTGAAATGAAGGGAAATGCACAGGAAACCAAGTTATGGAAAGGAAACTGGGACTCAAATCAAGGGATTGGACCAGAAGGAAAAAAAATGACCAAACAGAAAAATATAAAGAAACAAGAATTCAAAAAAACGAGGAGAGGCTAAGGAACCTCCAGGACATTTTAAAATGCTCCCACATCCAAATTATAGGGGTACCAGAAGGGGAAGAGGAACAGCCACAAGTGGAAAACTTATTTGAACAAGTCATAAAGGAGAACTTCCCCAATCTGGCAAAGGAAATAGATTTCCAGGAAATCCAGGAAGCTCAGAGAGTCCCAAAGAAGTTGGACCCAAGGAGGAACACACCAAGGCACATCATCATTATATTAGCCAAGGTTAAAATGAAGGAGAGAATCCTAGAAGCAGCAAGAGAGAAGGGGACAGTCACCTACAAAGGACTTCCCATCAGACTGTCAGCAGATTTCTCAAAAGAGACTTTACAGGCAAGAAGGGGCTGGAAAGAAGTATTACAAGTCATGAAAACCAAAGACTTACAGCCAAGATTGATGTATCCAGCAAAGCTTTCATTTAGAATGGAAGGGCAGATAAAGTGCTTCTCAGATAAGATCAAATTCAAGGAGTTCATCATCACCAAGCCCTTATTATATGAAATGTTAAAGGGACTTACCTAAGAAAAAGAAGATAAAAAAGATGAACAGTGAAAGGACAGCAAACTCAGTTATTAAGGACCACACCTAAAACAAAAGCAAATTAAGAGGACAGCTAGATCAGGAGCAGAATCATAGAAAAGAAGATCACATGGAGGGTTAGCAACAGGGGAGTGGGAGAAGGAGAAGGGGGGAGAAGGTACAGAAAACAAGTAGCGTAGATGGTAGGTGGAAAATAGGGGGAGGGCAAGAATAGTATGGGAAATATAGAAGCTAAAGAACTTGAGACACATGGTTGTAAACTAAAGGGGAGGAATGGTGGGGGAGGGGTGTGCAGGGTGGAGGGGAATGAAGGGGGGAAACAGAACAACTGTAATGGCATAATCAATAAAATATATTTAAAAATAAAAAAAATACAATGGCATACAATTGATGTAGTTTCCACTATATTATTAACATTACAATTTTTATTTTGGAAATAGACACAGTGAGTGTTTCCCTTGTTGGGTGAAGCTTAAACTTTGCTCAAGTTCACAAGTGTTTTGTGTTTTCTTAAAACATAAACAAATTCTGATAATGAAAGAATAATCAATTAAATATATGTAATTTTATCTATGTCATAAAATATACTTTATTTCTCTATACAGGTTGGCTACTTAAAGACAGCCTGATGTGTAAAATGTTAATGGAAAATATTAAGATGATAACTTTTAACCATAAAATGAATATTTACTTTATAAAATAATTGATTTGGGTTTTTTTAAATAAACTTTTTGTGTTACTATACTGAATACTAAAATCTATACTTTTACTCCAAAAATGAGAGAACAATTGATAATGTCATAGCTATAACTCTGATTAATAATGGAGTCAAACTTTCTTTATATGGTTATTAGATATTCTGGTATTCCTTTTCTGTGAAATGTCTTTTTCTATCATTTGTTCAGTTCTTTTACCATTTTTATTGCTGATTAATAGGAATTTCTATCAATCTTTTATTAGTTATATATGTTGCTAATATATTCTTGTAATTTGTCACTGCTATGCTAATTTTATCTGTGGTGTCCTTCTCTGAACATAAATCTTAGTTTTTCTTTGAGGTTGAATCCTTTCTGGGGAGCACTTTATGTAATTTGTTTGAGAAGTTCTCTTTTGGATGGCATATTTTCTCTATTAGCTTTCATAGTTGCTGGGAATCTTCTTCCTTCTTTAAAAATTGCCATCCAGTACATCAGGTATACTGTTGAAATGATTAATATGTTTGATACGTTTGTTAGAACAAATGAACCCCAAGGTTCCTTCCAACTCTAAAATTCTGAAATTTTATTATATGACAAAATAAAAATAAAGGGCTGCTTGGTATAAAGTATGCACCAAATTTGAAAGAAACACATTGTGTTTCATTGAATCTAAGACATCACTGATTTTCAGATACAATATTATTTTATGTATTATTAGGAGAAGTCTAATTAAACTGTTATAATTTTTGTTATCACTGTAAATTATTTTATCCTTATTGAAAAGTTTATATACATTTATTGAGACATCTATTTGTATCATATTTTCCTTTGGTGCACAGTACTAAAAGCAAACTATAAGTGAAATAAATTGGTACTTTACAAGAAAATGGAGAATTGCAGACATTCCTCCAGTGACAAATACCTGTTTAAGTTAATACTAAAGTTGTGTGCCAGTGTGTATTTTTTAGTGTTTTTTTTTTTGGTGTGCAATAACTTCTTGTCTTAATGCTGAGTGATAGTATAATTAGAAGTAAGATGTGTATACTACTTGCAATGGCAGCATGAAGAATAATGACCATCTGTGCACATGTTCAAGCATTGACAATTACAGCGCAACCATCATCTGGTGAGTGCAGTGGTGTGATACCATGGATTGTAAAGTGCAGGCTGATTTTATACATTTTAATATATGAATAAGTGTCTTCTGCAGAGTGTCTGATATTCTGTGCTGTGTTGTAAGGCTAAATGCATGTGTTTTAAGGGAGTGTGCCATGTGCTTTACAGTTTCCAAATTACTACAGGAAATAACCACTTGTCTTATTTTTAATGAGAAAATTCCATATAGAATTCTGCTTTATTATCAGTGTTGGTATAGGGGTGGTGCTTGTTCTGTACCTTTGTTGGCTTAGCAAATCCCTAAATCTAGAAGTTGGAAGACATTTTACAGGGAGTCTAATTTTGTCTTTTGTGTGGTACAAGAGTCTTTCTGTAGCTTCCCAGACTATAAGTTCATTTACACTTCTGTCTGAACACTCACAGTCGTGGAGCTACCTGCTTTTACTAGCAGTCTGCTGTTTGTTTGGACTGCCTTCTTGTCAGAAAGGTCTCTATAGTGAACCCAAATCTGATGGTTTGGGTTCTCTATTCCACTGATTCCAGCTCTCCCAGATCCGCAAACTACACCAAAGTGTTTATTTCTTTTTTTGTATAATTTCAACTTAAAATTTTGAATATTGCCTCAAATCTCTCCTCTTTCTTCTCTGAGTGCTCAGTTTATTAATGTCCCTTGTACAAGATGAGCTGAGGAAACCAGGGCTACCTACCACCTTCTCTTTTTGTGCAGTCTGGAATCATAATTGCCTTATTGGCAGTCATTCTATGCTGTTGAGTAACAATTAAAATACCTAAGTTTTTCTCAGCTATTTGGCCCATTAGCTGTGTTTTTTACCGCCCTGCTCTTATAGTTTAATATTTGCACACAGTACAGTGTTTCAGAGTTACCTTTCATTAAAACTTTATTTATTAATTGATTTGAGAGAGAAATAGAAACATCACTTTACTGTTCCACTTATTTATCCATTCATTGGTTGATTCTTGTATGTTCCTTGACTGGGGATTAAACTGTATTGGACAGTGCTATAACCAACTGTGTTTACCTGGTCAGGACACAGATTCAGTTATTAGTTGCCATCTTACAGATTTTGTACCATATTATAGATCTAAGTAAAGTTCTTCCAGTTGTGATTACATAAATTTAAAAGCTTTATTTGGTTTTACAAGTGTCCAGTATAGTTGTAATCATTTCTATCACTATTCATTTCTCATGTGCTCAGCATGTTTTCTAAGCATGTGTCCACTTTACAATTGTATGTTGAACAGAACAGACCTGAGCAGAGAGCCCTTTTTTGCATCCAACAAAATCTTCCCCATAGTTGTATGTTGACATTGGTCTTTAACTTCCTTGGGTTGTTGTCATTTAGCCAGTTTAGACTCTCCCTGGTTGCTCATAAGGGACTGCATTTTATTATCCTGTCTACATGCATATCTTGAAAAACTTCATCAAAGCTTGAAGATTGTTGGGAATTGTCACAGAATTGTTTCCTGAGAAATCTATTGTACCTTAATTACTATTTTCCCATTATATCAAATCTTAACACTTTTTTCTTTGAGATAAAATTTTATTTTTAGATTACCAAAGTAACAGCATTATAGCATATTTAAAAACTGAAAAACAATTACCTAAATCTTAATACTGGAGCCTACATTTTAATGTTTTGTTTTGTTTTTCTTCATAGTCTGTTGACTTATGTGAATCAATAGTAGGTGTTCAATTTTGTATCTTATTTTACAATTAAATTTTACAAAACAATTTTTTTACAATAAGCAGCACTTTAATAGTTCGACAATATTATAGGAATCAATTTGAAAAATGAAGAATTATTTTCAATTTTACATTTATAATGAGCATTATAATTAAAATGCCTTCTTGTGCATTTTTATTATTTATTTGGATCCTTTCTCTGACTTTTTATAACTCGGTACTATTACAGCCATTACCTATTACCTATAGTTCAGGGATTAGGTTGAATCTGTGCTGACCATATCAAATGCCTTGGATGTTACTTTAGGCAAGTCCGTGGTTTTTAAATTTTTTTCTCATCATTTTTTCTTATTTTTACAAAAAGAATGGAGTATATAATGAAAAAAGAAAACCTCACAGTTTTTGTTCTATTTATTTGTATTATTTTCACTTTTGTGTGTGTGTGTGTGTGTTTTAAATATGAAAGAATATTATATGGACATGTAGACCCATTTTTCTTTTAACATAGAGATTTTTAAAAGCCTGAGAGGAGGGCCAAGATGGAGGTGTACATAGACACACTGTGCCTCCTGTCACAACCAAAATTAAGGGCAACAAAAATTTAGAAACAAAACAACAAGCAAACTGACAGAAAATTGAACTCTACGGAAGTCTGACAACCATTCATCCAGACTGGTAAGAGGAATGGAGTCAGCGGCCAGTGGAAAGGGGTTATGGCAGGAAAAAGCAGTGGCTGGTGGACCCCAGGCATACAGGCGGCAGGTGGCAGACCCTGGGCACGGGGTGTGGGGGGGCAATGAGCAGACCCAGTGAGGTGTGCAAGGCCACTGGCTGACTGCAGTCACACGTTTGCATGCAGATAAACCAGATGAAAATGGGCAGCGAGACAGACCATACAACCCAGGGCCCCAGCACCAGGAAATAAAGCCTAAAAGCACTGATTGAAAACACTTGTCAGAGTTGAGGTTCCAGGAGGGACTCCCAGCCTCACAGGAGAGTTCGTTGGAGAGACCCACAGGGTCCTAGAATGCACACAAGCCCACCCACCCAGGAACCAGCACCAGAATGGCCCAGTTTGCTTGTGGGGGATGGGGGAGGGGGACTGAGATCGAAGAAAGAGGGGAGCAAGCACCATTGTTTCTCTCTAACCCCACCCCCACATACAGTGTCACAAACCAGCAACCTGGGTTGCCCCACTCTGGTGAATACCTAAGGCTCCACCCCTCACTACATAACAGGTGGGACAAGACCAAAAAATGGCTCAAATGTAAGGAAAGATCAAAGCCCCAGAGCCAATACATATAAGCGACCAAGAGATAGCCAACCTATCAGATGATCAGTTCAAAGCACTGGTGATCAGGATGCTCACAGAATTGGTTGACTTTGGTCACAAATTAGATGAAAAAATGAAAGCTACACTAAGTAAAATGAAGAAAAATGCACAGGGAACTAATAGTGATGGGAAGAAAACTGGGACTCAAATCAATGGAGTGGACCAGAAAGAAAAAAGAAATGACCAAACAGAAAAGAATGAAGAAACAAGAATTCAAAAAAATGAGGAGAGGCTTAGGAACCTCCAGGACGTGTTTAAACATTCCAACATCTGAATTATAGGGGTACCAGCAGGGAAAGAAGAATAGCAACAAGTGGAAAAGTTACTTAAACAAATAATAAAGGAGAACTTCCCCAATCTGGCAAAGGAAATAGACTTCCAGGAAATCCAGGAAGCTCAGAGAGTCCCAAAAAAGGTAGACCCAAGAAGGAACACACCAAGGCACATCATCATTAAGGTATCAAAGATTAAAGAGAAAGAGAAAATCCTAAAAGCAGCAAGAGAAAAGGAGACAGTTACCTACAAAGGAGTTCAGGTTATCAGCTGATTTCTCAAAAGAGACCTTATAGGCAAGAAGGGCCTGGAAAGAAGTATTCCAACTCATGAAATCTAAAGACCTACATCCAAGATTACTCTATCCAGCAAAGCTTTCATTTAGAATGGAAGGGCAGATAAAGTGCTTCTCAGATAAAGTCAAGTTCAAGGAGTTCATCATCACCAACCCTTATTTTATGAAATGTTAAAGGGATTTATCTAAGAAAAAGAAGATAAAAAATATGAACAGTAAAAAGACAGCAAACTCACAGTTATTAACGACCACACCTAAAACAAAAACAAACTAAGCAAACAACTATAACAGGAACAGAACCACAGAAATGGAGATCACATGGAGGGTTATCAACAGGGGAGTGGGAGGAGAAGAAAGGTACAGAGGAGGTACAGGGGAGAGGAAGGAAAAGTACAGAGAATAAGTAGCATAGATGGTAGGTAGAAAATAGACAGGGGGAGGGCAAGAATAGTATGGGAAATGTAGAGGCTAAAGAATTTATGACACATGGACATGAACTAAAGGGGGGGAATGTGGGTGGAAGGGGTTGTGCAAGGTGGAGAGGAATGAAGGGGGGAATGGAACAACTGTAATAGCATAACCAATAAAATATATATTTTTTAAAAGCCTGAGAGGAGTAATATAGGCCAAATGTGTTTAAACTTTATTCTCAGTCCATTTAGTTGCATGTGGAAAGACTGGTCACAGTGGAAAAGAGTTAGTGGTGAGAGTATGTGTTGCCTATTTTGTCTTTTGTACTTTTGGTATATATATGTCATGAGCATGTTAAAAATATAGGCCAGAAAATAGAATAATAAAAATTTTTTGTTCTATTAATTTCTGTAATCTGATAACTATTGGCCTAATACACATATCTCTGTATTTTCTGACAATCATTCAGTACCTTTCCTTATCCATCAAACATTTTGCTTTATTTAGAATATCATTTATATTGCCATTAAGTTAAAAGCTAGTCTCATTAATGGGATGTGGAAAGTGCTCAGCTTCTACTGTACTGTAGAGTTCTGGATGAACTTTTTGTTTTTACTGTTGGGAGAAATGCATGTGGTTTTTAACCTCTGAATTCATTATAGGGTATGTTTGTAGTGTTATTTTCTTCCATGCCCACTTATAGGGATGTCAGTGATAGAACATCTTCTGCACTGGTAAGAGACCTTAAAAATATCTCTATACTTCCTAGAAGTATAGCATCTTAGTGTCTTAAAGTCATGTAGCCTGACTTTGCATCTGAGATTTGACAATTATATGCATTTCAAAACACATTTGTTGGCTATAACATGACAGACACTAGCTCAGGCATTACGTAGGTGCCAGGAAAAAAATTGTCTTCTATTACCACACTTTCGTGTTGGAAAATATTGCAGTAGAAGAACACAAAAAGTGCTGCAGGATCTTGGATGAGGGACTGATTAATTCTAAGGTTGGTAGTAGTTTGGAGGAAAGGGTGATATCGGCAAAAATTGCAGAAAGGGGACTACATTTGTATTAGAATGATTAAAGCTATATTTGGCCGGCTGGTCAAAGGACAGAATTGGCTCAGAGAGAATGGCACAAGCTGGGGCCTGGTCGCCTAGCATGTCATGGGATACTCAGTAGAAGTAGTTTATGCCATGCTGCTACTGGTCATGGCAGTCCATTTCATTCTCAGACATTTCTATGTGAAAATTTCTTTCTCTGTAGTTTGTTTTGCATCCATTGTTTCTAGTGTTTTCTTTAGGAATTCATGCAAAACAAAGTCCAATTATTTTGTTACATTTATACTTTCTTAATTTGGGAAGAGTTTTTATTCCCATGAAGATACCCTCCTCTCACCTCAGCCATATCCCTTTCCTATGGGCATACCCTCCTGTTTGTACAGCTGTCCTTTCCATTTGTGGGTTTCAGGTCCCACAATGCCCTGATTGTTGTCTGCCCAATATAGCCCATCTGTTTGCATCCTTCTTAAGGTGCAGTGCACAGGATTAAATACCATATACTAAATTGTGGCCTGACTAGTATAGAAAGAAATAGGGTTATCATTTTCTTTGTTTTAATGACTAAAATTTTGTTTTTCAGACCAGTATTGTGAAAGCCTGTCTTGGTAACCATATCCAACTCCTACTGTCCAGTCATATTAAACGTTCTTAAACTGTATTCATAACTCATTATCACCTGATGTTTATGGAGATCATGATATCAGTGAAAAAGGAAGAAAGAAGGGAAGGGAAGGAAAGGAATGGAAAGGGGAGGAAAGGAAAAAGGAAAGAAATAGGCAGGGGTGAGGGGAGGAGGGAGGGAAAGAAGGAGGGAGGGAGGGAGTCAGGAAGGAAGGAAGGAAGGAAGGAAGAAAGGGAGGGAGGGAGGGAGAAGGAAAAACATAATTTGAGTACCTGGCAATAAAAAAATATAAGAACTAAGCTCAGTTCCCTTGAAAATGTTATAATGTGTTCTCATCAGTTGGACTTGTTAAATGTATGAGGCTATGTATTATACAGCTAATGGTGTTTTGGATCTCCTTTTGATATGTGTTGATTTCACATCCATTCAAACATCTGGTGAGGATATTTCAGACCACATTGGGTTTTCTATCAGCATACTTTAAAAGTAAGCAATTCCAGCTAAACATTATGAAGTCTTCTATACTATAAACCAAGAAGCCATTTAGTTGGCAACTCAGAAGTGGAATGTGGAATGAAAATGAAATGAGATAAATTTCCCCCAGAGGCAGTCCACATTGTACACCCTAAAGGGATGAATGCTGATATTGTACATAAAATATGCTTTTATAAAAGCTTGGAATTTCCAAATATTTATTATGGCAGTGTTTTATACTTAAATTACATAGTGAATATAGTGTCATTTTTCCTTTTAGTTCTCTTAGGCTGAGAGTTTGAACTAATAAGTGATGAGACCTTGAAACTTCAGCTAAACCCTTCTTTGGTAATCTAGAGCATGTATTCGGCAAAACTTCGGTTTTGGAAGGTTGTTCAAATTATTTTATGCCATTATAAACATAGTGAGAGTTCAGATAATTTAAAAATTTTGTTTTAATTGCATTAGTATCAGTGTAAATCAAAATACCATTCCAAAAACTTTGGTTTTTATACCATTATAATTAAGATTGAAAACATTTTTTTAAATTTTAATTTTGTTGTTCTAGCTTGTGATTGAAATCCTAGAAAGCAATGTAAAATGTGTCATTTTATGAACTTAAGAGTTTTTTAAAACTTGTTCTTATTTATTCAGGTTGAATGTTGCTTTGGAAGTTTAAGAGATTTGTCGATATTTGTGATGTACATCATTAGGAGTGTTTTCTATGTAGTCATTGGTTGAAGTCCTAATAAATAATTTAGTTTTCTGTGATAAATGACTTTATAACTATCAAATTAATATGTTAATTTTAGTATTTCAAATACTTATTTTTTTTAATGTAGGAATTTATTCTACTTTTTCCCTCATATCCAGAAGATTTTGGACCAGGTATTTCCTTAATTTTCTACATTACTTTTTGCACATAGATATTTGACTTTATTGTTTTATTTTCTACATAGGGATATTGTAGACTAGATTATTTGGATCAAATATTCTATTGAGGATGCTAAAATATAAGGATAAAAAAATCTTAAATCTCCTTACAATAATTGAAGAACAAACAAAATAATAAACAGTTATTAGGGTAATACTTACTGGAAAGTAGGAGAGGTAAGTCATACATTCAGGCTGTTTTAATCCTGAGAACGTTTACCCATTTGGCAAAGCTGAACTTCCTTTTGACAGTCTTGTGTGACGAGTGTGACAGAAACCAAAGGGCTACCTAATTAAATTTAGGATGAATTATATATAAACCCTATCTCCTCCTCCCAGGGATTCCATAGGAAAATTGCTTTGATGCTAAGCAGAGAAGACTGGAGGAAAATTCTTGAGAAGAAATGACCATAAGCAGGCCCTCAAACACATTGTAATCCAAAATCTCATCACCTGGATAGTCCAGAGAACTTTAAGCTCAGGGTTTAGTTTTAGGAGTTACAGACTTTCAGAACCCATACATTTTTAACAGAACCTAGCAAAATTCCTCTGTGAAGAAAATTATCATGAATGAGCTTCCTAAATAACTTCACAAAAGCAATAGGCAGCACATAGTTAAAAAAAAAAAGCAGACACTCACATAAAAACAAAATCCTCTTTTCTCACATCCTTCTTCTGCTTCATGTACTGCTTATCTTTTCCTTTTTCCTCTTTTCTCCTTTCTTGCTATTTACTCTCTTCCCTCCAGTTTTATAGCGGCTTGGAGTATTTTCACTGAAAGTCATCCTCTGCTTTGTAAATTCTCAAAGGGTTAGTTTTTATACTTTATGCTATTGTTTCGGTTTAAGTCTTTTTGTCTCACAAATGGGCAAATGTTAGAGATGTCTGGTTGACTTTAATGTCATTTTTTTTTTTTTGCCTAAATTAAATAGCAGTGAAGGTTTGGGCTAATTATGTTCCTTCTCACAGTCTTTCAGCAGTTTTTCTATGAAAATTTCATTTCTTTCCCTTGATCTGGCTACAGTGAACCTTCCTTCATTAGATGAAGGTAGTGCTGAGGTATTAGAAACTGTAAGTGGTTGAGAGCCATTTAGTCCTATGATTAATTTCCATACTAGATCACTGTATTACAAGCTAACCTATACCTATGCTCTTGGAAGAATGAGAGTTCTTTTGTTTTGTTGTAGTATTGGCACTAGCTCTTCATATGGTAATTTATACATAATAGGTGTCTAATAAAAAAAGTTCTCTGAGTGAATTAATGGTTAAGAGAAAGCAGATAACTTTGCTGAAAGTATGAGTTATTAGGCAGGTGGGACTGATAGGAGGAATGCTACATTCACTGGTGTTTTATGGTTTACAGAGTATGTTCCCCAGGTGTTATCTATCTCCTTTTATCTTTATACCAATGTTATGATACAGACCAAGCATATTCCTGTTAATACCATTTTACAGGTAAGTTAACGTCTAGCTACCTGTTATCTTTGAAAATGAGTCACTTAGTTCACTTCCAGAAACATTAACTAAACACAATATCCTCCACACACTGCTCTTGACTGCCTTTTTTCTCTGATCCCTGCTATTATGACTAATCTAGCCTTGTAACCTTGGCAAGACACTTGACCTTTTCCTTCCATAGCATTCTCATTTGTAAAATTAATGTTTCATATCACAGCATTTTATTATAACTATTTCATTTTGATCTTGTTAACCACTCCTCTTTCCTCCACTCCAGTGTATTAATGTATTATATTACTTTGTAGGCAAGTAAAGTAGATAAACCCTGAATCAATTGTGAAATCCCAGACTCCTTTTTCAGCTTTTGTAGAGTTAGGAAAAACAAATACCTTACTTGCATAAGCAAAATATGTCAACAGAATGTACAAATTAATGCAATTAAGAATCTTAGGACACAAAACTTGAGCGATGTAGATAATTTACCTTGATTGCACAGATTTCACTGAATCTAAAATTTTGCCAAAATGGAAATTTTTTTTGATGTTGATAGTATTTAAGAATGAATAGTCAAGTTGTGTTAGGTCTTGGAATCATTAAAAGTTCAGGACACAGGATTTATTTTCAGTTCTATAGGGGAAGCAATGGCACTCAGGGGATAGTCAGGTCACATGTGGTTAGGTGCTGATGAATATAGTTCCATAAGGACAGAATTTATTGAGTGCCTACAGTTTTCATGTACTGAGGCTCAGCCTAGCAGTCTGTCCTTAAATTTGAAAAGTAAAGATGAAATCAAGGACCCAAATACAAATTCAGTCTCTTCCCTTGGAGATTTTCTTAGTGAGAAGATTTGCCCTAAGATTTGAGGGAATTGATGAATACCAAAAGATTTTATTTCACCAATGTTGAGCTAACCCTACAAGTTACTACTGCTAGTATCTTATTACAGTTAAAAGGCCAGATTCTTCCTCTCAAGGAAATCAATCTACAATTAGGATGATGGAAAGAAGGAAAACATACCTACATTTTTCATACACAAAAGAGATATGATCTTAATATCTTTAACTAAAGTGATAAGGGCTAGCTATTGGTTTATCAAATTTACTTTTATTTAGGATTGACTCATATAGTGCTCTTTCCTTGTCATTCTAATCTACCCTGTGAGAATTTCAAGGATCCCCTAAACCAATTCATTTCGGTTGGTGGGATCAGTGTCATATGAAGAACAATAGCAAACACGTGCTTATAGTGGTAATGGGAAAGGCTTTATGAGGCTGAGACACTCAGATGCTTATAAATTACATCTGTGATAATAATTCTAAAATATTTTAGTTCAACATTTCAACAAGTTTTTTATGCTAATATTTTATTTGGAGCAATATTGTGATTTTCCAGGTGATTTATCTTATGGAAACTCTTGAGTCCATGAAGGACACAGAAAATATTTCAGAGCTTTTTTTTAATACTTCAGACAGAAGCAAACACATGGCAACAATAATGTGCTAAAATGCAAACTTATCATCAGCCTAAACATTCTTTGTCAAAGCCGTCCTTTCATAATCTTGACCATAAAGGGCCTGGAAATGTATACCATTGCCTCTTCATTGTTGTATTCTCTGCCAGCACACAGTTCAGAAGGGAAATAAAACCCATTTAACTGATGTGCATCAGCAGAATATAGTCTATCAACACTGTCTTTAAAATGCCCTGTATGAGTTGAAAAGTATATAAATGCTGGGAAACAGCCATCCTCACTACTGGAAGAAGTTTCAGAGTCCCTGAGGTAGCTGCAGGATTGCAGGTTTGGGGAGGAACCGTGTTACTGTATTTTTTGAACTATAAGACATATTATTCTCCCCCTCCCCCCAAATTTGGGAGGAATAATGGTTGTTAATGCTGCTGTTGAGTTGTTTTTAAAATATTATGCTATTTATCTTATTAAATATTTTACCACATTTTTTTGCTTCACATTTTTTTTCCTATTTTCCTCCTCTAAAACCTAGGTGTGTCTTATGATCCGAAAAATATGGTACTCTGGTTGCTGTGGTTTGGTTATTATCTCCTGGCTTAAATGGAGATACTACATTGCCAGTGTTCCTTGAAAGGCCTAGATCTTAGTTAAGTGTCTCTATTGTATTTAGAATGATGGGAACCAAAGATGCATGGGGCATAATTTTCTATTGTGGAAGACCAGATTCTTCTTTGAATTGTGTCTTAGAACAAAAATGTTTCTAGTAGAGGGATGAAAAGAGGAAAGGCAAGTTAGGTAGGGTTTTCATGAGGCAGAAAGGTCAGTGCTCATAGAGAATTATTATTGCCTCAAGACATACAGTGCTGGGTAAATGGTCTTATACAGGGAGTTATAGACTTAGTGAATATTCTTCTTGGTGTCAACTCTAGAAGAAAAGGAAGCATGTCTTTGGGACAGTGTCTGTTTTCACCTGGGTGGATCAACTAAAACCTTTTAAATAGAGGAGGTCCTGAATTTTGAATACAGGTCTGTTCGACTACAAAAATGTCTACATTCCAGGGTATTTTATTCCTCTTCTGTTGAGTTTGGCATATGAGAAAGAGAAGTTAGAAGAAAGAACTTATGACTGCTAAAAATGTCAGTGTATAGGCAGTTAATTCAAGGATGATGTGATGATTTCCTCTTTATTTCCTTGACTAAGTAAAAAACAAGCTTGATTGATTTGCCAGATCTTCAGGTGAAAGAAAAAAAGGTGAGAGAAAAATGAAATAGTATAACCCATGTCACAGACACCTGGGGAAATGGATAGAAGGAAAAGAGAAAAAGATGGGGATACATGTGGGAGTGAAATTAAGGTTGTCTTAAAAGATTTCTAAGACAAGAAAAAGTATTACTCTTTTGCTTCTTTAAAGGAAGAGTGAATACTTTCACAAACTTAAGGATTTCTTGACATTGGTCAAACATAGTTGTAGAAAAGGCCAACTTCTCTAAATGTGAATGTGTTAGTTGAGGATGTTTTCCTAGGCTTCATTTGCTTTGCCTAGTAAAACTATTATAACCTTGAGAAAATGATAGTGTTGCTAGATTTGTACTGACTGCTGAATTTGGTTATGGTTTTTTGTAACTAATTGCAAGGCTAGTTCTTTCACTTTAATTGTGTTAGAAAGTCTCTGATGAAAGGGGTGGCTTTCTCTGAAGTTCATTCAAACTGTGTGTAAACCAGACTTCTTACTTATGAAAAGTTGAATTCGAGAATTTTATTTGGATTATTTTATTGTAGCCACTTGCTATGAAATGAAGGGTAATGGACTAATCCAGGGTCTGGTAGCATTTTTAGAGATTGGAAAATTATATCTCTGTCTGGCACTTGAACAGATAAGCATCATCTCAAAGTATATCCAACCAGTTTATTCAAAATGGTGTGTTTACAGTGCTGCCTCTTGTTCACTGGTTTATTATGGTCTATATGACAGAAATATAGGGTCTGGCAAAAATCCCCCATTTTATTAGATAAAAATTTTTCATTACAAAATCATAAGCAGTAATTCTGTAACATAACACTGTCACCTCAAGGACATCATTTGACATTCTAGGTGAAATGTTCAAATTGCTGTCCATCTGGTGCCAGATATTTGTGTATCCTACCAACCACATTCAGTGGCTTTACTTCTGCTGGACCCTGTATTTTTTCCCTCTAACCCCCAAACCCAGAAATGTAGGTACCTCTACATCAGGGGTGTCAAACTCATTTTCACTGGGGGCCACATCAGCTTTGTGGTTGTCTTCAAAGGGCCAAAAGTTATTTCACCTCCTTATCAGTTAAGGACTAGTTACATTTATAGAGTCCTAAAATTATTTCAGCCCTTTGAATGCAACTGGGAGGCTGATGTGGCCCCCGGTGAAAGTGAGTTTGATACCCCTGCTCTACATTATAGGTAGAGGTACTTGTATGAGAAGCATCCATGAGGATAAAGGAGAAGGTCGAGGTTACATGATTAAGTATAACTTTTATCATTTGACTTGTGACTTTTTCAGGAAAAGTAACTTACCTGAATTTGCCTGAAAGATAGAGTCTAGTACAGTATTTTATGTACGGACGACATTTGGTAAAATATTTGTTAATTTGATTTTCTCTATGCAGAACTGTCTTAAGACATATAATTTTGACTGACTAGCTTATGATTTATTATATCTTTTTAAAAGTATATTTTATTAATTATGCCATTACAGTTGTTCTATTTCCCCCCTTCATTCCCCTCCACCCTGCACACCCCTCCCCCACCATTCCCCCCCTTTAGTTTATGACCACGTGTCTCAAGTCCTTTAGATTCTATATTTCCCATACTATTCTTGCCCTCCCCCTATCTATTTTCTACCTACCATCTATGCTACTTATTTTCTGTACCTTCTCCCCCCCTTCTCCTTCTCCCACTCCCCTGTTGCTAACCCTCCATGTGATCTTTTCTATGGTTCTGCTCCTGATCTAGCTGTCCTCTTAGTTTGCTTTTGTTTTAGGTGTGGTTGTTAATAACTGTGAGTTTGCTGTCCTTTCACTGTTCATCATTTTTATCTTCTTTTTCTTAGGTAAGTCCCTTTAACATTTCATATAATAAGGGCTTGGTGATGATGAACTCCTTGAATTTTATCTTATCTGAGAAGCACTTTATCTGTCCTTCCATTCTAAATGAAAGCTTTGCTGGATAGAGCAATCTTGGATGTCGGTCTTTGTACTTCATGACTTGGAATACTTCTTTCCAGCCCCTTCTTGCCTGTAAGGTCTCTTTTGAGAAATCTGCTGACAGTCTGATGGGAAGTCCTTTGTAGGTGACTGTCCCCTTATCTCTTGCTGTTTCTAGGATTCTCTCCTTCATTTTAATCTTGGTTAATGTAATGATGATGTGCCTTGGTGTGTTCCTTCTTGGGTCAAACTTCTTTGGGACTCTCTGAGCTTCCTGGATTTCCTGGAAATCTGTTTCCTTTGCCAGATTGGGGAAGTTCTCCTTACTTATTTGTTCAAATAAGTTTTCCACTTGTGGCTGTTCCTCTTCCCCTTCTGGTACCCCTATAATTTGGATGTTGGAATGTTTAAAGATGTCCTGGAGGTTCCTAAGCCTCTCCTCATTTTTTTGAATTCTTGTTTCTTCATTCTTTTCTGTTTGATCATCTTTTTTCTTCTTCTAATCCACTCCTTTGATTTGAGTCCCAGTTTCCTTTCCATTACTATTGGTTTCCTGTGCATTTCCCTTCATTTCAATTAGTTTAGCTTCCATATGATCCTCTAATTTGTCACTAAAATCAACCAGTTCTGTGAGCATCCTGATCACCAGTGTTTTGAACTGTGCATCTGGAAGTTTGGCTATTTCTTGGTCACTTAGAGTTATGGACTCTGGGGCTCTGAGTTGTTCTTGAGCCATATTTTGATCTGTTCATGCCTGTTAGGTATGAGGAGCAGAGCCTTAGGTGTTCACCAGGGCAGGGCCACCCAGGTCACTGGTTTGTGATGCTGTACATGGGGGCGGGGTCAGAGAGGGACAATGGCAGTTCCTTCTTCCGCTTCCTGCCTGTGGGGCCTGTACAGTCTGTCTCCCCGCTCACTCCTTCACTGGTTTATCTGTGAGCTAATGTGTGACCTCGATCAGGCCTCAGTGGGTCTGCCTGCTTCTCCACATGTGGGATCCGCCCACGGCTGCTGGCACATGGGGTCGTGCGCCCAGGTCGGTCAGGTGAATCTTTCCTGCCTGACCCCGCTCTGCTGCTGGCTCTGCCCTCCTTACCAGTTTTGCTGAAGGGTTCATTGTTGTCAGATTTCTGTGTAGTTCAATTTTCTGTGGTTTGGCTGTGTTTTTGTTGTTAAAACTTTGTTGTTTTTAAACTTGGTTGTGCGAGAAGGTGCAGTGCTTCCACCTACGTCTCCATCTTGGCAGAAGTCTCTCAATTTATTATATCTTGAATATTATTTATTTTAGTATTAGCTGTTTCTCTTCAAGTTGAAATAATTTCTGTTAATGGGGGACATTGGAGTGCTTTACCCCTCATTAACTAGAATGGGTTGGTAAAAATAGACCTACAATTGAGTATATCTGTCAGGAATTACTAGTAAATGATAAGCATACCATAATTTTAAAACTACTTGATGGACTTTCCCAATACTATAGTTATATTTAAGACTACTCAAAATGGCATGAAGATTTATAAGATATATGAGACCTTATTGTAAAATCAAAGCGAAATTAGCTTTCTGAAGGCATAGACATGACCTTCAACTCCGAACTCTAAAAAGTGTTGAGGCTATTTACAAAAAAAAAACACAAAAACAGAATTAATCAAAGTGTCAAAAGAGATATATGGTTAATATTCTGAAGTGATACTTCAGTTTGAATATATGTGATTTGATTCTTACTTCCAAAACAATTGTTTTAGATCTTGTTTCTTTCTGCCCTTGGATTTAATTTTATAACCCATTAGAATAACTCAAGGTATGTCTGTGGTTTTTGTGTGTTCTTTGAGCTGTTATAGAGACTTGAAGAGTTAGAGATTATCTAATAATTCTAGATACAGCTTTTGGGCAGTTGGCTTTATTTTGTGGGAGATTTTCTATAATTTGGGTGATCTGGAGTCAGTCTAGGCTCAGGTAACATGATGGAAAAGTAAAGGATTTATGACTAGAAAATATATTAGCATTTGTTAAGTGCCTGACTTTGTAAAGTGTGAAGTCTTATGTAATATGTTTAATCTTGTATTGATAAGAGCTACAGTGTCTGGTTTCTAATCTCAGTTTGATTTAACCTTAGAGTCCAGATTTGCCAAGTTATTTGAAGAAATTGTTAATAATTTTTTAAAAATATTTTATTTCTTTTTTTTTTAATTTTTAGAGAGAGGAGAGGGGAAGGAGAAAGAGAGGGAGAGAAACATCAATGTGTGGTTGCCTCTCACATGGCCCCCACTGGGGACCAGGCCCACAACCCTGGCATATGCCCTGACTGGGAATCAAACCCTGATTCTTTGGTTCACAGCCCTCACTCAATCCGCTGAGCTACACCGGCCAGGGCTGCTAATAATTTTTTTATGTTCAAATTTCTGGAAAGTTTGTGAAATACCTTCATTTTGTGTTTTAGACAAATGCTGATATTGAATAGGACTTCAAAGAAATGAATTACAGAAATGGGATTGTGTTTTTTTAAAGACAGCTTATGAATAATAATTATATTGAGTATTTGTCAGTAACAAATTGTATAATTGTGGGTGTTTTAACCATTTTAACCTGTTTGTGTGTCTCAATTTTATTTTTTGCCAAATAAGGGTATTGGGTTAGATTTATGTTTTGAAAGTTTTTTCACTGCAACCCATAGTAAGAAATAAATTTCATAAACGATTCATTAAACAAGTGTGTGTTTTAAAAACCAGTATCCTCACAGTGTGCAGTATATTCTTTGTTTGAAATGACATTTATTAAATTAATTTCATGACCCACAGCTATCACTCTCAGTTTGGAACACACTGGATTAGATGTTCTTAGCCATTTCATTTTTAATATTTTAAATTAAATTTTAGACATCAATTTTATAATTTTTTTTGCCATAATGCGAGTTGAGTTTTGGCAGTGACAAACTGTAACCCTCACCCTAATGTGGAGAGATGAGTTGGGGAAAGCCGCACCTTGGCTGTGGGCGGTGTGGCACGTAGCAGCTCTCTGACTGCCGTGGTGCCCACCACACCAGGCAGCTGGGCATTGATCAGGCTGAGAGCTGTAACCTCTGATGAATGTCTTCCTCTGCTGGCTGTGACTCAACTCTGTCATTCCTTGGAACTGAAGTCATCAGAAATCATGAATGGAGAGTAGACTAGCAGATTGATCAGGCAGAAGTAGAGGTATATAGCATTTACATTTGTACTACCTTTTCCCCTCTGATTGTGAAAGAAAATATTTGAAGTGCATCAGGGGAAGTGGTAAATGAATGAAACCTCTGATAAATGCAATTCAAGCAATGGGTTCTTGGAAAAAGTGTGTATATTTTCTATGTTTGAGTCTTTGTGTGTATAAGTAGGGAATGCATTATATATGTGTTTTCACCTTTTTTCATGTTAAATGTTATTGCTGTGCATAGAACTTCTCATAGAAGGTGTGAATGGTATAAGTTGTTTTAGAAGAGTAAGGCAGTTCCCCACTGTGGCTAAATTTTCTGAAATTTGTGGCAGTTGTGAGATTGAGTTGGATGTTGGGTTAGTAGTTATAGCATACATTGTTCACTTGTACTACTCTATGTGTCAAATGTTTTTGAAGTGGGTAGTATGTTTGAGAGATGTCCTTTGTAGATATGTGGATATAACATTGGTTGGGGGGAGAGAGAGGGAAGATCTCAGGAATAAGCACATCAATATGTCAATTCTGGACTTACAAAGACCTTGAGGACAGATATAAGGGGGTTGGTCACAAACCTAGCCTGAATTTTACATGGTGAACATCCTCTAAAAAAAGAGGAGAGAGCTCCAATTTAACCAGTACTCTTCAGAGATCTATGAGAGTGAGTGGATACATTATGGCGCCTACTCCCTCATGTGGGCTGTGGCCTGTGCTCTTTGAGATTGTGCTTAGTCTTACTGATGAAAGACAAAAATGCTAATATTTTTGGCCTTTGAGGGTGGCCAGTGCCAGAGAAGTGAGCTGCCGAACTGGTTGATGAGTCCAAATAGTGATGTAATAGGAGGTCTGAAGGATGAGGATAGACCAGATCAGGAGGGTGGACGTGGATCAACAAACAAGAAGTGTGGTCTAGAGGAATCCAAAAGGGATGTGCTGAGGCCTATGATGGCTCTTTGTATAGTCTTTTCTAAGGTAGTCTAGGTATTCTGCTGATTTGCACAGAGAGGGGACCTAGCAGCCCACTGGAACTAAGCCCTCACTAGTATGCAGATTCTTTGTGTTGTGAATCCTGAGAACAAAGACACCTACTAAGAAGGGCTCCTGGTAGTTAACTGGGCTCACATTTAAAAAAAAAAGAAAGAAAGAAAGGAAAAGAAAACAGACCCTGGCAGCTATTTCTACACAGGAGCTTCTCCTGCAAACTGCACTTTAGGGAGAAGCCTGCACTGTACTACCTGTCTCTGTGCTGACTGCTTGCCTGCACTGTGTTCCTGTCGTCTTAGCCAGCCCTTATAAAGGAGTTGCTAGAATCCTATTTGAAGCAATAGGACCGAGGCTTTCCCATCCAATGGGAGATACACATCTCTGACCAACCAGAGCAGCTCTATTCTGTCCAGTCAGGGTAGTGCCTTTTGGACCAATAAAACTTAGAGACTTTGGAGTCCTCATTTACATGAGGACAGGCCAACCAGGGAAAGGGACTCTTGTCCATAAAACCAGCCCCCCATTGGCTCTGAGAAAACACTTTTCTTTTTACTGAAGACTTAAGGCTGCATCTCCTTGACTGAGCAGAAGATGTCTTCCCAGAACAGAGTGGAGCAGACCAGAGCAGACTGTCACAGAGTGGAGCAGACCAACCCACGACAAGGCAGACCAGTGCAGCACAAAGCAGATTGGCCAAGAGGAGACCATCAAGGAGCAGAGCAGAGCTGTCTAGCTGGAGAGTGGCCTGATCCTAGGGCCACCAGGCCCAAGGACCATCTCTCCCCAGGACTGCCTCGCAGCCTTGAGTTGTTTCGCATTGCATAAAGTTTCCTTCTTCACCATACCCCAAATTGGGGATTCCTATAGTGATTATCCTTTGACAGTATATAGCCAGAAACAGCCTTGATGTAGTTCCTAAGGGAATAGTTCTCTGTCCTGAGGGTTTTTTTTTTTTTTTACACAAAGTCCTGATTTTACTTTGATCTTTTTTTCCTCTTAAGAACTTAAAAAATAGAATATGGATTTCTCACTGAGAACCTGATATCCAACATTTACTAATATGCCTTATAAACAAAACATTAGTGAGAATGTTGAAATAATTGTGATATTACTACATGCATCCCCATACAATAGCCATATTAAACAGGGGGTGTTATCACAATTTTATAGAAAAACTAAGGCTCCTGTTAATTATTTAATTTAGCCATATGAAATTGCCATTTTATAGCCCCCAACAACTTGAATATCAGTGATATTAGATTGTTCAACCTAATAACTAACCAAAGATCAAATACTCAGGAAACCCATCTTTATTTTATGTACTGTTTTTTTTATTTCTTTTTGTGTGGAAATTACCACATTTTAAAAACTTACTAAATGAATAATGTAAAAAGCCAAACATGTCATTTCATCATGATGCAAAAGCCTAAGAACACATCCTGTATTGGTGCCAGAAAAATGGAAGAATGAAGATCAAAAGGGACATCTCATCCCATATGGTTTTGAATAAGTGACTCTTGATTGTAGAGGGAAGTGTAATTTTAGGGTTCCCTATATAATCATTTCTAAATTTATTTACTGAAGGTGAATATAGGATTAGAATCTGAAGCAGAATGCCATTTCTTCAGTACTAAATATGTTCCTTTCCCTTGTGTCTGCTGAGTGATTTTTTACATCCTGAGATTGGTGCTCTGCCATCCCCAAATGCCATGATGATGAAGAGTAACTAGATATGTTTAGAAAAGATGTCTCCCCAAGTCCAGAGCTATTCCTGAGATGCTCTTGTGTACTCAGCACTTAAGCAGCATGTGCAGAAGTTAACATGAGTTATGGCAGGTGGGAGCTATATTAATTTTCCCTGTGCACTGATTGTCTAATCTAAACATTCCAATGTTGAAAACAAAACTGATAGCTGATATTTCTAGGGAAGGGTCATTGAGCCTCAGATGGATAAAAAAGAATATATGCAAAAAGAAAACAGTATGTTAATGCAGAATATTTGAATCCAAGATAGAGGGAGGTTACACACTCATCTAATTGAAGGGGATAGAAATTCACAGATGTGTTTATGATTTTACCAGCTATAGAGATTTCATAGAATGAAATGGGTTTTGGAACAGGAAGATAGGGTTCAGATTAGAGCACAGTGAATAACGAAGTGAAAATGTTATTCTAGCAGCTTACAGATACTTCATTGTGTTTGCCTCTGCTAAATCCTGATGAAATGATCTTGAAAGAGTGGAACCTGTTGTTCTTGGCTTTTATTGATTTTGTTCCATGCAGTGTGAAGGATCTGCTGCTTGTCCCAAAATAATGAAATTGAGAGAAGATTGATTTTGGATGACTTCCAGTATCTTTCCTTAAACTTCACTTTGCAGAAATTGGCCACTCAAAAGTAAAACGTAACTCCCACAATTCACTCCCTACTGCTGTGAAACTGAAATTTATAGTTTATGCACCTAATAACTTTAAGACATTTGGAAAATGCAACCTATTTTTGAGCAATAACACTTCCATGTTTAATCAATTCCATTTAAAAACAACAAAAACAAAATGACTCGTAGGTCTTCAGACATTCTGAACTTTCTTGTTATCTTGCTTTTCTTCAAATGTGTCTTAAAGAGCAACTATTGGAATTTTGGCAAATTAGAGTTGGGGGTACAGTAGGGTTTCCCCCCATTCTTTCAATTTTAACTCTCTTAGAGGATCTAACTTGTAGAAACTAGGTAAGTTGCTTTTTAAATAAATTTTATCTTTGTCTTATGGCATGTATTTTCTATTGTTTAAAGGAAAAATTAAACAAAAGAATGTGTCCATGTCCAAAAACACATAGGCACTACCATCCCTCCTCTACTCATCCCCTACCCGTACCACGTACACACCCCCCTCCTGCCTGGCATGAACTTTCTGAGTCACATGTTGATTGCTTCATTAATAAAGAGTTCTACAACTTGACAGAGGTTTTGCTGTCATTTTTACCTATTTTTTTCCACTTAGGTTCTTAATGGAAATGAAGAAAATGAGCCCTGGGTGTGTGGTATGACCTACCCAAGATCACATTAAAAAGAAGACACAAAGGCTCTTTCTCACAGCACCTATCATTGGCTATTTTGTAATTTTCAACTATGGCAGTGCAGGCAAATGAGGGATTGGGGTTTGAGGGCTTAGCATTTTAGTTTCTTTTAAGTAAAGTATTCCATGTGTCATTATTTTTCATAGCATTTTTTTTAGTCTTCAGTTCAGAAATGTGGAGTGCTTATTCTTTGTAAGAGATCTAGCCCCTGTCAGATCTTTAGTTTCCTGTGTTTACCTTGTTGTTCTTTATTCATTCACCATTTATTGAGTTTCTGTGATGAAAGGCGATTGTGTGATATATGTAAATGTGTCTGATATTGTTTTTGTTTTCAAGTAATCCATTGTCTATTAGGACAGGTGGGCTCAGGGGAAGAAACCATGACTTTTCTTGCACATATGCTAAAGGAGTAAAAGGAATCCTGAAGATATCTTAGGTTCAACTCAGCATAAGAAAGATGTGTAGTCATGGGGAAGACTCTTAACATACTTTGTGCACTATATCTCAGAAATTTCTAATTTAGGTATTATATATAATTGAGTGGGGGTTTTGGGTTTGTGGTTTATTCTGGTTGGGGCTCAGTTAACATCTGGGATGTGGGGTTTAGGGGGTACACTTACTGGGAAATCAGATAAGAAAAGCTGTGTATATGGGGGCAATGACTAGAGGAAGGCATTGACAACAAATAGTGAGTGATCTTTGCCTCTGCTTGGTTGAAATCTGTTACTTGGGGGCCGAGGAAGTCATTTCTGAAGCAGCGGCATGATTTCTGTGGGTAGACAAAAGTGAGAAAACATTATGTAAGAGTAACTATGGTATGTGGTAGTTCAAGGTGGAGGCAAAGAAAACCAGTGAAGAATATATTAAGCAGTGTTCCATGAGGTACTGGTTCTATGATGCATACTCTGGTAAGAAACCTTTGAACATGTCTATATTCAAACATTGGAAAAATAATTAATGGAAGGAGCAGAGATAGTGGTATTAGGAGAGATAGGAGATACAGGTAAATGTGGGGTCTTAGAAGCAAAGGTTCAGGAAGTCCTGGAGGTCCAAGAGTGCCTATGAGATCAAGAGAATCGGGACTAAATAAAGTCTTTGCATTAGAGAGCCATTGGCGCACCTAGAACCGGCTTTTCAGATCATCTGACTTTTGTTATATGTTTTTTTCCTTCTCTTTGTTATCTATTTATTTATTTTTACTTCTTTTTATTTTCCCTTCCCATTTAGTCCCCTTACACTTCCCCCAGCACAATCACCACAATGTTGTCCATGTCCATGAGCCCTTTTTCCTTTTTGCCCAGTCTCTCCATGCCCTAACCACCCTGCCCCACCCCTTAGTTGTCATGCTACCCTCTGTCTATGAGTCTGTCTCTGTTTTACTTCTTTTTTTTTTAAAGATTTTATTTATTCATCTTTAGAGGGGAAATGAGAGAGGGAGAGAAACATCAATGTATGGTTGCCTTTCATGTGTCCCCTGCTGGGAACTGGCTTACAGGGAACTGGCCAGCAACCCAGGCATGTGCCCTGACTGGGAATCGAACCGCAATCTTCTGGTTCGCAGTCCTGTGCTCAATCCACTGAGCTACACCAGCCAGGGCTCTATTTTGCTTCTTAATTCTGTTTGCCCATTCGATTCCACATATGAGTGAAATCATACGGTATTTGTCTTTCTCTGACTGGCTTATTTCACTTAACATAATATTCTCAGATCCATCCATACTGTTGGAAAGGGTAAAATTTTCTTCTTTTTTTTATGACTGAGTAGTATTTCATTGTGCAAATGTCCCATAGTTGTTTTATCCACTTATCTACTGATGGACACTTGGGCTGCTTCCATATGTTGGCAATTGTAAATAATGCTGCAGTGAACATAAGGGTGCTTAAGTTCTTTGGAATTAGTATTTTGGGTTCCTTCTAATGTGTTCAGAGAAGTGGGATCCCTGCATCAAAAGGAAGATCCATTTTTAATTTTTTGAGGTATATCTAAACTTCTTTCCACAGTGGCTCCACCAGTCTGCATTCTTACCAACAGTGCAAAAGGGTTCCCATTTCTCCACATCCTCATTGACAATTGTTTGTTGATTTATTGATGATTGCCATTATGACAAGTGTCAGATGCTGTGTCATTGTGGTTTTTATCCGCATTTCTTTGAGGATTAGTGATGTTCAACATCTTTTCATATGTGTATTGGCCATCTGTATGTCCTCTTTGGAGCAGTGTCTGTTCAGGTCTTTTGCCCATCTTTGTCAACAGGCAAAAACTACAACCGTTCTCCTTAAGATCGGGAACAAGACAGGGATGTTTTTCTTTCACCTCTCTTATTCAACATAGTACTGGAAGTCCTAGCCTCAGCAATCAGACAAGAGGAAGAAATAAAAGGCATCCAAATTGGAAAGGAAGAAGTAAAACTCTTTTTATTCGCAGATGACATGATACTATACATAGAGAACCCAAATGATTCCACCAAGAAATTACTGGAACTGAAATGAATTCAGCAAAGTAGCAGGATACAAAATTAATATTCAGAAATCAGTTGTATTTTTATATGCCCAAAAGGAACTAACAGAAGCAGAAATTAAGAAAACAATTTCATTCATAATTGCTTCAAAAAGAATAAAATACCCATGGATAAGCCTAACCAAGCATGTGAAAGAGCTGTACTAAGAAAATTATAAGACAAAGAAGAAATAAAGATACAAATCAGTGGAAGCACATGTTATGTTTGTGGATAGGAAGAATTAACATCATTAAAATGTTCCTATTACCTAAAGCAATCTCTAGATTCAATGTAGTTTCTATCAAAATTTCAATGACGTATTTCACAGAGCTAGAACAAAAATTTCAAAAAATTTATACAGAACCACGATAGGCTTCTCATAACAACAATGATCCTCAGAAAGAAGAACAAAATTAGAGGAACCATGCTGCCTAATATTAAAACTATACTACAAGGCTATGGTAATCAAAACAGCATGGTACTGGCATAAAAATAAACACATTGATCAATGGAACAGAATAGAGAACTCAGAAAGAAACCCACAGCTTTATAGTCCATTAATATTTGACAGAGGAAGCAAGCACATACAATAGGATAAATATAGTTTATTCAATAAATGGTGTTGGAAGAATTGGACAGGTATGAACGAAAAATGAAAGTAGACCACCTTTACACACAAGAATAAATCCAAAGTGGATTAAATACTTAAATTTTAGATCTGACACCATAAAAATCATAAAAAAAAGAACAGGAGGCAAAATATTGGACAATATTTTATTGGATATATTTCCTCAGGCAAGGGAAACAAAAGAAAAAAATGAACAACATTAAACTAAAAGTTTTTACGCAGCAAAGGGAAACAACAAATTAAAAAGACAATCCACAGAATGGGAGAACGTATTTGCTGATACATTAGATAAGGGGTTAATATCCAGAACTTATAAAGAATTTATAAAACTCAACACCAAAAAAACAAACAATCTAATTTAAAAATGGTCAAAGGACCTTTGTTACCTATTTTAAAAGGCACTTAATATTAGCAATGTCTATAAACACATATAAAATGTATTTTTGGTTAGTATATTTTATTACTTCAGGTCTTGTATCTTCCTTCATCAAATTGCTAGACCTTAAATAAAGGAATATATTACTATATCATAAATTTACCTTTTGAAATATTTTGATGTTAGTATTTCAACAAAGTTTTCTTCCTTTGTACTATTATGTATTTTATTTTCTCTCTTTAAAAACATAATTCTGACAAAGGATCCCTAGGCCTCATACATTGTCAAAGAGGTCCATGGCACAAAAACCATGCCATCTGTGTTGTGTCCTTCTGTGTCCCTGACGCAGTGGCTTCATTCATACAGGTACTGAATAGGTATCTGATGAACGACTAAAGAATGGTGTATGAATAAACATAGAAAGCTTTCCTCTCCAACAGGAAAGATGTAATACAATTTCAGCTCTCTTAGTTACAATCATATTTGAGTAATGACTAGACAGGTTGAGCTGTCATTCACCAGAAACTCCCTAAGGAGGCTCTTTTACTCATTGAGAAGCTATATGTGGTTGGGGAAAGTGCATGGCCTCCAGCCAGAGACTGCCTGAATTCAAATCCTAACTCTGTTGCCTCCTAGATGAGTGAACCTGGACAAGATAGTTAAACATGGACATAAGTTTTCTGTAAAATGGAATGATGATAAAAAAGTACAAAAACCATAGGCACATTATGATTATGAAATATGTTTGTGAAAATAACTAATAAGTAAGCAAGAAGCTTGGAGTGGTAGAGAACTTGTATTAATATATTTTGTATATTCTATCTTCTTATAGAATCTCAAAGTTTTATAGCATCACTCATAAAAGACTCTGCCTGTTGTTAAATTGTTGGCAATACAGTTAAAACCATAACTTTTCATGGATTAACTTGCTAGGATATGAGCTTATTTTGAAGAAGTGTGAGGTGGTGTCCGGGGAACAATTTTCTGACACCTGTAGAAATCTGAGTGTGCTTTCATTTTGATAATAATCTTCCTCCTTCAGTAACTGTAATTGAAGAGGCCCCTTCACATTACCTTGTTCACCTAATTCAAGCTATACCCTAATAGATCTGTGCCTCTATACAAGTCTTGCTTTGAGTACATCTAGCACTTCATTTATACCATGATTATAGCAATTACAATGGTATATTATGATTGTTTATAAATTATGATTCTTTTAAAAAATAAAATGTGAGCTTCTTGTTACAGTAGATTGAGAAGTGAAATTTTTATCCCCAGTGATTCCTTTAATGCCTAGTATAGGGTGGGCATTTCGTAAATTTTGAGTGAATTATTTTTATCTAAATATGATAAGATATTTCTAGTTACAGGCTTTCTTCTCTTCATTCAGCCTTTGATATTGTCAGGTATTTCTTACCTTTGGAAAGTTCTGCATGTGTTATATTTAGGTGTGCCTGTTACACTTATTTTATAGTCATAATTCTCAAGTAACACAATAAATTTTCTCTTTTAACATAAATTTTTCATCATTCCTTATGTAAACACACCCTGTTGTTTCATCTATTTCTGACAGTCACCCAGAAACTCTTCACCCTGCATGTTCCCTGTGTTTCTTGCCGTGTTCACATACTTCTTTCTGCTCAGGCAGGATGTACATACAGATGCCTCCCCAAATCCAGCAAGTATTCCTCTACTTGTGTGACCTGACATCTTTTTAGCTTTAAAATTTTTCTACATCACCCGGAAAATACTGACGTTCTCTGGTCTGTAACACATTAAGTGTTTAGCTGCTATCAAATCATGTCTTTCTCTTCCTAGATGTGGAAATTTATATAATTATGAATGTCAGATGTTATATTTTTTCTTTCTTGTTTTGATCCAAAGCCATTTAAAATGGTTTGATTGATTGGTTTTACTGCCTACTCTGAAATCCAGAGAGGTAAAACATTACTACAACCATCTTCTCTTCAAGGGACTGGATTTTTTGTGCATTTATTTTATTTTTATCTGTTTTGCTTTTCTTTCATCTGTGTATTACGAGATTTGTATTGTAGGGGAGGCAAAACTTTTACCCTTTTTTGGTCTCTGGCTGGGCCTGAGAATTACATTGCTATAAGACAGATCAGCAGGAGAAAAGCAGACAGATTTTTACATGTATGAGGGAATCCCCTTGGGAAAATGAAGACCCCACCCCCACAGCCCCCAACTCCCCTAAAAGGGGTTAGGCTGTATATATACTAGGTTGAACAAAGAGAGGCAGTGTGGGAAAGTAACTGAAATATAAGGGAGATAAAAGTTATTTTTAACAGGGTTTGTTGCTTCAGGTGTTCCTTGGCCTTCACTCTCCATCTCTGGTGGCAAGAATGTTTCTTTTCCTACTGGTATCAGGAGTGCATGTTTTGCATGGGAGTTTTCCTCCTGCTTTCAGAAAAAAAAATGGGAGGTTCAGAGTGCCATTCTTGGATCTGCTGTTTTTCAAGCACCTTGGCTCAAAGTAGATAATTCTTATGCCCAAGTTATATATTTTGGGTGGAATATTCTGCCACCTTTCAGTGTCAATCTGTAATAAGTAAAATCATAAGAATTTTAATAGAAAATAATTTAAACCTCATTTTATTTGTTATATTTTCTTATTTCATTTGCTTCTGAAGCACTCTACACAGCATTTCAGAGAAGAGAGTTTCAGGGCAGTGGGGTACAGTGGTGAACACATGGAGTCCGAAGTTAGATGGCCTAGCTTTTGTGACCCTGGGCTAATCGTTTAGCCTTTCTGTTCCCTTAATTCCTTATCCATAGCACAGAGATGATAATGGCCTTTACTTCATAGGACTACTGTGATCTTTACAGCAATATAAATGAAGTGCTTAGAATGAGTCCCTTCTCAAAAACAAAGCAAAACAAAATAAAACCTCATTGTATAAGTGGAATAATGTAAGATTCCTAAAGAATTATCTGATGCGAAATAGGCCTAGCTTTTCTGAAAGCTGGTGAAGCAAGGCTTCCTTTTCTCTTCCCACACCAGCCGCACTGACCAGCTCAGTATCCCTCAATGCACTATGAAAACTTGTGGCTGGAAATGGAAATATAGGCAGCAGTGCTGAAGGAATGTGAAAGACTTGGCCTGAACTGGATAAATGAGGGGCAGGAGGGGATATAAAGCCAGAACAAATTGTGAGGATGAGAGAGTTAGTGGAGGGTTGGTGGGGGTGACTCAGGGCTATAGGAAAGGCATAAAAAAAAAAGACTTTCTCTAACTCCTGGACAAAATGTCTCTGCCAGCCATCCCTGGGAGGAAAACAATGGGAAGGTATTCAGCAAAATTCTAATTTGTTGGAGGTAAGTATAGTTGGTCAAAATATATTTTTTTTCCTCTCTTTTCTCTCCTGCCCTCTCCACCCATCCCCAACTCTGGTCCTCTCTCCTTCTCTTTCTTCCTTCCCTTATACTCCCATACCTTTTGAGTTATTATTATTATTTTTAAAAATTCCCTTGGCCTTGGTATATATCTTATCCTCATTAAGGATAAAGTATTTGTCTTATCCAAAAATACAAAATATTTGTCTTATCTAAGATACTTTGAGTAAAATTTTGACAAATTGAATAAATACAGTAATTACACTTATACAACTGTGATGAATTAATAGCAGTTTGATTTTTTTAAATGTAGAATACTAAAGTACTCTAAGCTTGAATTACCTTTTAAGCATCAGCTTGATGTATGAAAACATAATTTATGACAAGGTCTACTTTTCAGTGATGAAAAATATGAGATCTACTTTGTATTTTGAAAACTATTTCATGAGTTGCCATTTGTTGATGCTTTAAATTTTGGAGATATCTTTTCCACTTTTCCACGTGATCTGCAATTAATTATTAATTCTTGATATCTTGTAGGTCACCTATTTATATAACTCAACTTGTCTATCACCGGGGCATGTAGGTGCACTACTAACGTCCGTTAATCCATGACTATTTCTGACTAGTAACATTAGGGGCATTAATGAGTTTTATTTACTGGTGTTCTTTTTAAACCATTCAGAGTATTTGTAACCTTCAAACAACCTTTTCCAACTCATTCTCTCAATACATTTGACATGCAACAAAGTGACTTTTGTCTCGTTGTGGAAGTGGGCCAGATTGTTTGACATAACTACAGGTGGGATATTATTTAGAGCTGCATTGGGTTCCACTGGGTCTTTGTTCCTTCTGGGCTGTATTTTGACTTGCGTGTTCCTGACTGCTGTGGTGACATCAGCCTCTTTTATTGAATTTGGAACATGCCTGGGTGAGTAGCCTTATAAAGGTGTTTTTTATTGTTTGGTTTTATTAGCAGTACTAGAATTATATGTAGCATTTATTATGGTTTGGTTTTGTTTGTTTTTACATGGTTTCCCATTATGGAAAATACAACCATGTGTTTATGGTTGTGAATTTTTGTGCCTTTTGATTCCTTGGCCTTTTAAGTCACAAAGGATGGACTGTCTTGACATGTATTATTTGCAAATTGCAAAACATATAAGAAACTTCCACTATTTTAGATAAACAAATTTCTTAAGAAACTGAAGAATTCTTAAGGATAAGAATAATTAAGAAATTGAAATATTCCTTTTATTTATTGGATGTCTTTAATATCTGAAGTATCAGAGTCTATTATTAGACTAGAAAATGATGAAACAGATTATATTGATCCCAACTTTGAGGTATATTAAAATACTTTTTTCCTTCCAGTCAACAAGATATATAATAAAAACCTTTAGTTCCAGGCACTGTGTTATATATGAAGAAGGTAGCAGTGAATCAGACAGACAAACTCTCTAGCCTCTTGAAACTGTGGTCCTGGGTCATGTGTGTCAGCTCGTGTCCATTGTCAGTTGGGGCAAACACTGTGTTTATAAGATTTGACCAAAAACAGATTCTAAAGCAAATTTGTAGTAATAATCGCTATGATTTATTTAGTGGTATAGGCTTTGTATATAACACCTCTAACAGACTAAGACTCAGAAAAACTAATTTGCTGTACTTCACAGAGCCAATGTGGTGAATTTTAAAACTCTAGTCTATTTGTTGCCAGTTTACCCTTTCCACTGTGAATCATTGTCTCTAAATACAAGTTTTAGACTAATAATACTAACTTATTTTTAAGAGGAAATTGATACGTTGCAATTTCAAACTTGGTGATTTGGATTATTAACAAATAAATTATTATATTTATAACTTGATATTTTGGGTTTTAGATGAATGAAGGAATAATGGCCTTAAAATTTTATTTTTTAAATAACATTTTATTCTTCAATTACAGTTGATATATTATTAGTTTCTAGTATATTGAAACTAATATATAATGATTAAACATTTAGGCAATGTATGATGCAATCACCCAGATAAGCCTGTTACCCATCTGGCCCTGTACATAATTGCAATATTATTTAGTATATTCCTTATGCTGTACTTTATATCCCCATGACTGTTTATATAACTGGCAATTTGCACATTTTAATCACATCCTCTTTTTAACCAAACCCTTCCCCCCAACCCTCATCCCATCTGACAGTCATCAAAATGTTCTCTGTATCTATGAGTTTTTCTGTTTTGTTTGTTTATTTATTTTGTTTTCTCAATTCCACATATAGGTGAAATTATATGGTATTTGTCAGTTTCTGTCTGACAAAACTTCACCTTTTTACAGCTGAGTAATTCCATTCCTCAGCTGTACATATACAAATTCCATGTACATGGTCCTTCTTTGTCTCTTGTTATAGCATTTGTACCTATTTTGTCAAATTATAGTATTGCTTCCCCACCCTTTTTTTTTTTTTTTGCTTCCTTTTGTATACCTTTACTTTCAGCCTACGTGTCTGTCAACCTGAAGTGGGTCTATAGGCAGCATATGTGTGGGCCTTGTTTACTTATTCATTCACCCACACTGTGTCTTTTGATTGGAACATTTAATCCATTTACGGTAATTAGTGATAGGTATGTAATTATTGCCATTTTATTATTCATATTTTAACCTTTTCTTCTCCTTCTCTCCCCCTCCCTTTAATATTCCTTATAATACTGGTTTGGTGGTGACGAACTAACTTAGCTTTTGTTGTCTGGAAGCCCTTTATATGTCCTTCAATTCTAAATAATAGCTTTCCTGGGTAGAATAATCATGGTTGTATGTCCTTCCTTTGAATAATTCACACCTATCCCTTCTGGCCTGTAAACTTTCTATTGAGAAATCAGCAAATAGTCTTATGGGAGATCCCTTGAAGGTTCAAACCTGTGTTAATCAAGGGTAAACTGTATATTATTAAAGGTAGAAAGTGACCTAAAAGAGGGACTGTTGCACAGGGCTGGTAAGGCCTCTCAGGGTACAGGATGCAGATGCTTCTTTTGGGCTTTCTGGACCACTTCCCTAGTGCCATTGTGATGGCAGTTGTGAGATAGCAGTCCCTTAGGGCTCGCTGCAGGAACTATTTTGGCAGAATGCCTTCTTTGATTTCTTGTGCTTATCTAGGCATAGCTGTAGTCAAGAAAATACAGAGTGAATGATGAACATTTAGCTACCAAACTCCTAGAACTAGGAAATAATGCAAGCCCACCACCTTATGCTGTTTTAGCATTCCTGGTGATAGAGTCAAAATTCAAAGTTATAGAAACATTGAAAGCTTTTAATATACTGTGATGATAAAGAGTGACTAATGAGATAGAATCTCAATCAGTACAATTCCTCTATCCTCTTGTCCCTGTTGCTGCATTTGGGGCTGTAATAAGCATTCCAACAGAGATAGTTTCAATAATGTAGGTTAGTAAGCACTCAAGATTTTAATGCTGGTCAGTATACATCATTTTCACTTTCTAGAAAAATATACTATACTTGAAGATAGATTTTGGAAAACTACCAATTCATAGACGAATGTTTTCTTCTGTTTCCAAAATGCTGTGATCATTTCTTACTTGATGGCTTCTAGACTCAGCGGTGTGAGGTTAGGGATAAAGGATATGATTGTGGTCTGAGTAGATGGGACTGGCAGTGTACAAGCAGTGGTTGGATTCTGTAAGATTCTACAGGACCTGGCACTCTCATTTCCTACCACTTCTTCCCCTGTCCCTTGGTGCCAGCCACACTGGCCTTCTTGCTTATGCTGGGCACGCTGGTCATCTACCTCCTGCTGTTCCTTTTGCTTCCAGATGCCTTCATGGCTTGCTTCCTTCTTTTGGTTCTTACTTAGAAGTCACCTTCTCAGTGAGGTGTTCCCTTTCCCTGATTAATGTGCAGTCTGCCTATACCTATCTCCCTTCTCTGCTCCTATTGTTCTCCATAGCATTAATCATTATCAAACATGCTCTATACATTTGACATATTTATTTTGTTTATTGTCTTTCTCCCCTTACTAAAGTATAAGATCCATAAAGGCATAGATTTTTGCCTCTGTGGCACTTTCCAGGATGGATTATGTTAGAATGGAGTAGTGGTCGCCCATAGTAGGTGTTCAGACAGTGTTTTTGAATGAATGAATGAAGTTTTACACACACACACACACACACACACACACAGAACTGAGAAATTGGCTTCATTTGTTTTGCTGTTAGTTTTTTTTTCCAATTGTATTTAAACAAGAACCTGAAAATAGAAATATTTAAGATGTGCTTCTTGTCAAGTATTTAAGGGAAAATAATATCATCATGGAGGCCTTGTACTTGACTTTCATGGAAGCCAGCATAGCTAGGTAGTTGTGATGAAGAGCTGAAGTGCAGAGGGACAGAGAGTACTGGGATCTGGGAATCAGGATGCTCATTGCTACCCTTGCTTAGGGGGCTGGTTGCATGACCCCAGTTTTTTTGTGCATATCAGGCTGTGACTGATATCTGACTCATATTGCTTCTGTGATTTATTGCCCAGGGAGAACAGATTAGAAAATGGCAAACATAGTCTAGTGAAAAAATGAGGGGGGCTTGTATTTAGTGATTTTTTCTTGTTCTTTATGTTGAAAAGGTTGTGTTATTTTTGTCATTTCACTTTTAGAGCTTATTTTATAATTAAAAAAAAACACAGAGCAGCTAGACTAATGGCAGTGCTGAAAATGGAAATGTTCTATTTTCTTTCAAAAAGTATATTTTTTACTCTACAAGAGTTTTGGATCACTGACTCTGAGCTTTATTCTATCAGAATTATTTATGATATATTTGGAATTCATAAAAGGTATTCTAGAATGAAATAAAGCTCCTCCCACCTTAGAATTTGAACAGTAGTGCATTTTTAAGGTTTTATAATTAAATGAATAATTTTCTAGAACATCACGTAAGAAAGGGAATAATAATCAACTCTATAAATGAAACTATGTAGTATTTACTAATACTATTTTAATGATGAGATTTTCAGTCTGCCTCACATTCAAAGAAAATAATACTTCTGATAAATTACATATTTTCAAATGTAGCTCTCTTATTGCTCTCACAAGGAAACTCTGGACATGAGAACATGTGCAATAGACATCACTGCCAGGAGCTTAAGCTAACATTGAGAACCTTTCAAACAACTTAAAAAATATGTGACTGTCTCTTGTCCTGGACAGAATGGACTGATTGGAAGATCTAGATCTGCTACCAGGTGCATATTAGGTTTATACAACAGTGTTGTGAAAACTAGATTCTTTTCTTTTGAGATGTTGATCTCTACTTGGACTTATAAACTCTGAATTTGATGCTTTCACTCCACATACCTCTTCTCACTCCAAATCCCTTAACAGTGACACTGAATATGGTCTTTGGAGATACTCTTGAATATGTTTGGTAATACGAGACTCACTACCTTTTAAGATATTCAACCTACCTTCAGAGATAGCTCTATTTGAAAGTTTCCACCTTCTACCTTCATGCAACTGTATTTGAAAGCTCTTCTAATGCTCATAATCTATGTGCTTTTAAACTTTCCTAAGGAATAAGAAAAAATAAAACCTCCCACCTACTTTAGGTTTTTCTAGATATGACAATGATTATTATGTTCTATAATTATTTCAAGTTAATTACTCCTGGCCTTTTACTTTTAACTTCTTTTTCTCATGCATAGTTCAGAGCCTGCCAATACCATCTTGATCTGTCTCCATGAAACCTGCTGCAGTTGGAGGAGGCCTTGTTTTTGGTGTGTCACCCTCACTTAGTTCATAAACTAGGTGCTACTCACCAGCCTGGAGTGGGTAGAGTGGCCATTCATCTTCCTTTTGGAAAGCGCCTCTATCTATATATAGCTATGATGGCATTAATCTTTTGGGTAGTCAATATCGTATTGTTGACAATGGTGAACCTAGTTAACTAAAATCTGTTTTGTTTTCTTTGTTTTGCTTGTATACCAGTGAATCTATACCATTATCAACATATCATCATGATACTTTTTGTTTTTATTTCTCTGTTTTTGATTTGTTGTTTAGTCTTTAATATTCATTTTCATTAAATGTGCTAGATAAAAAACCTTGGTACCAGTCCTTTGTTTTAGGGCAATTATTCCTCCTAGCTTATTAATCTCTCTTTTCAGCTTGTTGTTACTGACATCCTTATTCTGAGGGCTTAGTAAAAATATTGACTAGGGGGAGGCTGGAGATAACACCAGTGGGGTATTGTGTATCCCTGTGTGTCTCTAGAACTGTACTGCTCCATATGGTAATTATGATGAATATTTACATTTAAATTTCAATTAAAGTTAAATGATATTAAAGTGTTTTTTAAAATTTGGAAATTTGTTTAGAATTTTCTTTTTTTCAATTTTAAAAATTTTTACTGTTATTGAAGTACAGTTGCCTCCGTTTTTACAGCACCATGCTCCCCTACCCTACCCATCCCCTCCTCCCACCCTTGAACCTACCTAGACCTTTGTCCATGTGTCTTTTATACATGTTCCTTGACAACCCTTCTGCTATTTCCCCCCATTATCCCTTTCCTCCTTCTCCTCTGGTTATTGTCAGTTTGTTCTTTATTTTCATTGTCTCTGGTTCTGTTTTGCTGTTTGCTTGTTTTGTTGATTAGGTTCCACTTATAGGTGAGATCATGCCTGGCTTATTTCACTTAGCATAATGTTCTCCAGTTCCATCCATGCTGTTGTGAAGGATAAGAGCTCCTCCTTTCTCTCTGCTGCATAGTATTCCATTGTGTAAATGTACCATAGCTTTTTATCCACTCATATACTGATGGGCACTTACATTGCTTCCAGCACTTGGCTATATTGTAAGTTGTGCTGCTATGAACATTGGGGTACATAGGTTCTTTTGGATTGCTGTTTCAGGATTCTTAGGCTATAATCCCAGCAGTGGTATTGCTGCGTCAAAGACAGTTTCATTTTTAGTTTTCTGAGGAAATCCCATACTGTTTTCCACAGTGGCTACACCCATCTGCATTCCCACCAACAGTATACTAAGGTTCCCTTCTCTCTACAACCTCACCAGTACTTGCTGTTTGTTGATTTGTTTACGATGGCCATTGTGACCGGTATGAAGTGGTTTTAATTTGCATCTCTTTGATGGCTAGTGATGCCAAGCATCGTTTCACATGTCTCTGGGCCCTTTGTATGTCCTCACTGAAGAAATGTCTATTCAGGTCCTTTGCCCATTTTTTAATTGGGTTGTTTGTCTTCTTGGAGTGGAGTTGTATGAGTTCTTTAAATATAATTTTGGAGATCAAACCCTTGTCTGAGGTATCATTGGCAAATATATTTTCCCATAAGATTGGTTCTCTTTTCATTTTACTGCCGTTTTCTTTAGCTGTGCAGAAGCTATTTACTTTGATGAGGTTCCATTTGTTTATTCTTTCCTTTATGCCCCTTGCACTAGGGGGTGTATCAGTGAAAATATTGCTGCATGGAATATCTGAGATTTTTGTGCCTGTCTTCTCCTCTAGGACTTTTATGGTGTTGCAACTTATGCTTAAGTTTTTTTATCCACCTTAAATTTATTCTTGTGTATGGTGTAAGTTGGTGAATGAGTTTCATTTTTTTTTTTGCATGTAGCTGTTAGATCTCCCAAACTATTTGTTGAAGAGACTATTTTTACTCCATTTGATGCTTTTACTCACTTTGTGGAATATTACTTGAACATAGAGACTTAGGCTTATTTCTGGGCTCTCTGTTCTGTTCCATTGATCTATGTGTCTGTTTTTATGCCAGTGCCATACTGTTTCGATTACAGAAGCCTCATAATATAGTTTGATGTCAAGTATTGTGATCCCTCCTACTTTGTTCTTCTTTCTCAAAATTGGTTTGGCTATTAGGGCTCATTTATGGTTCCATATAAATTTTTTAAATGTTCTATATCTATGAAATATGTCATTGGTATTTTAACAGATTGTGTTGAATTTATAAATTGCTTTGGATAATTATGAATATTTGATGATGTTAATTCTCCCAATGCATATCAAAAATTTAGTCCCCAGGCTGCACTAGCCACAAGTGGCTATTAAACAGCAAAAATATAGAACATTTCTATTATTGCAGCAAATTTCACTGAATGGTGTGTCTGTAACTCTGATATTCAACCATTAGTTACCACCATGAAACATAAAAAAGAATGCTGTGAATCATTTTTCCACATTTCCTTACACCGATACCTTTAATTATATTAGAGATTATTAAAGTGACACATTTTACTTGAGAGGATCAGAAAGGTTTTATTGGAAGAGGTATAATTACTGTTTTAAAGGATGAATATCATTTGGAGAGTGATATTCATTGTGGCATTGTTAATTTCTTGGGAAAACTGGGTAATATGGGTAGACATAATTCAACATTATTGGGGATTAAGTCATGTGAGATTATGTAGTTAGAGATTTACCTGGAAAAGGTAGTAGGGACATTATTAAGCTATATAAAGTATTTATTTTTATATATTATATACACTAATGTATATTATATATAAATTCTATTCAAATGTATATAAACTATATATATGTTGCCAAAGTATGAAATATGAATGAAGTAAAATAATGTTCATCTGTTCACTCATATATTCACCATGTAGTTGTTGAGTTCCTATTCTGTCTATTCTGTCCTGACACTGACCTATGTAGAGAAGATGTCATTGTGGGGTATCTTCCCTGTAGGGACTCAGAGATCAGTGAAGGAGATACAAGCAGAAGTGGGTTGTCGCAGTTTGCTATATGCTATGATTGGGATAGGAATGAAGTCCTTAGGACCAAGGCCTCTGGCCTAGGAAAGCAGTATCCTATGAGTAGTTTTAACATTGGTTAATTAAGGTGGAAGTTTGACGAAGACACTAATGTTGTTTCCTTCTAAATCACTTAATTTCATTTCTCCTGCCATGCGAGGCACTGCTATATTTCCATCCTCTCAACATGTATTAAATGTTATGTGGTAATGTCACATTTACATAGAAGTGGAGATTTCCATTCTCAACAGTTCCAAATGCATATGGAAGAAATTCTAAATTTTAAAAATATAGAGATACTTCCAGCCAAGCCAAGATGGAGGTGTAGTTGTATACACTTGGCCTCCCTGCACAACAAAAATAAGGACAACAAATTTAGAACAAAAATTAAGCAGAACTGACAGAAAATCTAACTGTATGGAGAAGTCCACCAACCAAGTAGTTAAAGAAGAAACATTTATCCAGACTGGTAGGAGAGACAGAGATGGGCATCTGGGTTGGAGAGGATTCATGGGAAGGGGGTAGCTGGCAGGTTGGGTGGTTCCACATTTGTGTGCAGATAAACCAGGAGGAATAACTGGGGAGAGAGATTGTGCAATCCAGTGTTCCAGAGTGACAAAATAAATCCTCAAAACCTTTGACTATAAAAACCTGCAGGGGTTGTGGTGGCAGGAGATACTCCCACCCTCACAGGAGAGTTTGTTGGAGACATCCATGGGGTCCTAAAACATACACAAACCTATCCACTGGGAATCAGCACTAGAAGCACCCAATTTGCTTTGTGGGTAGTAGGGGAAGTGACTGAAAGCCAGCCAAGAGCCCAGCAAACAGCATTGTTCCCTCTCTGCCCCTTTCTGACAGACAGCACCACAAGGCAGAAAAGAGGGTTGCCCTGCCCTGGCAAATATCTAAGGCTCTGCCCCTTACAATGAAACAGACACATTGAGACAAAAAAAAAAAAAATATGGCCCAAATGAAAGGACAGAGCAAAACTCCAAAAATAGAACTAAGTGATGAAGAGAAAGCTAACCCATCAGACACACAGTTCAAAAGACTGATAATCAGGATACTCACAGATGTGGTTGAGTGTGTTTGCAAAACAGAGGAAAAAGTAAAGGCTATGCAAAGTGAATTAAAGAAAAATGTACAGGGCACGAACAGTGATGGGAAGGAAACCTGGACTCAACAATTTGGACCATAAAAAAGAAATAAACATTCAGCCAGAACAGAATGAAGAAACGAGAATTCAAAAAAATGAGGAGAGGCTTAGGAATCTCCAGGGCAACTTTAAACATTCCAGCCTCTGAATCAGAGGGGTGCTGGGAGGAGAAGGAAAAGAACAAGAAATGGAAAACTTATTTGAACAAACAATGAAGGAGAACTTCCCCAATCTGGCAAAAGAAATAGACTTCAAGGAAGTCCAAGAAGCTCAGAGAGTCCCAAAGAAGTTGGACTCAGGGAAGCACACTCCAAGGCACATCATAATTACATTGCCCAAGATTACAGAGAAGGAGAGAATCTTAAAAACAGTAAGAGGAAAGGAGACAGTTACTTACAAAGGAGTTTCCATATGAGCAGCAGCAGCAGATTTCTCAAAAGAGATCTTGAAAGCAAGAAGGGGCTGGAAAGAAGTATTCCAAGTCATGAAAGGCAAGGACTTACATCTAAGATTACTCCATTCAGCAAAGCTATCATTAAGAATGGAAGGGCAGATAATATGCCTCACAGATAAGGTCAAGTTAAAGGAGTTCATCATCACCAAGGCCTTAGTATAATAAGTGTTAAAGGACTTATCTAAGAAAAAGAAGATCAAAACTATGAACAATAAAATGACAACAAATGAACAACTATCAACAACTGAACCTAAAAAAAAAGAAAAACAAAAATGTTGCTTGCTTTAAACTAAGCAAGCAACTAGAACAGGAACAGAATTACGGAAATGGAGATCACATGGAGAATTATCAGCAGAGTGAGAGGAGGGAGAATGAGGGAAAAAGTACAGGGTATAAGAGGCAAAATTGGTACATATAAAATAGGCAGGGGGAGGTTAAGAATAGTATGGGAAATGTAGAAGCCAAAAAACTTATATGTATGACCTATGAAAATTAACTAATGTGGGGGAATATGGGTGGGTGGGAGGATGCAGGGCAGAGGGGGATATAGGATAGAAAATAAAGGGGATAACTGTCATAGCACAATCAATAAAATATATTTTTAAAATATAATGAGGTTAAATTAATATTACATTAGTATCAGAATACTTTTGGGTGGTGTACAGGCAATGTTTATTATCTGGGTGCAGATTACTGGTGGTAAAAGAAATGGAAAGTTGCCTTGGTGGAAAAATTAAATAATCAAACATAAGATGGATTGGTTCTCAAAGCTGGGCATGCATCTGAGTCACTTTTGAAGAGTTAAAAGAAATGCAGATCCCTGTACTACTTCTGGAGATTCTAACTCAGTTTGGGGTTATTTTTTTGGTGTCTTTGGCTTTTTAAGCATCTGAAGTGATTCTGATGGTCAGTCAGGATTGAAAACCACTGGTCGCTTGTAAGGAATTTTCTGTGTTCAGTTGACTTGGAATGACTCTCTTTTTTTCAACAGTCAGAGCCCAACATTCTTGCAGAATTGAGCCCTATTGTATTGTTGAACATTTAAAGTTAATAAAATTACAGCACTCAAGAAAAACAGGGAAATTTAATACACAGTGGCTAATGAAGAACTCTGAAGCCAGGTTTGCTGCCTTTGAATCTTGCCTCACCATTTACCTACTTTGTGACTTCTGGTGACTTAACTTTATGAGCCTAAGTTTCTTTACCTGAAAAATGGGCATACTAGCATTTATCTTGTAGGACTTTGTGAGGTTTAAACAAGTTAATATACATGGCTTATTTTATTGATTCTAAGATGTACACGTTACCGTCTCTGGGAACGTTATTTCTGTGTGCTACATGAAATCAGAGTGTATCTCATAATTGGTAATGTCTTTGATTTATTTATGAAATGGAAATGATTGATGCACTAATTTTTGTTTTGTTTTAATAAAGTGAAATATCTTAGTATCTTCGTTAAACTTAATTATGATGGTTTTAATTTCAGTTAATTATCAGACACTTTCTGTGCCAGGGATGGTGCTAAGCACTTACTCTACATTACAAAATAATAATTGTAGGTATTTTTAGGTAATTATTTTGAGATAGCTAGAAAGTCACAAAACTAAAAATCAAACACATTTTGCTTTAAAACCCAACCTATTAAATACTGTGCTACATTTACTTTCTTTATATTTAACCTGCAGATATGTGTAATGCTCAGAGTTGGTTAGTTCTTTTTAGGTAACATGGAAGAAAGCAAACAAGCATATGTGCTGAGGGAAATCCAGGTTACTTTTCCGCTTAAGCAACAGCTTAGCCCTGCATGCTATCATGGCTCTCTGTTAGGCTGAAGGATGAAATGCTTGAGAAAGAAAAAAGAATTTTATATCCTCGAGGCAGGTTTCTGGGCTGTGCACATAGCAGAGTCATCATATCGAGACATGATAGCATGTAGAAGACTGTGTTGCATAATGAACAGTGATCCAACTGACAATTAGATCAATATCTTTTTATCATTGGTTTTCGGTAGACTGACATGCCTAGGGGTGGTTTTCTTTGTATTTTTCCTGTTTGGTGTTTGAACTTTATGGATTTTAAATTAGCAACTTCTACCCTATTGGGAAATTTTATTTCTTCTGTCCTTTTTTTGTGTGTGTGTTTTAATTTCTTTCTCTCTGGTAGCCTAATTACAGGGATGTTTTAATGTTGTGCAACAGGTTTCTAGGGTCTGTTCTTTTTGTTCAGTGTTGCTTTGCTCCATTCCTCAGATTAATAGATTTTATTTTTTTGAAGATATTTCTTTTCATTCATTACACTGATACTGCTTTTCATTCATCATGAGTGTGTTTTCCTATACATCCTGGATTAAAGTTATAGTAGTTGCTTCAAAATCTTTGTCTGCTAATTTCAGCATCTGGGATCATCTGAAGCATCAATCTTTCTTGATTATCTTATCTTTGGAGAATAAATCCGGTTGTCCATTTTTGATTCTGCTATGATTTCTGCTAATGGTGTTGATTTTTTTGTTTTTGTTTTTTGCAAAAAATTAACTTGGAAGACTAAACTGTAAACTCTGTCTTTGGGTAGTGTAGTTCAGGTCACAATTCAGTTCTTTCAGTCATCATTGTTTACATGTCAGTCAGAAATTTGGGCAGTGTTTAGACCCAGAAGCATGTACTGTTTTCTCTGTCTCTCTCTTTTCTTGGATTCCCTATCCCTGCCAACTTCATTTTCAATAGCTGTGGTTGTTCTAAACTCTTTCCTTTGGATCTTCAAGCTAGGAAAACAGTGGGTTTTCTGTAGGAGGTTTTGCTGCCTCTGCATGGTACAAATGGGAACCAGCCCTTAAGTTAAAATTCATGAAAACTAGAAAATTCACTTAGAGTAATTTTTAAAAAAAAATTTATTTATTTATCTTTAGAAGGGAAGGGAAGGAGAGAGGAAGAGAAATATCGATGTATGGTTGCTTCTCGTGTGTCCCCTGCGGAGAACTGGCCCCTGCTAGGAACTGGCCTGCAACCCAGACATGTGCCCTGACTGGGAATCGAACTGTGGTCTTTTGGTTCCCAGGCCCGTGCTCAGTCCACTGAGCTACACCAGCCAGGGCTTAGAGTCATTTTTTAAATCTTTATTGCAGATGCAAATCCCCTCCAGAATCTCTTTGCTTTTATATTCTGTCAAATACCTTTAAGAACTTGTTTTTCCTTCCAAATTTTTGTTGTCAGTGGTTGTCTGCCAGTGGTTTAAACAATAGGTATCTCTTTCTTCCATTGGAAGAAGATTCTTCTGGGCTGCTTACTTTTTAATACCTGCAAATGTATCTAGTGATAGAGACATGTATAAAGTTTATATTTTATGTTGAAAGAACGATGAAATTTTTGCTTCTCAATAAGCTAAAATTGGAGGTCTACAGCTTTTGTTTCACTTTCCATGACAACTGAATGTACTCTTTTGACACATTGGTGTCTTTCATGAATGTAACTTATTTTGAATTTTAAATGAGCACATTTGATCTCTTTCTTGTAGAAATTAAAAAGTTTTCTTTAATACATAGAAATATTTGGTTGCTTGTAAAAATACTAGTTTTTACAAATCAAGTGTAAAAAGCTTTGATTATTCAAGTAATTCTATGTAATATAATATGTGTGTATAATTGTATAATTATAGGAAAAGTGAACTCTGGTTAATTTCCCTTGATAATTGCCCCACTATTTACTTGATTTATATATCAACATCATTGGTAATGCATGTTTATCAATAAAAATATTCTATTTTGAGTTATCAAGTTTTTTATCCACTTGATCAGATTGAACCTGAAAAAATAAATTTTCTCAGTGTGTTTAATCTCTTGCTTCTCAAATAATGTTCTGTGAAATTTTAGTATGATATTGGGTTAGAAATATGTGCCTTTCTCTTCTGTAATTTTTTCAAATTTGAACTATTGTGATATGGATATTTGGTAGGGCAACTATCAAAAGTTAATAGATCCAAGTGAGTGTGGAGGAAATTATAAAAAATTTAAAAACTTAAATTTGCTTTTGTACTTGCTAATTTATTGAAAAAATCAAAGAGCCCTAATTCTTATGAAATGCCTCCTGCTGACTTACATTGTATGTGTGTTTGTTCCTGGGATTTAATTATACTTATTTTTATGTATTATTTTTAATTCTTTGTATTTCCACTTCATCATGACTAGACCTGGAAACTTTATTTTGAGAAAGAATTCCTATAAGAACGTTATTTTTAAAGATTATAGAATGGTAATATACACTTTTATGATAATGTGTTAATAGTTAAATTTCTTAATATTTTGGACTGTCATGAATATATATGTAATTAATGTTTTAGGAGAAAGTAAAAAAAATTGTGCAAAGATCATTTAATTTTGCAAATTAACTGTTCTTTAGAAATTTCTTGTCATTTTAAACAAGAAGTGGTTGTAACAGGATGCATTGGCTGCAAGGAGCAGAATACCTAACTTAAAAGCCATCTAAACAATGAAAAGTTTATAAACTTGCATAACAGGAAATCTGGGCACAGGGCCAGGTCCACAGTGTCAATGTGGACAGAGGCTCCTTCCATCTTTTTGGCCTGGCTGCCTTATCAGGTTGGCTTGCTTTTAGGGTCAGTTTCCTCATTATCACGAAATGGTTGCTGTAGCTCCCAACATCCAGATTTTCTTCCATGAATGTATTATTAGAGGGGAAAACCTTTTCATGGTGTTTCCTCATGTCTTCTTGGCTAGGGAAATAGAATTGTCATAGATGGCTTACAGCAATTATGATTTCCCTTCTTGTGCTAGACCACGTGTTTCCTGACCTCACAGAATAGTGAATACGAGAAGAAATTTAGGACTCTGGTGGCCAGCGAGGAAGGGGTGTGGGGTGGAGACTGCTGTTCATAAAACTTTTAGATAACAAAAATATTTTAGTTCCTCGAAAGTACCATATTCTCTCTTGCTTCTAGGACCTTTTCATTGCTTTTCAGAATTTTTCCTTCTATGCCTAGTAGTTGTCTTCATGTCTTTTATCTACCAGCTTAGATATAACTTTGTTGGGGAAGACTTTCTGAATATCAGATAAAAAGAAGTATTTAAGGGAAAAATCACTGCTAGGAAGAGAGATTCTAAACCTGTCTGCACTTTGCAACCTAGCATCAAACTTTAAAGCAGAAGTTGAGCAAACTAAAAGGGAAGTAGACAAGTTGTAATCATAGTAGGAGATTTTAGCCCACTTCCCTTAGAAGTGCTATGAGCCGGCAAAAAAAAAAAAAATAGACAGCACGATTAACTTACTTAAGCTAAGTATATATCATGTGACTTGATAAATATTTAGGTGAAGTTATGTAGTATCAGCCTTATACATACTCTTCTAAGGAATATGGAAGGAGGGAATACTCCCCAACTCATTTTATGAGACACTATAACATTTAAAGTTAATGAGACTATTAAGAGAAAAGAATATTACAGACCAATCTCACTTGTGAACTTTCATACAAAAAACTTATAAACAAAATAACTGCAAACCAAAGTCCACAATATATAATGAAGATAATACATTTCTAGCTGAGTTTATTTCAGAAATGTATTTAACATTTTAAAATAAATCAGTGTTTCATTATTTATTTGTTTGTTTGTTTGTTTATTATTCTATTAACAATTGTTCCAATTCCCCCCCCCCTTGTCTTCCTCTGCCCAGCCCATTGCCTGCTCCCACAGTCAATCCCCAGACCATTGTCCATGCCCATGGGCTATTCACACATGTTCTTTGACTAGTCCCTCCCTCTTCTTTCCACTATTATCTCCATCCCCCCTTCCCCTCTGGTCACTGTCAGTCTGTTCCATGTTTTCATGCCTCTGGTTCTATTTTCCCTGTTAGTTTATTTTGTTCATTAGATTCCTCTTGTAAGTAAGATCATATAGTATTTGTCTTCCACTGCCTGGCTTATTTCACTCAGCATAATATTCTCCAGTTCCATCCATGCTGTCCCAAAAGTAGGAATTCTTTCTTTCTGCTGTGTAGTATTCTGTTGTATATATGTACCACATTTTTTTGATCCACTCATTTACTGGTGGGCACTTAGGTTGTTTCCAGCACTTGGCTATTGTAAATAGCACCACTATGAACATAAGGGTACATAAGTTGTTTTGAATCGGTGATTCAGGATTCTTCAACATATTATTTACATAAAGGAGATAAATTACATATTTTCCTACCAGAAGCAGGTAATTATTATGATAATAATGGAACTTTTAAAATCTGCTATAATGTATATGTTAGTATCCTACTGCTGCTTTAACAAATTGTTATAAACTTAATGTCTTAAAACAACACAAATTTATTATCCTGCAGTTCTGGAGGTCAGAAGTCCAAAATGGGGTAGAAGAACCATGTTTATTCTGGAGGCCCTAGGGGAGAATTTGTTGTTCTGTTTTCCAGCTTCTAAAAGACTGCCTTGAATGGTGGCCTGCTATCACTCCAGCCTCTGCTTTTGTGCTCATATTTTATTCTCTGGCTCTGACTTTCCTCACAGAAAAGGGCCATAGTGTTTCTGTTGGGTCTACCTGGCTAATCCAGGATAGATTTTTTTGCTTTTCTTTTAGATTTTTTTCAGTTCATCTTTATCTTGAACATTTTTATAAGCAGTCAGGAGGAACTATCGTTCTTTCAAATTTTGCTTAGAAGTCCACTCAGCTAAAAATTTTATTTCTTTGGTAGCAAATTCTACCTTCCAAAAACACTAAAACACTTTTCATCCAAATTCTTTGTCCCTTTATAACAAGGATTATCTTTCCTCTAGTTTCCAATGACATGATCCTCATTCCCCTCAGAGACCTTACCAGATTCTTCACCCTTAATGTTCATGTTTCTAGCATGCACTTTAAACTCTTCCAGCCCCTCCTTATTACCCATTACAGAAAAATACAGTACTTGTCAGAGTAACACTTCACTCACAGCAACAAAATCTGCCTTATGCAGCCCATATTGGTTTAACAAAATAATGCTAACTAGGTGACTTAAACAGTAGAAATTTATTTTCTCATAGTTCTGGAGGCCGATTCAGTTTCTGTCTTGCAGATGGTTGCCTTCTCACTTTGTCCTCACATGGCAGGGAAGGAGAGAAAGTGAGCTCTCTGGTATTTCTTATAAAGGCATTAATTTCATCATGAGAATTCTACTTATGGACCCTCATGATCTCATCTAACACTGTCTATGTGGGAGAAGAAGAAACTTTATCTTTCACTTTTATAAGGATAAGGTAAGGTGCCTTGGTGTTTCAGAGGGGAGGAAAGTCATTGCAAGACAATACAAAGAACAGAGATTTAGTCGTTGTAGTTTGTCTTGTCCTATAGATAACCACAAATTTTTTTCTGGTGATAGTGTACCTCTGTGGTAGGCAGATTATTTTGAGCTAAAAGACCACTAACATCTGTGGCCTCAAGAGAAACTCCTGCCCTTCCTTTTAACTATCTAGAAGAATTAGTGGCCTTGCCTTGCACACAGTAAGACCACTAATTATTCTAGATAGTTAAAAGGAAGGGCAGGAGTTTCTCTTGAGGCCACAGATCTTAGTGGCCTTTAGCTCAAGATAATCTGCCTACCACAGAGGCACATCTTGGGGTGACTTATTCTGAATGTGTGTATGCTTCCTGAAGGCTCCCCCTCTAAAATATCATCACATTAGGGAACTAGGGTTTCAACATACGAAGTTTGGGGGCGGGGCACAGTCCGTTCAGTTCATAACAGGATGTTGCTGGATACAAAGTCAATGCTGTGAATAAAATCAGTTGTATTTCTATACAACAGCAACAGACAGAAAATAAAATATTAAAAAGACACTGTTAAATAGCAGAAAAATTTCAAATGTAGTAGAAGTATGTAACACCAAAATAGGATAAAAATTTTATTGATAGGAAATTACAAAAGGCCAAAACAAAAGGAAGTAATGCCATGCTTCCTATCAAGTGGGAAGTGGGAAGATGCAGTGTCATTAAAATGTAAATTCTTCCCTAATTCATCTATACATTTATATACAGTCCCAGCAGAGGTGTGTGTGTGTGGATGTGTATGTGTGTAAAGTAAGCTGATTGTAAAATTTATATGGAAATGCAAAGGAACAGAATAGCCAACACAGCAAACAAACAAAAAGTAGCCAACATACTCTGGAGAAAGAACAGCATGGTGGGAGGAATGAATGATAGCTCCATTAGTTATTACGATTTATTTTAGGTCATATTAATCACAACGCTGAGACTTTGCACTGAGAATAACAAAAGAATAATGGAACACAGAATTAAGGAAGGTGGGGAAGAGTCTCATCTTTTCACTAAATGGTATTATATCAGTTGTTTGGCCATGTGAGAAAAAACCTTACAGCATATACAATTGTAGGTCAATTACAGATCTGAATGTGAAAGGCAAAATAAGTCATCCTCTAGAACATTGTATAGTGGAATATTTTCATAACCTGAAGGTAGGGGAAGATTTCTTATATAGGATATAAAAACCTTATCAGCCCTGGCCAGGTGGCTCTGTTGGAGTGTTGCCCTATACGCCTGAAAGTTTTGGGTTCAGTCCCCCATCAGGGTGTATACCCAGATTGTAGGTTTGATCCCTGGTCAAGGTGTATATGGGAGGCAGTCAATCAATGTTTTTCCAATTGATGTTTCTCTCTCTTTACCTTCCTTTCTCCCTAAAATCAACAAACATATCCTGGGGTGAGGGTTTAAAAAAAAGGAAGTTTACCAGAATGGTTGTTTGATCTTTACAGTTTGAATTCTTGACTGCTGACTTTCAGAGAATAAGTAAATTAGAATGTGTAAACTTGAAGAATGATCATGACTTACTCTATACTAGTTTTAAGAGCTTCTGTACCATACAATTTTAGTGTTGTTTTTCAGTGTAAACACAATAGTATAAGCATTTAGTAAACATTGACAAACTTTATCTAAAAGTATCCATATTGCAAGTTCAGTTATCAAACTTTTGTATCCAGTTTTTTAAAACTACATGTAATTTGCCAGATAGAATATTCTTTGTAGGGTAACAATGAATTTTTTAAAAATATTCAATATGTATAATCTTACTTTTTATGATTTTATTCTTAAACATTATGTGAATGACTTGGATATAATTGAGTTTAAATAAAATTATGCCATGTAACTTGGTATTTCAGAGAATTGCATGCTAAGTTTGCTTTACAAAGGAAAAAATCCCTCTGGGACCCCAGTAAGCATGCCCTCTTTCCCACTCTTTCAATTCATTGTTAAATAAAATTAGATTGTTTGAGTTTATCAGGCTATTCCAAGACCTTAGTACTCAAATTTTACTACAACTCAACTATTTGACATCACGTAAAGAGAATTGCTGGCAGATTTGTGTTCTGGTGGATAATATCAAATGTCCATTACAACAGGAGTATAATCTAGGGTGTGAATTGTACATTGGTTTTAGTATATATTCAGACCGCTTCTTAGTTTTTAGTGTTGGAATTTATCCAAACACAACTAAAAAGGAAAATTTGTACTTAAGATAGCCAGGGTTTCTAGGAATTCTTATATTTGTGCAAACATGCATATGTACAGCACACACTCATAATATATACAAGTAGAAAAAATATTTTTGCTTCAACATAAAACAAATTCCTCAAACTGCCATTTAATGTAAGCAGTATGATGAATTGGGGGAAGGTCCTTTTAGTATTGTAATTACTGCTCACATTTCTTTATTACTCTTCCCCAAAGGTATAAAAAATTGTATCAGAAAATGAGTGGGCTTATACTGCTCTATTCAACTATTTTATTACATGTAATATGATAAAAGGTGTAGAAAAATTAGTGAAATGAATTCCAGGAAATTACTAATTATATAAATTATTAAAATTGATTCAAGAAAACCTAAGTAGACTACTAACATAGTACTTATTAACAATGATATATGTATATACCCCAGACACTCTTTTTCTAGACATTTTTATAAACCTTTAATGCATAGATGGTTCTTATGCTACTTAACTTTTGGGTAGTACCCAAAATGGTGAGATGGTTCTTAATCAAATCGAGAAACTATCAAAGGTCCGAAAGCAAAAAAAATTTTTTTAATTATAGGCTAAAAAAGTCTCAAATGAAAAAAAACCTATGTGAAATTATCAATAGATATATTCAATCACAAAACACTTGAAGTCTTCCTATTAAAAATGACCTTTCCTGTATTTGCTTTGACAATGTGCGTCACATAAAGACGCATTTATTTTTCATCTCAAACATAAGCAACTAAGCTAGAAATACAGTGTGAATATCATGTGCAATTTAAAACTTTCTAGTGGCTAAATGAAAGCAAAAAGAAACAGGAAACTTAATTTGAATAGAACATTTTATTTAATCCAGGATATACAAAATATTGTTTGACAGATGACAGTAGCCACATTTTAATTGTTCGTCTCAAGTGCTTAGTGACTTTTGTTTTGGAGAGCTCAGATGTAAACTGGTGCAGTGCCACATGCCCCGTCTGTAGCTCTGTATGGCTCCCAGTGCTCAGGCTTTGGTTTTGTCTCTCTCCATCCATCTTATCAAGGCATTAAGACTGCTGAGAGGAAAGTGGGGAGAAGAACTCTAAGATTTTATGAGGTATATTCAGATACTTTTTTTTTAATCATATTTCTTGAATTAGCAAAGATTTGTAGGAGTCCTGTTAAGTCACAGAACAAAGAATGTTTGGATATCAGACAACAAGGTCCAACTTGTGAAGCCAGGTTAGCCAGCTACGGAGTAAAGGTAATCACATTTATGGGTAATATATCTCCTCTCCTTAGGGATGCTTTAAAAAAAAGATTTTTATTTATTTTTAGAGAGAGGGGAAGGAAAGAAGAAAGAGAGGGAGAGAATACTGTTGTGAAAGGGAAACATTGATTGGTTGCCTCTCATATGCACCCCAACCAGGGACCGCATCTGCAACCCAGGCATGTACCCTGACCAGGAATAGAACTGGCAACCTTGTGGGATAACGCTCAATCAACTGAGCCAGACGAGTCAGGGTGACACTTTTTTTTTGTTTCCTAAAGATATTCTTCATTGTCTTTGTCTTCTTTCCATCCAGAATGCTAGATGTGGCATACTTTCTAATTTTCTTATCTGAAACTTTTCTAAGTGGTTCCCAATCTATGATTTTACAAATTCATATTAATTTTAAGAGAAAGAGCAAGAAGTTGAAAATCTATTTGAAAAAAGAATGAAAGAAAACTTCCCCAATTTGGTGAAGGAAATAGATACGCAAGTCCAGGAAGCATAGAAAGTGCCAAACAAGGTGGATGCAAAGAGGCCCACTCCAAGACACATCATAATTAAAATGCCAAAGGTTAAAGAAAGTATCTTAAAAGTAGCAAGAGAAAAGAAGTTAGTTACTTACAGGGGAATTCTGATAAGAATGTCAGCAGATTTCTCAAAAGAAAATTTGCAGGCTAGAAGGGATCAGCAAAAAATATTCAAAGTCATGAAAAGCAGAGATCTACTGGCAAGATTATTCTACCCAGGAAAGCTATCATTTAGAGTTGAAGGGCAGATAAAGACCTTCCCAGACAAGAAAAGAAATAAAGGAGTTCATCAGCACCAAACAATTATTATATGAAATGTTAAAGGGACTTATTTAAGATAAAGAAGATAAAAATATGAACAATGAAATGGCAATAAATACATATCTATCAATAATTGAATCTAAAAAACAAACTAAGCAAACAAGAAAAACAGAGATGGAATCATGCATATGGAGACCATTTTGATGGGTGCCAGATGGGACGGGGGTATGAGGGAACTGGTGAAGAGGTGAGAGGATTAAGAAGTACAAATAGGTACAGAATGGCCAGGAGCATGGAAGGTACAGTATAGGAGATGGAGTAGTCAAAGAACTTATACCCATGTCCCATGGACATGAACAAGGGTGAAAAGATTGCCTGAGGGAGTGGGAGGTGTTAGATGTGGGGGAAAAATTGGGACAACTGTAATAGCATAACCAATAAAATATAATTAAAAAATAAAATTGATGTTTAAAAAATTAATCATTAAGCATTATATCCAACAGAAACCCATGATCCCTCCTTATTCCTGAACCCTACCTCTCCTGCTTCTCCACTTCTCCTTCAGGCCCAAGGATGGCAATTTGAGGATCAGGGATGGGATCTACTATGTGTAGCACGTGTTAGAGGATAATGTTTTAGAAGTTGAAAATTCAGTGGTTTGTTTTCTTTAACACCAGTCAGAGTGGCCTTAGTATGAAAATGGCCCTATAAAAATGTCCCTGGCAAAATAGCTTAGTTAAATGGTTTAAGATAAATATCATAGGTGCTGTTATTGTTGCTTGCGGTCCTTTACTACTACATCATACTCTCAAGACAACTGAAGTAGTCACATTCTCTTGTGTTTCATTTTTTTCATTCATTACCTTTTGGGGGGCATGCCTAAAAAAGCAATATGCTAGACATTTTATTTCTCTACTTTTTTCATTCCTTAAGCAGGTTTTGCAATTATTAGAAATTCTATTTATATAGGCACACATGTGTATGGACATTTTTGTATATAAGTGTATATGCATGTTGACCTTGTGGAGTATCCTTTGGAGCATCTGTTGGCTTTCCACTTTAGATGCAGGGACTCAGAATTCTGCAACTAAAGTTGACTTCTATGACCTTTCATTCAATTCTCTACATCTCTTACAAGCTGCTGTATTTTACTTTAAAATACAGCAATGCATCAAAAAGATCATACACTATGGTCAACTGGGATTTATTCCGGGAATGCAAGAATAGTACAACATTCACAAATCAATAAATGTGATTCAGCACATAAACAAAATGAAGTATAAAAACCACATGATCACATCAATACATATAGAAAAAGCTTTTGATAAAATCCAGCACCCATTTATGATAAAAACTCTCAGCAAAGTGAGAATAGAGGGAACATACCTAAATATAATAAAGGCCATATATGACAAACCCACTGCCAGCATCATACTCAATGGGCAAAAACTACATGCATTCCCTTTAAGATCAAGAACAAAACAGGTATTTCACCTTTCTTATTCAACATAGTACTGGAAGTCCTAGCCACAGCAATAGGGCAAGAAGAAGAAATAAAAGTCATCCAAATTGGAAAGGAAGAAGTAAAACTGTCTTTATTTGTAGATGACATGATACTGTGCATAGAGAACCCCAAAGATTCCACCAAGAAAGTACTAGAACTGAAAAATGAATTTATAAAGCAGCAGGAAACAAAATTAATATTCAGAAATATGTTGCATATTTATATTATATTCATTCATTATTGAATGAACTAACAGAAAGGTAAATTAAAATAATCCCATTCACAGTTGCTTCAGAAAGAATAAAATATCTAGGAATAAACCTAACAAAGTATATAAAACACCTGTATATGGAAAATTATGACACTGAGGGAAGAAACTGAAGAAGATTTAAATCAGTGGAAGCATATACCATGTTCAGGGATAGAACAAATTAACGTCATTAAAATGTCCATACTCCCCATAGTACTCTACAGATGCAACACAGTTCCTATCAAGATTCCAATGATGTGTTTCACAGACCTAGAACAAAAATGCATATGAAACCACAACAGGACCCACATAACAACAGTGCTCCTCAGAAGAACAAAGTTGGAGGAATCACACTGCCTAATATCAGACTATACTACAAGGCCATGGTAATCAAAACAGCATGGTACTGGCATAAAAACAGACACATAGATCAATGGAACAGAATAGAGACCCCAGAAATAAACCCACAGCTTTATAGTCCATTAATATTTGACAGAGGAAGCAAGCACATACAATGGGCTAAAGACAGTTTATTCAATAAATGGTTTTGTGAGAATTGGACAGATATGTACAGCAAAATGAAACTAGACCACCTTCTTATACCACACACAAGAATAAACTCAAAATGGATTAAAGACTTAAATATTATACCCAAAACCATAAAGATCCTAAAGAAAACAGAGGCAGCAAAATCCCTGACATGGCTTGTAGAAATTTTTTATTGGATTTATCTCCTCAGGCAAGAAAACAAAAGAAAAAATAAACAAATGGGGCTTCATCAAATTAAAAACTTTTTGCACAGCAAAGGAAATTGTCAACAAAATAAAAAGACAACCCCACAGAATAAGAGAACATATCTGTCAATACAGGTCATAAGTTAATATCCAAAATTTATAAAGAACTTATAAAACTCAACACCGAAAGACCAAATGACCCAGTTAAAAACTGGGCAAAGGCCTTGAACAGACACTTCTGCAAAGAGGACATACAGATAGCCAATACACATATGAAAAGATACTCAACTTCACTAATCATCAGAGAAATGCAAATAAAAACCACAATGAGATATCATCTCATACCTGTCAGAATGACCATCATCAATAAATAAAAGAAAAAAACGATAGGTACTAGGAGGATGTGGAGAAAGGGGAACCCTTTTGCACTGTTGGTGGAAATGCAGACTGGTGTAGCCACTGTGGAAAGCAGTATGGAGATACCTCAAAAAATTAAAAACAGATCTGCCTTTTGACCCAGGGATCCCACTTCTGGAAATATATCTGATGGAACCCAAAACACCTATTCCAAAGAACATAAGCACTCTTATGTTCATTGCGACATTATTTACGGCGCCAGGATATGGAAGCAGCCCAGGTGTTCATCAGTAGATGAGTGGATAAAACAACTATGGGACATTTACACAGTGAATTCTACCTTGCCATAAAAAAAGGAGAAAATTTTACCCTTTGCAACAGTATGGATGAATCTGGAGAACATTATGCTAAGTGAAATAAGCCAATCAGAGAAAGACAAATATCATAGGATTTCATTCTTATGTGGAATCTAATGAGCAAACAGAACTAACAAGCAAAACAGAGACAGACTCATGGGTGGAGATCATGTGAGTGACTGCTAGTAGCGGGGGAGGTTAGGGGTGGAAGGATTGAGCAAAAGGGAAAAAAAGGACTCATGGGCAACAGTGTGGTAATTTCTGGGGGAGGGGGATGTAAGAGGACTAAATGATAATGAGAAAATATATTCATATATGAAATAAAGATTATATATTTTAAAAAATAAAAATGGGAGAAATGAATGCACATATCTGGAAGTAAAGAACATGCATAATGAATGCAAAGGTAATATTATTAATGTGTTTTCTATAGAGAATTATCTTTTTTGATAGTTAAGTCAAATAGATCATATAACTTTTCTAATACCTGTTCTGAATAGTAACCAGCTCTGTTTTTATACACTGATTGATTGTGTCTTTAAGTAGCATGCTTATAAAGTTATACTCACTTAAGTAGAATTTCACCCAGACGGACAATATGCACATAACTTGATAATAGTTAATGTTGATAAATGTTCACATTGGGGTGTCACTCTTGATTCTTTGGTTCGGTTAGTCTTGTGGACATGGCTGCCAGGCCCTGCTGTCAACCTCCTTTTTTCCCCTCTGTGTAGGGAGGTAAATGTGGTCTAGTGTGTCCTCTCTCTCAGGCAGTAAGGAACCACTTGTCTTACAAAAAAAAGTAGGTGAGTAGAATTCACAGCACACTAGAAATCTAGATGAGGGACATGTTTTTGAAGGAAAGTATTCATTAGGGTTAGTGTGGCATCTGTCTCCCATGCTCTCTGCATTTAATAAGCAACTCTATGTCCAGAGGTTACTTAGTAGTTTTAGCTTCAAAATAATCACATTTTTTAACTTCAAATTTTATTTTCTTCATAAAAGTTGGAGGAAATTCTGTGTTCCTGTGTTACTACTGATCATTGACCTGATGAGCGTATTTCTATGGCAGTGTTTTCTTTAATGTTGTGTCTGCTTATAAAGAGTGATTTGCATTAGGGATAATACTTTTGAGAAAAAGCTATATAAGGAGAAGGTTCCTTGCAGGATTTTTTTCTTTTATTAATATATTGGGTTGGCTAAAGGGTTTGTTTGTTTGTTTTCCATAAGATGGCTCTAGTAGTGCTTACTTGTGTTTAACTTTGTGTGAATCAGCCGTTATATTAGTGTGCCTTTAAAAATACTGTGGTGAATTCTTATGCGGCCACTTTAACATTGAAGATAGAAGAAAATAGGCAACATTTTTGCCATATGCTCTATTATATCAAGAAAGGTAAAAACACAACTGAAATACAAAAAAAGATTGGTCCAGTGTATGGAAAGGATGTTATGACTGATCACACATGTCAAAAGTGGTTTGTGAAGGTTTGTGCTCGAGATTTCTCTCTGGACAGTGCCCCATGGTGGGTAGACCAGTTGAAGTTGATAGCAAGCAAATTGAGACATTAATTGAGACCATTCAATCACATACCATGTGGGAGATAGCCGACATATTAAAAATATCCAAATCAATACAGTTATTGGTGAAAATGAGAAATGTGTCTTTTATTTTATGGAAAAAAGCTGAACAGGCATTTTGGCCAACCCAATATATATTTGTTTCCCCATATAAACAGGATATTACTCTGACATATAAAAGGCTTGCTCTTGCTGCAAGCTCAAGGAACACTGAAGCATACCATCCTAGTAGAAATTGTGGACCATGAGTAAATGCTAAGGATTTAACAATATCAAGGGGCTACTAAACAAGCCTGCATTTATTCCTCAGAGAGGCTGTTATGGCAGTCTTTCTAGCTTTTGCCAGTGTAGTTTGGTTATCAAAGCACTTTATCAGTGGGGAAGAGATGTAGGTTAACCACTTCACTTAACTTCAGTTTCCCAGTCACAGTATGTCAGCAAACAGCTGCTTTTCAGCATGTACGCCCTGTGTGGTTCAGCCGATGCAGCAGTGGGGACAAAACCAGCATTGTGTCAGAAAGAAGGGGGCTGGTCTTCAAGGAAAAGTGTCTGAGCCCAACTTTAGGTTTTAATATAAGGGGTTTTATTGTGATCCAGGCTTTCCCTCAAGGTTCAATATTAACTTTAAAAGTTCGGCTTACCAAAGCAGGTAAACTATAGATATATTATGACAAGCAGTGCTTAAAGCTTTTATTTTTGTAAGTCACTGTTGCATTGCTTATGTGGCTTTTTTCTGCCACTTTTTTTCCCTTCTACCTTTTCCCTGCTTTCCTCTCTTCATTTACTTGTTATCTTTCTGTCTTCGATTTAGGCTACTTTAGAAATAATGTTCAAGTTAGTAACTTGTAGACCTCAGTGGTGAGAGATACCAGCATTTGTGTTTGTAAACACTAGAGAGCAGCAGAACCAAATCCCAAGAGAATCAGATTCTCCTAGTCAGGAAATGCAGCCACTCTGTCACATCACGACTTAATCTGTAGAAATTTTTTTTTAATGTAGTTGAGCAATGTTACTGTTTCTGATGCGCAGTTTCCTTGTTCTAGCTATAAGGCAAGGTCCAGCCTCTCAACACATTTGTCTTCTGACAGTCATAAAGCCACTTTCCATGCTGCCCACCCCACAGTGTTATAGAAGTGCTTGTCAGGATGCAGCCTCCATCCCTGGGGGTCTGGGATGAGCACAACTTGACTTGGGAGGAACAAGCAGAACACATTCAGTGGGACTGTGTTATTTACAGCTTTTGTCACCATAGCATTGCTTTTTGACTGATGTCAAACAAAGAGTAGGAAGTTAATCTGGTTTGCCTACTTTTTGTACCATTTGTAAATCTCCAGTCAGATTTTCATCTTTCTTACCTTCTTTTTTTTTTTTTTTCCCAAAAAACCCCCACAAAAACCCCACCAGCCCTCCTCTGAAGGTGTGTCTGATGTGAGAGCTCTGTTTATTTGAGGGACACTGTTTATTAGAGAACTGTTGTTGATGATCATAACACTATCCAGGGTCCCTTTTCAATCTCAAGAGCCCATGTTTTTACCTCACTATCTTTCTACCTTCAAAAAATTATTCCAGGTAGATCAGAGGTAGAAATTGAGATATCTAGTGAATATTTATTTTATACCTTCTGAAAGGTGTACTTCTGAAAGTGTGTTTTTATGGCTCAAGATGTCATAGTGACCTGTGATAAAATTAATTTGGAGAACACTGTGCCTCGTCATTTTCGCAAGAGATATGAGCATATCAAGGACTCTAAAGTCTTTCTCTAAAACAACTTTTTTAAACCTTTTTTTACAGTTTGTTTTCCTATAGAATACTCTTTATGAGGTTATCTGCTTACCTTCATTGTATCCTATATTTAATTCCTGACATTTATAGGAAAAGAATGATCACTAATCAGCTTATATGATTTTATTGTTTTAAGCTCTCTTGGCATTTTGCCTAGACCTCTGCTTATTTGGAATAGGCAAGTGAATAACTGCAGGAGTATCTATTTACCTAGTATAGACAGCTGAGGCCTGGAAGAGAGGTAGTATTAAGGGATCTCTGAGACAGACCCTATTATGTTGGACATAGTTTGGATTTCTAGGTACCAATTGCTAATCATCCTGACTGGTGTTCAGTCATAAGGCACTGAAAAGCAATAGTTAGTTTCTAGTTAGCAAACATATTAAAGAATCAATAATCTAGTTATTCCTGGAATGTATGCTTATAAAATACAACTTCATAATCAGTTACACTAATATATTTAGATTTTTAGCCATCTAAAACCTAATTTATCAACACCTTGTTATCTTAAACACTTTATACAGAAGAGTCATAAATCCTTGTTTAAAAGGCTTTAATTTACCATTTTATTAAGTTTCCATGATTTCCTTCATTGACTTTAAAAGGGAGTAAAGGGTTGACTTGATTTCATTAGGCACACAAATACATAAATTAAACTCAGGTGAAAGGAGCACACTGTCCTCTAACTCTTAATAGCACAGTAAATTGAGGACAGAGACACTTCTTTAGGCCAGGCTGTCTAGGGCAGGAGATTACTCTTGGGGAGGAGATTTTTGAATCCTCTTTTGCTCTGTGTCCTGATATTTGCTGTTTCCTAAAGAACTTGATTATGAGTAGTAATATTGATATAACTAACAAATTTTAGCTTTTATTTAGTTCAAAGGACTAAATATTCAGAGAAACAAATAAAATGTAAAATAGAAAATGTTAGTACAATTTGAGACATAGTTGTGGGAGGTAAGATGCAAATGGGTGAGTCTTTGGGAAATAAAGGAAGACATTTTTGAGGAGGTGACTTGTTAGGTTCCCCTTGAAGATTGTTTAAAGTTTGAACTTTGAAAGATGAGGGAAAGGGCATCCGTGCAGATCAAATAAAGCATTCAAAAGTACCAAGGAAAGAATGCTTGGTGCATATGCATATGGGGAGAAAGTTGATTTGACCTCTTTGCTGCTTTACAATGAGGCCTTCCCTCTACAATGAATAACCTACATCAGCCTAGCTGAGACTAGACAGTATTGTATTTATGAAATCTGAGAGATGTGATACTGTATACATAAAGAATTTTATTCAGCTGTAAGTTATAGAAGCCTGGAAAACAGCTTAAATGAATTTATTTTTCTCATGTGATAGTCTTACTGGGCAGCCTCGTGCTGTTCCAGATCAGTTGGTGGGGTTCTGTTGTTCACCACCTAGAGGCGTAACTCTGGAGACAGGAGTTTGGTGAAAAGGAAAGCAGTTGCTTATGTAAAAGTTACATACTTTTGGAACAGTGATAGGTTTCTGCCTCAGATTCCTGCTCATTCCCTTTAAAATACCTGAAGACAAACAGCCCTGCTACTCACTGCCAGTCCAAGAGTGTACCTGAAATCCCTTTTCCCACTCCTAAAAGTACCATCCTTTATGAAATGCAGATAACTGCAGCAGGATTATCCAAGCGGCTTGTTAGGTTCCTGGTCTCAGTTCAGCTAGTGCTGCCACTTTCTGTGTGGGAGGGGTGCAGGGCCTTGGTGCCCAGCCATGCAGTCTCCTAGAAACCCTCTGATCTCAGGAACTCAGGCTCCAGGTTAGCCAGGGGAGGGGAAAGAGAGCACAAATCTCTGGCATTCCATGCATCTTGGCACATTCCGTTTTAAAGGCTTGGCCCAGAAATCCCTGTACTATGGAACATCCATAGCTTTTTAACCATTGCACACTAATATCTGCCATGTTTGCCTTTGCCCTTCTTCTGGTTGCATTTTGCGCTCCAGTGGGGTAGAAGTCTTAATCCAAGCCAGCTCTGTACGAGTTCCCTCCTCCTGAGTCAGAAGCTGCTCAGCTGCCTCGGCAGTCTCCCTTCTCAGGGGGCCCTTCTCTTTGCAAGGGAATCTTCAGTTCCACATTAGGGTTTTCTCCCCACCCATGCCTTCTCCTGGTGAACTTGCCTGACCCCTTTCTTATAGTAGGACGCTTAGAAGAGGAGCCTAGAGATAATAACAGCCATTCCACAATGCTTTGGGGGGTGGCAGCTGCTTCCGTTTTCCTTTCAACTATCAATCTGGACTTTCTTCCTAATGGTCTCATGGTGGCTGCTTCATTTTGGGTATTATGCCACATTTCAGACCAAAAAAAGGATTGCCTGGAATCTCATATTTGCCTCTGCATTTGGTCTGTTTCAGTACCACCTGTCATAAGCCTCTGGAAAACTTCACTGTACACGTGTGAGAATACAAGAATGAAAAAGGCAAATAAAGTCTTAGTACTTTATGATAAAAATTTTGACTTTGCATCCCCCTCGAAGTGTCTCAGGCACCTGCGTAGGTTTCTAGAGCGTATTTTGAGAACAGTTGCTATTGATAAGTGGTTGACGAACTATGGCCTGTGAGCCAAATGCAGCCCTGAGATAAGAAGAATGGTTGTTACATTTTTAATAACAGCTTTATTGATATATAAGTCACATATAAATGTAATTTACCCATTTAAAGTATAAATTTCAGTGGTTTTAAGTACATTCATAGTGTTTTGCAACCATCGTCTTAATTTTAGAACATTGTCATCACCCCCAAAAGTATAGCCATACTTGTTAGCTATTATTCTTCATTTCTTTCTTAACCCCTCTAACTGTTGGCAACTACTAACGTACTTTCTGTGTCTGTACATTTGCCTGCTGTGGACATTTCAAGTAAATAAATGATAAACATGGTAATTTTTGAGGGAAATAAATATTGCTCTAGTTTATCAATTTAAAAGCAGTATAATGTAACACTTTAGGAACTTCTCATTGAGTTCTTTACCATTAACTGCATAATTGGGTTTATGGTTTCTTTCAGCAGTTATTATTAATTGATTAATGAATCATTGATTCAGTGATTGTGCAAGTATTCCATGGGGCATATGGTTTGGCTCAAATTACTAATGAAGAAAATATCAATTTAAAGTAACCCAGAAATGGAAATGAATGACTTGAATTGCAAAGCCCTCAATCTTTCTTTTTCTGCATGATTATTCATTCAAGTGAATGCAAGATTTAATACATTCCTTCCTTTGAAGAAATACCAGTAACTTACCAGTTACTACCAGTAAAATACCAGTTTAATCACCTTACATGTTTTTTAATCTTACTTTCATTTTTACGACTTTTAATTTAGAGTTTTTGAAAATGAAATTTGAAAAGCCTCAAATTGGTTTTAAATTTTTTCTTTTCATTATCTTCTAGGAGTCAGTGAGTTATATAGCAAATCAGTAAGAGGAAATATTTTGTATCTGTCAAGATGGGTTACAGTCCTGATGTTTGCACTGTTCTTACTTTCACCTTGTGGAAGACATTTCCACTACCAGTGAATTAGCAGTTTTACAATGATGAGTGGGAATCTTGCTACTAATTATGTTGTTGGTTAAATCAGACTTTTTGTAAACTGGTTATTTTTATATGTTTGCTTGTATATATATATTACTTTTGTAAGTGTCCTAAGGGCAGGGATCTTTTTCTGATGTATGCAGAGCACCTAAAACAATATCTAGTACTCAATAAAAATTTAGCAAATGAATGGACTCCAGAACTTTAGAAAAAGATTTAAGGAAAGTTAAGGAGTGTGATCATATATACAATATGCCAAGAGAAAATAAATATTGGAAAATATGGATAGCAAAGTAAGATAGTACCAAGAATGAGATTAGAATATAGATTACATACATGAAATTCTATGGACTTCCCAGAGAAGGTTGATAGATTTAGTTCTGTGATTTCCAATTGTACAGTATTCTGTATCATAAAGATAAGAGGCATTTAGATTTCCTGTCTCTTAATGCATTCTTGACTTGGCCACTCTCCTTTCAAATACTTGACATTGATTACAAAGAGTCTGAGGACTAGATGTATGTCTCCAGTACAAACCTGTCATCACCGCTGGAAAAAGAGCTCACACTATATACCTTCCAGATGATGAACTAAAGACAACAGATTTATAGAGAAGGACGACTGAATATTATCTTTTGCTGGGATTTTATTTTATCTTTTGATCATTGAGAGATCCAAACTTTCATGCTTGTTCTTGGTGGGTCTTTCCATTCACACATTTTCAGTAATAAGTTCTGATCATAAAATTATAATTTCAATATCGTCAAAGAGATTAGAAAAATTAGGTAATGATAAAAATAGCTAATATTTTTATAAAGCATTTTATTAAATTATTTGTGTTTTCAAAATCTTAAAACTATAGAGGCCAGAAAGTATGACCACAGGCCTAATATTTTCTTAGTATATGACTACCTCTTTAGTATTTAAACATCTGAAGATTACATGTAAAGCATTTAGATATTAAGATGACCTACCAGTCTTTCCCGTGTTCACTTTCCTTCTCAGCCACCTGGCCTCCATACCAGTTCTGTATAACTCACGGGGAATGCTCTTATCCCATTTTTTGCACCTCAACTTTGTTCTTACCTCAGATAGCCTCATAATTGCCTTCTGCATCTTTTTAAGGGACTCAAATGTCATATTCTCAGTGAGACCATTCCTCGTCACCCTACCTAAAACTGTACACACATACCTTCCCCTCTCCCCAACACATACATTGTCCCTCTTTCACTTTTATCTTTTTTCTGCCACTAGCTTATACATTTTACTTATTTATCATATTAGGTGTCACTCTCCTGTTATTATGTTAACTATGAGGGTATGCATTCGTGTCTGTTTGGCTCACTACTGTATCTGCAGTGCCTAGAACACCTGGAACACAGAGAAGTTTCAATGAATGAATTTCCACCCTTTTTTGAGAATTTTGTTAGCACTGAGCTTGGTTTCATTCCTATGTGGGCACTATCATCTGGGATACGCAATAGGAATGGAAAAGAACTCTCCAGTTCATGCTTCTCAAGGACTTTCTTAGAAATGCAGAGTCTTGGGTGCCATGCCCGTACTATTGCTTCAGGATGTGCACTTAAACAGAGGGATTCCTTTATGTGCATTAAAATTTGAGAAGTAGTACATGACTGTACCACTGCCTATATCTGGCCTGCCTTGCTTATTTATATTATTCACTTGGCTTTTGAGCATTTCAATGGGTGACCCTGGTATAGAAAATAATGCTGTGATTTTTATGTGTGAGAGAGTTGACACAGTAATAATTGATTTTGTTTATAATAAAGAGATTGGAATAAAATCTTATTATTACATGATATTGGGTTATGAGGATAATACTTGTGTTCTAGACTTTTCACATAAGGGAAATGTGGGCTGGTTTCAAGCAATGTGTTTCGACCAGCAGTATATCTACATTTTAGTGAAGTGCTTTACAACAGTTTCACTGTGTTTGTCTAGTGCGTACTGCCTTGTTTGGCACCAATACATAGTTTTGGAAAATGTGGTACTTTAAAGAATGTATATCTATTACTTTTCTCATCAGAGAGTAATAGTTCCAAGGGAACTGTTCCAGTGAGTCCTATGAATTCTTCTCTGCACATATGTCATTCATCCCTGGAGAATAGTAGAGCCTTTGAGACTGATTGTGGTCAGGTCTGTTGTACGAACTCTGCTTGCTTCAAATCCTTGGGGAAATTTTAGATAAGAAACTATTTTATATAAAAAAAATAGAAACATATTTTATATGGAGCAATGTTCACATAAAAAAGAAATTGGGGCAACATTTGAAGTTGTGTGTCCTCCCTTAACCTCTCCCTAAAAATTCTCAGTTACTGAAATAAGAACAGCAAAGGGTCAGTGGCGGAGTAGGTAAATGCTGTGTTCACCTCCACCGCTGACCACATCAACATTACCACTAAATTACAGAACAACCATCATTGAGGACCGCCTGAACACTAGTTTAACAGAATCCCCATAACTATGAATATGAAGAAGAAGCCACACGGAGACTGGTTTATGTATTCATTTCTCCACCTGTCCGTTCATCCATTAATTCACCCTACTTTTTACCCATTTCAAAGTTCTTCACCTATATATCATGTGTTTGTTTTAAAAATGTTAGATCAAACTATTCACAATGAAGTGCACAGATATTAAATATGCCTTTGATGAGTTTGACAAATGTTTACACCCCTGTAATCCAAACCTCTATGGAGATACAGATTATTACTCTGTGCTCTTTTCCATCCTCTCCTATAGTTCCCCAGAGGTAGCTGCCGTTCTTATTTTTTATCATATGTAAAAAATGTATCTTCATTTAAATGGAGTCGAGTAATACATATTTTTTTGTGTCTGACTCCCTTTACTTTTAACATAATGTCATGGGGATTTATTTATGTTATTGCATGGATCAGCATTTGTCTCTTTTTACTGCTGAGTAATAGTCCATTGTATGAATAATCTTTCTTCTGTTGGTGGACACCTGAACTACTTGCAGTTTTTGGGTATTCTAATAAAGCTTCCATAAATGCTTTTGTACAAAAAAATGTCATTGAGGTCCTTTCCAAGCACCAGTTTTTTTTTCTTAGCTTTCCAACTTTACAAATGTGATTTGGGTATTCTCATGTACACCTTTACAAATATTGAGTTCAGACAAAATGAATAGACTCATGTAGAGAAGATGGACAGTAGCCAAGAGTAACAGGGAGCTCTTGCCTCAAGTGCAGAATGTGCTGTGGGAGAGACTTGGAGTTTGTCAGGATCCCTGTGTGAACATCCCATTTCCCTTCTCCTTCAAACTGTCCACCTGTCTGGACTGTCCTTGTGGTGCTCTTTATCTCTTGGGGAGAAATATAGTTCAACAGTTAGTCAGGGGTGTCAATCTTATTTTTACCAGGGCCACATCAGTCTCGTGGTTGCCTTCAAAGGGCTGAATATAATTTCAACTCATTAGCAGTTAAGGAGTAGTTACATTTATACAGTCCTAAAATTATTTCAGCCCTTTGAAGGCAACTTTGAGGCTGATGTGGCCCCCAGTGAAAGTGAGTTTGACACCGCTGAGTTAGATAAAATGCATGCAATATGTTTTATAATAGATGTTTGACCAGGACAAGATTAAAATCCTGAAATGATCTGAAGCATGGAAAGTAGTATTTTATGCTGCCTCCTCTACATCCCATCTAATTTAAAAAGACACAAAATTTAAAATCATGCTTAAATTTAAGTAGTTTCTTTAAAATATTTATGTGAAATATTTTTAGGTCAAAATTCTAAATAACTTTAATGTAGATAAACTTTTTTCTTTTGGGGTAGCATGTGGAGCCCCAAACATATATATTTTTTCAGCTTGTTATACGATTCAGCACAGGGTCAGCCTCACATCCTGCCAGGATACAATTCAATAATCCTGTGTAATAAACTGATGCTTCACACAAGTCTTTAGAATGAGCAAGTATTTGCCAGTTTTATAAAATTTGCCACTTATGTTGTATGGAGAGATTGAACTGAATTTAAGGTGTAATTTGTAGTCTGATCTCCCTTCATCATTGATGCAGTTCTTGGAAATCACTAATATTTTGGACAATTTGTAGTGAGTTTTTGCTAGAAAAGTAATTAATCTTCTTTTGCATGCCTCTTAGTTGAGGTGCTAGGAAACAGCAAAATCCCCAACCAAAGATTACCAATAGGTGGTGAGAAAGAATATGAGGCTATCAGAGGCAGGACTAGTAGATAAATTAGTCGTCAGCTGAGTAATTACATAAGGGTTTTAATTTATTTTACTGTAGTTGAAAAATATCTGATTAGGGTCAGGTGAGTCAGTGGGGAGGTTAGGTGGTGAGACTGAGACAGAGAGAGGGAAGAATCCAAAAAGTGATGGCCAAACTAAATTTAAATTAATATTTATTAGAATATTGATTAGATTTAATTTGTCTTGAAGAAGATTGAACTTTAACAAAATGCTTTACATTCTTAAACATTGACAATAAAATATTTTTTTTACAGTTATGGTAAATGTGTCAAAAAAATCTCTGCCTTCTTATTTCCTTTGGTTTAAAAAAAAATGACATAGCCAGCTAATCTGTCTTGTATAATTATCCTCATAAATCTCTGAAGTGTGCTTCTCTCCCAAAACATTATTGGCATTGATCCTGGTACACAGTCATCACACCAGTAATTACAGCTGTTAACTGGAATATAGTCATCAGGATTTACTAGACTCTATTATGAATGCATAAATCATTTAATAAAATGGTGAGTGTATACATTACTTGTCATTTTGTTTGTTAGGCATTCTCTGCAGGTATTCTACTACATGAAAGTTAAAGCAGTCTGAGACTTACTTGGTGGACTGTGCTTGTTGTTAATAGAAAGCAGCATGTGTGCATCCTGCAAACCCATTTCCTTATTTAAAGTGGGCATCCTTCCTTTACTGAGATGTGCTTCCTCTTTCATTACAGAACCGAAGACCAAGCCTTTGTAAACCCTTAAAGGCACATCCCTTCCAAGTGACCTTTTGTACTGAGCTACTAAGATGTATTGTTTAGTCCACTCTGAGTTACATGGGGTGTCTTAGGAATTTTTGTCTTGGTTAATTAAATTTGAAAAGGTGTTATTTTTCCTATTTAAAAATATAAATGAAAGTCCAGTCAAATTGATTTGAGAGTCTGGTACATGAAATCATTGCAAAGGATAAACTATTTAGGATTAAAAAATAATATATGTACCTTTTCTCCAGTAAGAACTTGGAATGTCTTTAAGTTACCCTTTATCTGTGCTTCTTTCCACTTACAAGTGTGTTTTACATCCATGGCAATGCTGAACAAATTCATCCTCATTAACTATACTAAATAGAATGAGAGCCTGCTTTAATAAACATATTCCTTTTATACTTAAATATATTTGTTAAAGAAAGCTAAAATTGAGATTTATAGCAGAGCCTACGAAACTATGTGAGATTCTGTTTTACTGGTTAGACTTATTTCTAAGCCCTTTATAGGAGCTTTCAGAGTGTTTTTTCTTTCAAAAAATAAATTTTTCCTTAACCATTTGAAAAAAATTTTTAATCTTTGTCAAAGTAGTATAGACACTAGAAATTGTTTGAATCTGAAAGTGTAGAAGAAAAGGACTCTGCAGTGGTCATAAGTTCATTAGTTGTATCACTATAGAAAGCCAATTTGATTATTCAAGTAATTTCCTGAAGTTCCTCCTTTTCATGTCTAAGTCTATTTTTAACAAAAAGAACTTTCATAAACTTTATGAAGCATACATTTATGACTTGTTAAATCTGTGGTATGACATCCATTTACCTTATTTTCCAATAACTATCATGTATTTTGTTGTCTTCATCCTGATTTGTTTACAGTTGATTCTGGAAGAATTCTGTAGTTTATTTGCCAGCCAGATATCAGTCAATTCTAGTTGTGATTTATGGTAATATGCCAAATATACTTACTATGTTGGGCATTCCTGTTCTCATCCAGACCCTAACACTTTTCTCTTGGACTTTATTTTTCTTTTAAGATTAACTCTCTCTGTGTCTGCATATCTTATGTATCCAAATAAGGCCATCTTTTTTAATTTTTAAGAAAACATCACCTAAGTTTCCTTTTGAGCATACTAGAAATCAAAGGAGAAGAAGAAAGACTAAATTCTGTACCTCAGAGCTTTCTACCTGCTAATCTCCCCATATTGGACTGCCTTTTTCCCCTCCTTATTTGTTCTCCCCACACAGTTGAGCTGACCTAAACTCCTTGCTCATCATGGGCTCACTCCTGCCCAGCCTTGCCCACTGCCTGTGCCCTCCTCATGAACACTGCTCTTCTCTCCAGTAAGTCAGAAGGCTTCAACTTTAAAAGGACCAATAAGGATCACCTCATGAAGCCATTTTAGACTAATTTCTCTTGACTTATACTGTATTCTCTGGCTTCAGCTCCTAGTTTACCCTGGTATTTTTATTTATATTCATGTTAATATGTATTCCATTGTTCCTGGGGTTATTTAACATTGGTCAATTTTTCTTTGATCTTATTGTCTTATTTCTTATATGGTCCATATTCACTGGAAAAATTATTTCCTGTGTCTCATTTTCTGTGTCTTGATTACATTTCAAAATTAGTACAAAGATCCTTCATAGACCACATTTAATAAACTAGTGAAGATATAACATCCATTTTATAAAATAACTAATTTAGATTTGGTTAATATGCACTAACATCTTACTTAATCTGGTGGCTAAGTAGTTGACTGCCTCATTCACCAACAAAGGTGCCCTAGGGAGTTCACTCGGCAACATATTCATATGCATTATCAAAATCATTTCTTCTGAAGGATTCCTGGGAAATACTGAGAGTGCATCTGAGCACTTTAGCAATGTTAATGTTTACATTAAACATTTTGCTGATAATGTGCACAAATGTATAAAGCACAAAGCCAGCAATATAGAATATAAAAATGAGCATTTCAGGTGCTCATGGTTTTGTATATTCTCATTTACCAAGCAAGTGGCGTATGTATTAACATTAAACCTTTTTTATGTTTCACATATAAATTGAAAAGTTCTTTCTGCATGATTTTTTTTAGATTTGTTATTGTCCTTATTTTCCATTTCGTAAACCCATGATGCATACTGAAAATATTTGTATTAGGGCTAGACAAGTGTTGCCAGCAATCAGCAAAGGAACAAGTGGAGCGTAGTGAATGTGGAGTGAAGGTGTGTCCTTGGGAACCAAGGCCTTCTGAGTTTGATATGAGAGAAGTTGGGAGAACCACCTAGCTAGAAAGCCCAGGGTGTGTAATTGTACAGGACCATGTGGTGATCCTTAGACCTCCCTTTGCCTTTTGACACTGTTTTTGTTTGGTAGCTAAATGGTGCTAATTAAACTTAAAGTCATTGTTCTGAGGGTTACACTTACATTAAAAAAATAGTAAAATGAACATTTGAGCAAAATGTGCAAAACAGTTTTAAAATTAATTGTATAAATTATTTTATGTCAGAAAACTGAGGACTATGTAGCAGCTTAAAATCTTCTAAAAATTTTTTAAAAGTAACATCTTTGAGTAAGGGAGACCTGGTAATTTAACATGTGACTAGTGAAATCTTCATTAGAAATCATCTTCTATCTTAGAAATATTTTCTATACTTCTCCTTAGCTACTGATTCAGAACCAGTTATTCAAGTGAACGTTATTTTTCTATGTAGCTTTGTTAGGATCAGGAACAAACTTGCCCATTTTTTTTTTATTTTGCATTTTCCAAATACTGGAGCTTGAAACTTGTTTTAGATTGTCAGAAAACATCTTGACCTGGCTACAGGCTGCTTGGAGTGCACTTTCATTTATTCTGAATGATCATTTATTTATTAATTTATAGATCCATAGGCTAAACTACAAGGGTAGCTTGTACACAGGCTAACTTATACAAGTACTTTGAGCCAGCAGAGTCATTTTTTATGCAGTGTGTTTGTTGAATTTACATGGCTAATAACAGTAGGTATATAGTTAAGTAAAAACTTGATTTGAAAAATTTGCAAGTACAAAAAGAAATTCTCATTTGTGTGTATGTGCCTGGGCATACACACACTTTAAGAATTTTAAGTATTTTTAGTAGGCTTTAAGCTCCATTTTATCCCAGCCATTTAATAGGCATTCATTAAATATTTATCACACACACACACACACACACACACACTCTTGTCAGATTTACAGAGCTAATAGTTTATTTTGTAATTCTTCCAGTACATGAAAGCAAATTATATTTCTTTTTCAAAATCAAAACAAAAATCAATTTTAATACATTCTGCTTTATTTGGGTACTTTTTCTGTTTCTTCTTCCATTGAATTAAGTCACTTATTTGTATTTTTTCCTAAATGATCATATTGAAGATTGTAATATTTCTACAAAGTATTAAAATCCCTCACTATCGTGATTTTTTCTATTTTTCCTTTTCATGATTGTCATATCTTTTGGTAGATGATGTTACCATTATGTACTGTACCTCATTATTTTTGATTGAAAGCAAAAATTGGTTAATATTACTGAATCAATTTTCTTTCTGTAAGCACTTATCTGGGATTTCATTTTCTATTCCTTAATCTTCAATCATAGTGTGTCCTTTTGCTTTCAGTATATATTTATAAAAATAATTAGGCATTCCTTTTCTGTAACATCAATTTTATTATCACTTTATAGGGAATTTAATGTTTATATTTATTTTTATTACTGATATATAGGTGCTTCTATCCTGTTAATGTGGTCCTTTTTGCTTGCATTTGGTTAGTTTGATTTTTTTTTTTCTTAATACCTTTTTCCTCAGCTACTGGCTCAGAAGTTATACTTTACATTGGTATTCTTTTTGCTGTTATGTTTAATTTTAAGACCCATACTTTATGAAGTTTAAATCTAATTAATAGTCCTCACTGCCTACTCAGAACACTTAAACTCTGATCTGCTGCCCCCATGCTTCAGTTTATTGTCCAATAATTTAATTCTGCCCTGCTTACATATCCTTCAAATTAATCATTCTTACTGTTTTTAAATATAGTTTGTAATTGTTTAATTTATCCATGTTTACCAATTTGTTTCTCACCCTTCTTCCATCCTGTTCTGCTTTTTGAGTTTAATTTTCTTCTTGTCAAAATAGGTCCTTTTGTGGTAGTTTCAGTGAAAGTGTGTGAGTTATAAACTGCCTACCTTTCTCTGAAAATATCTCAATTTTCCCTGTACCCTTGAGTGCTAATTTGGCCAGTTTTTAAACAGTTTTGTCTATTATTTACCCTACTGACTTATGCCTTTTTTTTACTAATACGGAATTTCTGTTTAGTGCTTTCTTCAAGTCCACTTTTTTTTTATACTCACCTGATGACATTTTTTTCATTGCTTTTAGTGGGGTGGTGGGGCATGGGTAGAGAAACATTGGTTGGTTTCCTTCTAGTGTAAGCCCCAACTGGGGATCAAACTTGCATCCTGGGTATGTGCCCTGATGGGAATTGAGACTGTGACCTTCTGGTCGGTAGGATGTCGCTCCAATCAACTGAGCCACACTGACCAGGGCCAAGTCCATTTTTTCTTTGTACCTTTACTTCTTTATTTTACCTCTTTGAATATTTCCAATATTCTCTTATTTTTCTTCTTGGATTGAAAATTCTTTTGTGTGTTGCAGCTCTGCTTTCTCTTGAATGTTTGTGTACCCTGTGCTGTATAAGGGTCTCTGAAGAGGGGTTTCACATTTGCTTCTGCCAGTGTTTCATTTTACCATTGTCAACAAAATTTTTATGTTTTGAATTCTGAAAATTATAGCACAGAAGTCTGTTTATCCAACAAATAGTTATCATGAGAATGGGACAGAAGTCCTGTTTTTTTGTAGTGTGTAACCATACTAATTAATGCTAATTAAAAGAGGTTCAATAAATATAAAAATGACAGGGGAACCTTTATTCTAAAGTCCAAACAAAAATGAATCTAACTTGATAGCACAAGTACATATTTAGGTAGCTGCTACTGTTTGAAATGTTACTATATTTACCTCTATGTTTGAATATAGTTTTAAATATAATTTAAAATGAAATTCAAGTTGGCTATTTGAAAAATGCCTAAAACACCTCTGGGAATACAGTTGGACAATTATTCACCTATATTCTGGGGTCTACATTAATATTGCCTGACATAGTTTGCTAATTAAGCTCAAGATTGTGTATGTAAGAAAATAAATTATAGAAGTGAATTATAAATAATTTTTTAAATATTCAAATTATATGTTGAGAACATGTAGTTCTTAGGAGATAAGTGCCTGAATCGTGTTGTTATTCCTCAGAATGAAAGCTGGTTGGAGTTTGGGGGATTCACTTAGTGTATTCTAAAGCTTCAAAATTATTTATCTGCGATGCTTTGTGACTGATTCCAAAATTATTTACATATGAAGTAAATCCTTATCTTATTTTGGAAACCTATTCTCATGAATAATCAAATATACGGTGAGAATCAGAAATACATATGTCAGTCTAGAGTGTTTCTGTGCACCAGCACCTATGGTAGTCACATACCTGTATTTTGTCATGTATAATGCACACCCATAGCACTACTTATGTATAATGTACATTCTTATTTTTCCCTAAAAAATTTAGGTAAAAAATGTGCATTATACATGGCAAAATATGGTAATAACAAATATTGTGTAGATGAGAAGCTGTTTTATACTTTGTTAAATGTGGTTGTGATTTTCATTTATAATCTGCATAATTGCTAGTAGATTTAATAAGTGATCTCATTTGTGATTTCTCCCCTCCTTTTAAAATTTAAATTTAAAAATTTTGAAGCTCTATATTGTTTTAAATAATGTATGCCATCAGTATACTTTTTAATTTATATTACAAATCTCAAAAAATACAAAGGAATAACAGAAAAGTGCCACAAAAATTCTCACTTGGCTTTCAGAACATGAGTTTCTGTCAGTTAGGGGTGAGAAGCTATTCTTTTCATCCACCTGTTTACATTGAGTACCTTGAAGGCTTGCCATGCATGATCTGGCTGATCTCTGCCCCACCAAACTATGGCATTAAAAGAACTTTCTTCCCCGTGACACCATTAAAGTTTTAGAGGAAAACATTGGCAAGACAATCTCAGATATTTCATGCAGCACCTTTTTTACTGATATGTCCCTTAGAGCAAGGGACATAAAGGAAAAAGAATAAACAAATGGGATCTGATCAAGGTTAAAAACTTTTGCACGGCTAAAGAAAACAGTATTACGGGACTTCTGCCAAGATGGAGGTATAGGTGGAAACATTGTGCCTTCTCGCACAACCAAGTTTAAAGACAACAAAGTTTTAGTAACAAAAAAACACAGCCAAAACACAGAAAATTGAAATATACGACAGTCTGACAACAACGGACCTTTCAGCCACACCAGTAAGAGGGGCAGAGCCAACAGGGCAGAGCGGGGTTGGACAGGAAAGATCCCCGGACCCAGGCGTACAGACAGCCATGGGTGGATCCCAGGTGTGGGGTAGCAACGGGCAGACCCAGGTAGGGCGCAAGGCAGCAGACTGACCACCATCACACATTCGCGCACAGATAAACCAGCGAAGGAGCAAGCAGCAAGACAGATTGCTTAGGCCCCAGTGGTGGGAAGCAGCAGAGGGGACTGCTATTGCCCCTCTTTGACCCCACCCCCACATACAGCTTCACAAACCAGCGACCTGGGTGGCCCAGCCCTGGTGAACACCGAAGGCTCCTCTCCTCATACATAACAGGCGCAAACAGAGCAAAACATGGCTCAAGAAGAACTCAAAGCCCCAGAGCCAATAACTCTAAGTGATGAAGAAATAGCTAAACTTTCAGATGCACAGTTCAAAACACTGGTGATCAGGATGCTCACAGAACTGGTTGATTTTAGTCACAAATTAGAGGAACATATGAAGGCTAAACTAATTGAAATGAAGGGAAATGCACAGGAAAACAATAGTAATGGAGAGGAAACTGGGACTCAAATCAAGGGAATGGACCAAAAGGAGGAAAAAATTGACCAAACAGAAAAGGATGAAGACACAAGAATTAGAAAAAATGAGGAGAGGCTTAGGAACCTCCAGGACACCTTTAAACGCTCCAACATCCAAATTATAGGGGTACCAGAAGGGGAAGAGGAACAGCCATGAGTGGAAAATTCATTTGAACAAATAAGTAAGGAGAACTTCCCCAATCTGGCAAAGGAAATAGACTTCTAGGAAATCCAGGAAGCTCAGAAAGTCCCAAAAAAGATGGACCCAAGAAGGAACACATCAAGGCACATCATAATTTCATTAGCCAAGATTCAAATGAAGGAGAGAATCCTAGAGGCAGCGAGAGCGAAGGGGACAGTCACCTACAAAGGAGCTCCCATCAGACTGTCAGCGGATTTCTCAAAAGGAAAGAAGGGGCTGGAAAGAAGTATTCCAACTCATGAAATCTAAAGACTTACATCCAAGATTGCTCTATCCAGCAAAGCTTTCATTTAGAATGGAAGGGCAGATAAAGTGCTTCTCAGATAAGATCAAGTTCAAGGAGTTCATCATCACCGAGCCCTTATTGTATGAAATTTAAAGGGACTTATCTAAGAAAAAGAAGACAAAATATATAAACAGTGAAAGGACAGCAAACTCACAGTTATTAAGAACCACACCTAAAACAAAAGCAAACTAAGAGGACAGCAAGATCAGGAGCAGAACCATAGAAATGAAGATCACATGGAGGGTTAGCAACAGGGGAGTGGGAGAAGGAGAAGGGAGGAGAAGGTACAGAAAATAAGTAGCATAGATGGTAGGTAGAAAATAGGGAGGAGGGCAAGAATAGTATGGGAAATATAGAATCTAAAGACACGTGGTCATAAACTAAAGGGGGGAATGGTGGGGGAGGGGGTGTGCAGTTGGAGGGGAATGAATGGGGGGAATAGAACAACTGTAATGGCATAATCGATAAAATAAAATAAAATAAAAACAAAAAACAACAACAAAAAGAAAATAGTATTAAAATAAAAAGAGATCCTACTGTATGGGAAAACATATTTGCCAATGATACCTCAGACAAGGGTTTAATCTCCAAAATATACAAAAAACTTACAGGACTCCACTCTAAGAAGACAAGCAACCCAATTAAAAAGTGGGCAAAGGACTCGAACAGACATTTTTCCAAGGAGGACCTGCAGAGGATCCAGAGACACATGAAAAGATGCTCAATATCACTAGCTATCAGAGAGATGCAAATTAAAACCATAGTGAGATACCACCTCACACCATTGAGAATGGCCATGATAAACAAAGCAACAGACAAGTGTTGGAGAGGTTGTGGAGAAGAGGGGACCCTAATCTATTGTTGGTGGGATTGCAGACTGGTACAACCACTGTGGAAAACAGTATGGAATTTCCTCAGAAAACTAAAAATGGACCTGCCTTTGACCCAGCAATTCCACTGCTGGGATTATATCCTAAGAACCCTAAAACACCAATCCAAAAGAACCTATGCACCCCAATGTTCATAGCAGCACAATTTACAATAGCCAAGAGAATGGATCAAAAAACTATGGTACATTTACACAATGGAATTCTTTGCAGCAGAAAGAAAGAAGGAGCTCCTATGCTTTGCAACAGCTTGGATGGAACTGGAAAGCATTATGCTGAGTGAAATAAGCCAGGTAATGAAAGACAAATACCATATGATCTCACCTTGAACAGGAAGCTAAACAACAAAACAAATAAGCAAGCAAAATAAAAACAAAGACACTGAAATAGAGAACAGGGGGACAGTGACCAGAGGGGAGAGGGGAGGGAATTTCAGGGGAAATAGGGGAGGGATTTAGAGGAACAAGTATAAAGGACATGAGGACAACAACTAAGAGAGGTGGAAATGGGAGGGAGGTGGGGAGCACTGGGGGTGGACTGGGATGGGAATAAAAGAAAACTGCACTTGAACAATAATTAAATTTAAAATATTAAAAAAAAAAAACCTTTGTTCTACTTCAGTTTCTTTTGACCCTGTTCCCTGTCCTTTTGGTATTGCATCTTCCTGGTTTGTGTATAGCTTACAAGTGTTGCCTCTGCCAAATTTTCATACTCTTCTGCCTTGCTAGGCTTAGGGAGCCTGTCAGACCACAAAATAAATGTGAAGTTCGGGTTTCAATGAAAAGCATTCATTTCCTCATCCTCAAGTCCAGCTTTTCTCATCTTTTGACTTAATAAGATTACACAAAGGCCATTTGATGTTGGGCTGGCTGTGTTAGCAATTTAATGATGTCGAGAAAGACATAGGGGCCAAGCCTTAATGAGACTCATTTTACGACCTCTGAATCAAGAGGATAGATACAGCTGAGGAATTCTGGCTCCTTGCCACCCTACCAGCTGAGTGGTATGTGCATTATTAGCATTACCTTACAGCCTCAGTGGAACTCCAGATTGAGGCTGTGTGGTGTGATGTGGTGGGGAGCTGTTCCCTGAGTGGGCAGGGATGGGAACTTATGTGGTCCATCATCATAGTGAATGTGACTATGTTCTATTCTTCCAAGATGTTGGTACCTTTCAGTAGCTTATTATTTGGGACTATAATTTTAGGAATTTACGTTAAGATAAGATCAGAAGTCTAAAAGAGTCATAGATATTTTACTTATATTAATTTTGAGCTCTTTTTCTCCTTATACCTTTAATTCTTTATTTACTGTTTTTTGGACTTATCCTTTAAATGCTCACTGTTTGTCTCTTGTTTTTAGGAAAAAGGCACCTTGGTCTCTTAGCCTGCTAATTTAATGTTTTAATGATTTTGAGACCTCTACAGTTGGCATCTTAGCTGATGATCACTACGATTATTATTTCAGATATTCGGTAGTAATCCATTTGTTTTTGCTGTATTTCTAAATTTTCAGTTTGGTAGATAAAGAGGGGGTCAGTATTTGGGTCTTGTAGTAGCTGATTATAAATAGATTGGAAAATAGCAATGAGCTGGGATACTGCTTTACTCTAATGTCCTTTTCAAACACTTAAAAGCAAATGATTCATCAGATAGGCTCACTGAAAGCAGAAACCTGCCCATTTGTAGAATCTGACTCCTAATCAGGGTGAGGCAACAGGATGTTGAGTTCCTGCTCTGCACCTGATTAAAGCCAAATGCACAAGGAACATTTGGGCAAAGGAGGAAGCATAAGACCATCTCAGCTGGGGGCAGAAGAGCTACATGATTTAAAAACCTTCCAGGTTTGTTTTATTTTTCCAGATCTGCATAGTAGATAAACACATATTCAATCTCAGGCTTTACATTTTTAAAGTAATATTCCATCTATGATTTAAGGAAAACAAATATATCTACGTATGGTTCAAACAAAATTTCTTCTGAATGGATGTGTTATTTTCAGACAGTTTTGTTGTTATCTGAATTTGCAAAATTTCTATTTAGCATTTATTGCAGCTTTTCAAAGAGTCACTTACTTTTACTTATATTAAATATTGGTGATTTCCCACACTGATTTCTATTTTATTATTTTTCCCATTAGGGTGCTCTCTGATTATTTTGATTTTTAAATTTTATATTTACCTAAATTCATTATAGTATTTTCTCATGATTGTGAAAGCATTGAAAATGTGTTCTCTATAATTATTTTGTTGTTTTTACGAAGTAAACTTAAAATCTGCTTTCCTAAAAATAATTTTTAACAACATTCTGCTACTCTAAATGAAACGAAACTGATAAAATATTTAAAATTAAGATGTTTTATATTATTGTTATTTATAAATCTTATTTAGTATTCTGTATTTTATCTCTGATAATTGATATATAAATGTGTGTACATACATATAGTATTTATTCACCCTTAAATTATAACCTTTAGGCATATATAATAAGTGTGAACATGTCTAAATAATAATACTTTATTTATTTGTTTTTAGAAAGAGGGGCAGGAAGGAGAAAGAAAGGGAGAGAAACACCCATTGGTTGCTCTCATATTCTCCCTGAATTGGGCGTGGAACCCGCAACCCAGGCATGCGCCCTGACCGGGCATCTGATTGGTGACCTTTCCCTTTGCTGAATGACACCCAACTCAGTTTGGACTCACTGAGCCAAACCAGCGAGGGCCTGACAAATAATTTTTATGTATATTTATGTTATTCCCAAGGGTAATTTCAAAAATATTATTTTCTTGGGATAAATGTCATGAATGTGTATAGCATTGGTTAGATAAACTCCTAAGATCGGCAGTTTTTTAGACTTTTGCTAGTTTAAGATTGAGGTAAAACTTATAATTTAAAGTATCAAGAAGCAGATAAAAATATCACAAGAAAAGCGTTATCAGTATCTCTCTTGAGTAGATGCAAAAATATTGAACAAAATATTCACAGACTAAATCCAGCAAAGATAAAGAGGATTATATACCATGACCAAACAGGATTCAGTGTGGGAATGCAAAGTTGGTTTTAACTTACAATATTTGATTAATGTTATTTAGTATATACATAGAATAAAGAATAAATTCCACATAATCTTCTCAACTGAGAAAATTCTCAAACTGAGAAAAACATTTTATAAAATCCAACTCTTTTTTGTGATGAAAACACTTGACAGCCTAGGAATAGAACTTAACCTGAAAAAGGGCATCTACAATGAACCCACAGCAAACATACTCAATAGTAAAAGACTGTATGCTTTCCTGCTAAGATAAGAATAAGAAAACTTCTTGGACTCTCCACTGCTGTTTAGCATTGATAAGAGTGACTAGACAAGAAAAAGAAAGAACATATTGGAAAAGAAGTAAAACTATCTTTTTTTAGCAGTTAATATGATTTTAGATCGTCTATAGATAATTTTAAAGAAAACAAAAAATGACTAGACCTCAGGGAGTTCAGGGAGGATTCAGGATATAAGATTGATATACAGAAATCATTGGTATTTTTATACATTGTCAGTGGCCAGTAAGCACATGAAAACATTATGTATCAGGGTAATATGAATCAAAACTACATTGAAATGCCACTTTAAACCCACTAAAATGTAATAAAAATAGATAATACCAAGTGTTGCTGAGGATGTAGAGAAATTGGAACACTTATACACTGCTAGTGGTAATGTACAGAGGGGAATGTCTATTTTGTTTTTATTTCTGTTTTATTTTTAGTAACAGTATTTATGATATTTCAATTTTCTCTTATCATATTTTATTTATACAATAAATACAGTGTTACCAACAAGAATCGCCATGTTATACACTAAACCACTGACCTTATTCATTTTATACCCCAAAGTTTGTAGCTTTTTACCAACCTCTTCCTATTTTCCTCACCACCTCCCAGTCCCTGGCAACCACTTTTACTCTTTGTTTCTACAAATTTGAACTTTATTTAGGTTCCACATGTAGGGTGATAGCATGTAGTATTGTCTTTCTCTGTCTGACATATCTCACAAAGCACAGTGCCCCCAAATTCCACTCAAGTTGTTGAAAATGGCAGGGTTTCCTTCTATCTCAGAGTCAAATAATGTTTCATTGCGTTTCTATATGTATCTATGTCACATCTGCTTTATCCATTCATCTGTTGATGCATACTTAGGTTGTTTCCATGTCTTGGCTATACTGAGTAATACTGCAGTGAACATAGGAGTACAAATACCATTTTGAGATGCTGTTTCATTTCCTTAGGATATGTATACCCCAAAGTTTGATTGCTGGATCACATGGTAGTTTTATTTTTAAATTTTTTAAGGAACTGTAATACAGTTTTCCATAGTGGCTGCACTAGTTTATATTTTCACAGTGTACAGGGCTTGCCTCTTCTCCATGTTCTTGCTCACATTTGTTCTCTCTTTTCTTTTGATGACAGCAATTTTAAAGATATAAGGTAATAGCCTACAGTGGTTTTGATTTTCATTTTCTAATGACTTGTGATGTTAGTAACTTTTGTGTACCTCTTGGCCATTTATATGCTTTCTTTGGAAAAATGTTTACTAGTTTTTCTGCCCATTCTTTACTTGTATTGTTGTTGTTTGTTTTTTTGCTATTGAGTGGTGTGAATTCTTTGCATGTTTTGGATATTAACCACTTACCATATATATGATTGTGAATGTTTTCTTTCATTCTGTAAGTTGCCTTTCATTTTGTTGATAGTTTCCTTTGCTGTGCAGAAGCTTTTTAGTTTGCTATAGTCTCACATGTTTACTTCACTTTTGTGCCACTGCTTTTCAGATTAAATCCAAAAATCATTGCCAATAACAATGGCAAGGGTATTTTACCCCCTATGTTTTCTCTGAAGAATTTTACAGTTTCAGGTCTTCAATTCAAGTCTTCAATCCATTTTGTGTTGATTTTTGTGTATAGCGTAAGATAGGGGTCCAATTTTAATCTTTTGTATGTTGATAGTTTCCTTTGTACCTTACATTTTGTTCTTTGGATCTATGTGTCTATTTTTATGCCAGTACAATACTGATTTGGTTATTGTAGCTTTGCAATGTAGTTTGAAATCAGGAAGTGTGATGCTTCCAGCTTTGTTCTTGTTTCTCAGGATTGCTTTGGTTGTACTGGGTCTTTTGTCATTTTATTTATTTTTAGGGATTTTTTTCTATTTTTGTGAAAAATGCCATTGGAATTTAGAGAGCAATAGCTTTGAATTCTGTAGACTGATTTGGGTTTTATAGATATTTTAACAATATTAATTTTTCAAATTCATGAGCATGGAATATCCTTCAATTTATTTTTGTCATCTTCAGTTTTCTTCCTTAATGACTGTCTTGTAGTCTTTAATGCATAGATCATTCACCTCCTTTTTTAAAAGTATTCTTAAGTATTGTATTCTTTTTGATGCAATTTTAAATGGGATTATTTTCTTAATTTCTCTTTTTGATAGTTTGTTGTTAATACATAGGAATACAACTAGTAAGGAAATTGGTAAGATTGCAGAATAGAAAAATAATATATGAAAATAAGTTTTGTCATGCTGTTATTTCAAGAGATAAACCTTCGTATGCTAATTGACAGATTCCTCTTTCTAGTTTGATGTCTATATGTTGTCATTTATTTGGGTATGGCTTGTAATTTCTCTGATTTGAAATATCCTGCTCATGATTTTGTTTTTCTGTTTGTCCTGAGATATCTGTATCTATATCTATGTCTATGTCTATATCTATATCTATCTATATCATCTATCTAATCTATATCTAATCTATTTTTTGCCTTTACCTCAGCTCTTAATACAATGAAAAATCCACCAATGTGTTTCTTAAAATTATTTAAATCAATTTGAAAAACTCACTGAGATCATACAACCTGTTTTTCTACTACCTTATTAATCTTTCAAGTCTGGTGATTGTTGTGTTAATTTGTGTTCTGTGTTTATATGCATCGGTGAATTGTTTATGGCTGCCAGTTTCCACAGAAGAGATGATTTTAAATTCATGACTGACAACAGAATGAAAATTTTTTTAATTCTATGAAAAACAGAGTGGTAAGTTGTTGGAAATCAGACAGTTGGGGAAAAAAGGTTTGTATTTACCCAGTCAGTGACTTTGAAATGATTAATAAGCTCTTTTAGCTCTCAGAACATTTATAGAGTACTATTTAAAGTCAGTGATACAGACAAAATTGAAAGGTTCTCTGGGCTGAGATCTAATGTATTCCCTCTATGTTTTTATTTTTATTTTTAATATATTTTATTGTTTTTGCTATTATAGTTGTCCCAATTCTTTCCCTTTGCCCTCCTCTGCCTGGTACCCTCCTTCCCTCTAGCATTCCCCCCACTTAGTTCATGTCCATGGGTTGTGCATACAAGTTCTTTGGATTCTCCATTTCCTATAGTATCTTAATATCCCCCTGTCTATTTTGTACCTACCAATTAAGATTCTTACTTCCTGTACCTTTTTCCCCATTCTCCTCCTTCCCCCTCAAAGCTGATAACTCTCCAAATGATACTGATATCTGTGATTCTATTTCTGTTCTGGTTGTTTCCTTAATTTTTTCTTTTTTTAGATTTAGTTGTTGATAGTTGTGAATTTGTTGCCATTTTAATGTTCATGGTTTTGATCTTCTTCTTCTTATATAATTCCCTTTAACATTTCACATAATAATGAGTTGGCGATGAACTCCTTTAGCTATACCTTGTCTAGGAAGCACTTTATCTGGTCTTTGATTCTAAGTGATAGTTTGCCCGAAAGAATAATCTAGGTTATAGGTCCTTGTTTCTCATTATTTTGAAAATGTCTTACCAGTCCCTTTCTGCCTGCAAAGTTTCTTTTGAGAAATTGACTGATAGCCTTACGTGAACTCCTTTTAGGTAACTCCCTGCTTCTCTCTTGCTGCTTTTAAGATTCTTTCTTCTTTTTTTTAAATATATTTTATTGATTATGCCATTACAGTTGTTCTATTTCCCCCTCCTTCATTCCCCTCCACCCTGCACACCCCTCCCCCAGCATTCTCCCCCTTTAGTTTATGACCACGTGTCTCAAGTTCTTTAGATTCTATATTTTCCCTATTATTCTTGCCCTTCCCCTATCTATTTTCTACCTACTGTCTATTCTACTTATTTTCTGTAACTTCTCCCCCCTTCTCCTTCTCCCACTCCCCTGTTGCTAGCCCTCCATGTGATCTTCATTTCTATGGTTCGGCTCCTGATCTTGCTGTCCTCTTAGTTTGCTTTTGTTTTAGGTGTGGTTGTTAATAACTGTGAGTTTGCTGTCCTTTCACTGTTCATCTTTTTTATCTTCTTTTTCTTAGGTAAGCCCCTTTAACATTTCATATAATAAGGGCTTGGTGATGATGAACTCCTTGAATTTGATCTTATCTGAGAAGCACTTTATCTGTCCTTCCATTCTGAATGAAAGCTTTGCTGGATAGAGCAATCTTGGATGTAACTCTTTGGATTTCATGACTTGGAATATTTCTTTCCAGCCCCTTCTTGCCTGTGAGGTCTCGTTTGAGAAATCTGCTGACAGTCTGATGGGAACTCCATTGTAGGTGACTGTCCCCTTAGCTCTTGCTGCTTCTAGGATTCTCTCCTTCATTTGAATCTTGGCTAATGAAATTATGATGTGCCTTGATGTGTTCCTTCTTGGGTCCATCTTTTTTGGGACTTTCTGAGCTTCCTGGATTTTCTGGAAGTCTATTTCCTTTGCCAAATTGGGGAAGTTCTCCTTACTTATTTGTTCAAATGAATTTTCCACCTGTGGCTGTTCCTCTTCCCCTTCTGGTACCCCTATAATTTGGATGTTGGAGCGTTTAAAGATGTCCTGGAGGTTCTTAAGCCTCTCCTCATTTTTTTGAATTCTTGTGTCTTCATCTTTTTCTGTTTGATCATTTTTTTCCTCGTTTTGGTCCACTTCCTTGATTTGAGTCCCAGTTTCCTTTCCATTATTATTGATTTCCTGTGAGTTTCCCTTCATTTCAATTAGTTTAGCCTTCACATGTTCCTCTAATTTGTGACTAAAATCAACCAGTTCTGTGAGCATCCTGAGCACCAGTGTTTTGAACTGTGCATCTGAAAGTTTAGCTATTTCTTCATCACTTAGAGTTATTGGCTCTGGGGCTTTGAGTTCTGCTTGAGCCATAATGTTTTGCTCTGTTTGCGCCTGTTATGTATGAGGAGCAGAGCCTTAGGTGTTCACCAGGGCCAGGCCACCCAGGTCGCTGGTTTGTGAAGCTGTATGTGGGGGCGGGGTCAGAGAGGGACAATGGTGGTTCCCTCAGCCGCTTCCTGCCACTGGCACCTGTGAGGTTCGTCTCACTGCTCGCTCCTTCACCAGTTCATCTGGGCACAAATGTGTGACTGAGATCAGCCTGCTACCTTGCACCCTGAGTGGGTCCATGCGCTGCTACTCCACACCTGGGATCTGCCTACTGCCTGTGCGCCCATGTAGGTCCAGTGGATCTTTCCTGCCCCACCCTGCTCTGCTGCTGGCTCCGCCCCTCTTACCGGTTTGGCTGAATGGTTAGTTCTTGTCAGCCTTCTGTATAGTTCAATTTTCTGTGGTTTGGCTGCGTTTTTGTTGCTAAAACTTTGTTCCTTTTAAACTAGGTTGTGAGAGAAGGCAGAGTTTTTCCACCTATGCCTCCATCTTGGTGGAAGTCCTTAAGATTCTTTCTTTATCTTTAACCTTTGGCATTTTAATTATGTATCTTGTTTTGTTCCTCTTTGTTTCCAATTTATTTGGGACTTTCTGTGTTTCGTGGTCTTGTATGATTATTTCCTTCACCTAATCAGATAAGTTTTCTTTCATTATTTTCTCAAAGAATTTTTCAATTTCTTGCTCTTCCTCTTCTTCTGTCATCCCTGTGATTTGGATGTTGGTATGTTTGGAGATGTCCCAGAGGCTTCTGATACTATCCTTGTTTTTTTTTAATTCTTCTTTCTTCTTGCTGTTCTGGTTGAATGCTTATTTCTTCCTTATGTTCCAAATTGTTGCTTTGAACACCAGTTCCTCCATTCAGTGTTGGTTCCCTGTAGAGTTTTCTTTTTTCACTTAGTGTAACCTTCATTTCTTACTTTACGTTACTCTGTGAGTTCTTTGAGCACTCTGATGACCAAGGTTTTAATCTCTGCATCTGATAGGTTGGTTGTTTATGTTTTGTTTAATTCTTTTCTTGGAGTTTTGTTCTCTTCTTCCATTTGTGCCATATTTCTTTGTCTCCCCAACTTGGAAGCCTCCCTGTGTTTCTTTCTGTGTATTAGGTAGACCTGCGTTGAATCCCTGCTTTAGTAGCATGACCAATTTTAGAAAAGGTAGCTGTAAATTGTGTAGGGTGGAGCCTTAGGTAATCAGCCGGGTCAGGCAACTTGCTTCACTGCTTTGTAGCTCTGGGAGGAGACTGAAGAGGGGACAGTGCCACTGCCTGGCTTCTGTAGGTTCACCTGGCACTCACCCCATTTCCAGTCACTTCATCGATGCCCCTATGCTACTGGCACTCTTCCAACTGATGCCCTGATGGTAAATCCCAAAGTGGGTGGGTTTATGTACATTCTGAGACCATGCAGACCCTTTGAGTAGAGTCTCCTGAAAATCCAGCAGTTTCTTCAGCCACTCTAACCCCCACATGTTCTTACAGCCAGAAGTTATAGGGATTTATCCTCCCAGCACTGAATCCCTGGGCTGTTTGTTCTGACCTGAGGCTGGGATTGCTTGTTCCCAAGGTAGCACTTCTGACTTTCATCCACCCCAGGGGAATGTAGAGCTACTGCGACCCATTCTGCCGACATTGCCTCTCTGTGCCACAGCATCTCCTCGCGTCTCCACTTACCTCTGCGTCTCCATCCCTCCTATTCATCTGTTGTGGTTTCTTTAAATCCTTGGTTGACTTTCTTTAAATCCTTAGTTGTATTACTTTAAATCCAAAAAGTTTGATTTTCTGACAGTTCTTAGTGTTATTTGTTTCAAAGTTTAGTTGTAAATCTCTTTGTGGTTGCCCAAGGAGGTAAAGCATGTCTGCCACCTCCATATTGATTGAAGTTCCCTCTCTTTTTAAAAGCATATCTTCATGGCACTGCAGAAAGTTCTTAGGACCTCAAGTTTGGAGTCTTGGATTATACTCTGATTTTGTCAGCAATTAGTGATAGAACCCAAAATCCCTGAAGTGTGGTTTTCCAAACAATTAGTTCCTAAATTTCACTTTTCTGCTGAAGATGATATTCCAAGGCCCCAACCCTCAAGTTTTTGATTTTTCACATGTCTAGTACAGTACTAAATAATGCCCTTTCCATACTGAGATTTGGGCTGGTCATTTCTTATTTATAGTTTCATAGAACGAGTGTCGGGGAGGAAATACAGAGTGTAGCATCCTTAGGATGTGTGACTGTACGCACAGGGAGTTTCATTTGGAAATAAAGGGCTAAAAATGTTTTTTCCAGATGCAGCTATCAGTCTAGAAGTGACATTAAAAAGAAACTTAACCATTTTTCTCATTTATTAAATTTGAATATTAATACTCACTTCATAGGGTTGTTATAAGGATTAAATGATACACTGGATATAAAACAATGACAGTAATAAATGTGAACATTTAATATACTTTCTATATATTTTTTACAAACTTGGTTCCCAATCAGCAACTTGCTTTTTATAGAGTAACTGGTGAAGTAAATGAGACAGAAAGCATAAGCCAATGTAGAAAACCAGACAGTGAGTGCCCTGCTAGGGCATCTAACACACTACAGTGAGCATCATGGAGGGGCTTGATGTGTGTGCCTTGGGCACGTGCCTAGACTAGTTAAGAAGCTGAAAAACCCTCTGGCGAGGTTCATAGGAGGAGCACAAAGCACTAGTTTGTCTAAGATTCATTCAAGATTTAAAATATTTTGGTGATTTTTCTAAATTGAGCTTTTTTCTATTGCCTTGGCCTATGATAAGCTTGAGGAAAATGTTAGCTAAACTTCTTAATTTTTAGTCAGTATCTATAAGATATGCTTCTCTTTTTGCTATTAATATAGAATAATAGCATTTTGGTCACTTATCTACAAGCTCAACAGTGAACTGGCAGTTACCCAGCTCTTGTCACAAGTTGATAAGTTGAGCAGTATTTGAAAGAGACAGCCATGGGATATGTTGATCAGTATCATCATATTCCAAAGCATACTTCATGAATATTAGCTCCACAGTCAGTGCAGAAATACACATATCATAAGTAAGTATGAGAAATATTGATTTAAATAGTTTTAAGTCAAAATGTATATTTTAATCAAGGATATAAGAAACAATCTTAATAAGAATATTGTATTCAGTAAAATTGTTCTAAATCGTTTTCTACTGTAATTTAGTGCTAAAAAAAAAGTTTCTTTCCTTGTGAAGACCTGATACAGAACCTCTTAAAGGTGAGAGAGAATGATATGGTTCCTAATCTACTTATTATGTTTTATTTCTAAAGTATTTTGGGTGTGAAATTGAGTATGAATTACAAATGTATATTTCTGAAAAAGCATTTTGGAGGTTAATGGACTAGAAATTAAAATTTTTTAAATATTTGAAACTAAACTGTAATAAAATGAGGGCATAGTATATTTTCTTTATAATGTATTATAATAAGACTTTAAGTTGTGATGTTAAATTTACAGATAAACCTGAAAAGATTTGTGTAACCAAATGCCCAAGAAATGAGAATGCATCCATTGTTACTGTTGAATTAACTGCTTTTCTCAGAATCCTACCATTATTTGAATAATTTCCTCCCAAATATAGCACTTTATAATGTTATCCACTTAACTTTGAAGAAATAGATGTTTAAACAGAGCAGATGACTTTAAACTTTAAATGCCAGCAAATGAAAAAATTAGGCTCTTTTGGGGGAAAATCAGGTAAATTGGAGAACCTAGTGAGTAAACAGAGTACCGAGCTATGTAATTCTCATATTCAAGAGAATGTGAATGAAAAACATAGAATTGGCAAGAAGAAGTTAATTAATTTAAAGGGTAAACTTCATATAGAATTTTTCATTATAAATAATTAGGGGGGATAATGTTCTCCAGAGGTGCATATGATTAGAATTGTGAAACAATGTCATTTTTTAAATTAGGAGCAAGCTTGTGGTTCATTACAGTGGCATTATTTGCTTTTGGTCTGGTGTTTCTTCAATGAGCAGTACATTTTGTTTGAGATACACACACACACACACACACACACACACACACACAGAGACACACACACAAAATGGGTGTGTGACATCAATGTAACCTGGCAGGCAAGAAGAGAAAACTGGAATGTGTGTGTGTGTGGACAATGACGACTTTACTGTACTAGTCAGTGGGGGCAGTAGATGCTATTGAGTGAGCATGTGTACTGTGTGATTATCTCATTCAAAATGACTGAGTGAGTATAGCAACAAATGTGCATTAAATTTTGTGTTAAGTTTCAACATTTCTCTATGGAAACTATTCAGATGATTCAGAAGGCTGCAGCTTGGATAACTGGTAATTGGCAGCTTCATCAAAACAATGCACCTGCTCATGCATAACATCTCATTCAGAGTTTTTTGGTAAAACATCAGATCACTGAGGTGACTTAGCCTCCTTACAACCCAAATTTGGCACCCTGGAGCTCATGGTTTTTCCCAAACCTAAAATCACCTTTGAAAGGGAAGAGATTTCAGACCTTCGATGAGATTCAGGAAAATACGACAGGGCAGCTGATGGTGATTGGGAGAACTGTGTGAGGTCCCAATGTGCCTTTAAAGAGGGCTGAGGTGTCACTGTCCTATGTACAATGTTTTTTGTATCTTCTTTAATAAAGGTCTCTTTTCATATTGCATGGCTGGAGACTTTCTGGACAGACCTTCATATATATATACATATATATGTATATATATAATCATATAGATTATATATGTGTGTGTATATATATACATATATATATATATATGTATATGAGGGTGTGGTTCATGGGATAATTGCACTCCTGAGGGAATCTGAAACACTTCATGTCATAGTGCATTTCATGACTTCAAGCTATCAAAGTATGAAAATTTTTGCACAAGTACTCCACCCCATCAAAACTTTATCAAATCAGTCCAGGTGTTTTTAAAGTAATTTGTTATTTTCTATTATATTTTTAAGAGTACAAAGACTACTCTGTATGAATTTTTTTTATCTTCTGTCACCTTTTTCCTATCCTGAAATTATAAGACAGAAAATTATATAACAACAGATTGGTATTTTCCTCTTACATAAAACTTACACTAAGCATATTGTGCAAAACACTTCTACATTTGAGGGCAAAATATTTTCAGTATGCCCTGGAAATGGTTTTTCTAACTGCTTTGAGCACTGTGACTGAAAACTGTGCAGTTTGGATTCATGTAAATTTATTTAAAGGTCAAAGTGATATAATTTATGGTGATTGATTTATTTGCAGGGGAAGTTAAATACCTTTGCTAACTTTTTGCTTACAGAGTGGAAAAAGCGGTAGAAGATTACTGGTGGGCAGACATAGTAGAATGATGTTTTAAAGTGTATTTTCAATTAATATAGAGAATATACATAAATAAAACAGAATAAAATACAACATTAAAATATTCATATTTAGGTTTATCTAGTGATAAAAGGCAAAGGTATTTTTTTCATTTTTTAATTTTGATATATTTTATTGATTATGCTATTACAGTTGTCCCATTTTTTCTCCCCATTATTCCCCTCTGCCCTGTACTCCATTTCCAGCATCATTCCCCCCACCCTTAGTTCATGTCCATGGGTCATTTATATAAGTTCTTTGGCTTCTCCATTTTCTATGCTATTCTTTACCTCCCCTATCTATTTTGTACCTACCAATTATGCTTCTTATTCTGTGAACCTTTTCTCCCATTCTCCCCTGACCCCCTCTCCACTGATAACCCCCCACCTGATCTCTGTTTCTGTGAATCTGTTGTTGTTCTAGTTGTTTGCTTAGTTTATTTTGTTTTTATTTTTTTAGGTTCTATTGTTGATAGTTGTGAGTTTGCTGTCATTTTACTGTTCGCATTTTTTATCTTCTTTTTCTTAGATAAGTCCCTTACATTTCATATAATAAGGGCTTGGTGTTGATGAATTTCTTAAAGTTGACCTTATCTGGGAAGCACTTTATTTGCCCTTCCATTCTAAATAGTAGCTTTGCTGGATAGAGTAATCTTAGATGTAGGTCCTTGCCTTTCATTACTTCAAATACTTCTTTCCAGGCCATTTTTGCTTACAAATTTTCTTTTGGGAAATCAACTGGTAGTCTTATGAGAACTCTTTTGTAGGGAACCATCTCATTTTCTCTTGCTGCTTTTAAGATTCTCTCCTTATCTTTAATCTTGTGTATTGCAATTATGATGTGCCTTGGTGTGTGCTTCCTTGGGTCCAACTTCTTTGGGACTCTCTGAGCTTCCTGTACTTCCCAGAAGTCTGTTTCCTTTGCCAGATTGGAAATTTCATTATGTTTCCTTTCATTATGTTTTCAAATAAATGTTTGAATTTTTTTTAAAGATTTCATTTATTTATTTTTATAGAGAGGGGAAGGGAAGGAGAAAGAGAGGGAGAGAAACATCGGTGTGTAGTTGCCACTCACGTGTCCATAACTGGGGATCTGGCCCACAACCCAGACATGTGCCCTGACTGGGAATCAAACCAAGGACTCTTTGGTTCGCAAGCCACTGAGCTATACCAGCCAGGGAAGTGTTCAAATTCTTGCTCTTCCTCTTCTCGTTCTGGCACCCCTATGATTCAGAGGTTAGAATGTTTAAAGTTGTCCCAGAGGTTCCTAAACCTCTCCTTATTTTTTTGGATTATTGTTTCTTCATTCTGTTCTGGTTGAATGTTTATTTCTTCCTTGTGCGCCAAACTGTTGATTTGAGTCCCAGTTTCCTTCCCTTTTCTGTTGGTTCCCTGTATATTTTCCTTTATTTCACTTTTATGGCCTTCAGTTTTTCCTCTATTTTGTGACCATGCTCAACCATTTCTGTGAGCATACTGAGTACCAGTGTTTTGAACTCTGCATCTGATAGGTTGGCAATCTCTTCATCACCTAGTTGTAATTTTTCTGGAGCTTTGATCTGTTCTTTCATTTGGACCATATTTTGTTTGTCTTAGGAAAGCCTGTTACATAGTAAGGGGTGGACCCTTAGGTATTCACCAGGGAGGGGCTTTCTGGTGCTGTATGTGGGGGATGGGTCCAAGAGGGAACGATCCTGCTTGTTCAGCTCTTTGTTGGCTTTCAGTCACTATCTTTCCTACCCACAAGCAAATTGGGCCCTTCTGGCTCTGATATCTGGGTGGGTGGTTTTGTTTATGTTCTAAGAGCCTGTGGGGCTCTCTGACGACCTCTCCTGTGAGGCTGGGAGTTTCTCCTGCCACCTCAACCCCCATAGATTTTTCAGTCAGAGGTTTTGAGGTTTTATTTCCACACACTCAAATCTTGAGGTGTGTGGTCTGTCTCATTCCACAATTGTTCCTCCCGGTTTCTCAGCATACAAATGTGGAACCACCTGCTCCACCAGCCTCTGTCCTGCTGGGTCCATCAGCTACTGTCCTGCCTGCCTCAGTCCTCCAACTGCTCCCTTGCTGCTAGTCCTCTCCACCCCAGCTGCCCATCTCCACCCCTCCTATGGGTACGGATGAATGTTTTTTTCTTTAACCGCTTGGTTGTTGGATTTCCATACAGTTCAGTGTCCTGGAAATTCTGATTATTTTTTGTTTTTAAATTCTTCATTGTCCTTCTTTTTGGTTGTGTGAGGAGGTAAAGTGTACCTTCCTGTGCCTGCATCTTGGCTATAAGTCTCAGGCAAAACTATTCTAATGGCTGTTGGGCATGCTCCTGGAATTCAGAAGATGATCAAATTAGTGATGAGAATTGGAGGTTATTGGTATAGTAAGTCCTAATAGGATGTGAAGAAATCAGTCTGATAGAGTGAGGTCTATGGGGAAAATAAAGATGGCATATTGGATAATAAGAGTTATGGGTGAGAGCCTATTTTCGAGTGATGAGAGAAGTAGGAGGAGAATTAGGAATGGACAATGTTTAGAAGCATGGTACAGTCTCATTGAGTGAAATGCATTGAAGGGAATTGTCAGGTGGTGATGATCCAGCTGAGTTTGCAATCAGCTGAGTTTATAACCATGTATTCACTGGACATGTGTGTCAGTTGGTATTATCTCTTGTTTTCTCTGTGAGTTTGAACACAGTTTAGGAACAGAGAAGACAAATGTTTAGGTTTTAATTGGATTAATGGAAGATCAGCAAAGTGAAGTATTGATCCTGATAAAGTAAGTAAAGTTATAGGCTGTGTGATGTAGGCTTTCATAAATCTTACCAAAATTTCTGATAGACAATAAGTCAATCAAACTGTTACAACTTGATTTCACATGTCAAAATGCCAGTTCACATAAGTTGTTAACTCCCATCTCTGTCCATGCCAAGCCACATAAATTTATCTCTCTTCTTTTTTTTTAAAGAGTTGAAATTAAAGAGAGGCAATTACTTTCTGTGGGGTAAATCACCGTGGTAGACTGACTCTGACTATAATTTTCTTGCCTCTAGCTTAGACCATATAGTTGAACTCCCTGATACTTAACATCTTTCACAAGGCCTTGTGTTTTTAGGTAATTTAAAACCTTATTAATCCAGTTCCCATTGAGTCAGTATTTGAGCAACTCCAGAACAAGGCTTATTAAAACTCACCGTAACAGTCTCTGAAAAAAGTTCCACTAAGCAAACTAATAGTGCTTTTAGCAGGAATGTTCAAACTACTTAAAACAGGACTTTGTTTATAAGCACCTGTAAGTACTTCTTAAGTACTTTAGGAGCTCTCACTTACTTATAAACTATCTATATACTCATTGCAAATCACTGTTATCTAGTTATTAAATCTATAGATTGAAACTGTGTAAGAGTTTATTAGTTTAATTCCAATGGCTACATTTTATAGACAGTTTTCAGGGGCTAATGCCAAACGTTAGCTCAAATAATTTTCTAAAGAGCAGTATTACATCCAAACACCAGAAACCAGTTTAAAACTGCTTGAAATTAGGGTCCAAATTGTATTCCATGCTATTTTATGCCACAGTCCTTATTGCATTACTTCTGTACTCTCCTCACACAATTTTAAGAAATGTTGGTATATACAGTGCTTAGGATTTCTTTTTCTATTGCCTGAGTGACAGTACCAGAAGTCCAGAACTTTGAAATCAGCCATGAGGCACAGGGATATTTTAGAAAGCTTCAGGATGGAGTCTTTTTATCAAGTCCCCTGTGGCTAAGCATGGGCTGTCAGAGTTTCCTGGTATAATATCTGTTATCATTTGGAATAATTTAAGATAAGCAAAAGTTTAATTTTTAAATTAGTTATTATTGTAGTAAATTACTAAACAATTTAAAAATAGCTAAATTCTGTTCTCAAACTTAGGGTTGTTTTGAAGTTATAAGCAGTTCATATTTAGGGGAGGGATTGTGAACAGTGGCTTTTCAGTGGTCTCCATTGCTCCTGATCTCCACAGAGGCCTACACCCAGAAAAAGTGCTTTGGAAATTTTGTTGCTTTAAATCTACATCTATTCTTTTAGGCAGTAGGTGTGATATGACATAAACAGTTTCTGAATTTTTGGTCTTGTAGATGGGCTTACCCTCAAGCCTTTTGGCAATGGACATTCTCTAAAAAGGTTAATAAATTTAAATGTCAAATGGCAAAATATAAATACCTACATTAGATCTTTATCAGAAATTTGGGCAAAATCATCTCCTTGGACAAACAGCATTAGAAATGGGGCCATAATAAACAGGATTTTGGTGCAGTGGCAGCTTAAATAAGTGGGATCTGGCACTAAGCCAGGGTAGTGCTATTCCCTACTTTCGAAAGGTATTAATTCTGTCTTCCCTACTGCAAGGTAGGTTGCAAATTCAAGAACTTGCTAAATTCTGCTTTATGCCAATTTGACTGTTTGGGATTGTAAGGCAGATATTTTTTGACCAAGGAAAATGTTAGATCCTGTGTGCCTCCTCATTCCTGTAAATCTTACCCTGAAAAATGCCCTTGGAATGTGCTGCTGCTGGCATTTGAAAATTTTTGCTTTCATTTTTGTCACAGATCCTTTTGGAGAGTGGGTGGGATAACAAAGAAAAGTGCGTTGTAATGGTCAGAGTGCTTCCTTGTCATGTAACTTGGCAGTGCTTTGACTCTAGAATTTTAACTATTTTATTTATGGTTTCCTAGTTTGCAGAACTGAAATCATGTATGTTCTCTCTCTATCTCACAGGAATGTAGAGGGTGTTAATAAGATAAAATCTAAAAATCTTCATGGAGTCCTGATGCTACATAAATATATGGCATCATCATACTCATCTGTCAACATTACCATCATGACATTTTCTATACCTAAATTAATTATGATTAAGCAGTAAACCATTCTGATTTTCATTTTGATACTCCTTTACAAGTACCAGGGAGAACCCCCCCCCAAAAAAAAAAACAGAATTATCTTCTGGAGGGCAGTCCTCTTGTGGTACTGGCTTCCCCCACTAGGTGAGTGATCTAGGAACCCATCTGTAATCACTGTATCAGCTGGCGTTGTTGTAAGAAGCTGTGCTCAGCTTCAGTGATTTTGTTTTGAAGACTCTTTCAGTGCATTCACCCATTTCATGATGGGTGATTTATGAGTGCACCCGCTCACATCACACTGAGTGGTATGACCCAAAATGGTGTGACCCCCTTGGCCCACTGTCCCTGTTCACCCTATCTTGCTTCAAGTGACTTTTTTTCTGTTTATCTGGATGAAAAGAGTCCTCAAAGGGAAACATTTTGCCAATGTAGAAGAAGCAAAACAAAAAACAGCAGAAGCACTAAAAGGTATCAAAATTGATAAGTTCAGAAACTGTTTCAAGAAATGGAAAAAATGGATAGGTGTATTGCATTAAAAAGAGAGTACTTTGAAGAGGACTGAAGTTTAAATATGTAAGAATAAATATATAATTTTTATAAATAAATTCTGTGTATTATAGGGTCCATCCCTCATAATATTAGCTTATAAAACATGTGCTTTATTGTCAAACAATTTTTAGCAAGTAGTCTTGCATTAGCCAAGATTCTTTATATTTAGGGACCTTTCATGTTACTATTATTTTCATGACTTTTGTTGGTTGGAAAGCAGGTTCAAAAATGCTAACTTTTCAAAATAACCAATACACCAAGAATTTTTTCAGAACCAAGTAAGAGTAATAAATATTTTTTGCATTAAAGTACCATCTTATTTGTGAAGATAAAAATACTGTATCGAGTTTGGATTTCTCTTTAGGTATAATGCTTTGAAAGTGCTAGACACTCAACTAGCTGTTGAATTTGTATTCTCCAAGTGTTTTTTAAAAATGTCTTGTATGCTCTTTGGGGTCAGAAGTCTCTGATATTTCTTTCAGATGTACTTTGAAATTATTATGAAATAGAGATGTACAGCCTAGAACCTTTTTGAACATTTAATTTCTCATATTAGTTAGGGTAGGATTCATGACACAGTATTTTCAACCTACAAATAATACTCATTGAAAGAACTGTCAGTCTTCAGATTAATGTCTTTTTGTGATATTCAACATTACATCTTAAAAGAAAAAAGTTTTAAAAAGTTAATAGCATTGAAGTAGATATATTTTTGACAGTGTGCTAAAATAAATTTTAATTGACTCTAAGTATATGCCTCATCTATTCTGCATTATTTTCATAATGCTGGTCACCAGCTGATACATAGTTTTTGCTGATAGTTTATGTCTCTCCACTGGGATAGAGGAGCCATGAGGACAGGACATGGTCTCTTTTCCCTGCTATTGTTTAACATATGGTACACACTCAACAGTATATGTTAAAGGGATGAATGAATAAACCCTTGGTTTTAGAAGATAGTAGAGCAAAGAAAATATGATCTGGGGACTTTATATAATTTCATTATTCCCTGCTAGACTATTTTAAAACAAATTTTAAACAGAACATAGGTTTTACAGCACCTAGGCACTCCTTTTGGAAAAACTGATTGAGAGTATAGTTTATCCAACAAATTGATGAATGAAAATAAAGTAAAGCTAAAGAACTGTGTGAAATAGGATATAGAACAGAATGTCGATGTTAACTATATTAAAAGAAAGTCCTATCATCTAATAAAATTGGGGGAGATGTTTTTATCTTTTAGCATAGTAGCCTTGACCTTTAAGTCATTGAGTGAACTGGCTCTTGCCTATACATTAACCTGTTAGATTCTTCATTGTTCACTTCTCTTCACATTACCTTCTTTGTTTTTCCCCTGAAATCACTAAAGCCTCTGCACTTCAGTAATCTCCTTATTGAAAATTCTTCTCCCAGATATTTTATATGTCCCATTTTCTCTCTAAATTTAGATCTCTGTTCACATAATGCCTCATTAGAGAGGCCTTTGCTACACACCATATCTACCTGTCACCTTTTCTTCCCTTACTGTACTTAGAGAGCCAAAACTATGTGGTAGAGAGCACAATGTCAGAGCCAGACTCCCTGGCTCTGCCATTCATTAGCTATGTTGCTTGACTTTTGGCAAGCAACTCAACCTCTTTGTGCCACAGTTGCCTTATATGCAAAATTAATGCTATAACTATATCTACTTCATAGAGTTGTCATGAGGATTAAATGAGTAATACAGGCAAAGCTTTTAGAACAATGCCTGGGTTGCAGACAGTGTCTTATATGTGTCATCTGTTAATGTTACTGCCTGACATTATAAATTTGTTGTCTGTACTCCCACCTGAATATAAGCTCCTGAAGAGCAGGTACTTCATATATTTTATTCTCTACAGTATTCCCCCTGCCTAGAGTGATGACTGGAACATGGTTGACTCACAATGAAAAACATGTTGAACAAATCAATTTTGTTTGATCACCTTATTTTTTAATTCTCATTTTATTAAATTCATTTTCTTACTATGAGACAGTTTGTTAAAGAAAAATTATTCTAACACTTGTTAAGGGAGATTTTATTTCACAGTATTGTAACAAAGGTATTGCAGTTTAGGAGAGAGATCAGGCTCAACTTTAAATACAAGAGGACAAGTAGAATTCATAGCCAAGGAGCAGAGAGAGGGGTCAGTGAATGGGAAATTATTAAGAGGAAGCATCAAGGGCAGCAGGATTCCTGCTAAGCCAACTTAACAGAATAATGAAATATGGTTCTAAAATATAGACAGAAATTCTATAGTATATTTTTGTTATAGACAGAAACTCCATCAGTATATTTTTGTTTTTTGCTTGATGATAATTCTTTACTTTGTGTCAAGATTTTATTTTTTATTTCAGTTTCTGCCTATAGCAAATGTTTATTGAGCATCTACTATGTGCCTTACCCTCAAGAGCCTCAAGCCTTGCACTCAGGGAGTCCACAAATCAGTGTAGTGGAAAGTGATATTGAAATTGATAATGTAATATCAAAAATGACACAGGAAGAAATATCTAATTCATTTCCTAGGATTTAGGGATTACCAAAAGAAGTATGAGATGGTCAGAAATTTACTGTGCGAATAAGGCAGCATTCTCTACAATGAAACAAACAAATAAAAAAACTAAGAGGAAATACACAGAAGTGAAACTATACATGGCTCATTTGGAAAACAAAGAGCAGCTTGGTGGACTGGATGTGTAGTGAGCAAAGCATGGGTCTGGGAAAGGTGAGACTAGAGGTTACAGTGGTAATGATAGGAGACATCCAGGCCATGAAGGGCTATGAGTGTCCTGATTGTACCTCTCATTGTATTACTCACCCGCTGCTTGGAATGGAAGATTGAAAATTTATTTCCCTTGCTTCTGCTGACCCTTAAATCAGTCAAATTGATGTTTATTGGATACATGTGTGGTATCCTTAATTACATGGAAGAATAAGGGCTGGAAAGGACTTTAGGAAAAAGAAACTGAGACTTAGAGAAGGTGATTTATTGGTTATTGATAAAATAAGGACTAGAGCTCCTAGTGTTTTAATTAATTGATATGAATAACTTCCTTTTTCAATGTCTTCCTGTCACAGGTGGGCACAGGTAACCAGGTTCTTGGTAATCTGGACAAAGAATTGAACTGAACACCCAGAGTTTATAGCAAAGAACATGGGAGCAGGCCTACTCCAAGCAGAGATTGACCTCATGGGCTTGAGGGACTTTATTCTTGTAAGACGGATCCTTCCTGGCTAGTTTTGGAGGGCTTTTACTACACATGTACAAGTAGTTGTATTACTTTAAAGCTACTGAATATGTGGTCTCCCATGGTTTTCCTGATTGGCCACGAGAGAAGAGGTTATACAATGTTACCTAATTGACCCCCCCTTCTCCTGGGGTCCCCCTGTACTAGGTTTGCCTTTCCCTTCACCAGAGAATTATAGCTCTCCATGTTAGAGATTGGTGAAAAGGAAAAGAATTATTTATTCAAGTTATACAGACTTAAGAGTAATGACTTAATGTCTTCATCAAAATTCCTTAGTCCCTTAAAAACACCCACAAACACACAGTTCTTCCTTCCTCCCTTTACCCCATCTGGGGTACTGCATCTCAGGAAAAGAAATAGAAGTCCATGGTCCATGGCTCAGGTAGTTCCCAGTTCCTCCCAGTAATCCATGCTCAGCTGGTAGGCCACTCTCGGTTCCTGGCACCATCAGCTGTGTCCCTGGGATCTCCAGTTCTTATTCCAAAATGACATGGCACCTTCTCATGGCTCCAAACAAGAATTCTTTCACCCCTTTCCTTCCTGCAGCATCTCTCCTGCATTTTTCTGAACTGCTAAGAGAGAGCCCTGCATTGCTGCTACATCTTGCTTTCTAGCTTCCTAAGCTGTGTGGCAAAGGGAGACCCAAAGCTGAGTGATTCTCTCCTGCAAAGGCCGTGGTTCTCTGCCAAGGTTGCGTGGCAATTCTTTGCTAAAGCCATGTGGTGATTCTTGTCATGGCTGCCGTACCTGGGTTTAAATCCCAGCGCTGTTCTTCCTCTGCACCCCAATTTCCCACTCCCCCCACAACTGGCTACACTTGCCAGCACTCCCACATTTGTCCAGCTTTACTGGGCTGCCATGGTAAATCTGGGCAGGCATGTCCCCCCTGGCGTGGAGCCAATCATCTCCAAGGTCTCACATAAGATCTGTAACCAGGGGCAGTTGCCTCTCGGTTACATCTTGGGCGGAAGTCAATTCCTTTTCCCTGGCTCAAAGCATGGCCACAGCTATTTAACATACTATAAAACCAGTTAAAGGTTACAGATATGTTAAATGACCATTCTAAAGGTTATCTTCAAACTTGCTATTCAAAACATCTCTCAATGGTCCTGCTCCATGTGTCCCCCCGCCTTAGACATGTGGGGGTGAGGACATCGTATATTTTTAATATTTCCTGGACATCCTGAGTTCTGGACCCCATTACAAATCCTTCTTTTGGGGGCCCCCTGGCAGCACCCTCTTACATCCCTATTTCTCATTTATCAAAATCACAGATGCAAAAACTTCTTTCCCTACTTGTGGGAATTACCTCCATAACAAATTAATATTTTTCTGCCTCTGAGGACTCTGAAGTTCTGATTCTTTGCAGGAGATAGGTTGTTTGTTTGTTTTTGCTGAACTCCAACTTGAATACTGAATATTTTTTCATATTGCTTTGTAACCAGTGTCCTTTTGTTCCTATTTCCTGTTTCCTGAAGTATTATAGGTGCAGCATCATTGTCTTCCAACCTCCTTTCCTCAGTGTCCATACTTTGCTCTCATCAGTTCACAAACCTCAAGGAAATAGGAATTAACCTACATTGCAGCAATATTCAAAAGAAAATTAGGCATATGTTTTGTTCAGTGTGACCTTTGTTTTCCTGCAAAGGAAATCTAAATTTTGTGCACACAGCGGTTTCACTTGGGAAAAATACTTAAAAACTCAGCATTCCTTTGTTTTCTAATTTTAAAAATATGTGGATAATACCTTCTTACATAGCTTTTTCTTTATAGAAAGGCACTGAACAAATACTAAAATATTTAATAATAGCATACTATTATTAATAATGTTTTCCTCTTAGAGAATACTTTAATACATCTTGCTGAATTGCCTTAATCTTAGGCTTATATCAGGTTTGTGGAAATGATTCCTCATTAGAACTAACTTGTGGAATTTAGAAAAAAAGGCATCTAGAGAGGGAAGAGCAATTTTGAAATCACTGTCTCTTATTTATTCATTTTTTCCAAGAAATGCCTTTGAATGCCTATTATGTGCCAGGCATTGGGCTGGATACACAGTGAGCAAGATGGAGATGATCGGTGTTAATTAACTTTGCTTCTGAAATTAATGCTTTCTTTTATGAATTATCTGCTTCTTGATAGAATGAGTTGCTCCAAATGGAGAAGATTAAGCAATTTGTATTTCAGACATCGTTGAGTTGAACACAGACTTCTATTTTCTAAATTTAGCACCTAAACAGAGTTAAATGAGGGGCATGCCTCATTCAAATTTTCCTGATCCCTAATCAGCTGGAATGAGATCTTTCTATTGCTAGCCTTTATCATTTTACAAAACCTTTGTCATCGTACACACTTCCTGGCTTAGCACTCACAAAACAAAGAATTTCAATTCTTTCTTTTCTTTAATTACTTTTTATGTTTTAAAATATATTTTATTGATTATGCCATTACAGTTGTCCTATTTCCTCCCTCTTCATTCTCCTCCACCCTGCACACCCCTCCCCCACCATCCCCCCTTTAGTTTATAACCACATGTCCCAAGTTCTTTAGATTCTATATTTACCATACTATTCTTGCCCTCCCCCCTATCTATTTTCTACCTACTGTCTATGCTACTTATTTTCTGTACCTTCTTCCCCCTTCTTCTCCTCCCACTTTCCTGTTGCTAACCCTTCATGTGATCTTCATTTCTATGGTTCTGCTCCTGATCTAACTGTCCCCTTAGTTTGCTTTTGTTTTAGGTGTGGTTGTTAGTAACTGTGAGTTTGCCGTCCTTTCACTGTTCATCGTTTTTATCTTCTTTTTCTTAGATAAATACCTTTAATATTTCATATAATAAGGGCTTGGTGGTGATGAACTCCTTGAATTTGATCTTATCTGAGAAGCACTTACTGGGACTCAAATCAAGGGAGTGGACCAGAAGGAAGAAAAAAATTACCATACAGAAAAGGATGAAGAAACAAGAATTCAAAAAAATGAGGAGAGGCTTAGGAACCTTCAGGACATCTTTAAACGTTCCAATATCCGAATTATAGGGGTACCAGAAGGGGAAGAGGAACAGCCACAGGTGGAAACCTTATTTGAACAAATAATGAAGGAGAACTTCCCCAATCTGGCAAAGGAAATAGACTTCCAGGAAGTCCAGGAAGCTCAGAGAGTCCCAAAGAAGTTGGACCCAAGAAGGAACACACCAAGGCACATCATAATTTCATTAGCCAAGATTCAAATGAAGGAGAGAATCCTAGAGGCAGCGAGAGAGAAGGGGACAGTCACCTACAAAGGAGCTCCCATCAGACTGTCAGCGGATTTCTCAAAAGGAAAGCAGGGGCTGGAAAGAGGTATTCCAACTCATGAAATCCAAAGAACTACATCCAAGATTGCTCTATCCAGCAAAGCTTTCATTTAGAATGGAAGGGCAGATAAAGTGCTACTTTTTCTGTCTTTTTTTTTTAATCCTCTCTTCATGGGATAGCTGTTCTGTTTTCTCAAACATTTTAGTTTGAGTTCTAAGTGACTTTTCTAAGATTATGAGGACTTTGTGGCCTTCCAGGGATGCAAGATTCATGGTCTTCTACAAAGGGACACTGCCTTTTGCTGCGTTTATTCTGCTTTTTTTTGAATTGACATTCCTCATTTTCTTGGCATTTTAGTGACAAACCAAAGCCTGATGTCTTCGGGAAATAGAACTCTAAGAACATAAGTCCAACCATTCTTTCTTCCCTTCCTGTTTTACATGCATTATCTTCAAATGGTTCAGTTTGAAGTGCATTACCTTTTTTTAATTTTAGATTTTATTTATTTATTTTTAGACAGAAGGGATGGAGAGAGAAAGCAAGGGAGAGAAACATCAATATATGGTTTCCTCTCACGCACCCACTACTGGTGTCCTGGCCCACAACCTAGGCATGTGCCATGATTGGTAAATGAACCAGCAATCCTTTGGTTTACAGGCTGATGCTCAATCCACTGAGCCACACAAGCAAGGGCAAAGTGTGTTACCATTTTAGAAGTGTTTCACGTAGCTCCATGAGATCTTATTATGTTGTATGTGAGTTTCCACTTTTCTGAAAAAATAGTGGAAGTTTTGAAGATTTTCATAGTGTGCCTCTCTTCCCAGATTGTTTTCAAAACATTAAACATGAATAGTTCCTAAACTAGCTACTGTCAGGATCTGTTTTTTGTATTTTGCTCTTTCAGATTGTATGTTTTTATTTCTACTTTCAGTGTTCTGTGTGTAAGTTTCTGATTGTGGTGGGGTGGAGATGCTGGAGATAGAGCTGGGAGTCCACTGTCAGTACTTACAAGAGAGGAGATTCTCCTAGCGGCAGAATTATTGTGATTACTTTGTTAAATGCACTTTATTATGGTACTTGTCAAGGTCTTTGACTATCTAGGTGAATTATATCCACAGGTTTCTCCCTTACTGCTCCTTGCCCATGTGCTTTTTTATCCATTAATAGTCACGAGGCAATACCAACTTTCACAAAGTCACCTTTATTTTCTACCATATATTTAACTATGCATTGATTCTGACCATTATTGTATTCTTTGCTATATTTCTTATTATGAAAGTGACATCCAACAGCATGGTGATTTGAGTTTTCCTCAGTTTGACTGTCAGTCACCTTTTTATGAATTAAAGTCATTTTAGTAATCCACTGGCATTCTCATCATAGTGCATATCGTTTTGCCGCATCACTCATGGCTTCATGAATGCTCTTCAACCTTAGTGATTTGTCTTCATTTTTTTTGTTGTTTCTTAGATCCAGAACCACTTGATATTTACCACTGTTCGTGCCTACATGCTTCAAATGGCAGTTTGAGAATCAGAGCCTCTCTGTGTTTACCAGAGCAAAGAAAGCACATTCTCACAGCTCTCTTAGGCCTCTGAATTTCTTGTATACTGGGATCTCCCAGCAGCCTTTTCTGTGCCTGGTTGCATTTCTTATTTACTTTAGATTTGTCCTTGAAACACACCTTATTCTTTCTTGAGCGTTATTTAAATTTTATTCTTGGTTAATTAATGAACCTTTCTTCCTATGTACCGTTTAGTTCTTGATTGTTTTAAGCTCATGGTTCTTCTTTCCAGGGCTTTCACTGAAATATTTTCAACAAAACATCTAGGTTTCTTGTGAGGGGTTGCTTATTTACATAAGACTTGTATATTTCTCCCTTGCCTTAGGTATTATTTTCTGTATTGTTCCTTCTAAAATTTATACATGTATGCTATTTGTGTATAGGAGTAGGTCAAGAGAAATGGAGGCACAGAAGGACAGAGAACAGGTTATAGGTATTGCCCACATTTCAAAAGTTCTCATTACATCACTTCACTCTTACAGAAGATCTACAGTAGTATTTGTTTTTGCTAACTGAAAAAAATGAAACTTGAGCACCAACTTACACCATACACCAGAATAAATTCAAGGTGGATAAAAGACTTAAATATAAGCCATGACGCCATTAGAGTCCTAGAGGAGAACATTGGCAAGAAAATCTCAGATATTTCATGTAGCAACATTTTTACTGATATGTCCCCTAGAGCAAGGAATATAAAGGAAAGAATAAACAAATGGGATCTCATCAAAATAAAAAAGTTTCTGTGTGGCTAAAGAAAACAGTATTAAATTAAAAAGACAACCAACTGTATGGGAAAACATATTTGCCGATGATACCTCAGACAAAGGTTTAATCTCCAAAATATACAAGGAACTTACAGGACTCCACTCTAAGAAGACAACCAACCCAATTAATAAATGGGAAAAGGACTTGAACAGACACTTCCCCAAGGAGGACATATAGAAGATCCAGAGACACATGAAGAGATGCTCAATATTGCTAGCTATCAGAGAGATGCAAATTAAAACAATGAGATACCAGTTTACATGGGTCAGAATGGCTATCATAAACAAAGCAACCGACAACAGATGTTGGAGAGGTTGTGGGGAAAAGGGGTCCTTAGTTCACTGTTTACAGACTGGTACAACCATTATGGAAAACAGTATGGAATTTTCTCAGAAAAATAAAAATCAACCTGCCTTTTGACCCAGCAATTCCACTGCTAGGATTATATCCTAAGAACCCTAAAACACCAATCTCAAAGAACCTATGCCCCCAATGTTCATAGCAGCACAATTTACAATAGCCAAGAGCTGGAAGCAACCTAGGTGCCTATCAGTAAATGAATAGATTTAAAAAATTGTGGTACATATACACAATGGAATTCTATGCAGCAGAGAGAAAGAAGGAGCTATTACCCTTTGCAACAACATGGATGGAACTGGAAAGCATTATGCTGAGTGAAATAGGCCAGGTGTTGAAAGACAAATACCATATGATCTCACCTTTAACAGGAAGCTAAACAACAAAACAGACAAGCAAGCAAAATAAAAATAAAGACACTGAAATAGAGAACAAGGGGACAGTGACCAGAGGGGAGAGGGGAGGAATTTAAAAGGAAAAAATGGGAGGGATTTGGAGGAACAAGTATGTAGGACACAGGGACAATAACCAAAGGGGGTGGAAATGGGAGGGAGGTAGGGTGCATGGGGGAGAGGTGGGCTGGGATGGGAGAAATAAACAGAAAACTGTACTTGAAAAATAACTAAATAAAAATTAAAACAAAACAAACAAAAAAAGAAATCCAAAGAGGATTTTTGCTTTTACAAAAAAGGCAAAAGGTGAGAATAGTGTTCAGCTTTTATTGTGCAGCAGCCTTTATAGAAGCGGCATGTACCCCAGAGAAGGAAGCGTGGCCCTGCCAAGCTCCCTCCCCCAATAACCACACACAGCCTCTCTGCGTCAAACCCGCAGAGTCTCCAACTGTGTCTATGAGCGTCTTTGCTTTATCTTGATTTATTTTGTGCACCCATTAGGTAATGTGTCATAAGGTAATTGCTTCTTCACTTTATGTGATTCAGGCTTACAAAAGGTTTCTTAGGAACACTCTACTTTCAGTTAGTTGGGCAAACCTGTATTACCCACATAATCTGTTGTTATGGTCTCATATATTGTGACTCACAAACATTTTCATATGCCAGGAAATTAAAGCTTTCTAAACTAGTTGTTTTTCCTGCCTAGAAGAGTTAACTCTGTTTCTTTCTTTTTTTTTTTTTTTTTTAAGGAACTGTCCCATGGGGATAACTGAGACCTTCAGTATTGATAACTAAGGCCATGTTGTAGCTTCTCAGACTTGTTTAACCATTTCATTGATGTCTCATTTTTTTGTTCAGATACTCAATTAACTAAAGAATGATTAGCTATTTAGATACAAAGTTAAGTATTCTGTTCCTACTTTAAAGTTATGTATAGTAATGACCATTCTAAATGTAATTATACTAGTCATAAGATAAAAGTCATGCTTTATAATAATTAAGAATACTACAATATTTTTGTTGTGTTTTAGTCTCCTTATACACACTGAACTTTTGTAACCCTTTTATTATTTTTTCTGTACAGAGGACACTCAAAATTACCATAATCTGAGTAGAAACTAGCAGCAAATATTAAATCCTATAATCATCTCTGTATTATCTGTAACATTCTTTTAATCCCTTAGTTTAGTATTTTAAGACTCTTGGTTAAATACTTCTGATTTAAGTAATCCCTCTAGTCACTCTGTGCCCTCTGCCAGCAGAGAGCTTGGAGAATGTTAGATCATTTTGTATATTTATGATCAAATTATTTAAAGATTAAAGTAGTTAAAATTATAAAATATATCTCCAAGCTAATTTGATTATTCACATTTTTATTTATATGTCCAACTGTATTGTCACATTAATGCCTCAGTGTATTTAAGGAGCTTTTTTCTTTCATTTTATTTATTTGCTTTTCAGTAACTTTAAATACTTGAAGGACACAGTATTACATGGAAGGCCACTGACCTTAGCAGGAAGGTTGCTTTGGAATTGAGCACGAACCACGCCACTATTTCCATGAGCACAGCTTACCTTTCCCCAGACTATCTTGTTCTATTCAGCTTGCCATCAGTAGTCACTGCGCTGTTCTTTGCTTTGCACGCATGAGCACATACCTTGCCTAGAAAGAATTCAGTTTCATTTTGAGTACAAACAACTTTAATTCTAAAAAGAGCTATGTACCCCTTCTGGAGACCCTGTGCATAGCCAGCAAAAATGCCCTTTGACCACAGCCTTCTAGACATATTTGTTGGTATAGAAGTACTGTTTCCAGCAGGCCTCCACAGGCCCCCAGATGGCAGAAAAAACCACTTGAGGAGTTTTGATACTTAGTATAGAAGTGGTCAGTAATCTATTGAATGATTCAGGCTATAGAATAATTGAGGATATAACAATAATGCCTTTAAGATATGTACATGCAGAACTAAAAGCAGCTGATGAGAGATTTTAGTGTTAGGGATTGGGTTCTAAGAGAGATTTAATGGCTTTTCTTCTTTTTGTTTTGTTTTGTTTTTTTCAATTTACTTAAACTAAGAAAAAGCAAACAAAGAGTTGCTCATTTCTCCCACCCTCTACTCCTTATCTCTTGCAACCACCAGTCTGTTCCCGGGATCTGTGAACTTGGTTGGTTTTCTTTTGGGGGGAAAGATTCCACCTATCAGAGAGATCATATGTTATTTTTTATTCTTTATCAGACTTATTTCACTGAGCATAATGCCCTCAGGGTTCATCCGTGTTGGTGTAAATGGCAACATTTCATTTTTTATTGATAAAATATATTTCATTGTATGTGTACACCACAATTTATTTATCCATTCACCTTCCAATGAATACTTAGGTTATTTTCATATGTTGGCTATTGTAAATAATGTTGCAATGAATATGGGGGTGCAGATATCTTTTCATTTTGATGTTTGTATTTTCTTCTGATGAATAAATACCCATAAATGGAATTGGTGGATCATATGGTAGTTACGTTTAATTATTTGAGAAACCTCCATCCTGTTTTCCATACCGATTACACCAATTTACATTCCCATCAGAAATATAAATGTACACAGGTTCCCTGTGTCCACAGTCTTGGCCATACTATTTTTTTGTCTTTTGATAACAGCCATTCTAAAAGGGGTGAGATGATATCCGATCATGGTTTTGATTTGCATTTCTCTGATGATTAATAGGCTGAGCTTCTTTTCATGTACCTGTTAGGCATCTGTATATCTTTGGAAAAATATGTCTATTAAGATCTTCTGCCTATTTTATAATTGGATTGTTTGGGGTCTTGTTGTTAAGTTATATGAGATCTTCATATATTGACAACTGACAACTGAGCCCATTGTCAGTTTCTCCTATTCCATATGTTACCTTTCATTTTTGTTGGTAATTTCCTTTGCTATGCATTTATTTGGTACAGTCTCACTTGTTTATTTTGCAATTATTATTTTTGCTTTTGGTATCAATCAAAAATCATCACTAAGACCTATGACAGGGAACTTGCTGCCACTTTTTTTTCAAGGAGCCTTATGGTTTCAGGTTTTACATTCAAATCTTTAATCCATTTAGAATTAACTTTTGCATATAGAGTAAGAAAGCAGTCCAGTTTCATTCTTTTGCTTGTAGCAATTTGTTTTCTACAGCATTACTGTAGAGACTGTCCTTTCCCAAATGTATATTCTTGGCTCCAGTTTTGTAAGTTAATTCACCATATATGTGTCAGTTTATTTCTGGGATATCTGTTCTGTTCCATTGATCTGTGTGTCTGTATTTATGTCTATACAGTTTTGATTACTCTTGCTGTGTAATATAATTTGAAATTAAGGAGTGTGATGGTTCCAGATTTGTTTTTCTTTCCCAAGATTGCTTTGGCTATTTGGGTTCGTGTGTGTGTGTGTGTGTGTGTGTGTGTGTGATTGCATAAAATTTCTAGGATTGTTTGTTCTATTTCTGTGAAAAATACCTTTGGAATTTTGATAGGCATGACATTGAATCTGTAAATTGGCTATGGGTAGAATGGCTACCTCAAAAATATTAATTATTTCAATCTATGAGCACAGAATATCTCTCCATTTATTTAATGCCTTCTTTGGTTTTTTTAATTTAATGTCTTGTAGTTTCATTGTACTGTATTTCGTTGTTGATGATGCACACTTTTTTGCCTAAATTTTGAGGGGAAAATAAGGATGCATACTATACATGGGTAGTACTAATTCCATATTTATATAAATGTTTTTAATTCTATATCTATTCATACCTTTTTATGACTGAATGATTTCATCATTTAAATGTATCACAGCTTTTTAAAATAAAAGTGTAATGCTAGAAATTAAGAATGATATCTATATGTAAAGAAATACCGTGGAATATGATATTTTGTTTTTAAATACAAATAAATAAAAGAATTGAATTCAAAAATTAAAATAAAAGATTTTTTTTCTGAAAGTTTGGGCCCAAAACATGGGTGCACATTATATATGGGAGTGCATTATACACAGCAAAATATGATACATGTCTTTTACCTTTTGGTTAAATTTATTTCTTGGTATTTTATTCTCTCTGATTTACATTTAAGTGCAATTGTTTTCTTAATTTTTCTTTCAGATAGTTTATTATTACAGAAAAAAATGAACAAACTTTTCTTTATTGATTTTGTACCTTGCAGTTTTACTGAAGTTGCTGACCAGTTATAGTTTTTTGTAAACTCTTTGATTTTTTATATATATAATATGTTATCTGCATATAGTGAAAACTTTACATCCACCCTTTCAGATGCCTTCACTCTCACTCTCTCTCTTTCTCTCACTCTCTCTCTTTCTCTCTCTCTCTCTCTCTGCCTAATTGCTCTGGATGGGACATCCAATACTATGTAGAATAACAGTGGTGAGAGTGAGTGAATATTTTTGTCTGGTTTCTGATCTTAGAGGAAAAGCATCCACACTTTTACCCTGGAGTATAGGCTTGTCATATATGGCCTGTATTTTTTTGAGCTACTTTCTTTCTGTGCCCATTTTATCGAGAGTACGTTTTTTATCATTCAAGTAGATGTTGAATTTGTCAGAGGACTTTGCTGCATGGATGGAGATGATCATATGATTTTTATCCTTCATTTTCTTAATGTGGCATATCTGATTGATTTGCAGATGTTGAACCATCCTTGCATATCTGAAATAAATCCTACCTGATGATGGTGTATGCTACTTTTAATAATAATGGATAATAATAATAATAATAATTCAGTTTATTCACTCAGTTTACTCATATTTTGTTGAGAATTTCTTCATTTTTGTTCACTTGTGCTAATTTGTGTGTGTGTGATCATTGTCTGGTTTTGGTATCAGAGTAATGCGGGTTTTTTGAAATGTGTTTGGAAGAATTACTTCCTCATTTATTTTTGGAAAAGTTTGAGAAGGCTTGGTATTCTGTTTTTAATGTTCTGTAGAATTTTCAGTGAAGTTGCGTGGTGCTGTACTTTTTTTTTGTTGGGATACTTTGCTGATTCAATCTCTTTGCTTGTAATAATTTTATTCAGATTTTCTATTTCATCAGGATTCAGGCCTTTATTTTTAATTTAATTTATTGGGGGTGACATTGATTAATAAAATTATATAGGTTTCAGGTATATAATTCTACAGTGCATCATCTGTGTATTGTATTGTATGTTTACCACCCCAACTCAAGTCTCAAGTCAACTTTACCGACTTTTGTCTCCTCTCACCTCCTCTTCCCTCTAGCAACACCATGCTGTAGTCTGTGTCCATGAGTCTTTTTTTTTTCCTATGCTTAATCCCTTCACACTTTTACCTAATCCCCAGCTCCTTCTCCTCTGACAGCTTTTAGTTTGTTCTCTGTGTCTATGAGTCTGTCTCCACTTTGTTATTTTGCTCATTAGATTTCACATATGAGTGAAATCATGTGGTACTTGTCTTTCTCTGACTGGCTCATTTCACTTAGCATAATGTTCTTCAGGTCCATCCACACTGTCAAAAATGGTAATATTTCCTACTTTTTAATGACTGAATACTTTCATTGTGTAAATGAACCACAGCTTTTTTATCTAGTCTTCCACTGATGGACATTTGGGCTGCTTCTAAATCCTAGATATTGTGAATAATGCTGCAGTATATGCTGGATGCGTATATTGTTTCAATTTAGTGTTTCTAGATTTTTTTAATTAAAAAAAAATTTTGGCTATATTCCCAGAAGGGGAATTGCTGAGTCATAAGGCAGTTCCACTTTTAATTTTCTGAGGTAACTCCATACTACTTACTACTTTACATAGTGGCTGCACTAATTTGCATTCCCACCAATAGTACAGGAGCATTCCGTTTTCTCCAGTGCTTACCTACATTTGTTATTTGTTGATTTATTGATGATAGCCCTACTGACAGGTGTGAGGTGGTATTTCATGGTTTTCATTTGCATTTCTTAGATGATTAATGATGTTGAGCTTCTTTTTATATGTCTCTGGGCCATCTGTATGTCCTCTAGAGAAGAGTCTGGTCAGGCCCTCTGCCCATTTTTAAGTTAGAGTGTTTGTTTTTTAGTGTTAACTTGTAAGATTTCTTTACATATTTTGCATATAACCCTTTATCAGATGCATCATTGGTGAATATGTTCTTCCGGTCAGTGGCTTGTCTTTTCATTTTGTTATTGGTTTTCTTTTCTATGCAAAAACTTTAATTTGATGTAGTTTCATTTTTTTTCTTTTATTTCCATTGCCTGAGATGGTATATTAGAGCAATATTTTTATGAGAAATGTCCAAGAGCTTACTTGTTGTAGACTGCTCTACCTGGTTTTAGGAATAGTATCTTGATCCCTTGTGGCTAAGGGTGAGGGACGACCTTTGGAATGCGAGCTGCAGGAGACAAAGCCTGTCTCTGGTAGCAAGCACTGCCTCAGTTTCCCCTCCTGGCCCCTGAAGCTTGGTCGGAAGTCAATGACTTGTAAGACCCTCACAGCAGGGGGGCAACCTAAGCCAGACCCAATCACTTGGGAGGCTTTCATGGAAGGACTGGGGGTAGGGGCTATAACAAAGAGGGAGCAATGGATTTCCCCCTCCCCCACCTTTGACATAGCCCTGGTCCCAGTGTTCTCTGGGAGAAGTGCTTCTTGGCTCTAATCCCCTTAAGCCTGAATACCTGATAGGGAGAGGTACAGCTCCCTGCCTTGCTAGAGCGTGTCCTGGGGGAAAATCTGGCATCACAAAGACTTGCTGATAAACCTGTGAAATCTGCTCTGCTAAGAGTGCTTTCATTCATATGATAGGGGTCCAAAAGGAAATGAGTATGTCTCCCAAAGTTTCTGCAACTCTCTTCCTGACAGACACTGACTCAGACTCTGAAGCCCTCAGATTTCTTTGAAGTGTTATCTACTGTTTGATCCTTGCTGCCCTGTATTCCTATGTATTACAACTCAATAAAAGGCTATGGAGCAGGGAGCTCAAGGCCTTTGTCTCCCCTGAGAACTGGCAACAGCCCACTCCTCCTCCCCAAGCAGATCTCATCATGTCTCGGCATGTTCATCCTCGTGTCTGTGGCACATGGGGGGGTGGGAATCGCGGAGAAATTGCCCCTACAGTTACCGCCTATGTTTTCTTCTAAGATATTTATGGTTTCAAGTATGACACTTCAGTCTTTAATTTATTTTGAGTTCATTTTTGTGTTGGTGTAAGACGGTTAATTTTATATGTCTGCACATATCTGTCCAGTTTTTTCAGCACCATTTACTGAATAGACTATCTTTAACCCATTGAATGTTTTTGCCGCCTTTGTCAAATACTAACTGATTATAAAGGTATAGGTTTATTTCTGGGCTTTCTATTCTGTTCCCTTCATTGATATGTCTGTGTTTATGCCAGTACCATGGTATTTTGATTACTATGACCTTGTAGTATAGCTTGATATCAGGTAGCATTATTCCTCAAACTTTGTTCTTTTTTATCAGGATTGCTGTGGCTACTTATGGTCTTTTGTAGTTTCATATAAATTTTTGGAATATGTGTTATAGTTCTATGAAATACACAATTGGTATCTTGATAGGAATTGTGTTTACTTTATGAATTGTTTTGGGTAGTATAGACATTTTATTGATGTTAATTATTCCTATTCATGAACAAAGTATATGCTTCCATTTATTTTTATTTTCTTCAATTTGTTACTTAAATGTCTGATTGCTTTTTTAAGTAAGACTGATCATGTTTTACAGATCTTTTACATCCTTGGTTAAATTCATTCCTATGTATTTTATTTATTTTTGAAATAATTGTAAATGGGATTGTTTTCTTAGTTTCCCTTTATTGGTATGTAAAAATGCAACAGAATCCTACCAGGTAGCTCAGGTGATTAGAGCATCATCCCATATACAAAGGGATTGAGGGTTCAGTGTCCAATCGAAGCACATGTCTAGGTTGTGGGTCTGATCCCCTGTCAGGCCACATATGAGAGGCAACTGATTGATGTCTCTCTCTTTCTCTCTCTCCCTTTCTCTCTCTCTAAAATCAATAAACTTGTCCTTGGGTGAGGTTTTTTAAAAAAAATGCAACTGATTTATGGATATTTATTTTGTATCCTGCTGCTTTACTGAATTCGTTTATTCTAGTAGCTTTTTTGTTGGAATCTTTAGGGTTCTCTACATACAGTATCATGTCATCTGCAAATAATGATAGTTTTACTTCTTGCTTTCCAATTCAAATGCCTTTTATTCCTTCTTATCTGTTGCTGTGGCTAGGACTTCCAGTATTGTGTTGGGTAACAGTGCTGAAAGCAGACTTTCATGTCTTCTTCCTGATCTTAAAGAAACTACCTCTAGTTTTGGCCCTTTTTGGATCTGTTTTTTTCATATATGGCCTTTATTACATTGAGGTATATTGCCTATATTCCTACTTTGTTGAGATATTTTAATAAGTGGGTGCCTAATTTAAGGAAATGCTTTTAAAAATTTATTGATGTTATCATGTGGGTTTTAGCCTTAATTTTGTTTATGTTGTGTATCACATTTATTGATTTTCAGATATTGTACCAATCTTGCATTCCCAGAGTAAATGATACTTGATCATTGTGTATGAACTTCTGAATGTATTGATGTATCTGGCTTGCTAATATGTTTTATTGAAAAATTGTGCATCTGTGGTCATCAGGGATATTGGCCTATAATTTTCTTTCTTTGTAGTGTCTTTATCTGGTTTGGGAATTAGCATAATGGTAGCCTTGTAAAGTGAGCTTGGGAGTCTTCCCTCCTCTTGAATTTTTTGGAATAGTTTGAGAAGGACAGGTGTTCTTTTAATATTTACCAAAATTCACCTGTGAAGCTATTTGGCTCAGGAATTTTGTTTGTTGAGAGTTAGTTCATAATATTTTCTTACAGCTCTTTGTATTTCTTTGGTGTCATTTGTTATTTCTCCTCTTTCATTTCTGGTTTTCTTTATTTGGGTCCTTTCTCTTATTTTCTCCATGAGTCTGGTTAAAGGCTTGTCAATCTTGTTTATATTTGAGATTTTTCTTGTTTCTCAGGTATGACAGTAATGCTATGAATTTCCTTGTTTGAACTGGTTCTTTCACTGCATCCTATGCCTTTCCATCTCCTTTCCTCCCAAGAGGCACAAACCCCCGACTCTCTTCAGGCAACTCTAGTCCTCTGTGCCCTCCCTGTGACAGAGTGTGAGTGACTGAACAAGATTTTGTGCTCTCGTTTTTTAAGAGGGTGCCTGTGTGTTCAGCAAACTCCATCTCTCTGTGGTAGACAGAATCTCTACTGCTTTTCACAGCCAGATGTTGTTTGGGTGCCTCTTGCTGGCTCTGATGCTCTGGGTTAGGGACCATGGCTTCACGTTTAGGCCCCACATTCTCAGGGGGAACCCCCACTGCAGCTGAAATATTCCTCTGGAACCTCAGCTGCTGCCCATGTGAGCAGGGCCAGCTCTTTTCACATCTCTGTCCTTTCTACCAGTCTCAGTGTGGCTTCTTCTGTAAATCCTTGGTAATAAGACTCATCTTTAGCTAGTCTTCAGTTGATTATTCAGGTTGATTGTTCTATATTTTTGTTGTAATTTCAGTTTGGTCCTAGAGGAGGTAAGTGTAACTTGTACCTAACCCGCCACCATCTTGAAATTCCCCCGCGATTCAGTCTTGAGAAGTTATATGTTTTAATGTCTTACTGAAAATCTTCATCCCAATGTCTTCATTGTCTATGATAAAATGATGTGTTTCTTGTCTAATCATACTTTTTGACCTGTTGGTACACAGCCCTGCTTTGCAATATTTTTTTACTTTTGTCAGAAGTCATTTCAAATAATTGCTACTTTCTTTTAGTAAGATGGTATCGTATGTATACCTTCAGTTATTGATACTTTTCCTACCAATTCCCACTCCCTGTTCCTCTAAATCTAGCCATGTTTTTCATCTGTTCTGCATACAGACTAAACAAATAGGGAAATAAAATGCAGCATTGCCTGACACTTTGCCTGTAGGAAACCATTCTATCTCCCTGTATTCTGTCCAGACAGTGGTTTCCTGTCCACAGTATAGATTATGCAGCAGGACAGTTAAGTGTTGAGACATGCCCATCTATTTTAGAACAACCCAGAGCTTTTAATGCTCCATGCACTCAAGACTTTAATCTGTGATAAATACAGTCTAACTTTTTCTGAAATTCTTTGTAGCACTGCAATATTCAATGGATGCGTACAAGTAGATATCAAATATCTTTTCCTTTTCTGAACATGGCTTGAACACCCAGTATTTCTTGCAGGTGGGAAACCTGTGTTACATCACCCTGAGGATCACTTTACTTGTATGGCAAATTAGAACATTGATCCTATACTTACTGCACTCGTTGACATCTTCTTTATGGAAGATTGGGATGTATATTTTTTCATATTTGTTGACATGTTCTTGTTAGGATTTTGACACATTCCATCTCCGTGGCTTGAAGTAATTTTATTGGTCTCCTACCCATCCCTTGCGATTTGTTTCTTCCCAGTACTTTCAGGGTGGCTTTCACTTCACTTTCTAGAATGAATAGGTTCTTCCTCATAGGAATATTCTTGAAAGGTGTCTGCCATCCTTTTGGCTGTCCTGTGTAGATTTACGGTGTGTTGTTTCCACCTTCCTTTATCTCTGTTGGTGAGATGGCGTTCTTCCTTGTTAGTCATTCAGCACTGCTAGTCTCAGTGCTGAGGCACTCCGGTCTAATAAAGAACATAAAATGAAAGGTTTAAATTTTCCTTTTATTTCTTGAGTTCTCTGGTAGAGATCTCTTGTTTTTTCTTTTGTATTGTTTTCTTCCGTCTACTTACAGTGATCATTGTGTTGCTCTCTTTATCCCTATGTGATAGTCATTGAAAACTTGTGTTTAGGGTTCTAGGCAGGCCTACCCAAGCCTTTTCCAGTGGCATTTTGTTATAAATAACCTGTCTTGGCTCATGCTGTGGACCTTGCTAAAATCTCACAAATGTTTACAAACTTCAAACAAACTGCATCTGGTCTCAGTGTGCTCTGTACCTTTTGCTCACTTGGCCCAGGCCCAGCACTACCAGCAGTTGGCCTTGGTTTTCAGCTTGGCCTCTTTTGGGGATCTTCAGGCCCAACACAAGTAGCAGCCATCTGCAGATCACTTTGTAGCTTTTGCCAGATGGCTCCGGGCAGGGCACAGGTGGCAGCTAACCTTGGCCTGCACCTCCCTAGAGCCAGTGTACCCAGTGGACAGCTTCAGACCACACCAGGGCAACACCCAACCACTTTCATGAACAACAAACTCAAATGACAGACTCATCAAGCACTAGAGCCTCACTGAAGCTAGTCCTCTCCATGGGGTCAGCCCCTGCAGAGCAGATCCTTTGCTGTGGCCATGGCTAGTCCTTGAAGTCAATAAGTCTAGGGGTAAATACCTCCAACTGGTGCGCCAACAGCAATCAAGACTTAATTACAACAGAAGGGTACACAGAGCCCACAAGGGGTATGAGACACCTGAGGTGCCCAGCTCAGGTGACCAGGGAGGCTGAGCCACTGGTTCCTACAGGATTCTTGTTATATAAGACCACTTTACCAAGACCAGGAGATATAGCAGCTCTACCTCATAACGCAGAAACAAATACAATCAAGTAACCAAAATCAGGAGACAAAGAAACATGTCCCAAATGAAAGGAAAGAACAAAACTCTGGGGTGGGAGAAGAACTAAACAAAATGGAGGCAAGCAGTCTACCCAGATGCAGAGTTCAAAACAGTGGCTTTAACAGTGCTCAATGAACTTAAGGGAAGAGTAGATGAACTTGGTGAGAACTTCATCAAAGAGGAAACATAAAAATGGAGATAGAAAATGTAATAAAGAATCAGTTATAAAAGTAAGAGTATAATGACTGAAATGAAGAATTCATTACAGGGAATCAATAATATAATAGATGAAGCAGAGGATCAAACCAATGACTTGCTAAAAAGGAAGTAGAAAATACCCATTCAGAGCAATAAAAAGTAAAGCAGCCCTGGCCAGTGTGGCTCAGTGGATTGAGCACTGGCCTGTGAATCAAAGGGTCACTGGTTCAATTCCCAGTCAGGGCACATACCTAGATTACAGGCCAGGTCCCCAGTTCTGGGGGGGGAGGGGGGTGCGGAGATCAAGAGGCAACCACACATTGATGTTTTCCTCCCTTTTTCTCCCTCCCTGTCTCTAAAAATAAACAAATAAAATCTAAAAAATAATAATAAGACAAAGGAAAAGAAAAACAGAATTTTTAAAAAGGAAGTAGTTTAAGAGACCCCTGGGACAACATCAAGTGTAAAAACATCTGTATCAGCCCTGGCTGGTGTAGCTCAGTGTATTGAGCACAGGCCTGTGAAGCAAAGGGTTGCTTGTTTGATTCCAAGTCAGGGCACATGCCTGGGTTGCAGGCCAGGTCCCCAGCAGGGGATACATGAGAGACAACCACACATTGATGTTTCTTTTTTTTTTTTATTTCATTTAGTTATTTTTCAAGTACAGCTTTTTTTTGTCTATTTCTCCCATTCCAGCCCCCGCCGCCCCATGCTACCCACCTCCCTCCCATTTCCTCCCCCCTAGTCCTCATCCCTGTGTCTTTCATACTTGTTCCTCAAAATCCCTCCCCTTTTCCCCCCCTTAAATTGCCTTCCCTCTCCTCTCTGGTCACTGCCCACTTGTTCTCTATTTCAGTGTCTTTGTTCTTATTCTGCTTGCTTGTTTGTTTTGTTGTTTAGCTTCCTGCTAAAGGTGAGATCATATGGTATTTGTCTTTCAACCCCTGGCCTATTTCACTCAGCATAATGCTTTCCAGTTCCATCCATGTTGTTGCAAAGGGTAGTAGTTTCTTCTTTCTCTCTGCTCCGTAGAATTCCATTGTGTATATGTACCACAATTTTTTGATCCATTCAATATACAGATTCAATGCAATACCTATTCAAGTACCAATGACATTTCACAGACATAGAACAAACACTTCAAAAATTTATATGGAACCATAAATGACCCTGAATAGCAGCTGCACTTTTGAGAAAGAAGAACAAAGTAGGAGGGATCACAATACCTGATATCAAACTGTATTACAAAGCCACTGTAATCAAAACAGCCTGGTACTGGCATAAATCAAAACAGGCACATAGACCAATGGAACAGAACAGAGAGCCCAGAAATAAACCCAACTCTCTACAGTAAATTAATATTTGACAAAGGGAGCAGTAACATAAAATGGAGTAAAGATAGCCTCTTCAACAAATGGTGTTGGGAGAACTGGACAGCTACTTGCAAAAAAATGAAACTTGAGCACCAACGTACACCATACACATTGATATTTCTTTCCCACTCTCTCCTTCCCTTCCCTTCTCTCTAAAAATAAGTAAATAAAATATTTTTAAAAATCTGTATCATATGGGTGCCAGAAGGAGTGGAGAGAACAAGAAATTAAAAATGTATTTGGAAACATAACGATGAAAAACTTCTCTAACCTGGTGAAGCAAATAGATATGCAAGTTCAGTTTGTGCAGTGTCTGAAAGTGAACTCAAAGAGGCCCATAGCAAGGAATATTGTAATTAAAATACCAAAGGTTAAAGATGAGAGAGGGGCAAGATAAAAGCAGTTGGTTATTTATAAGGGTGCCTCCATAAGAATGTTAGCTGGTTTCTCAACAGAAACTTTTCAGGTCAGAAGAGACTGGAGCAAAATATTCAAAGTGATGAAAAGAAATGACCTACAACCAAGATTACTCTATCCAGCAAGGCTGTCATTTAGAATAGAAGGAGACGTAAAGAGCTTCCCAGGCAAGAAAAAAAACTTAAAGGAGTTCGTCACCATTAAACAAGTATTATAAGAAATGTTAAAGGGTCTTCTTTAAGAAGAAGGAGGTAGGCAGGGAGATCAAAATATGTATAACAAAAAGGCAATAAATACATACATATCAATAATTTGTTTAAATGCAAATGAATTAAACATACAAATCAAAGACATAAGGTGGCTGAGGAGTAATTAAACAAGACCCATACATATGCTGTCTACAAGAGACTCGTTTCAGATCAAAAGATACACACAGTCTGAAAGTCAAGGGATGGAAAATATATTTCTGAAAATAGGAACAAACAAACAAAGCTGGAATAGCCATAAGTAGACCAGAAAAATATACTTTAAAACAAAGGCTATAACAAGAGACAAAGAAGAATCCAGTAGTTACACTTCTGTGTGTTCATCCACAGAAAATGAAAAACACTGAATCAAAAAGACATGCAGCATATGTTCAATGCAGCATTATTTACAATGGCCAAGATATGAAAGCAACCCAGGTGTTCATCAGTAGATGAATAAATAAAGAAGAAGTTGTATAAATATGCAGTGGAATATGACTCGGCCATAAAGAAGAATGAAATCTTGCCATTTGTAACAACATGGATGGATTCTAGAGGGTATTGTGCTGAGTAAAATAAGTCAGGAAGAAAGACAAATGCTATATGACTTCAGTTTTATGTGGAATCTAAAAAACAAAATAAATGGACAAGCAGAACAGAAACTGACTCACAGATACATTTTTACAGTTGTCAGATGGGAGGGACATGGGGAGATGGGTAAAAAAGATGAAGGGATTAAGAAGTACAAATTGGTAGTTGCACAATAGTCACAAGGATATAAAGTAAAACACAGGGATGTACAGTAAAATATAGTCAATATCATAGTAACTATGATTTCAGATGGGTCCTAAATTTATCAGGTGATCAGTTCATAAGTAATATAATGTCTAGTTACTGGGTTGTATACTTGAAACTGATAATATTGTATATCAATTGTAATTGAAAAACAAACAAAAAATAAAATACAAAGAAAGAAAATGAACAGCCTGATTAAAAAATAGGCTAAAAATCTAAACACACACCACCAAAGGTTTATAAATTGTAAAAATGTATATGAAATGATGCTTGACATGATGTCATTAGGGAATTGCAATGAAAAAAAAATAACTGTTCAGTATTCTGTCACATCTAACTTTTGTCTCTCACCTGTTTTTAATAATTTTTAATGTTTCTACTCTGGTCCATCTTGATATTTCTCTCCTTTTTACTTCTGGCTTTGTCTTTTCACATTCCTCCCTAATAATATTTTTAGCTTTAATTCACAGTTCTGGTTCTCAATCAAGTTTACAGCACAAATCTATTTTTTTCACCTGGACTTCAAATTTGTCAGAAGCACATTTACATTATATTTGAATACTCCAGCTCCTTTAGTGCTCTTCTTCAGCTTTATTTGAATGTTTGATATTAACAGTACTTGTGGTCAGCACCACAATCAGCTCCTGGTCTTGTTTTGGCAGAGAAAATGGTTTCTCCATATCCTGCTTCCAATTACGTAGTTTATTTGATTTTTTTATATTGGCCTTCTGGTGATGTCCATGTGTACACTCATCTGTTCAGTTGTTTGAAAGATGTGTTACGTGACTGACAAGTTGTTGGCTTTGCAGAAATACACGAGCTGATTTCTTTCCTCATTTCTACATTATTTTTACTTTTATGTTCTAATCACCTATTATTATCAGCATGTCTTGTTTTTGTGTATTGTCAATTTCTTCTTGGACACTTGCATAAAAGCTTTCAGTTTCATTAGCTTGTGTAGTGGGAGCATAGACCAAAATGTTGGTTATGTTACGAGGTTTTCCTGTAACTCTCATATATTATGCGGTCAGACCTTGCATTGCTGTTCCTGTCTGTCTGTGCTACATACATCTTGACTCAGTAGTAAAGCCATTTCATTTCTTGAGATAATTTTGCCTTTCTGTAAATTCATCCATGTAATTTTCTTGTTTCAGCTGAAAAGCTTGAAAGAAGTTAAGCCTTATTTATCAATTTGTTATGAAATTCTCTCTTTGTTTGAACATTTATTACTAATATTTTTATTCAAATACTTTTTTTAGTTTATTTATGCTTTAGGAGATAATAGTTCTGTTAACAGTTATAGAGGAGTTAAATATATATTTTATTTAATGCATCATAAAGAAATAGAAATAAATAGAACTTTTATTCAAATGACTTTGCATTTTTAGATTCCAGTTTCATTTTGACTTGTGTGTCATTCTGGGGAGTTTAATGGTGAGCAGAAACAGTCAAGGCTCTGCCCATTTGAAACTTACACACTAGATGTAAGGAGGGGGAGGGGGAGTTGTTTCAGTTTCTTCCTTTTGACTCTGGCTTGAAGTGAATTGCAGAATTTTTAAATGTGCATTCTTTTTTTATCTGTATTTTGAGGTTAAGAGTACAGTATGTAAAGAGAAAATATGAAGGAGACTCCATGGGGTGGGTAGTGCTGATACATTACTTGCACTGTTGGTGAGCATGTAAGTGATACAGCCACTATGAAAAACATTGTGGAGGTTTCTCAAAAAATTAAAATTAGAAGTACCAAATGACTCATCAATTCCATTTCTGGGGATTTATCCAAAGGAAATGAAAACACTCAGGTATATGTACTCCTATGTTTATTGCAGCATTATTTATAATAGCAAGATATGGAAACAAATTAAGTATCCATTGATGGAAAAAGAAAAAATCCTGCCATTTGGGACAACATGAATGGAACTTGAAGACATTATGCTAAGTGAAATAAGTTGGATAGAGAAAGTCAAATACTTATGATCTCACTCATATGTGGAATCTTAAAAAAAATGAACTCATAGTTAGAGAACAGTTTGGTTGTCGCCAGAGGCAGGGTTGGGCTCGGTGGGCAGTGGGCAAAATGGGGGAAAATGGTCAAAAGATACAGATTTCCAGTTATAAAATAAAAAGTCATAAAGATGTTATGTACAGCATGGGGCCTATATGTAATAGTACTCTATCTTAGATTTGAAAGTTACTAAGAAAGTAGATCTTAAAAGTTCTCAAGAAAAATATTTGTAACTGTGTTGGGTAATGGTTGTTACCTAGACTTATTGCAATGATCATTCCATAATACAGTTATCAAATCTCTATGCTGTACATCTGAAACTAATATAATGTCATATTTCAATTATATCTGAAGTTAAAAAAAAACATACCACACCACACCCAGTAGGATGTCTATAATAAATGAGACAGACTATACAAGTGCTGGGGAGGGTGTGGAGCAACTGGAGCCCTCATTACCTGCTGGTAAGAATGTGAAATGGTACAGCAACATTGAAACACAGTATGGCAGTTCCTCCAAATGTCAGACATAGTGTTACCAAATGACTCTCCTCCTGGGTACATATGCAAAAGAAATAAATACATGATATGTGAAAGCAGCCGGTCATGAGAGGACCCATATTATATGGTTTTACTTATATTAAATGTCCAGAATAGGTAACCTCATAGAGACAGAAAGTATTTTAGTGGCTGTCAGGGTGGGAATGGAAGATGGAAAACACCTATTGCTGATAGGTACAGAGTTCTTTTCGAGATGGTGAAATGTTCTGGATTAGATGGTAGTGATGATTGATTGCATAAAGCTGTGAGTATACTAAAAATCACAAGAGTCTTAAACTTTAAAAGGCTGAATTTTATGCTATGTAAATTTTATCACTATAAATTGTTATTTAAAAATAATAAAATAGCTCCAAATTGGGCTTTCCTGGCTTTGAACGTTTGTGGGCAAAATCCTTTTTCCTATTCATCTTCTGGCTGCTGCATGAGCTTCACTGACAGGACTGTACGATGAGCATCTAATGGTCTCAGCTAGCACTCTGGTTGACAGTGGTTTGAGTTCCTTACGAACTGTGGCTGTGCACAGACGAGGCTGCAGCTTCTGCCTGGGGGGCAGTCAGAACTGGGCAGGAGCTGAGACCCGTCGTCTCATTCACCCCAGAGCGGGGGTTTTCCTGGTGGTCACCGAGATCATTCAGGCAGGGAAGCTGTGCCTGGCTGTATTCACCATTTCCAGCCTGATTATTTTAGGTCATTTGAATATTAGATAAATTTGTTTATTGTACTCACAAGTAATTTAAGAAAAAATTATATCCATCATATTTATTTTTAAAGAAAATGTTAAAACTGCAAAATATTGAATCACCCCTTAATACCCTCTCCCTAGAAGTCATACAATTTAATATATATTAACAATTAGCAGTATTCAGCATGCCTCATAATTTAAAAAGATTTGTATATGTAATGTACTAAAAAGTCATTTTTGTATCTTAAAAAGAAAACAATCCTTTTGAAAATCAACTGTTCTAAAGCACATGTTCTCGGACTTCTCTTTGTGTAAAATCAGCAGGGACTTATTACAAATGTGCATTTCATAGGCCATCACTCCTCAGAGACTGGTCTCGTCTATATTTTTTAGGAATACCCCAGATGATGCCAGTGAGCAATTTGCACTTTGAGAAACTCTGCCCTAAGGGATCCAGTCTAGAATTAGGACGTGGTAGGTGTGGTTCTAATCTAATGTGCTTCATTTTTACCACACGTACTTATTTCTTAAGGTATTTTCCAGCCATTTGGTATTAGAAATAGATACTGTACACACTTTTATTCTATTAGAAAATATTTTCTCAGAAACATAACTTTTCTAAGTGTGTGAAATTGTGTAAAGTCGTTGTTAGCCCTGTTAGCATCTTTGTTGCTGTTACTCTTAATGTAGCACTGCCTTCTGCTATTTCCAGATTTCTTTTGACTTGGCTGAATATACTGCAGACGTTGATGGAGTTGGCACTTTACGGCTTCTGGATGCAGTTAAGACCTGTGGCCTTATCAACTCTGTGAAGTTCTATCAAGCTTCAACAAGTGAACTTTATGGGAAAGTGCAAGAAATACCCCAGAAGGAGACAACTCCTTTTTATCCTCGGTCACCATACGGTGAGAGTGCCGGCATGCAGACTTGTGCATGTGCTGCTTCCCCTGTGGGTGTTGGTGTGCATTTGTTTCTGCCAATTCTGTTCATGTCTCCTGGCTGAAGTCATTTGGGTGTGAGATTAACATTAAGATCAACTAAAGTGACTAGACTTGTTGAGAAGCATACTTTCATACATTGCTAAGTATAAATATTTGCTCCCATTCCCTCCAGGGTGAAATTACCACCTCACCTCAGCAATTCATGTTCATTCAACCTTTTCATACAGATCACTTTGAAAAGAAAATGAGACCAAACATGATTCTTTTTTCTGAAATATTGCACTGAAGTGATAAGGTTCCATGTTTTTTATCTCCCCGATGAAAGTCTTTCTGAGTTTAAACCCTTAAAAGAAGCAAAAAAAGAAGGAACAACAAAAAAGTTCTATTATATTTTTTATATTTGTAAAATGAATATTTTATGACTATGGAAAATCTCCAGTGACAAAATTTCTAAGCAGCTAGATATTAAGATCCCATAGTTTTCACTTTCTAATTCCTTAATGCTAAGGAAAAAGGAATAAAGTGTAAGATGATATATGGCACACATTACAGTTGAAATTAGCTTATGAAAGAAAGAATCATGGGTATTAAGAAAGTAAGAAATTCTTAATATTTTCTTGTATACCTGATTAACTGGCAAAAGAATGTTTGTCTTTGGCTGTTGACTCATTTTTTTCTATCTTAATACATCATAGAGTATAATTTTTCCAAGTTGTTACTTGTTAAAGATGACTGAAAATTGCTGCTTTTTAACAACAAGACACTGTCTTTCGTATTAATCACTGTCTTTTATTTGCTTTTAAAAATTATTTCAACAGGGGCAGCCAAACTGTATGCCTACTGGATTGTGGTGAATTTCCGTGAGGCATATAATCTCTTTGCAGTGAATGGTATTCTCTTCAATCACGAGAGTCCTAGAAGAGGTTAGTAAATATATTAATGGAAAAGAGAATTTTAGACTTTCCCAAAACAACAAAAAGTTGCATTTATATTTGGCATTTGTAGTATACAGACTGGAAAATTTCACGTTTTAACTATTATGCATGTCAGAAGTGATAAACGAAGAAAATCTAGCTATAAATTTTTAGGGTTTTTCCCCTAACAAATAAAAGCAAACATTTTTCCAATTTTAATTTGTTCAAGCCTCTTTTTAATTTAAGCATTAGGAATTTTTGTGTGAATGCAAAGAAATAAGTAGTAAACTAATACTTGTTTCTGGAAGTCACTCTTTTTAATGTAGACTTAACTTGTAGATTCTGTATATATGTTTCCTTCAAATCAGTTGGATGTTCAATAGTTTTTTCTTTATATTTCAGTTAAACAGGCATCCAGAATTACTATGCTTCTAGAGTATATTTTAAAATACATTTGAAATTATTTCTTTTTTTGAAAGAATACATTCTAAAATAATGATTAAAAATACTTATTAAATACAGAAACAAGTAACACAGTTGTTTATTATCATTGTCAAGTACCTAATTGTATGTGCTCTTTTGTTATATGACTGGCAGTGCAGTAGGCTTGCTTACACCAGCCTCACCACAAACATGTGAGTGAAACGTGCTACAACATCAGTAGTTGACAGGAGCTTCTCAGCTTTATTATAATCCTAAGGAACCATTGTATATGTCAGGGGTGTCAAACTCATTTTCACTGGGAGCCACATCAGCCTTGCAGGTGCCTTCAAAGGGCCAAATATAATTTTAGGATTATATAAATGTAACTACTCCTTAACAGTTAAGTGAGAGCTCAGTGCTGCTGCCAGGTAGAAATAAGGCGCTGGACCAGATAAAACAAGGTGGAGGCCTGGGTTTGGCCCGCTGGCCTTGTGTTTGCCACCTGTGGTATATGTAGTCTATCATTGACTAAAACATCAACAATGTCTTGTGAAAAAGTCATTTTGATGATTTAGTACTCTGATAGTAAAGACATCTTTGAATAATTTTAAGAACATTGCATTATCAGCCCAATTCAGTAACAGAGGAAAGAGCAGTAGAGAATAGGAAAACCTGGATGGTTGCTCAAACCATCAGATTCCTCAAACTCAAAACTCAAATGATACTGACATTAGCTGAGTGATCTAGATAGGACCCACAACCACACAGGGTCCACAACCTCCCCCACAAGGTATTATACCAGACTGTGATCATCATCATATTATGACAATTCAGGTCAGAAGAGCTGGATGACTCATTATCAACTATCACAGGAAGGAAACTACTAGTAAATTTCTATTAATGCAGCCCCCAACCATTTATATCCCAGGAGAACAGGAGAGGGCCACAGTCTCCTCCTCTGGTTAATCTAGATCTAGACTCCTGGCTGAATTATAGATTCCGTATTTCATAGGATATTTTGAAAACTGGAATATACTCAGAAGAAGCAAATCAGAATGGTGACCTGTTGTGAGAAGAATGTTATCCCAACCAGGAGGAGTTTAACTGGACAAGAAAGGGCTAACTGAGCATTCCCAAAGCAGACTGTTTTGTCAGCTGCTCCAGAAAAGAGGCAGGAACAAAGGTGGGAAGCAGATATTTGCTCGCCTCTGAGTTTCAAATAGTAGGACTGCCTCCTGAGGGAACCAGAAGTTTCCAGAAGGACTGGGTACCACAACACTGAAAATACTGGAAAAGGAATACTTATCATAAATAAATGACCTCAAAAACCTTCCAATTTCATGTAAGGAAATCTTAGTTATTCTGTGCATTTGATGAATACGTATTCTTAGTTATTCATTGTGTTTGATGAATACATATTCTTGCTTACAAATATAAGCAAGTAAAATTAACGGAATTGTAGAAATAAAAATCTCGCATAAAAAGAGGAATCTCTGCTTTGGATTGCTGAGCTAGAGTTCATGCACATGAACTCCATTTATGATGGGTAAATATGGGCAATGACATTTGGAATAAAATTTCAGGGGCCCAATGACCCAGTGGAAAAGCAGAAAAAACTAGAGTGAGAATACAGGGTGGGGCAAAACCAGGCTCACGGCTGTGTGTGAAACAGAGTTCATTCTTGTATTATTTATTTATTATATTATTTTCAATATGAACAACTGTAAACCCACTTTTGCCCCACCCTGCATATTAATCATCAATATCCTAAGTGAAGTTTGGTACTACATATTTAAACTAAATTTACTTAGATTCTAAATAATTTATCCACATATATTAATATGTTCTCAACAAACTCTTAGCAAATGCGAAGTCAGAGATATAGCTGTTCTTAGCTATTAAGGGTGGCTAATCTGAGAAGTTGCTGAGTGCTATCATTTCCAAAAGAAAAAGTGCTAGCATTTTTCTTTGTGTCTCTGCTACTAAGTGTAAGGCATCTTTTAAAAAGGCATCTCATAATTCTAAGTGCTCTTAGTATTGCTTTTGTAAAGAAGGTTAATTAACTTTTTCCAAAAAGGACACCTTTTTAAAGTAGGTCATCAGTCATGAAGCATTTTGTTCTTAAGTTCAGGGAATACAGAGGACTGAATTAGTTTCTGTCATCTTTGGCCATAGGTGGCCCACCCCTAGCTTCCAAATATTTTAGAATCATTATTGTGTTTTTGTGTTTGTTTTAAAAAATATTTGTTTGTATTGTCTTGTTGTTTTCACATATTTGTTCTTGAGACTGTTAAAAACATATGAGTCCCTTGTTCCAAATATTGGGTTTTAAATAAGAAATTGTTTATTACTATTATTTCTTATTTACTGAAGCATGACAAATCTTTATGAAACATGAACCCTCTTTATAATTTAAAAACTGTACAATCTAAGAATTTTTGTTAAATTTTACTGTCAGCCTTTTAGTTTGAGAATAAATGAGAAGTTCACCATTATAAGTTTTTTCATGCCCCAAAACTAGTAATGCTTATAGCTTTCTGAGTGAAATTTTGTATGATTATATAGCTATATAATTAAGCCAAGTCATGAAAAAAATTTCAAGTGACAGGTTCATAAAGGTATCTTTAGTGTCAGTACATTCTTATTTTATAATTGTGTAAGTTAAATGTTCCCATGATGTGCCATGAAAACATAAGAGCCTGGTCTGTCCTCTGTTGCTCAAAAGGAAAACAACAAGCAGCCAGTATCATTTTTTAAAAGTGAATTTTGTGGTTCTGGGTGTTCTTAGCAGAGTAAAAAGAGCAAGGAAGAACTTAGTGATTCTTGCTTGTAGCACTTGGTATAGGGGATGCTCAAGAAATCTGTTCAGATGATGTTCCTTTCCTCTTAAGTCATAAACATGTTTATACCTGTTGTTTGGATTTCTGTACATTTCTCTCCTTAACCTCTCCATCTGCAAAAAATAAATACAAGTCCATTGTTTCGAGTCATTGTGCTTTTGTTGCTAAGTTTCTTTGAAAGGCTAGTCAAGGCTCTGATGGTTTAAAACTGTTAACTATATAAATTAAAGTAGGGGAAAATATGATATTTTTAATTACTTTGAAGTAGCTTATGAATCAGGATATTAGAGTTTCTTTTCAAATATATTGTTTATTTGAAACAGTGAATTGTTTGTTAATCAAGCCATTGACTTGATTTTCTCACTTTGACAACTGTAGCACATAATATTGAGCTTTTTGTTTTCTTGCAATGTGACTTTTTCATTTTCAGTACGAGTGTAGAATGAGTGTCTTAGGTTCCTATAGTTAGGGTATGAGAGACTTCCCAGAGTCTTTGTCCTTCAGGAAAAAGCCCACTCCAGGAGTGTACTTGGTGGAAGTTCTCTGCTGTCTGGTGTTGGCAGGTGAGGTTCAAGTGTCTGCTGGTTCACAAGTGCAGCCTGTTTACTCTTGACTCTCATATGCATGCCACTAGTTTTGGAGGAGGAGGTAAATTTAAGAGTGCCAGTCTTTTTATGAGGATATTTTTCTTATGTCAGCTTATCTTTATGTGCCTTTAGGTAAATCTGGACAATATAGTGACCACTACTTTCATAATCAACTAAAAAAGTAAAGTTTGGCTAAGTAAACCTACCTCATTGTCACTAGTTTACTAGCAGTGAGTCACATGCAGTGATTAGCTTCGTCCCTTGGATACCTTTAGACTAAGTAAGAAATCATAGTTCATGTTAGTGTTATTTCTTCTATTCTCTTCCTCCCTCCCCCTCTCTGTAGTTTTCATCCCCCTCTTCTGTCCTCCTCCCCCATCACTCCCTCCTCTCCCTTCCCATCTCACCCTCCTCCTTCTTCTCTTCACTCTTCTTCAGTGTTAAGAATGGAACATTTATTCCGTTCTGTATGAAGTATTATCTCTTCGCAGTAGGTATTTTTCTTTTCATTCTCATTCCATCTTTGACTTCTAAATTAATCCTGCTTTGTTCCATGTGTGATAATGTAACATGCTACCTGCTCTGGGACGAGGGAGCCTTCTAGGGAAGCTTCATCAGTGCTTTCTTCCTTCAGGAGCTCTTCAGGTACTGGACTTCCTGCTTTCTCTTGAATTCCAAGAGAGCCTAATGAATACCGCTGAGAGACTGGTGCATGTTATGTGCTTAATTTATTTTGAATTTCTTTCTTAGTTCAGAGAAATTTTTTATAATTTCCCAGCTGAAGGAATAAGAGTAGTTTGGCAATTATCATCATCATCATCATCATCATCATCATCACAATAGTAAAAAATATACCCATGAGCTGTTTTTGTTGCATTTGACATAGTGAGTTAATACCCTGAAGGTACTTTTAGAGGCATTCTAACTTTTTCACTTACACTTTTTTATGTGTATATAAAAATATGCATATACTTTTATCTTTCTAGTTTTTTTATTTTAAAATATATATTTTTAGCCCTGGCTGGTGTGGCTCAGTGGATTGAACACTGGCCTGTGAATCAAAGGGTCACCGTTTCAGTTTCCAGTTAGGGCACATGCCTGGGTTGCAGGCCAGGTACCCAGCTGGGGGCACATGAGAGGCAACCTCACATTGATGTTTCTTTCCCTTTCTTTCTTTAAGAATAATATTTTTAAAATAACAATGTATATTTTAACAACATTGCATAGCTAATATTCCATTTTTGAAAGAGCTTTTAGGAAATAGACAGTTAGCTTCCACCTGTATGTATTCTATGCAAGTACCCTCAGAATTTATAAGATAGAAGGAATGTAAAGATCATTCCATCTCATTTATTTTGTCAATGAAGAAATTGATGAGGTTGAGTTGTCCAGGGTCACAAAACTAACATATATCAGCACCGAGACTAGAAATAATCCTGGGGAATGGCAGAGTGACACAAACATTCATATTTGTAGAATTAGCATATAAGTGAATTTTGGAGGTGAAACTAGAACAATTCTACCTTCTTTAGGCAGACTTGGTTACTTATACCATGGAATGAAGCAAATGAAGTTTGAAATCTATCTCAGTTGCTCTTACCTTTTATAAAAGATAATATTTATTTTGATTAAAGGCAATTTTTTCAGTTTAGCAAAAATAGTCATAATAAAGCATTAGTTTTGTAATCTTAAAATATAAATGTGGTATGAAACAAATAGTTTGAGTATCACCAAGAAGTTATCAATGAAGAGAAATAGAATTAATACAAAATACATTGAAAATCATATGGCAATAACAAGTTACCAAGTACTTTAAATGTACCCATCATTAACAGTTTAAAACTACTACAAATGGATAGTAACTACTATTGTTTAGATATTGAACCATTTTTAGATGACGCAGCACATTTCTCTAAATATGGGCTTCATAAGAAATCATATATATCAGTCTAAATACAGTATTCACCTGAGAGAATCTTGATGTTTTAAGGTTCATGAGGTTTATGGTTTTGAATTTGAGACTTGAGCTTTTTTCTAGCTACCAAGTGTTTTGCTTCTTAAAATCTTTAACTATATTTATTATCATCAATTAATCTTTATAGTTTTAAAACTATAATTTACAAAAAAGTTGTCATAGTAAAATTTTGGATATTATTCTCCAATTTTTCTACAGGGTTTTCTTTATTCATTGCTTTAAAGATAAGATTAATGTACTGGAGAATAGCAGTTTTCAACAGAGGGATTGAGCAATGACGATGGGGAGGGTGTCACTATGCCCCCAGAGGACAAGTGAGACTATCAGGAGATACTTTTACTTCTAATTATCACAACTGGAGATGAGGGGTGGTGGCAGCCAGGGTTGCTCCTGCACATCCTATAATGCACAGAAGAGCCTGACAGCAAAGGGTTACCCAGCCCAAAATACCAGTAGCGCTGATGGTGAAAACACTGCTGTAGATTTCACCCTCAAATGTTCTCACCATCTAGATGAATGTCATTTCTAAGACTAGGATCTTCTCTTTCTTTACATATCACTTGTACTTTGCAGTAAATCCTTTGTAGAGCTTTCACAAACATTTACCTAAACACAGGAGAAAAGCACTCTGATTTAAATACCTCCATGCGAACCTATTTAGGCCTTAAATATTCTGATCAAATGCAGGTCAAACCCAAGTTGGGGAACATCAGATAACAGGGTTGTTATTTCAGGGCTCTCCTAATCATTTGTACAATTCTCTTCAGTTACTCACCAGTCTATAGGACCAAGTCCAGGTAGGCCCATGACTCTCTCTTCATATCCAAAATAAATGGGCATAATTATTTTTTGTTATAAATTATAACAAGAACAAGGCTTTTCTTTGGAAATAAGTTGTAGAGTCTATGTTTTAGCTTTACTATAAGACAACCATTAAAATGGATTTGAAATCGTCTTTCAGTGCATAGGATTACAATAATATTAATGTAAGAGGTTTACTTTATTTGATACTTTTTTTTTAAATTCAAATTCACAGATATTTTAATGCTTTAGAGGATACTAGAATGCATGATATAAATCAAATAACTGGACTTTGTTTTTATTTAATACCAATAAGCAGAAAGTACTCTTCTTCCCTCCACCTCTCCGTCTCTCCCTCTTTCTGCCTGTGTGCCTGTGTGTGTACATACTCTTTTACAAATTACTGCATTAACATTTGCTAACCTGAGTAGCAAATTCAAATCATGCTGCTACACCAGTGTGAAGAAACAAGGAAACAAATATCAAACAGCCCAATATTTTATTTGTATTTCTATCTATTATAAAGGTACCCGGTGGTAGTTTGTTTTGTGTGTATGTGTGTGTTTTGGTGAGCATCATAGTCTTAACTTATTGGAAAAAAGTTTAGCTGGGAAATGAAGTAATTTCCTGTTACCGTTTAGCAGAACATTACAATTTTTAAACAATACCATTTGTCTGTGTGTAAAGGGTTAAATTATGGGCCACTCACCTTGGTCCCACCAGGTTCTAGGTGGCTTTTCTGGTTGGGTACAAAGTGACATCATCTGGTTTGTAGACTGTGATGCTTCACAGATGCCATGTACACTTGGAGATCACAGAGCTGTCTGCCTGTATCATTCTTTGTGGAGAGAGGAGGTGTAATTGTTAAACATGATGGACTTTTGAAGCAATACTTGGTCTCATTGAGGTGGTTATGGCCACTAAACAAAGTAAAAGCTTTTCCCACCTACCAAGGTGAGGCTTTCAGGATTGTTTTAGTACACACACAGGCACACAGGCAAAATACTAAAATTTTTTTTAGTATTTTGTAATGTCTGTGATATTTACATTTGCAACCAGACTGATAACCGGTCTATGTGAGACCCCCACAGTGTAAGCAGGCAGTGTCCACAGGGGTTAAGAGTGTGTTAAGGCACTCAGAGCCAGACTTGGATGGATTCAGCTTGGCCCTGTTATATACTCGGGCCTTGGTTTCCTCTCCTACATTGATGATAGTGCCCATCTACAAGTTGCATGATGAGGATCAGAGACAATACACTATAAAGGTGATATAAGAGCATACGTGACAAAGATTAATACAGTGCCTGGTAGATTTTGAACATTTGTTTCCTTTTCCCTCTTTTCTCCCCTCTTCCTGTATTCTCAGTGTTGAGTCCTAGAGGACTAGTTTGTTTACTTCTCCCTTTCTAAGGTGAAAGATGTTCAGAATCCTGTTTGTGGGACTCTGGTAGCTACTGGCATGAGATTAGAACAGTGAGAAATGTGAATCCAGGCAGGCCTGCCAATTACTGATGGTTCTGAACAGAAAACTGAGAATATATTAATGACATTCACAGATGAATTAGAGTAGTTACTGAGACATCCATGAATTGTGAAAAGAAAAAAATGTGAGCAGTACTGGAGAATTGCTGGATTCACATTTACAAATGAGGTTCTGGCAGTGTAACCAGTGAACATTTTTAAATTAGAGAAGGCAAAAAAGGTTGATGTGAATAGGTAAAGATGTGGGTAAACACCAAAGGTCTTTGAAAGACTCTTGGAAAATTAGTGAAACCTTCAAATATTTTGAAAAATGATTCAGATATTTGTATTAATAGTCCTGTAAGAATTATATGTTAAGTACAAAATGTTATTTTGTCAAAATAATTACAAACCAGAAAACAAAGCCACTTTACTTTTTGGCTATACTAAGAAAAAGCACTTAAGTACAATTATAACTTAAATTTTATTAATTATAAAGTAAACTATAATTTTTTTTAAATGGCATTCCTCCCCACCCCACTGAAATTTAGTTTGAGTCAAAGCTTTCTTTTTCACTATTTATTATGGAATTTTGTTCCCCCTTTTAATTGGTTCAGGTTCAGGTGAGGATACAGAAGTGTTCAGCTGCTTGGATTCAATCTAGGTCCATCACTTACTAAATGACTGGCTTTTGCCAAGTTTCTCAGTGTCTCTGAGCCTGTTGTTTGATCTGTGAAATGGGATAATAGCTTTCACTTTGGGTTGTTGCATATGTTATTACCACTGCAATTGCTAATGTAACTGGAGAAAGAGAATTAGTTTGTGCCACATCACAATTTAAAATGTAAAAATTGTTAAAAGGACCGATAAAATGGAAAATTAATAAAGAGATAAGCAAATTGTCTTTCCTGAGCAAGTTAAAAAGGTGAGCTTTCATGGCTTGGAATGTGCTCATTAAGGTAGATAAGGTGTGCTAAGGTGTAGATAAGGTGTTCAGTATTCACGGAATATTGAATGTTCACAGAATGTTCAATATTCTGTGAATATTGAACACGATGTTATCTGTAAGAATAATGTTCTTTCTGCACTTCTGTTGTTTATTTTACTTAAAGAGTTCATTTAAAGACTAAACTCTAAGCACAAAAGAGAGTTCTAGATGGAAGATTTACAATAAATTTAATCTGGCCTAGCTGGTGTGGCTCAGTAGATTGAGTACCCACCTGCAAACCAAAGGGTCGGGGTACCAAAGTCAGAGTACATGCCTGGGTTGTGGGCCAGGTCCCCAGGTTGGAGGCGCTCGAGGGGCAACCACACTTGATATTTCTCTCCCTCTCTGTCTCCCTCCCTTTCTCTAGAAATAAATAAATAAAATCTTTTAAAAAATAAATAAAAATTATTTCATCTGCTATACTCACCCTTTACAAAGAGGGGGAAAACACTTATTTTGTAAGAAAATACTGGTTACGAAGAAAGAAAAAGAAGATCACAAAAGAGCCACATTACTCCGGACCCACAGGCAGCAGCATTCTGTAATGCTCAGTGGAGGAATTAAAGCCTTGCATAAAAACCTGCTATTAATGACTTAGGGCTTGAAGAATGTGTTTGGCCATTGTGTAGGCTTTTACTAAAGTATAATGAGGGCAGACCAATCTGCAAGGGTCACAGTGAAGAGAGTCTGCCTGGAACAGCAGTTCCTTAGGTTAAGATTATTGCATGCCTATGTGTGTGTTAGGGAGTAAGAGAACATTGGATATTTTTACCAAAACTGCTGAACACCCTTCGTAGTTTGTCAGACAATTGCAAATACACTTACAGCAAATACATCTTAGCCTGAAGTAAGATGTAGAGTAGTATTGGTAACTTTTTGATGTTCAGACACTTAACCAGGTATGAGAAAGGAGAGGTGTTGCAAAGTGAGGGCAGTATAGGAATACAAGCTTTTTTTCTCCTAGAAATTTGTGAGACTAGGAACCTAGGGATGCAAGAGATACCTTTAGGGATCAGAGTATAAACTGAGACCATGAGTTAGGAACGGGGCATCTCCCCATATTTCATTTGTGAAGCATAACTCATTGAAGGAGGTGCATTGCCCCTTAGCACCTCAGGACCTGAGCAGCTCTGAAATCTTGGAGTACAGGAGCCCAAGTGGCAATTAGAGTTCTCATGGAGAATGCTGGTGACTGGTTCTTCTCTAAAGTAGTTCAGTGCTAGGAGGGTGAGAATTTTAGACAATTGTTCTTAAGAATATTTAACATTTCCCAGGAACTCCTAGAATTGTTTGGGAATCAGCAGGTAGGGGCATTGAGTCAGCAAAAGTTGGACCCTGATGCTGCTTCTGACCTCCTTTGTAGCTACAGGCCGATGGAGTACTGGGGCCTCAAGTTCACCTAAATACAGTTCATAAGTTGTATTTGGATCTTGTTAAAATGTGGGCTCAACCACTCTCAATAAATTCTTTTGCCATCTTGATCCTGTCCTGGTTTAATGAACATTTCCAGGTATTATACAGACATTTGTGGTCTGGACAGACCTGAATGATGGGTAAATTCCCAGAGCAAGCAAAAATTTATGTTAAAGAAGGCTTAGTACTGCCAGAATAGCAGATTATTATAATAAAACTTCTTAAACGTCTAGTGAGTTTTAGGTTTCATAAAAGGCACTAAAGCAGGATGTGCATGAGGATAAGTAGCCCATAATGAGATGCAATTAAGGAAGTGAAAATACAATCTGATCACAAAGAAACATTTCCTGACTGTGAGAAAGGTAAGTATGCAGCATAATTTTATCAATGGCATAAAGGAAACCCCAGGGCCTACAAGATGTCAAAGAAGGCTGTTTTGAAGTACACAGGAAACATCTCAGCTCTGGCCCAGGTGCCATTTAAGATCCTAACAATGAATTTGTATAAAAGAGCAAAATATTTTTTTAAGGAAGAAAAAGGAGTTTCTCAGAGGAACACTGATTAATTTCATTGGAGATAGACAAAATGAACATTGTTAAGAACCCGAATACTGATATACATTCTTGCACATAGCCATGGAACTATACACTCTCAGAGGTTTGTGGTAGACATTTAATCTGAAGTGCTAGACATTTGGGAGTGTTTCCTAAACCTTCAAAGGGAATTATTCCTTACAGGAGGTGAATATAAGGCAGGGAAATGAAAATATTAAACAATAAGTATAATCTACTCTTCTACACCAAGCAGTACAATGAACTAATATATGATATATGAAAAAAATGTATACCTCTCTAACAGATCAACAGGAGATTTTGGACTGATTTTTTAATTAAGACTGATGGTTATGGAAATGAAATCATTTTTCTAGAATGGATTTGCTGGTGGGGGATTCTGGGAGTTGAATGCTCCCCATGAGATACGCTTTAGGATCTGAATGTCACATCCACCAGTAGGAAGGGCTCCTGAGAGTAGTTACTGCTCAGTTTGAAGCCTTACCTACTTGTCATCCAAGGTGACTGCCCGGCCCCAAGGTCCTTTCCTCCAGCCTAGATGTGAACATGCCTTGTGGCCACTTGCTCCCTGGCCTCTGATAGTAGCTTAATGTTTTTTAGTATATGTCTTTTTTCCTGGGCTGATTTCTGAGTCTTCTAAGACTAGAATCTTTAAGCACAGATTTTTTTTTTTGTCTACAAAAGAACATTTTAAGAAGGGGAACAAGTAATTGAGATTATTTAGAAAAAAAACATAAGAATATAAATACCACATAGAAGATTTAGGCATTAACGCCTAAATTAAGGTTAAAATTTCAGTTTCTAGGCAGGTATGACACCACTTCTTTCAGGATGAAATAATGATGATGATGACAATTTTCTACATTTCCCAGTGGATTTTCTAACCTTCTTATAGGGAAACCAAAGTACTATGTATCATTTCATGTTTTTTTATTTTGTCTTCAGTTCTGAAGAAAAAAAACTAAGTGCTGACTTTTAAAAAAAAATTTCTTAAACTTTCACAACACTCAGAAGTTTTTCTGTACTGTGCCTTCACTGATGTCCAAAAAGATTTGAGCTTTGACTATAGGATTTCCCATGCTGAATGTATTTGTAAGTTTTCTCCCCAGTATGGATTCTCTGATGATTAATAAGCCCAGAATTCTGGCTATAGGCTTTTCAACATTCAAGACATTTGTAAGGTTTTTCTCCAACATGGACCGTCTGGTGTTGCATAAGGATAGAACTTCTGCTGAAGTTCTGCTGAAGGCATTCTGCTGAATGCCTTCCCACATTCAACACATCTGTAAGGTTTTTCTCTGCTCTGGATTCCCTGATGAAGAGTAAGGGCTGACTGAAGTGTTTTCCACATTCATCACATATATGTTGTTTTTTTCTAGAAGGATTTCTCTTTCTTTCAAATCTGTCCTTAGGGAAACAGGCTTTTCCATATTTAAAAATCTGAGGAACACCTGTATTGAGGGTGCCAGGAACTGCATGAGATTCTACTGCTGATGGAATCTCCTGCTTTGGAGCTAATGATCTATTTTCAGTCCTTGCATCATCCTCACAGTGCCTTAGGGAACGACGCTCCCAGGATGCCCACTTCAGCTGGTTTTCCAGAGCATCAAGGTCAGAATTTGGTAATCCCTGAGCTTCTTCTTGAGATACAATCTCCTTTACCAGCACTTCCTATTTTCGTGGATGGACAGAAACTGGCTGTCTAGGGTCATCTAGGTCACTCTCTAAATCCTCCAGCACCGTCCCTGCCTCCTCTCCATTCTCTGGATGATGCTTTCCAACCCAAGTCTGCAGCTCCTGGGGGAGGATGGCAACAAACTGCTCCAGCGCTACTAACTCCAGGATTTGTTCTTTTGCGTGTGTCTTTGGCCTTAGCCATAGATGGCAAAGTTCTCGAAGCTGGCTCACAGCTTCATGCGGCCCAGGTGAATCCTGGTATCCAAACCACCTGAATCGCTGTTGGAAAACCTCTTGGTCGGGTAGATGGTTATAGGGAATACCCGAACCCTCTTTACCATCAGGATCCTCCTCCAACTTACTCTCGGAATCTTTTCCTTTTCATCCAGAGTTGGGATGATAAGTATTGAATCTTCTTCCACTGACATTTTTACATCCTGATTTATAAATACTTCCAGAAAAAACAGTCAAGGCAGGCAGGATATAGGCCTCAGGGAAATTTCTCATTTTCTTCATAGGCAGTCGCTCACACCCTTTCCTCCACTCTTGTCCAACCTCTGACTCGGAAACTACAGCAGCTTCGCGGTGCAAGGCAGACACAGACACCTATGCACAAATCATTCTTAGGAAGTATGAAGGACTCCTGAGCTAATAGCTCCCATTTTTAAAAAAGTTATTAACATGTTGGCATTACTTATAATGCTAAGTAACAGCAGCTAACACTTGCTTGGCCCTTACCATGTGCAGGGTACTCTGTTTTTCACCCATGTCTTTTAGTTCCTACAACAAAACTCTTAAGAAGGTATGGTTATATTCATTTTATAGGCGAGGAGACAGAAATTTAAAGAGGTTAGATTACCTTCCCACAGAGAGTAAGAGCACAGGATTTGAACCTCAGCAGTTTGACTCTTGAACCCCTGAGTTTATCCTTTATATTATGCTGGCTCCTAAGGTAGCCTATCTCTTCAGCCACACTTTATTTCCTTTAGCATGCAAAGATGCTGCTTTTTCTCCCATCTTGAAATAAAATCCTCTCAGTCTCACCTCTTTACCACACGAGTATAGCACCAGTCCTGAAGGAAGTTGTCTATACTCCTCTTTAAAATCTCTCCTCCATTCTCTCTGGAACCCTCTCACCAACTGGACTTTTTGTCCACATTTCTCTAAATTGCTCTGAACAGAGTCACCAACCACCTTGGAAATGTCATAAACAGCTGTCATTTTTCCATCTGTCCTCTGTCTTCCTACCTGACCAGCAGGAGAGGTGATTAACAGCTTCCTGGTTATGCAATTCCAGGCTTTCAGGATTCTTCCACGCCCTTGTTTTCCTTCAGCCTCACTGCTTTCTCCTTTTTGGTCATCATTGCTGCTGCTCCCTCACCTGTTTGACTTCGAAACATAAGTGGATTCAGTTCTTGGGCCATTTCATTTCCTCACTTACTTTGCTCTCTTGGTGGTCTTAAGCAGCCTCCGGACTTGAAGTCCCATCTACACATCAGTGTTTCCCAAATGTGTCCTTTTCACCTAGACCCTCCTGGGGACGCCAGACTCATATGTTCACTTCGCCTTTAGGGGACTCTCACCCTGTCTCATCATGGCTTAAATATTTCATGATGATTAGTTCCCTGATATGTGGTCAGTGTTCAAATAGACTTAAAATAACACAGCGTATCTGTGGATAAGGTTAGCACTTACGTAATTTATTTTAATTTTGTGGGATTTTTCTTTGTTAGTGTTGATTTGTTTGACTAAGTCAGTGGTTCTCGAGGGGGACAGTTTGTCTTCCCAAGTAAAATTTGGCAAGGTCTGGAGACATTTTTGTTTATCACTAGTGGGGAGGAGGATGCTATTAGCATCTAGTGAGTAAAAAGCCAAGGATACTGCTAAACACTCTGCAACACACAGGACAGTCTCCAAGAAAAAAAGTAATAATCTAGCCTCAAATGTCAATAATGTCTGAGTTGAGTAACGCAAAATGAGGATTTATAAATTCGAATGATCTACTCTCAGTAGAAAAGGAATTATGCATATAATGCGAATAACAAAGTAGTTTGAATCTTTCTCTTTAAAACACATACTTATGAATAGTTTCCAAAAGTTGGTAGCTATTTCTAACAAATACACATTGTGAATGGTCCTCTTGTAAGCCTGAGATTCCTTTAAGCATGCCTGTTGGATTCTGAGTACCTGCAGCTAAGTAGTGTTGCTCTTGGCAGGACTTGGTGAGCAAATGAGGTATGAGCTCTCTGATCTCAGTAGTCTGCTCAGTCAGCCATGACCTTCCCAGTGTCTCTTCTTTCTACACCCTGTCCACACTAAGCCATGGCCCAGGCAGTTCTCAGTGGGGTGGCCAGAGGGGGAAAATGCAGGCAGAGGTTCATGTGGGGTTCAGGGTAATTGGAATGATTTCTGTTTTCCACTAAATGTTGTCCAAACTGTCATTGTAATTTAATGCCAAAAGACCTTTAAATCAAAAGCTTTTGGGTAAAGTACTGGGCAATGGAGTAGAATTTTTATTATAGAAACTGTGGTTACTTCAAATACTATTTGGGTTCTGATGAGAATAAATTTTACATACGTGTATGTGCACACACACAATTCTATGTACATGTATACATGCCAACAGTACAATTTGCCACATGTCAGCACTACTTTGCTTCTCAGAAGTTTGATAGTATAACTGCAGCACCATAATGAAGTATATGTCTGAAAAAGAAGTGACTTTGTTTAATGTGATAAGCAGGGGAACTGTCCCTAGGAGGACTTACTATATCTCTTTCAATGTTTCTTCCTTTAGTTCCACTTGATCATAATTAGATGTCCAATGTTGCATTTTGTATTTAAAAAATAAGACTCTATGGAAGTATTATATGTTGTGGTAAATTGTGATTTAGCAGATGAACTAATTCTTTCATTAAGTGTGCAACTGTACATGTCTTAAAGCTTGATGCTGGTAATTTAAGGTGTATGTTTTATAAATTTTGTCAATTCTTTCAGTTTCTGGTTTAAAGATATTTGACTTTGGAATATCATGCCGGCATACTTTATGATATTAGAGTAGAAAGTTTAAAACAAGGAATATGTGCACATGCACACACACACATTGATGTAAGGATTGGACACAAGAGCAGTGCCCGGAAGTTAGAGATTTGGCTCTAGTCCTGTATCTGAACCACCCCTGTGTGTTGATGGTACAGTGGTCTCACAGCAGGCCCTCATTATCTGTCCTTACAGGTGGTGAGGCCCAGGGGAAGAGCAACAGAGACAAGATGGTATTGTGTTCCATAATTTCATAGAGAGAAGAAGTATAGTTTTCCTTGTATACAAAAAAATTATTACAAATAATTATATTTGAGCCAGATAAATACTGTGAGCCAAACAATGAGACAAATTTCAGGTTTATTCATATGTTTTTATAAATACCTATTCATTATAAAGACAAACTCCATAGAAAATAAAACAAAAATCAAAATTTTCTTAATGTTTAATGTGAAAATAAAAACAAACATGTAAAAGGTGGCATAGTTATTAACATACATCAAGATGTGCAGGGCGAAAATTTTTTTTCTAAATCTGACTTCATCTTCTTTCCCACTGGTAGGTGGGGACCACTATAGACACTGAAGTGGTGTCCAATCCTCATTTAATATAAAGCTTTGACATAAAAAGGCCTTTGGGCACTGTGCCACTTCTGTAATTAGAAGGCTGAGGTATTGTCCATAGACAGCAACAAACTAGAATAGTGTAACTGTATTAACCTGGGGACCGTGGAAGGTGATAAAATGTCACCTGGGTTGGTGTCTCCCAGCTTCCATCAGAAAAAAAATGCAGCCTGTTTTTGGAGGAAACCATTCTTCTTTTTTTTTCTCTCTTAAAAAATTTTTGAATATATTTTATTGATTATGCTATTTTAGTTTTCCCAATTTCTCCCCCTTTATTTCCCCTCCACACTGCACCCCCAACCCTTCAGCATTCCCCACCCCTTAGTTCATGTCCATGGGTTGTACATATAAGTTCTTTGAATTCTCTGTTTCCTATAGCATTTTCAGCTTAACAATAACCCACAACCGTCGGACCAACTTGTTTCCTATAGCATTTTGAATCTCTTCTCATTTATTTAATGCCTACCGATTATGCTTCCTTTTCCCTATACCTTCTCCCCGCTATTCCTGTGTTCCCCCTCCCCACTGAAATCTCTCCGTGTGATGTCTATTTCTGTGATTCTGTTCCTGTTCTAGTTGTTTGCTTAATTTTTGTTTTCATTGGTTTTCTTTTGTTTAGGTTCATTTGTTCACAGTTGTGAGTTTCTTGTCATTTTACTGCTCATATTTTTTATCTTCTTTTTCTTAGATTAAGTCCCTTTTACATTTCATATAATGAGTGCTTGGTGATAATGAACTCCTTTAACTCGACCTTATCTGAGAAGCACTTTATCTGCCCTTCCATTCTAAATGATAGCTTTGCTGGATTGAGTAATCTTGGATGCAGTCTTGGTTGCAGCCATGAAAGGCAATCTTCCTTGCCTTTCATGATTTCAGATACTTCTTTCCGGCCCCTTCTTGCCAGCAAGGAGGAAACTGTTCTTCTCAAAGATATCCTCTGGTCTCTGGCAGGTTAAAATTAGTAAATATGAACTATTAATGTCACCAAATGCACAAGGGAACAAAGATGACTCACTTGTCAGAGTCGTCAGAAATAACAAAAATTAGTCTCTCAAGAACTTTAAATATTGGATTTATTAAATACAGATTATAAAATTAGTAAATCACATTTAAATTTAAAAAGTGATACATCTCCCTGGCTGGTATGGCTCATAGGATTGAGTGCAAGCCTGGGAACCAAAGGGTCTCTGGTTCAATTCCCAGTGTGGGGCATGTGCCTGGGTTGCATGCCAGGTCCCCAGTAGAGGGCATGCAAGAGGCAACCACACATTGATGTTTCTCTCCCTATCTTTCTCCCTCCTTTCCACTCTCTAAAAATAAATAAAGAAAAACCTCTTTTAAAAAAATGATGTATCATGATAAGTAAGCAAGAACAGAACATAAAAATATCCAGGCATATTTGAAAAAGAGAATGAATGTTAGATAGAAAAAATTATTAAAATAAACAATTAAACATCTTTCTTAAATATTAGACTACTGAGGGAAAATTAGGTGGATCTAAGTTATTCAGAATATGCAAAGAAGGATAAAAAGATGAACATTGTTAGTAGAGGGAGAGAGAGCATCTAGTATTCTTTTCCAGAAGGAAGTAGAAAGAGAAAATAGAGTGAAGAAGAGGTATTGTTTGAAGAGATGGTTGTTAAGAAATTTCCAGGCTTGATATAGGAGAAACAGATATAGAAGCATCATGCATACAAAGCAGAAAATCATATCTATACACATGGAATTGAAACTTCAGGATATCAAAGACAAAAAGAACATCTTTAAACTAATGAGGAGAAAAAAAGGTAATCCACAATGCCATGACAGTTAGACTGCACACTACTGACAGCAACAAAAGAAAACCTGATAAGACAGTAGAACAATACTTTGAGCATGCTAAGAAAAAATGATTTTCAACCTGGAATTGTAAAATTAGCAAAACTGTCTTTCAAATATTAGCCATACAATTTATCTACATTAGAGAAACTTCTGAAGAATTTATTTTAAGAAGAAAGGAAATTACATTAGAGGAAAGATCCAAAAAGAAATGATGAGGAACAAAGTTTACCAAAATTTTCTGTATACAGAACTATACACAGCATCTCTAGTCTAAAATTATAAATAGATATGAAGAAACACACCTAGGGAGCTGTTTCTATTAACTGAGACAAATTTGCAGAGCTTAAATACAGAGGAAATTTATTAGCAGAATCAAACTTACAGAGTTTAAATAGAGACAAAACTTATTTTATCACCTTTAATATTTTGCATTTGGAGACTATTTGACTACTGTGCTCATACAAGGTGTATTATTACCCCTAATGTGATATTAAAATAATATAATACTTGATTCATGTTTTATCATATTTCCTCAAATATTCTAATCTTTGATTTTCATAGTGGGCTGTGAGGATCATATCCTACTTCCCATAATTTGTGAATGTGACCTCATTCAGGAAAAGGGTCTTTGTAGATATAATTGAGTTAAGGATTTTTGGATAAAGAGATCGTCCTGAATTGCCAGGGTGGACTCTAAATCCAATGACTAGTTTTCTCATAAGAAACAGAAGATGCAGAGACACAGACACACAAAGCAAAAGGAAAATTGAAGGTGCAGCATTTTGGTGTACAGATAACATTCCAATCAACTGAGCCACCTGACCAGTACTAGGCCTTATTATTTTTTAAAGATTTATCACAGTAAAGATATCTAAGACAGTAAACTTTTATAACTAACAGAACTATTTTATGCTGATACAGTATTCTGAGATACAGCCTTTGACTTATATCTCATTAGGTTCTTAGTATGGATTATTATCCTATTTTACTGATAAGGCAACTAAAGAGTTGAAACACTTGCTTAATGGGTTGAGCACCAGCCTGCAAACCAAAAGGTCACAGGTTCAATTCTCAGTGAGAGCACAAGCCTGGATTGCCAGCTAGTTCTGCAGTTGGAAGCAAGTGAGAAGCAACTGATCAATGTTTCTCTCCCTTTTTTTCTCCCTCCCTTCCCCTCTCTCTAAAAATAAATAAATGAAACCTTTTAAAAAATAATAGCACTGATAAAAGTAATAGAATTATTATTTTAATATATTGTATTGATTGTGCTATACAGTTGTCCCTGTTCCCCCCCCCCACTTTATTCCCCTCTGCCCTGCACACCCCCTCCCACCCATATTCCCCCCTTTTAGTTCATGTCCATGGGTCATGCATGTAAGTTCTTTGGCTTCTACATTTACTATACTATTCTTAACCTCCTCCTGTCTATTTTCTACCTATTATTTATGCTACTTATTCTCAGTACCTTTTCCCCCTCTCACTCCTCCACCGATAACCCTCTATGTGACCTCCATTTGTGTGATTCTGTTCCTATCTAGTTGTTCGTTTAGTTCATTTTTGTTTTTGTTTTTTAGGTTCAGTTTATAGTTGTGAGTTTGTTGTCATTTTACTGTTCATAGTTTTGATCTTCTTTTTCTGTGGTAAGTTCATTTAACATTTCATATAATAAGGGCTTGGTGATGATGAATTCCTTTAACTTGATCTTATCTGGGAAGCACTTTATCTGTCCTTCCATTCTAAATGATAGCTTTGCCGGATAGACTGTAGTCCTTGACTTTCATGACTTTGAATACTTCTTTCCAGCCTCATCTTGCCTGCAAGATCTCTTTTGAGAAATCAGCTGACAGTCTTATGGGAACTCCTTTGTAGGTAGCTCTCTGCTTTTCTCTTGTTTTTAGGATTCTCTTCTTATCTGTCATCTTCGGTAATGTAATTATGATGTGCCTTGGTGTGTTCCTCTTGGTGTGTCCAACTACTTTGGGACTCTCTGAGCTTCCTGGATTTTCTGGAAGTCTATTTTCTTTGCCAAACTGGGGAAGTTCTACTTCATTATTTATTCAAATAAGTTTTTAATTTATTGCTCTTGCTCTTCCCCTTCTGGCAGTCCTATGATTTGGATGTTGGAATGTTTAAAGATGTCCTGGAGGTTCCTAATCCTCTCCTCATTTTTTTGAATTCTTGTTTCTTCATTCTGTTGTGGTTGAATGTTTCTTTTTTCCTTCTAGTCCACACTGTTGATTTGAGTCCCACTTTTTTTTCCTGTCAGTGTTGGTTCCCTGTACTTTTCCTTTATTTCACTTAGCATAGCCTTTATTTTTTCCTCTATTTTATGACCATATTCAACCAGTTCTGTGAGCATCCTGATTACCAGTGTTTTGAACTGTGCATCTGATAGTTTGGCTATCTCTTTGTTGCTTAGTTGTATTTTTTCTAGAGCTTTGATCTGTTCTTTCATTTGGGCCATTTTTTTCTTGTCTCGGTGTGCCCTTTACATATAAGGGATAGAACCTTCAGTGTTCACCAGGGCAGGGCAACTCTCGTTGCTGCATTGTGGTTCTGTGTGTTGGGGAGGGGTTCCAGAGGGAACAGTGGCACTTGCTCTACTCTCTGCCAGTTTTCAGTCACTGCCCCCATTTTCCACCATCAAATTGGGCCCTTCTGGTGCTGATTCCTGGGGGGGTGGGGAGGGATTGTGTACATTCTAGGACCCTGTGGGTTTCTCCAATGGACTCTCTTGTGAGGCTGGTAGTTTCTCCTGCTGCTGCCTCAATCCTCACTGGTGTTGTCAATCAGAAGTTTGGGGCTTTATTTCCCCACACTGGAATCCTGGGTTGTGTGGTCTGTCTTGCCCTCCAGTTGTTCCTCCCCATTTATCTGCGTGCCAATGTGGAACTGCCTACTCTACCAGCTGCTGCCTCACTGGGTCTGTCAGCCACCACCTCGCCACAGTCCTCTCTGCCTGACTGCCTGTCTATGCCCCTTCTACCATTCTGGATGAATATTTCTTCTTTAACTCCTTGCTTGTCAGACTTCCATACAGTTCAATTTTCTGTTCTGGTTGTTTTTTGTTTTTAAATTGTTGTTGTCCTTCTTTTGATTGTGCAGGGAGGCATAGTATGTCTGCCTACACCTCCATCTTGGCCAGAAGTCCAAAAGTAATGGAATTATTAATAACTCACCTGGTATATACCCTGTTTCCAATTTTCTGTCTGAAATACCTTATCCTTTGCTCAGATTAGATGTTAAACCTGAAAGCTATTTTCAGATTGTGACCTGGCATCATTAGGTTCTGCTCCCATCAGAGACCCCTTAGTGGCTGCCCATGACCTGTGCTCTGGAGCTTCCCCTTCACCTGGGCACTTCTTGGAGACTCAGCTTTGAATTTAAATACATTATAATTATATTTTGTTCACATTTGCTATATAGTTGAAACAGAAATTCTTTTCTTTCCATTCTTTCAGTACTCATGGTCTCAATCTTTGAACTGATATTCGTACTAAACTGCTTTTTAATTGATCTCCTTCTTAAGAATGTACATTTATGCGGGTACTCTATTTTTCGTAGGTTAACAAGTTTACATTGAAAAAGTAAGCTGTATTGTATGAGTCTGCATGCCTGCAGTTGGCTGTTTGTTTTGATTTGTTCTCAATCTCAGAAATTTAAAGTCAGAGAATTAAGAGACCTAGTCATAAAAGAACTAAGAAATCTGAACTTTTCATTGATGCTTAATTATAGATACTATTAACATTGTAATATAATAATAATACTATTAACATTGTAATATAATAACAGGTAATATTTATTTAGAACTTTTTAATCACATTACCTAGATGTTCTCACTTAAATATCAAAACTACGTGGCAAGTACTGTTGTTATTCTTATTTTATAAATAAGGACATGTTAATATTAATTCCTTAAATGTCTGTGGTGATTTATATTCTACAGTGTGATTTCATATACATTAGTGTACCTTTGAATTTGGAGTGTTAAATATTACTTTATTGGTAGTTTACTGAGGAAACTGTAACTTTAGAGTTATTAAATGGTTTTGCTATTAACTAACAGCAGGACTTCTGTCAGTTTGTTAGCTAACTATTCATTGCTTGGTCATCTTCATAGCTAGGGTCTTCTAGTTTAAGGTTCTTAGAAACCAAGCATGTATTTAAAATAATTATGGGAGTTCTATTTACCCACATGTTTTCTATTGCCCAACTACTTAAGCAATCTAGTCTAAAAGGAGGGATACCTCCTGCACTACACTGTGAGTCAGTGAAGACAGCGTGAAGTGGGTTAAGATAGGGGTCAGGTTTACTTATCTTTCTGAACACGAACAGTCGGTCAGCTTTTCTTTGCCTCTCTTTCCTCCCCTGCACATTTCAGATGATTGGACAAGGTGACCTCTAAGGTGTTAGCCCTCATGTATAATAATTTTATATCATTCTCTCCTAAGATAGAACTATATAAGGCTATATAAGATAGAACACCTCTGCCCCGGAGAGGTGTCAAACTCATTTTCACCGTGGGCCACATCAGCTTTGTGGTTGACTTCAAAGGACCAAATGTACTTTTAAAACTGTATAAATGTAACTACTCCTTAACTACAGGCAAGGAGCTCGGTGCTGCCACTGGATAGAAACAAGGTGGATAAAACAAGGTGCAAGGCCAGATTTGGCCCACGTTTGTGTTTGCCACCTGTGATATAAGGAGTAAAAATGAAGAGAGCAAAAATTTTTTTTTAAGATTTTATTTATTCATTTTTAGAGAGAGGTGAAGAGAAGGAGAATGAGAGGGAGAGGATCAACAATGTGTGGTTGCCTCTTCTGTGCCCTGTACCAGGGACCTGGCCTGCAACCTAGGCATGTGCCCTGACTGGGAATCGAACTGGCAACCCCTTGGTTCATAGCCCGCACTCAATCCATTGAGCTGCACTGGCCAGGGCAAGAGAGCAAAATTTTTTAAAATTATTTTAAGCCTCTCCTAAGAATTACCTTGTGAACCATATGGTAGCAATAATATTTTTTAAAATTAATCTTGAAATGAAAGTAAGAAAAGTTACATTATGAGATCAAAGAGAATATTACTTGGAAACAAATTTAACAAAAGAAGGGCAAAACATACTCTGGAAACTACTTAACATTACTGATAAACTTTTTAAAATACCTAAATAAATGGGAAGACATTTTGTGTTTATCAATTGGAAGATACGGTACACTTAAAACAGCAGTATTCCCCATATTGATCTACAGACTCAACACAATCTCTTATCAAAAAAATCCCAGTTGACTTTTTTGCAGAAATTAATAGTTGATCATAAAATTCATATGGAAATTTAAGGGTCTGAAAATATCTAAAACAGTCTTTAAAAAAAGAACAAAAAACACTCACACTTCTTGATGTTAAAACTTAATGTTAAGCCATAGTAATCAAGAATTTGTGGTTCTATCATAAGGATAGATACCTAGATCAATGGAATAGAATAAAAGTGAGAAATAAACTCACTGATTTACAGTTCATTGATTTTCAACAAATGATGTCAATTCACAGGGAGAAAGAATAACCTTTTTAACAGTGTTAGGACAACTGTACATACATATGCAAATGTAAGAAAGACCTAAATGTAAGAACAAAATCAATCAAATTTATTTTAAAATATAGGAGAAAATCTTCATGATCTTGGGCTAGGAATATCCCTCTTGGATATGACACTGAAAGCTCATACTACAAAAAAAATAGACAAACTGGACTTCTTTAAAATAAAAAAAAAAAACCTTTTGTACATCAGAGTTAGCATGTAGAAAGTGAAAATATAACCAATACAAGAGAGAAAATATTTGTAAATTATATATCTGATAAAGGACTTGGATCCAGAGTACCATATTTTCCTGTGCATAATGCACACTTTTTTGCCCAAATTTTTGAGGGAAAAATAAGGATGCTCATTTTATATGGGTAGTACCTGAAATACCTTGTATCTGTTCATGTGTTTTCTGATTATTTGTTATGTAAAATTTCTTGTACCATTCCCTGGCTGGTGTGGTTCAGTGGATTGAGTGCTGGCCTGAGAACCTAAGAGTTGCCAGTTTGATTCCTAGTCGGGGCACATGCCTGTGTTGCAGGCCAGGTCCCCAAGTAGGGTGCACATGAGAGACAAGCGCACATTGATGTCTCTCTCTCTCTCTCTTTCTCCTTCCCTTCTCCTCTGTGTAAAAATAAATGAATAGAAATCTTAGGAAAAATTACTTTAAAAATTTTTGTACTATAATATGTTCAAAAATAAATGCTAAAATTTCTTTATAATACAAAAAATAAGTAGCTAAATATAAATAAATAAATAAATAAATAATTGAGTTAAAAGATTAAAGCAAAAGTTTTTTTTTTTTTTCTGAAAGTTTAGGCCAAAAACCCTGAGTGTGCATTATACATGCAAAATACTATATATAAAGAACTCTTACAACTTGAATAATAAAAAGACAAGTAGCATAGTTTAAAAATGGGCAAAGGATCTGAACAGACATTTCTTGAAAGAGGATAAGGGAATGACCAATAAGCACATGAAAATAAAGATGCTCAATATCATTAGTCATCAGAGAAATCAAATCAAAATCATTATGAGATAGCACTCAATATCCAGTAGGATGACTATTGTCTAAAAAATAAGCCATAACAAGTGCAGGGGAGGATGCGGAGAATTAAGAACCCCAGTTCACTGCTGGTGGGAATGTGAAATGGTGCAGGCACTTTGTAGTACAGTGTGGCAGTTCCTCAATAATTAATCATAGAGTTGCCCTGTGACCAAGTAATCCCACCTTTAGGTACATACCTAAGAGAAATGAAAATGTCCAAATAAGAACTTGTCCATGAATGTTCATAGGAGCATTATTTACAATAGCCAAAAGATGGAAACTACCCAAATGTCCATCTATTGATAAACGAAGAGGTAAAGTGTGTTATATTCACATAATAGAATATTATTCAGCCAATAAGAAGTAATGAAGTACTAATTTATATTGTAATATAGGTGAACTTTGAAATATTATGCTAAGTGAGAGAAGCCAGTTACAAAAGACCATGTATTATTCCATTCAGATGAAGTGTTCAGAATAGGCAAATCTATAGTGACGAACAGTAGATTCGTGGTTGCCTCAAGCAGGAGAATTGGTGGAAAAGGAGGAGTGATTGCTACATGATATGCAGCAATGGGGTTTCTTCTTGTGGTGATGAAAATGTTACAGAATTCACTGCAGCTATGACTGCACCATATCTAAGTATACTAAAAGCCACTGAATTATACACTTAAGTGAATAAAGTGTATGGTATGTGAATTATATCTCAATACAACTGTTAAAAATATAACTAAAAGTAATTTTAAAGAATTGGAAATTTCAAATAAATTTGACTAGTTATCCAAGATAACTTTTGGATGAATGACTCCATCAGTCCTAGCATGCCATTGTAAATTCTGGTAAGGTGAGAGCCTGGGCTTCATAGTCACATTGACACTGACTTGAACCCCGTTTTAGAATGACCAATTTGCATAGCTTCTCTGAATCTCAGCTGCTTTGTCCACGAAATGCAGCCAATAATAATTCTTAGCTGTGGGTTGCTCTGAAAAATTAAAGAGTTTTTGCATCTAAAGAGGTTAGTACAGTGTTAAAAGCAGTGGCCATCATCAAATGTTTCATGCTTGTGGTCATCGCTGCATGAACTCAAAGAGAAAGGCCTGCTGAAAGGTTTCTCCCTATGATTGCACATTCTGATCCTTCTCCCTGGATCACTGTCCTTGTCTCACAACTTACTTACTCCCTTCATGACCTCACTGGGAGACTCATTCAGGCTTCTTTCTTGGTGGGTGTCTTCTGACCACGTGCAGCCACGGTGTTATAGGCCCTGACTGTTTCTGCCCTTGCAAAGCCTTTATTTCATTTCTGGCAGCAGAAATGATTGGTCTATCTTACCCTGTCTGTGCTGCTTGAGAGTAGGTACTGCTGCTTCACTCCTGGATCCCCCAGTGTTTGGTAGGTGCTCAGTTTATCCTGGTTGAAAGCATGAACATGACACTACAGGGCCTAAGTGGATTGCTTGAACTTCTTGTGCTTCCATTTGACTTCTAAACATTAGTTTGCTGGTAAATAGAATAATCTGAAATATTTTGTGTTGGGAACTTTTAATGATTTGGCATCACAGATTTATCTAGTATGCTTTGGGATGATAGTATAGTCCACCCATTAGAATGGAAAGATAGAGCCCTGGCTGGGTGGCTCAGTTAGTTGGAGTGTCATCCTTTGCTACACCAAAAGGGTGTGGGCTCAGTCTTCAGTCAGGGCACATACTTAGTTTGTAGGGTTTGATCCAGGGTCAGGGCCTGTTTAGGAGGCAACCAATACATGTGTGTGTGTCTCTCTCTCCCTCTCTCTTTTCCTTACTCTCTCTAAAATCAACAAACATATCCTGGGGTGAAGATTAAAAAAAACAACTGTTCCAAGTCAATAGAAAATCGCTAATCAGTGATAGATTGGAAAGAATTATACCTGATATTTCTTCATTTAGAAAGGTTCTTTTTTGAGTCAGAAGCTCTGTGTGTTGTATAAACTACCACAGAAAGTTGAAATTTTGGCTTTCTGAAAGTACTCTTTGAACTTCTAGGAGAAACTGAAAATGTGGATTTCCATGGAAGTCCTGTTGTCATTTTTAATAACATGGCGTTGGTTTAAATGTATATACTGTGTTTGTATAGTAAGTGAATCTAGTATATGTTTGAACTTGCACTGAGCCATATTCTTGCCAAAATCTACTTAGAAAAATTCCCCTTATTGTGCCAATTTCTGTAGAAACCAAAAGTATTCATCACAACATTCACCTTCCTGCTTCATCTGTAAAGGGACAAAGATAAAGTTATTGGTAAAGTATGATAATAATCTACCTAAACTGTGTGAAACCATTATTGACTAGTTCATATAGGTGTTATTACCTTGAGAATTTGGCATTACTTGATGTTTTGTGGTAACTTTACCTACATACAGAAGCATGGATAGAATTGTCTCCACAGTGTCTTCTAATTTTACCCTTTCTTTGTGTGTGTGACCTGTTAAAAGTAGATGGAGGTTCATATTAAAGACCAGAGAATATTAAAACAATTTCATTATTTTCTTAAATATGTGACACCTTTCAATCATTCATTTCAAATATTAATAAAAAATTCAGGAGCCCGTTTTTGCCAATAACACTTCAATGAAATTGGAAGCTAGCACTGCGGTAAGTATAGTATAGAGAAACTTTTGATTTAGACCTGTAACCTATTTTATAATTGGATGGCTATGCAAGCCTCTAAATAGAAGTGATCTTCTCTTGTTGACAAGTCAAATGCACTCCTTGTTTGTGACTTTTAACAGTTACATACCCCGTAAGCTAAGTTACTTTCTCCTCCTCCGCCCCAGGAGCCCCAGAATAGCTTTATTAATAGGAATATATGATGTTTATGTTCTTAAAAAATCAGGGTGGTCTTAGATGCCTGTCTTCCATTCTGGCACTTCCTTTATTATACAACCCTTTTGAATTTTCTGTTTAAAAACTGGCATTGTGGCGGCTTTTCCTTGGCCTAGTGCCTGGGTTACATATTGCAGCAACAAATTAGGAATGTTAAGACATAAGTCCCCCAAAGAAAAATGTTTGTTATGAAAGTAGAGCTGATGTGACACTTAGAATTAGGGCTTCTTAACTTGTCTAAATGGCAGTTAATGATCTTTTTCTTTTATTTTTCTTTCTTTTTTCCCCCTTAAATTATTACTTTAAAGAAGGGGAGGGAAAAGTTTTAAAAGGAGTGCCTAGAGGCTGAGGTTGGGTTTGGTTCACCAAACTGTTACATGTCAAATGCATTCTACTGATAATACATCTTTTGTCTCTTTTTAGGAGCTAATTTTGTTACTCGAAAAATTAGTCGGTCAGTAGCTAAGATTTACCTTGGACAACTGGAATGTTTTAGCTTGGGAAATCTGGATGCCAAACGAGATTGGGGCCACGCCAAGGATTATGTAGAGGTAGGAACTAACTCATGTTCTTAACAATTCCTATATTGATTGGTATTTTAAATCCCAGGCCTTTAGTGGCAAAGGTGGTAGCATATAAAATTTTGCTAATGCAGATATGTTTAAGCTCATACTGCTTTCAATTTAAGGCCGTTTGATCCACCAGTACATGTAGCTTATACTGAATGTTACTTGAATGAGAGAGCCTTTTTAAAAAAAATGTGTTGTTCATTGTTTTGGATGATGGAAGAAAAAAATGTTTGAATGGTGTTCTTCGCTTTCTAAAGGTTTTTTTTCAGCTCTTACTTTTTCCACCTTCTCCTTCTTTCCTTCCCAATTCACATATAACTAACTGTGAAAATAGTTTTCTGGTATAAAGGTACTGGTTCTCAGATCTTCAAGAAATACGGCCTGATTTCAATTTGTATAATGTAAGACCTTCACATTTTATTATTCTACTAAATTACTCTTAAGAGTGATATTCTTATATAGCTTTTGGTTTCTGTTGCTTAAGAGTCTGTTTATTGCCCTACACATTTCTTAAAGTGTGGCTTTTCACATCAGTGTACTTTGTCCATTAAATAAAGAGATAGAGATGTTAATGATGCTATTGCGGAATAATAGACATACTTAAAGGAAATTTAAATTGTCACGTTCGAGACTTATATACTACACATTAAAATTGGGTTTGTGCTACATATGTAAATAGTATAATCTTTCTTTAAATAAGTCATTGCATTTTACCTTGCCCTAGTTACTATGCTTTTAGATATCCATGGTGGTTCTGTGGCCATAGATCTGAATGAGCAGGTTCGTGACATTGTCATTTTCCCTGGCGCTTGCTTGTTCTTGTTTAGGTGCTTATAGATTTCCTAAGCTGTGGGGGACTGTTTCCGTCTTTCAGGATTCCTCCCTGGGAAACTGGGCCTGGCTTCCTTGTTCATTGATTCAGAAAGAAACTTGAACATTTACAAAAGAAAGCAAACAGGTAGTTCACTTGCTAACACAGAGGTTTGCTTAGGCATTTGTTACTATTTATGTTTATAACAATTAAAAATGTTGTATACTTGAACACCTAGCACTGATTTATATTATGAACAAAAAATAGCTCAGATTTTAAATTTTGAACATTACAACATTAAATACATTCAATATTTAATATATAGATTGAAAAATTAAAACATTTAGATATACTCTTATGAGCTTTAATTACAAAGAAGCATTTAATGACATTAGTCAGATATATTTTAAGAATGTTACATTAAAAAATATCAAAGGCCACACTTTCAGAAATTATTAGAAAATGGGAGGAGGGAGATATTAGCAGAAGCTGAATTTGTGTAACCTATATGACCTTACCTACTTAAAAATGTGAGGCAAGTTTTTAAAAAATAAGTACATCATTTCTTCAATAGTATCATTTTGATGTAAGCCTTCTAGCTATCTGAATATACTTAAGAGTTTTACAGAAGGCTATTTTGTTGTCTTTCTTTATCCAAACTCTTGTTCTTTGAATTCAGGAACTAAATAGATCACATTTCATTCTATTTTATTTTATATTTTTGCACTGGAGTAAAGCAAAAGTTTGTATCAGAATGCAAAAATAGATTTTGATAGGGAGAGAAACATCAAAATGTTAATGATGCTTATTACCAGTTATGTTTATGTTCTTTTTTACATATATCTGTTTTTCATATATTTGATGTTAAATATATATAAAGTTTTTAAATCAGGAAACAAAATAAATGACATTTTAAAAACCTACCAACAATGCATGAAACTGTTAAATAAATATATAAATAACTAGAAAGTCTTTTGTGAGCTTAGTGAATCTGGAAGAAGGACCCTGCTGTCATTTTATTCCCAAAATGCCATGGCTCTCACTGTTCCTGGGTATAGCTCAAACCTTGGTACAAAGGGCCCATATTTGTATTCATTTAAAATAAACATATTTTGGAAATATTTTGGCTCAGAGACTTCAAAAAGTTTTCCCTAATGATGTCATTTTGAAGAATCCTTAACAATATGGTATCAGTACAGCATACCAGAAGTCAAAACATTTGTGTAAAAGCAAGATATTCTGGCCTTACAGTAAAATACAAAATTTTCAAATTTTACAGAGGGACGCACATAAAAAATTAAGTCATTCTCATTGGCATTAAGACCTGATTTGTTCCACAATACAAGTACGTTTTAATATTAAAGATCCCCTTGGAATTCTGACTGTAACACATGTAAGGAGCATTGTATATGTACTTTTATGGGTTCTTGATTTCTAAAAAAAGTATCATTAAGTAAGAAGTCATAGTTTGCTATCACCATTTTAAGAAATATAAAGGGATGGTAAATATAAAGGGATGGTAATCCCTTGCCTTCTTAAATGTATTAAAATAAGATCACTTCATAGACTTACTACTAAAAGTAAATATTGCCAAAATTAAAATAAAAAAGCACGAGAATAAAAAGAGAAGCGTTGTTTTGTCTAAACTAGGCCTGCATCCTGGCAGTGCAATTGGCTTTGGAGTGAGGCGGCCTTGAGAGCACAGATCAAGACAGCTAGTACTAGCATCTCATCTATACACATTGTGACTGTGTACTCCCCTTCTTTATACACAAATGTATTGTGTTGGTAAGTCTTTAGATGAAGTGCCATACTTCTTTACTTATGGTTGGATTTCCATGATGGACAGCTGAGAGCGTTGGACAAACAGGGTGTAGGTGATCCAGGCTGTGTCAGTGATTTGCTCCTCAGCTTTAGACAGGTTTTATATCTAAATTTACCCATCTGTAAAAAGGACATAATAACAGCCCTGTAAAAATTAGCATTAATATGCTGTATATAACATGATTAGAATCTACCTCTGCCTTGTAAACATTTTTGCAACAGTTTATACAAAGCCACTTCCTGTTGCTGAGTCAGGATCATTAACATACATTTATAGTCTTGTTTCCTAGATCAAAGTTAGTTTTAAATTATTTGGGTGGGTAAGAAGTATTTCAATTTGAAATGAAGAATATAAAAACTATATTAAATTATATTATTGTGTTTCAGAATAAAAAGTTATATGCAGTTTCATCTTTTCCAATATTTTATTATAAACAACTTAAACATCCAGAATAGTTGCATGACTTTTACCAAAAATATCCTTATACTCACCAACCAGGTCTTATAATTAATATTTTTGTTACATTTTAAGGAACAAAAAAATTCATATTTAAAAATTGCTGTAGTGGTAATGGCTCAGAGCTATAAATACTCAATTTACACAAACACAGGTTATCAAAAATTTGCATTTCTTGTGGGATATAGTCGATTGGCAACTCCAATGTTTGAAATGTTTTTATCTTTTTATATAATTGTGATAACACACAGCCTGTTTTTATGCCTCCCCCTCCCTATATATTGAAGCAACTCCACATATTCATGAGAACACAGTGGGGTTTATATAACACATTCGGGTCCATTCTTGTCGTCAGCAGTAGTGCCTGAACACTACTCCGGGTGACATTGTTTCTTTAATACATCTTCTATGGAGTACTTATGGTCTTCTACTAGTTGCTAAAAATAGCAGTCCTCTAAATTTTGTCCAAAGTCAAATAGCCCAGCAATCACAAAGGTAAGCAAATTTCTTTATTGTAAGACTGACTTCTCAAAACTTATGATATGTGAATGTGCATCATAGCCTGCTAGGGTTAATAAAGGATTTCTAAAATGTATTTAGTCTTTCTGCCATTTTAATAAAAAGTAAATGGCATCATATGTTTAAATAAAATTAACGGAAACCATTTGGTTAACAAGGTCCCATTATGATTCCACCTTGATAAAACTAGGTAGAACACAACTGTAGCCAGAAAACATGGCTAGGCTAGAAGGATCTTTCAGCATTGACCACTAACAAAATGGTTCCTTGCTCTTGAGATGCACGGACAATCAAGTAACCTAAGTCTGAGCCCTTCTTAGTAGCACTCAGTGAAAACTCATCGCTGCCAACAGCCAACCAGACGGATGCTCTTGAAGAGTTCAGGTGCAGTCCAGGGGACATTCAAATTATTGGGTGAGGATGGACATTTATGAATTTTAATATCACATTCCCTCCCACACACCATATTCTTTTTTCCTCTGCTTTTTCTTTCTTTTTTTGTGGGGAGTAGGAGGTGGGGGTCAGGAGCCTAATTAGTAAAGAAAGCTACTTTTAGAAAAGAAAATAATAATTGCTGGATGATGGGCATTTGTTTATGTGCCAGAAACTTTGCTAAGGACTTTATATACATTGTGTTATATAATATGTACAACAATCCTGAAAGGTAGAGAGTATATCTCATTTTATGAAAAAAGGGACCGAGGTTAAGAGAGGTCAGATAACATATTCATCCCAAACTATGACCAGTTGAAATGAATGAAGCCAGAACTCCAGCCCTGGCTCAGTACCTAACCCACACTAACAACTACTTATTTTTAGTGAAGCAAGGAGAATAGGGACATTAGCAGTGGGATCTGCATAACTTTCCATTTTGCAGCAGGACAGAACATTAAGTTTCTGTCACTTTTCTTTTTCTCCCATACATAGTCCATGGGGAAAGACAAATATGTGGAAGAGACTGGCTGACTCAGCCATCAGAACTTTCTGAACTCACTATATTGGCTCTATCAGGCAACAAGGCAAAGGGTGTACTGGGGGAAATGGGTAGTTAGGTGGCTCTCTTTCCCTTTGTCCATTGGCTTCTTAAGTAAGGTAACTTTAATTCCAGCTTTCAGTTCTCAGCTCCTAACAGAAACCTTGGGTTAAACGGGGAGCCTCTGGCAGTGGGGAACAGACTGTTAGCAGAGTTGGGGAGAACCGACCATCGTTTCTCAGTCCTTGCTTTCTCATCTAGTCCCGTGTAGTCTGCTGTTAGCACTTTGCATTCTGTGATAGTTCACACAAATTTGGAAGAAAAGGGTGCCATTTGAACATTTGGGATTTTATTTAAGGGAAAGCATGCTTTCATGCAACATCAGAAACCTGTTCTTTTTCATATTTGGAAGACTAGTTTGATTTTTTATTTTGTTTTTCTCTTAAGTATTAATGGTACCAGAACCCATTCTTCAGTAAGGCCTCACTTAACAGAAATGCAGAAAGTCATAGTTGCCTATTTCCTCTGGCCAGATATTGATCCCTGAGAGTGGTCATGCCTCCAACTCCCAGAAACTGTAGGCCCTGTGCACATTGTTATCTCAATAAATGAAGCCTCCACCATCCATATTTCTAAATGGGTTATTTGTCAAATTTCCATCTACAGATAATTTAGAAACATGGAGGTGGATACATTTTTAAATCATATGCAGTTGGGTGAACTTTAAAAATAGAAACGTGAGCACCTGACATTAAATTTGAAAAGTAGTTCTAGGCAACTGTAGTATGTATATGTATGTGGAGAGAGAATGAAAATGAATACAGAGTGGAGTTGCATATTCAGTAGATACAGTGCCTGTGGAAACGGATTATGAAACTTTGTGTAAATGCCATTTATTTTCTAATGGCTGGCAATTAACCACATTAAGGTAGAAGCTTGTACTCCACCCTTTACTCACTTCTTTTGATGCCAAGTATCATCATACTATTGTGGATCACGAAATGGCTGTCTGTACCTAAGAGAGTATGGTTCTGTTCCTGGAAATAAAAGTCTGTGGAAAACAGTGTAGAAAGCTTTTTTTCCTCTTAGATTGTTATGCTCATTCCCTTACCTTTGAAGTGTACCATATGATTCCTTAAGCTCTCTCCTTCCACCCCCAGCTAAAGTGGCTATTTAATTTTTATAACAAGACTATACATATGATATGGACTTAATTACCTCATAAAATATGACATCATCTAAATTTAGTGATGATTTTGCCTATAGAAGGTATATATCTTCAATATTAAATTCTTCATTAGTACACTAATGTACCCTGTAAAGGACCCCCAAAAAAGTATTTGCAATCAAGGTAGTCTTTCTCCTATTTTCATTTATCCCATTCCTATGAACACCCAGAAAATAATATCTATCTCCTGTCAAAATCCTCATTTTTAAATTCATTCTAAAGTACTTTTTGTCTTTTTCCTACTTCTCAATGCTTAGTTGCAAGAAATTACTTTAAAAAAGTATGTGTTTTGTCCTCACAGAGCCTTGGCTCTGTGGCCCTGCTCTAACTTTCTCAGACCAGTTGAATGCTCCTTGCTGCTATCTCTGGAGCCCATGCTCCAGGTTCCCAGGCTTGGCCTTAGGGTCCCTTTATCACAAACGTGTTCATTTTGTCTTTGCTTCCAAAGCCCCAAAGTAAAAAACCTTTTCCAAATAGAATGCTTCCTAAACCAAAGACACCCATTTTATTTTCTGCTCCCATTTACTCTGTGCTAGAAAACATCTGCTTATTTTCTGCTGTGGAATCATTGAAGGGAAGTCTCAAAGATTCTTCTCATTCTTTTTTTAGGCAAAGAAAAACGTTTGATCCCCTCTGTGAGTGTTAGGTCATTTGCATTTGTAAAATATGTTATTTATTTTTCTACCTGTGGGCTTTAGTATTAAAGCCGGGATAACTGAGGCTTTGTAGAGCAGTTAGATCTGAACTTGAGGGAGCTCTCTGATGGGAACTTTAACCTGCCACACTGACTGTCTGCTCTCCTACTGCAGTCAGTGGCTGTGAGACCAGGAGACAGACACCTGCAGGAGAAGGCAATCTTTGGGCTCTTGTTTGAAATAGATATTGGGGAAGAAAAAAATGTTCGATACTTTGACTTGCTAGTTAAATAGCTATAAAATAGATCATCAACTTTGTTTCTTGTTCTTTACTCTGTGCCCTTTGGTAGTTAAAGAATATTCAAAAGCCACTATTCTCTTAGCACCAAATTTCCAAAGTGTTTCCCATATCGTTTCCAGAGTTGCTCCAGAAACTGTGGAGTTAACATGCATGCAAGCTAAACAGGCTTCATTGGATGCATTCAGGCTACCATGAACTGAAGATCCCCTTTTCATTTTACAAAAGAGAAAGATAGACTTGGGCTTCTACTAAACCCAGTTAATTCAAAAGTTCAGTTTTACAGCAGCAGGACTTTATCAATGTGAAATTGATAAACCACTTGCAAAACTTCAATCATATTGTTGATATAAGCCTCACATGGATATTACTAGTTAAGTTCCTGAAGAAAGAGATGAAATTACTTCTTAGTATAGTTTCCCCAGCTGCTTTTTAGAGTTACATAAAATGTTTGAGATCACTTTTGCTAAGTTTTGTTGTTATGGAGCGGTTGGGCTTAAATCGTCATTGTTCATTACTTTGTGTATAACCTAAGTAGATTGAGATCTCTGGAAATAAAATCACTCCTCCACAAACACAGATTATGTTGTGGTCAGTGATCTTGTGCCTGTATCTCTCAGGGAAGCTTTTTGAAGACAGAAGCTGGATGTCATTCCTCTTTATCGTAATTGTGTTTCCCAACAGGCCTGGAAGAGAACAGATTCCCAGTAAATACCTAAATTTAATACAATTTCCTTATCTGAACATTTCTTTATAAAATTTATATATAAAAATATATATATATGAAATGCATTTCACTTCTCTTACTATTAAAAGATTGGTTTTCTACTTAGCATAAAATATTTCTCACTGAATATCTTATCGAGTTTCAGTTTTAGTTTTGATGGGTTTCCATGATCCCAGCAAAATATTTTCAGGCAGTATTCTCTCTTACTGCATATGGGCCATAAAGAAAAAGTGAAAAGTATTCATATATTTTTATAGTATGGTAAGTTCCCCATTTATCTATAGATTATACTATTAGTAAGACTTTACTATTTTTGAAAGGAAGCTCTCTGAGCACATGGAAAAAAATAGGAAGAATGATACACTTGCCCTGATATATAAAACAAAAAAATTTAAATCACAAAACCAGCATTAGTTTAGAAAATCGAATGTCCCTCAGTGTGACTGATTACACTGATATCTGCTGATTCAGAAACCTCTCATTTGTGCGATCACATCTCCCAGTTTCCAAGAGTCTCATTTGATAGAGAATCCTCTAGAATAGAGCACAATTTCCATCACAAATTTACTGTTCTGGAAAACTTCCATTCATCCATTTCTTCCCCTCTCTCTATCCTCCTTCCAGTCTGGATCCCCTCCACTACCCCACATACACACACATAAATTAAGAGCAGGTTATTTTCTAATAGCAATAGTCTTCTTTTTCTTAATTACATGTAAATGTGAAGTTAAAGATTCCTAGAGGTATTTGATAGCAGTTGTAGAAAATCTATGCAAACTATGCAGTTGGAAGAAACATTCTGCAGTATCTTTTTTGGTTCTCTGAGTGTGTAATTTCGTTTCCTCCATTTGCTGCACATTAGCCAGATTCGGAACATAGATCCCTGTTCCCAGGTCCATCCTCTAGCACTTACTAATGAAGTAGAGAGGTGTGCTTCAGTCCGGGGGCTGGTGGTGTGTGGGTTACCTGGGTGGAGCCTGGGGGAGGCAGGTTACATTCCTGGAAGGTGACGGTGGTCTGGTCCTTGTCTCTTGGCCATTTTGTAACCACTTCCATACAATGCAGATACTCATCTGGGTGTGGCCATTGCGTCTCCCTCCTTTTCATTAGTGCCAAGGCACAGATCAGGATCCCAGCGGCTTCATGGTTTCATAGGTTTGTTTTCTTCTTATAGATTCTCTTTTAGTTAAGAATTACTTGATTTTCATTGTATCTTAAATTTCAAGTTTGAAAACAAAATGCAAAGCTTTCACCAGGTGTTTTTTAAACTGCTAAAGGTTATCCTTTTGTATTTGTGTTTGCTTTATCATTTCATCTTTGGATTTGATTCTTCTAACAAACTTCAGGCTGTGGTTTTGAGAGCAGGAATTATTGTTTACACTTTCTATAAGAGCCCCCCTCACTTACTCTTCAGTGCAGCCTCTTGTACTGTGATATAGCACAAGATTTCTGGGTCGACTGTTGGCATATTAGTCATTCTCCCGAGATTTTAAAGCCATTTTTTTTCACTGACTTGAAATGGTAATCCTTAAAGAAGGGCCATTACCCCTCACTAAGAATTACAAATAAACTAGTATTTTACTAATAGCCTTCTCTATCTGTCTTGTGAAACAAAAAACACAAATACGAGAAATTGAGTTAGAACCAAACTGTAAAACATTTGAAAAGCCAAAAGTTAAAAGGCCAGGTCAAATAGTAGGAGACTTCTTCTGAAGTATTAATTTAATAGTTGTACAATCATATAATTTGAAGAAGATACCAGCTCTGTACAAGAAATATAGGTTTAACAGAAATCATTTCATTTGATCCTTATCTTCAAAAAACTGAAGAAGTTTGAAGAAATGTCATAGGTGATTTAAATTCCATTGCCTTTTGTCAGTGGCAGCTGAGAGCTCCATTGTAGTTAACTATCTGCAAAAGCCACTGGGAAACCAAAGCCGCATTCACTGGCTGGGCCTAGTGAGTCATCTATTAAATTAGCCCTAATGAATGACCAGTTTGCTTGTTTAATTATGTGTGATATAGGGCTCTGGATGTTAGAAGTCTACTGGAGCTCAAATTGGATTGGCTTAGCTAAGCATTTCAGTAGGGTTTCCTAACTCACGGTAAACCACCATTCCTTCCCTTCCTCAGTCTCTCTCTCTCTCCTTCTCTCACTCTTTCTTTCTTTTTTTTATTTCAGTGTCCCTGTTGTAATTCTTACATTACACAAACATTTTTTTTAAGTGGGAGAGGTTCAATAAGGCATTTTCAAAGGCATTTTTTTCTACAGCTTCCCTGTGTCCCTAACCCTCCCTTTTTCCTTCCTTCCTTCCTTCCTTCCTTCCTTCCTTCCTTCCTTCCTTCCTTCCTTCCTTCCTTCCTTCCTTCCTCCCTCTCTTCTTCTCCTCCCCCTTCTCCCTCTTTTTCCTCCTTCTCCTCCTTCTCCCTCTTTCTCCTCCTCTTCTTTCTTCTTCTTCCTCTCTCTCTCTCTCTCTCTCTCAGTGGCTGGTGGATATTATCAAAAAACTCTTACCTGTGTTAACAGGAGTGTTAACAGTGTTTCGAGTATTAACCACCTGGTCTGGCATGATGAAGATCCTCTTAAAGTGTGATAAACTGCTGGTGATACACCCTTTACTTGTTATGTACCATGTACACAGCATTGTGTTGTGAATAGGTGGCTACTGGGCTTCCTCTCACCTTTCCTACAGCTGTTTTCCATATGCAATGGAATAGTGAAAACATGATAATAGAGGATCAAATTAAACCATGATCATCACATGTTTGTGTTAATATTTAATGACAGTTTTTGCACCAGCAAGAATTGTAAGATCTTCAGGTAGGGCTAACCTTTCCCTCTTTGTCTGTGTTTGAGAGGTATGTCAACATAAAAATGTTCAAACTGGTAAGAATTTTATGAGTTTATTTGAGCCAAATTGATGACAATTGCCAGGAAGCAAAACCTCAAGGAGTTGAGAAAATGCTCTGGGGATTGGCAGTTTTGCACCCTATTTCATACATTACAATCAAAAGAGGAGGCCTAAGGAGGTTACAAGAAATCCATTGGTGATAGATTAGGGAGGCGGGAAAAAGAAAAGCAGAGAAACCTCTGCGATTGGATGCAAGGTAAAATTATAGACACGTGTACACATTTGAGTGCAGGATTGTTACTAGTTAACAACTAATATGATAACAATAACAATGAGGGGGGTTGTGGTTTCTCCCTGGGGCGGTGCCCATGCTTTGAGTGTTCAGAAAAGGAAATCTGACATTCCACAGGTGTGTTGTCATAGATGCAAAAAGACAACACACAGGCTCAGTTAAGGTAAAGACTGACTTTCATAAGGGAAAAATGTCGGCTTTACACATGACCATCTGCCATGACTTAATTTTAGTTAGAAAGGTTTTAATTTTAAACGATCCTATGTGGCTGCTTTAAGTCTCCGAGTTTGTAAGGCTGCCATACAGGCCTCTTCTGAGCTTGTCGGGTTTAGTATGTGGTTCCTTTTCTTGCACAGGTAGCAGCTAGCCAGTCTGTTTGAATAGCTGAGAAAGCATAGCCTGCAGGACGCCCCCCTTTACTTTTTGAACTATTCTGTCATATGTTGTTTTTTTTTTTACAGGAAACATCTTTTCTGAATCTGAAATACCATTAATTAAAATATACTTTTGGCTTTTATTTCCAAGTTTAAGACCTTGCTGAGCATTGAGATGTATAAACTATTTGACACTCTTTACAAACTTTTTTTCACAGTAGAGATAAATGCTATTCTCCCTTTCTTCCCCCAAAAACAAAATAAAAAATATAAATAAGACTTGGATACATAAAATAACTTAGTTTGTCTCAGATCAGGCCTCTGTGCTGTGCATTTATCTGTCAGCCCTTCACTGAGAGCCTGCTCCATGCCCTGCACATTGGCGAGCTAGCTCTCTCTATCTTCCACACTGTATTTCATCTTATTTCTCCATAGAGACTATCCCAGTCTCCACCACAGAATAAAGTCTGGTGATTGGATGTCTACATTCAGGATCCTTGTCAGTGCCCCTCATTTCTTTTTTAAGCTTCATCTAGTCAAGCCCTTTGCTTCAGATATACCTGAATGCGCTCTTGCTTGGTGCCTGGTTCCCACTGGGTTTTGGGGCTGAACCAGCCTTGTCTCTGCTCATTTCTCCTCAAAATTCTGCTCCTTACCTGGCATCAGCCAGAACTACCTCCTCCTTTTACCCTTCTTTCTGGCCATTTAACCAGAATTGCCCATTTCCCTTGTAGTTCCATAGCCCTCTATTCCCATCTCTTCATGTCTCTGCCAAAGCCTCTATCCCATTTTGTCTGGGAAGCCACTCTCTGTGTCTGACCCCCTTTGGTAGCCCCCAGTATCCTTCAGAACACCTGAAACTTTGGCCTGATTGGCATGCATTTCTTTGCTTCACTGATTTATTTAACTTAAAAATGGAAGCAACTTCATACTATTATCCTATCCAGCCCCTTTATCTAGGAGGTGAAGCCATTAATTCTTTAGAGATATTTACTGACTGGAAGTAAAACAGATAGTTTACAGCCTAAACTTAATTCGTCTTTCATAGTCTTTGCACTGTAACATCCATCAGATCACATGACCAATGAAAGTGCTACAGGATGCATTTTGCCACAGCTGTGGAGATGAGTCATCTAGGTGATTCATGCATCAGTTAGGAATTATACTCAGCTGCAAATGACAGAGAGCCTACCTACTAGGGGCTCCTTTTTACTCAACAACAGATACCCTGGGGTAGGTGCAGGCTACTGTGTGATTCATAGATGCTGGGACCAAATCTCTGATTATTCCCTCTCTCATGACCCCAGGGTGGCAGCTGCCACCAACTGCAGCCCCAATGCCACATAGCCCAAGCTGTCCTGTGCAGTTCCCCTCATGCTTGTATCAGGGAAAAGAAGCCTACAAATTTCTGGGTGACCAGCACTAGCATTTTGTTATCCACAGCCATGACCCATGGCCACTCTGCTTTATAGGGGGGATCACGAAGCCAGATTTTTGGCTTCTTAGACCCTCTCTAATTGAGGAAGACAAGAGAGTGGGTGCTGTAGGAGACACATGCTTATGTCCAGGCGCGTGTTTGCAGAGCTGTGGTTGTGCTCTGGCCACAGTGAGTAAGGGAGGGCCTGAGTAGACGCAGAGTGTGAGGCTCTTTCTTTTCCCTGCCTCCCCCCAGAATATTGTGTCCATTGTGGTCTCACCCACATTTGTGTTTCTTGTGATTGTAAACAACTGCATTAATTGGATGTGCAAGAAGTCAGAGTATAAACTGTAGTTACTTTATGCTCTGTATTTAAAAGTTCATTTTTTAAAGTTTTTATGATAATTCATAGGTACTCAGTCTAACACAAATCATATGCTGTTGGTTTCCAAAATGTTGCCTCAGTGCCTGTTTAAGGATTGTAAGTAGCTTTTCTCCCTGTCAGGAAAATCATTCAAATCTATGGTATAGCTCTACTGTTTTATGCTATGTTCCTCTGTTTTCCCCCTACACCTGTTTACTGGTGTAAATGGAGGCATAATATACAATTATGCTTGCCTCATTTACATAACTCACCTGTTAGCTTTTCGTTTTACCATGTCTACACTTTTGTGTTTGACCTATTAGGGCTTTTTTGGTTTTATAAAGAGTAAAAGTGCTTCCCTCAGCAGAACCATCTGGCCTATTTCCTGTTCCTCAGCAACTATGTGTGTATTCTAGCAGGGCCAGGCCTGTGGTTTTTCTGAGTGGTGCCTTTACACTGGTGGTCTTAGAATTCAACGGGAGTAATGGAAAAGTTATACTATAGGCTTCTTTCAAGTGTAAAGTTTCCAAGGTGAAAAAAAAGCATATTATTGTCATTTTTGATATAGCATTTTTTTTCTGTAACTAGAAGTTACTCTTTTAAAAAGCATTACACCATTTTATTCTTTGAGGAAGCAAGGTTGATTTTAAAAGACCTTTAAATAGCGGGCTACCGATTTGGGCTACCAATTTTGCATGCCATTGAAGTGTCTAAGAATATCGTCAAGACAGGTTTACAACATATAAGTTTTCTTAAAGGGTCGATTAATAATAACTAGGTTTTTTATTTTAACTGAGATACAGTTGACATATTATATTAATTTCAGGTATATAGCATACTTGTATATATCACAGAATGACCACCACAGTAAGTCTAGGTAATATCTATCACCATATATAGTTACAAAAATGTTTTCTTGTCATGAGAACCTTTAAGATTTACTCTTTTTGTAACTTTCAAATAAACAATACAGTTTTATTTGGTATGGTCACCATGCCGTACATTATATTCCAGAACCTTTTTATTTTATAACTGGAAGTTTGTGTCTTTTAACCACCTTCACCCATTTCACCTACCCTTTACCCCTTGGCTCTGGCAACCACCAGTTTGTTCTCTGTGTCTATGAGCTGGAGGAGTGGAGGAGTTAGTTGTTGTTGTTTTAGATTCTACATATAATAGAGAACATACAGCCTGTGTCTTTCTGTCTGATTAATTTCACTTATCATAATGTCCTCAAGGCCCATTGATGTCACAAATGGCTACATTTCATTCTTTTCTATGGCTGAATAATATTCTATTATGTATATATAATAATGTGTTTTCTTAAAAAATGAAATAACAATTAACAATAAAGGATAAAATGAACAATAAATAATGTCAGTAAGCAAATTTTACAACCAAAGTACTCTCTATATTCAGTTCCTCTTTGGTATGACAAGGGTAAGGTAAGCCTACTTTGGACAGATGGTTTGTAATGGATGCTGCCTTGGCTTTTCAGTGCACTCAGGAATCCACTACGTATTACATATAGCTTCATAAAGCTATGTGCATGAGGAATTGAAATTCTGTATTTTTATGTGGTAACATTATACAAATTTTAAAAAATTCGTAATCAAATGTGCGCTTATTTTCCATTTTCTAAAATGCTACTTTTTATTGTAATGTTGTTTTTATAATCAAAACAAATCAAAGGCTTTTGGAATCAAAGGTTTTCATGTGTCTACCTCTTTCCTTCCTTCCAGGCACATCACCAATCACATAGTAGGTCAGATACACAGGCGATGCAAGGAGGAAGATCCCATGGCATTGTTTTCTTTCTTTTTCATAGGTATCATGTTGAATAAACAGTGGGTACTACATTTGACAAATGTTACAATAATAAATTTAAAGTGCTTAACCTAATTTGTCCAAGCACTTAGGAAAGACTCAAAGAAGTTAGAGCCCCTCCAAAATTATTAATTAGGTCACCTCTTTTTAATAGTTAGTTATGGTAGGCACTAAAATAATAGGAATATGAGATCTGTGATTCTTCCCATAAGTTTGAAAATGTTACCTCAGACTTACTATTTCTTATAAAGGGTTTAAAGACATTCAAAGAAACTCTGCACCAGGGAATGCAGTTCCTTGTGCCGCTTTCCCCCCACAGACCAGTCTGTGATCCCTCCAAGACCTTGCTGAGCCTGAATGCTTCTTTAAGGTATGCAGAGTTGAAGGGAATACTCTTTAAAAAAATTAAGAAGAATAGAAAGGTTACAAATTGAGACCAATAAAAGTTAATGGGGAACATTTAAATCCTTAAAGGTTCAATTTATGTTGCAAGTGAGTATGGTCTTTAGGGTCAGTCCTGAGTCTAGGACACATCTGGGATTTTAACCCCAGACCACTGAGTCTTAGATTTCTGCTCTCACCTTTAGTTATTTAAAAGTATGAAGAAGCAACATGCTACATGTCATTCACATCTATGTGCAACTGTGTGTGAGGAAATGCCTGTGGCAAAATGCCTACTTCTCCATATCTACCTTGTAGCCTTTGAGCTGAGAAGCAAACAGCTCACGGTTTCTATTGCTGAGTGTCTGTTTGAAGATTAGAGTGGGGGTCAGAAGAAGAGGAAAGAAATACCGCTGAATGGAATGACTAACTCTCCATGACCTCTTGACTCTTTTCTGGATGGTTCTATCATTAAAATTATACAGTCATTAATGACTTTATCTCATAATCCCAATTACATGCATCTCACAGACAGTATTTTATTTTAATAAATACTTTTTACCAAAAGAAATTCAGAGCAAACCTGGTCAATATTCATAAATTACATGCAAAAAGAAACCTTAGGTGAAACTTCTAAGAGAAAAATGTAAGAAAAGGAAAGTATAAAAAAGGTATAGCTCACTTATTGATTAGGCATTTTCTCTAGATATACATCATATTATTTTTAACCACATATTAATTTATTCAAAATTTTCTTTATTTATGTTTTTGTAAAATGTACATTCCTAGAGAGAGCAACCTGGCTCACAAGAAAGAAGGCTTTTTTGTTAGTGCTATGACAACCTTGCCTTGTGCAAGTGAATGTGTCATTGACATTTGGTTTTTGAAGTTATTGAGCTATTTATTGGAAAAATAAATATACTATATTCTACAAGAAAAGTGTTAACCTATTTTAGTTAAAAAAAAAAAATTCAAGGTAGAGCATTGCCAGGATAGTTCCCTTACTTCATCATTGTACTGGCCTAAAGTAGGTATCCAGTCTTTTATTTTGGAAACAAAACGTCTTTCTAAAATATTTTTTAGAAAATTATTTCTACTCATAGGTAGGTCACAATTTATTGCTTTGTGCCAGGTTTGTTTTTGCTTGTTTGTTTAAATTGTGCTATAACTCCAGTTTGAAAATTGATACACAGGACTGTGTGGTCCTTGGTTTGGGAGAACTCATGTCCAAGTTTGCGTGGTGGCAGTTAAAGTGATGCACATCAGATGCACATCAGATGCAGACACACATGCACTAACCTATATGCAGTCACCTTCCCTTAGAAGTCTGCAATCAAATGGCACAGAAACCATGTAGAGGAAAACAGAAAAAAATGGTGGAGGTGAGCTTGCAGGTACAAGGCAAATGGACATAATACCCTCAACCCCATCCTCCTGTTCACAGGCTGATAAAGAAAATGATGGAATCTGGTTGCATGTGAGCCAACAGCTTTTTTCATGTGTCTAAGCCCTCACACTCAATGGCCAGGCAGAGGGACACATGCCATCTGACTTCTGCCTTCTTGAAGAGTCGGGTCTGCCATGCATGGAGAGAACTCTGCCACAGGTCCTCTTCCCTTTCGTGCTACTTCATTGGGTGGATGACTGGCTAGTGAGAAGGACCTTGCAGGCTGTGTTTTAGGGAGCCTTGGACTCACAGAGAAGAGGAAAAGTTCTTTTCAGACCCCTTCACTCTTGCTGCTTCCTATGTTTCTTCCTCTCAGCCCAGAATGCTGCAGGAAACCCTAGGGTGCAGATCCAGGGTTCTGTATGTGCAGAACAGGTCTTCTGAATGTGCAGCATGTCTCACCTGGGCCTCCACAACCTCCCCATGGTCTCAGAACATCTTTGAGAAACTATATGAAAACAGATTGATTTCCAAAATCAGTAAGTAGAGTTATTCAAATATCTTTGACTTCAGGTTTGAAAAAAGACCATAAAATTTAGAATATGCTGGCTTCAATGACCCCCCAAAAATAGATTTTATTATGTAGTTGTTAATTTCAACTGTGCTTATTTAATTTCCAGCAATTCGTGTTTTGGCATGGCCTAAATCTTACTGAAGAATCTCAGAGATTCTTTGGATTTCAAAGTGCAAGACTCACTGCATACTTGGAACTCATCTACTGAGCTCTTACACACCACCCCTCTAAGTTGGCCATTGACCATTTGCAGAAACCCATATGACGGTATCTCTACATATACATGGTGTAATGAAGCCAGATCTGATATATGATGGCACTTCTGTAAGGTGCTGCATACCAAACAAATCTGTTTATCAACTTAAACTTCAAGTGTAATAGCTATATTAATTCTTGTCACAAGTGTCATTCATTCAGTAGTTTTTGCTAGGTAGAATAATATTATTGTATCTTTAGGAACAGCTTTCTGTGTGGCTCTGTGAAGAAAGAGTCAGTGAATACTTTCTGTGAATGACCAATGGTAGTTGCAGATACCTGGGCATTTCTTCTCAGAGACTCCTACACATCTGCTCACAGACATCCCTTCAGGGTCATTTTCACCAACCAACACCCAAAGTGTATGTCAGTACTATAGACTGCTACACAGATGAACATGGATACCTTTTCTTCCTCTGTCCCTGTCTCCTCATCTGTGTCCTCATCACCAGGAGTGCCCCGTGTCTAATACAGTAAAAGCTTTATAAGTGTTTCCTCTGCTCCTCAAAGCAGCCATGCAGAATAAGTATCATTGTCCCCATTTTGCCAATGAAGAGGAGGCTTAGCTTGCTTAAGTACTTTGCCCGGAGCACATGGAGATAGTAGCTGTAATGGAGTAGAAAATATGTGTCACCCATGCCAAAGCTTACGGCTTCCCACTCTTAGGCCATGCTACTTCTCTTTACCTCTTATGGCCTTATCCCCTTCCCTCTTATTTCTTTTGTAACCCATTTCTTCTACCATTTTCTCTCTTCAGGGAACTTAACTTTGCCTCTAATAGCTTTTGACAGTTCTCCTTTGTCACCCATGTTTTCTTCTGACACTAGGCAGGACCATGCCCTCAGGTTGTTGCTCTGCTGGGAGGAAGGAGAGCTTTGTCAGCAGTCAGAGACCCTGTAGTAGAAGCTCCTGCTCTCTGTGTTCTGGCCATTAGGCCAGGAGAGTTGAAGCTGTAGAGAAGCATCAGCTGGATTCTTATCTGTGCATGCTCAGGTGGCATTTAGGGTTACCATGTTGACGTGGCTATGCTCCATGAGGTGGCAGTGAGCCCAGCATGCTCCAAATTCTCCACCAGGAAAGGGTATCAGCGATAGCCTTCCAGTGACAGAAACAAATTCATTATTTAAGCTCACTAACTCTTTTGTCTTTGTTTAATTAAATAAATGTTCCTTCTTTGGACTTACTCTGTATGCCTGGGGGGAAAAAAAGCATGGGAAACCTATCCTTACTTAATTAGCCAAAAGATGTTTGGTGTTGCTGAGGAGGAATGACTTCCTGGAATATTTTCCTGCCAGCTAGAAAAGAGGGGCTTGCCTGGACCACAGTTCCCTGCATGCAAATGAGGGCTCTCATTAACACAGTGCCCCACTGGGAACTGTCCCTTCCCTGCTCCAATCAGTCAGCTCTTTCGGGAACCTTTTTCTCTTTAGGATAGCGTTTATTTTGTTTTATACTATATTGTGCCATTTAAATCTTACATTTAAAAAAATGGCTTTCTCAGAGGCTGTTCTGAACCGTTTGTCCTACAGCCCTCAGAAGTTGGAGGTCCTGTTCTGACATCACGTGTTCTGCATTCAACAGCGCCTTTCTGTTCTGAGCTTGCCCTTCTCCCCAGAGCTGAAATAAATCAAAGTTAGTTGAGACTCAGTCGCAATAAATCAAGACCTGTCCAGGACTGGAGCCTGCCCAGTCAAAATGTCATAGCTTGGCTTTCACTGAGGATTAATTAAAGGCCTGATATAAAGCCCAGATGTGCTTCAGGAGAGTAGTAAGCTGCATGGTGGCTGTGTCTCCCCAGGTTTCTGCCCACCCAAGAATATGCTGAAGGAGGATGGGAAAGGCATCCAAGGCTGGGAGGACACGGAGGGGGAGGGAGGCTCCCATCAGCACATCTGAGTGGACTTCATCTAGTTTCAAGGGAATAGAACAAGTTTGGCAATGTGGAAAAAATTCTGTCAGGCTGTGTATATACAGTATTTAAGTAGAAGGAAAATACAACTGTGCAAAAGTTTTAATTGAGGAGACAAAAAGAAAAAAAATGAACCAAGTAAAGGATCTTTCATTGTAAAAAAAAAAAGTATTGTAATAAAATTAATGTCTGGTTCACATTGAGCTTGTAAATTTTTTATACCGAAAAAGCTGTTCAGGTAAAACACTTTTGAGGTGTTTTTATTCACCGAAAGCTGAATTACATGGGAATAGCTTTTGGATTAGGATTTACCGCAAGTTCTTCCATCAGTTTTGTGTGATTCCACATATCCACCCAGAAAAGGGCCTTTAATTAAATGACCATTGAACAGATCATAGGAAAGTGAATATGCAACATGAACTAATTTTCCATATGTACAAACAAAACACTGCATTTGAAATAGAAAACAAGATATAAAATAATTTAGAACCATGAAGTAGTTGCCATATTTTTGTGAGACTTTTAATATTTACCACTGTGGAGAGAGACTAGATTCTAAATTCGGAAAGGAAGAAGAAGAAGAAGGTGGTACCATTAAAGACTGGTAATAAATACATCAACAGCCTTCTCTGTAGCAAAATGTACACTTTCCTTACTGAATATCTGAAAGTCAGTTGTTTAGAAACTTTATAAATAAAACCAAGTGAACCTTTTGATTGCTGTACAATCTATAATAGATCATTAGTGCTAGTAATTGGAATACTTTGACAGGAAAAAGTGAGGTTCATTGTGAGAGCTTGCTATTTTTACAGCATGTCTTTATATTAACATTCAGCCTTTATCAATGGAAAGTTTAGCTTTTCCCAGAATGGTGGATTTCCTGACTATACTATGTTGATGTTTACATTCTGGACCTAAAAACTTTGTTTTTTATTAACTTAAATAATTAAACAGTATATATAAAAAACAAATTTTAGAGAAACTTTGTGGTTTCAACTAAAGTAATCTGAATGGTTTATATGTATTATTTGACCCACATATTTAAATATATACCCATATCTAGTTATATGGATTTTTTAAATCTACTGAACTCTTTAATTGCCACATTATATGAGTTTGTACATAATTTCTTAGCATTTTTTATCCTATAATCTGGTGGCTGAAGTAGTAATTTTATCCTATAGCTTGTGACCAAAGTAGTAATTTAAATAGACCTTTCAGCATACTTCTGGAATTTCTCAGAAATAACAATTTCAGTTATTTTCCTGATTATGAGGTAACATATTTATCTTGAGATTACTGAGGACTAATAGATCATTTGGGGTTGTTAATAGCAACATGCTGTTGGGTTTTTAAGGCCTCCCTGAAGGACACTTTACTTGTCTTAGTTGGTTATCTAGAAAAAGATAATTCACCGTAAACTTACATTTTTATTAGTTCAGATAATTGATTTCTCAAAAAGATTGCTATTTCTTGCTTTATTGCTTAGTCCAAAAGTAACCTTCAAATTTACCATTGCTTTTTATTCTACACTTAAATTTTCCTGACACTCTGTGGGATTGAAAAGCCCAGGTCATTGTGTCTCTAGAGTGAAGATTGGGTTTTAAGAGCTGGGAAATTTAGAGAACAAACCTTCCCTATTGCCTATTTTAAATACTCTTGCACACTCAACTCTTAGTATACAGACTTTAATTACATGCTTCTAGAACTTTGAGCCAGTTTGCAGTTGATACATGACACAGCATGTGCTATGGAACTCTCCCTACCTGATTTTCTACTCCATTAAACTATTTTTTATATTTCAATTGGGAGTATTTTTATCATGAAATAAAATTGTGCTCTTTTATCTTTAGACTGTAGTCTTCTCAGCACCCATGATAAGCCTTCTGCCTTACCTGTTTTCTCAGTTCATGCAGCCTCTGGTGATTTATTACTTAGTTGTTTATGTGTCTGTCTATCCAGGCAGATTACAAATTTCTCAAGGGGAAGAGTGGTGTGTTTTATTTGCTTTCTTCAGTGTCTAACTCAGTAATAAGCACATCAGGATGAGGGAAATGGCCTGGGAAGGAATGAAAGGTTGCAGCATAACCTAACTTTCTCTAGTATAGTAGTGTGTTATTATAGCATATTAACCTAAATGAGTTGCCTGAAAAACTCTTTAAGTGATATCATCCAGAACACTTTCTTGAAGGTAGGCAGCCTACATTTCAGTGTATAACATTTTAGACTAGAAGGTACACTTAGAAAATGATCCAATTAGATGTGAAAATGAACACCAAAAAACCCACAAAAAACAGTCAATGCTTTATCCAATGTTGTACAGCCAGAACCAGAAAAAAAAATGTTTTTTTAAAAAAAAACCTGTTAGCTTTTTTTGGCTACTGTTTTTTTCTTTCCACTACCATCTTATATTGTCACATTATTTTAAAGATTGGTAGAGATTGACCATAAAACTTCATGATCACTTTCTGAAAATACATCTAGCCATATATTTATAATATGTGTACTTTTTAATTCGTATGTACTTCAATATATGTTATTTCAAAAGCAGCATGATTTATGAAATTTGACATCATACTTACTAGCATGAATTCTTTATGAACATTTTTAATGGTAATAAATGTGTTTAAAGCCGAGGGGGTTATTATAAAAATATGGCGTTGATTGCTGCTCTGTGTTATGTGCTAAAATATCAGACAGTTTTTCCTTTATGCATTGTTGGCAGTGTTCATTGTAGACTGCACATGATAAAAGTATTAGATTGTTCAAGTTTAGCACTTATCTACTGCATCTGCGCGGAAACCTCCTCCACTTGGGTGGTCATCCACCCCACGACTGCACTTCCCACTCCTGATTCCCCACTACCTCCATCTTTCCCCACAACCTGCTCACCCAGTGGGAGGCCCTAACTATTGAGGAGGGCTGGAGCCACTACTTTGGTACAAATAGGACTCCAGGCTCCTCAGCTATCTTTCCTAGGAAAAGGACAGTTCGTGAATAAATAAGGTGGCCAAAACCTTACATGTTAGCTAAAAATGTATAGGTGACTGCATGGACTCCCGGGGACTAACAGAGGGCGTCCTGTCACAGCTGACTGTGTTCCCTATGCCCAGCTTCTTCTCTGTGGCCAGACCCCAGCTGATGCTGTCTTTCATCAAGGTTAGGTCATGTTTACAAACAGTCTGAGCTAAGATTCTACTGAAGCCTTTGGAGATTGTTTTTTGGCTATAAAATTTAATATATTTTATAGTAAACCTATTAAAACTTAGGATATTTTCCATCATTTCCTGGAATGACCTTAGCATTTTCTCTGTCTTGGTTCCATACAGCCTTAGTACTGAGCTTTCTTAGTGAAAGTCTTCTGTCTTTAATGGAGGCTACTCTTTGAAAATCTCTTGGATAACGTTTATCCCACTTTACCCCATTGAAAATGGTCAACACTGCTCTCTTTGCTTGCTGTCCAGACGCACAGAAATAGTGGTTTTAAATTTCCTCTTAGTCATAGTCAGGTATTGTCAATTATTCCAGTTCATCAGTTTTGGAAAAAAACATTCAGAAAAAAATAACATTGGTAACATTTAAACCTGACAGTGTATTGTTCATAATGGATGTATTACCAGCTCCATAGACAGGGTAGATGGAGGAAGAAGGAAAGGAAAGAAGGGAGAAAAGCTTTCCTTCTAATTATGTTTTCCCACTGCCACTTCTAGTCCTCTTAACAAAAAGGAGCACTTGTGAAGAAAGTGATGGTTCATCAAACACTTTTTTGTACATTATTTCAGTCCTTTTCTTTCATGGCATTTATCACAATTATAACTAATTCATTAATGGTGTAATCCCTGGTGATCTGTCTCCTCTATGATAAGCTTCTTTCAGGCAGGGCCCTGTGTGTCCTGTTCACTCTGAAATCCCCAGTCAATGGTCACACTGTGGCCCATGATAGGCTAGCCATAGTATTTATTAAACAGATGACTGATGAGATTTGATTCTCTTAGCACCTGTACTTTAAGTGTGAATCTCCTAGTTATTCTGATCCCCCAGTCTAAGAACCCATTTGCATTGTGTTCTTTATTTTGAAACTCACAGAACCCTTGACATTAGTTATTAGAATCTTCCTTGCTAGACCAACAGGCTTGGCCTGTGTATGGTTCTTTATCACTAAGTCCCTAGGGCCAGAGTGAAGCACTGAGCACATGTTAATGCTTAGTCAGTGTTTGTTGAATGAACAAATAAGTAAACACCCTCCAGACACCATTGTTTCGCCCAATTGATAGAAGAGGGAGTTGGAACTTTAGAGAGTGAGTGGGTTGAGGGGGTCACTTGCTGTGTGGTGGAGTGTCACTAGCTGTTCTTCGACTTTATGTCCTGTACGTTTCCATTGCACCAGCCTGACTCATTAGCGTGAAATCCACCTCATGGCTGCTTTCCGAAAATGACAGTCTCCAGGACCCGAGGGGCACGGCTGCAGCCTAGAGGAGGGAGATCTGAAATTAAAGTTTAGCAGTCATGGCTGATTCCTCCTTCATGTCCTTCAGGAACAGATAAGTCCAAGTTTGCTGGATCAGGCTGACATGCTGCTCTGAGTTGTCTCCAAGAAGACTGAAGTGTACCTCACCTTAGGTTAGGTTTCCATCAGGAATTCTGGTGGAAACATTGCTGAAGGAGATTTAGGGCAGTCACTTCTTTTCTCCCTGGGGTGAAACTATTGTATATAAAAGTAATATTCAGGCACACATGCACACGTCCAAAAGTCCATCTATCTTAGAAAAAAATATTTCTTCTTTAAAATTGCTGAAGGGTTCTGTTCCCTGGTTGTAATAAACCCTCCTACTCAATAAATCTCACCTGTTGAAAACAATCATGAGGTTCACTGGGGCTTCCTTGGGAGTAAGAAGACTTCTGTTAACCTTCTGTATGGACACACACTGCCTCTACTGCTGGAGCTTTCAGGCAGAAGTCATCCACTTATCAAAAACTTACTGATGATTTATGCTGTAAAAAATGATTCCCACCCTCAGTAGCTTAGTATCCAGGAGGATAGAAGTTGATGGCATCAGTGCAGAGACTGAACTAGGTAAGTGTCTAAAATATCTTGTAATTCTCATTAAAAAAATAATTGAGAAGGTTTCTCTCCTTAGTTAGATTTGTTGTGGACAGAAGCAAGGGGAAAGGTCTTGAGAATCTCTTTGTGGGGCAGGGTCTGCTGTCCAGTATGAGCCTTGAGCAGAAGATAGGGCAGCAGGGCGCATGTTGTCCTGGGTGGGCAGGAGATGACCTTGGTAGGAATGCAGCCCGCACAAGGTATCAGATACCCTTAACTTTTAAGGAGTTTCTTTTTGTCGAAAGGAATCATTCAGTATTAGGACAAGAACACTGGTCCTGAGACAGTCCCTGGCTGGCTCACTAGTTAACCGGGGCTTTTTCATGAGGAAGCCCGAGATTATCAAATGGTGGTACTATCTTTCCACATGTGAATTCAAACTTCAAAAATGTTTCCTTTTAGGCTATGAGAATTATTTGTATAGACTTGGAACTGTGTCCTGGGGGAGGGGCCAGAAAAATGTAACAATTTGATTTACAAAGAGGTATATATACTTCTAAACTTAGGGAGTAGAAGTTGATTTTACAAAAGAACTCTCACAGGGTGCTTTGATACTGTGTGATCTCCCAGTACAGTAAAAATATAAAGCAATATCTATTTGATTTATACACATTTTGAAAGCATATACCCTTGCCTCTTTCTCTGTGCTTCATACAATGTCAGACTTTTGTGGTATTTCAATGGCCACATCCTGATGTAAAAAGTCCAGTTGCCTAAGAAAGCATCACGCCATAGAAATTGCTTCACAAACATGTTTTGCAGCACAGTGGTTGGCAGAAGGCAACTCACTTCAGTGAGTAGGGGCATACTGCCATAAAAACGCTCCAGCGTCCCTGTGATGAAGCCTTTTGTGGACCTGTAACTCATCTGTAACTTTTCACCACGCTGACACCGTAGGCTGCACTGGCTTCATGTCACAGTGTATGGCCATGGCCCTGCTTCTGCAGCACAACAAATGATCTTTTTTGCTGAAACTCAGCGGTCCTCCTGAACCTTTGTTTCTCGGAGGTATGCTCTAATATTTGTCTTTTTTGTCCTGCAGAAACTGTTCAGATAAATTTCCACAATGATAGAGCTGGGAAGGGAGCCTCATTCCAGCAGCCTCAAGACACCTTCAGATGAATTTCTGAAAAGTTATATTTCTTGACACTCGTCAGAAGATACACATTGAGGATATAAAATTGTCACCATGAAGGTTGTTATTTATGGTAAAATGTATGCTATGTTTATATGTATAGATTCTACAGTAATCAGTCTAGTCTTGTTTATATATAATTTTTTAGATGAGTGATTTTGATAAATCACAATAGTTAGAAGTCCACATGTACACACTCACTTCCTTTATAAAAAAACTAATTTAGTCAGTAACACAGGTATATTGTAAATGATTCAAACAACCTTCCATTCATGTTTGCTAGTTTAAAGTTTGTTAACTAGAGGACATTTCTTCATAATGTTCTGAATACAATACAATTACCCTTGAACTTTGTTTCTAGGCACCTTAATCGTACCTGTAATACCTAAAACTTTTAATATGGATAAGTATGCCTGAAGTCAAGCCACATTAAAATTATGTGCCATTTTAAATAAAATATATAAAATGCATATAATTTTGGTGAGCATTCTAACCACAAAGCAGTCAAGCCAAAGAGAAAGATTTCTTCATTAAATCACCTTTCTTGGTGTTTTCAAAAACTAAACTACTTGTCAACTTTGCATTTTTTATAAGTCTTTATAATACCTTTTTAATGTATACTACCTATGGCATAATGATTTTCTCTAGAGCCAAAAAATTCAAGCTCAACTTAAAAATTAAGCTATGAAAACAATTTCTTAGCTTCTTTTTTACTTTTGGTACTTGAATTAATATGAAAAGGCTTTCAGATTTTAATGTTGGCAAGTTATAGAATGAGGGGTAGAAAAAGTGTGCTTGCCTTTTTCTGACCAGGTTACTTTCATGAGAATTTTAAATGCAACAATATTTTTAAAAACATTACTAAAATCAAATTATTTTTTCAATATATAATATCATCTGGATAAAATTGTTTAGTGACTTTGATACAGTGTTTAATTTGTAATTATATGAGCCTCTGGGCCTTTGGGTAGTCCTAGTCAGCACTGATTTAAAGAATATTTTCTGGAGTTTCTCTCACATCCGTCCCTTTCATAATGCCTCACCTCAGGAGAGCTTTGTCCCCTTTCCAGATATTTATGTCTTCTGAACTCTCTGATAAACTGAAAATGTTTCAAAGCATAGGTTCTTTATGTAGTCTGCCCCCTGACACCTGGCCTGCTTAACAAGTATACCTCTGCCACAACCCAAGAAGCTCTTACCCTAAGATTTGTGGGGCCTACTTACTTTCATGGGGTGCATGTTCAAATGGGCCTTGAATCCATAACCATTTGGACCAAATAATTTTAAAATTTTCAATGGGGGATTTTGCATGCAGACCTCTGGGCTATATCAGACTTGCAAGACGGCTTAGGAAGGCTAGCTTTGTCACATTGAGGTTTTGGTGATGGTTCAGAAACTGATGGATACACACCTCCTACTCAGGGCACTGGTTCCTTGGTCTGTATAATGAAGCCCACATTCCTTGGCCTGATCAGCAAGGCCGTGAGTGGCTTGCCCTACCTTCACTTCCAGCCTTCCATTCAGGTTCTCAGCTGGGATTGGCCAGGAAAAAATCCTGTTCCTATGGTAAAAGGGCTTTCCCTCTTTTGGCCTGTGTGGCAAGACACCAGCAACACTCTCTACTTTGTAATATTTGTTTCTGCCTGCATGCTTCATCTACCCTACTAGGCTTTGTCATGAAAGCAAGGATCATGTTCCTCTATAGTGCCTATCAGGGTTGTATACACAGTTGATCCTCAGTAAAGTTTGATGAGTGAACAGGTGCATCCTCTTGTTAGTCTTAGTTGATCATCTATTGGTAGTAAATGACCAGAATTGCCCTGAAGTGTTTATAAAATGATAAGCAGTCCCTTCATGGTAGGGTTGCCAGATTTAGCAAATAGAATTATTGGAATCCAGTTAGTTTAATTTTAGGTAAATAACAATTTTTAATATAAGTGTGTCCCAAATGCTGCATGAACATAGTTATACTAGGAAGTTATTCATTGTTTACATCAAATTCAAATTTAACTGGGTACCTTGCATTTATCTGGCACTCCTGCTTTGTGGCCTTGGCTAAAGTAACACCAGGGCTACTTCTGCCCTCCAAAAATGTCATCCCTCCACCTGGTCATAGGCTTCAGATTTGTGACATTTCCTTTAGGTGCAACATAATCATAACTGAAGTCAAACCTATTTCTTCACAGATAACAACTTAACAAAAATTATCCCTATCCATCAAATACCCTGTACTGAGTACTGTGCCTGTTGCATGTAGGTCACAGTAGATGTGCTACCTAGCCTCTTGGTGAGAGGGCACTTTCTATGGGAAATGTTAGTCAGTGAGACAGCAGAGGCACAGTCATTAACCACAGTGAGCACCGTAAGAGAAGGTGCAGCCTATCCTTGGGCTGCAGCCCAATGCAGCCTTTATATTCCAGAGTGGTGTCTGAGTCAAGATCTTTCAGGCACAACCTTGTGTTTTGAGTCCTGTTGGTACAGCTCATTTGAGATGGCATAAGAAATCCACTGCAGCTCACATAAAAAGCTGATTGATGATGGTCCAAGTTAAGGCAAGCGACAAAGATTTGTGGGTCATTTCAGTGGGAATGAAGTTAAAGAATTACTGAAGTAATTCAAATACCTTTTATCCTAGGTTATTCATTCTCTTCACCACTGTGTTGCTTTGAGAGCAGCCCCTAACTCCTCATCCCCCTTCACTAACCTCCCAGTACATCCGGACTGAAGGTCAGACACTATCACCAGTAGAACTGAAAGTGCCACATCCACCAACACTTCCTATGACTTCCTTACTTATCTGCATTTAACCCCTTTCTTCCATGCATTCTTCTCTTTCCTTCTCTTTCTTGCTCCCTCTTCTTCTCTTCCATCTTTCCTTCCAGAGGAAATGGAAGGAAATGGGTGTGTCTCAAGCACCCATGAGGTGTAAGTTTTGTTCCCATCATTTGGGGCAAAAGCCATGGCTTGGTGGTGAATAAGCCACCAAGGTTGCTGCTTTTAGTGACCTTACACTTCAATGAGAGGAGACTTGCACTCAGAGATGAAAGACTGTCCCAGGAATTCAAGGCACAGTGCTGTGGTGAGAAGCTGAGGTCCTATATGAAGACCTGCCAATTAACCTGCGAGTTGGACAATGGAACAGAGCCAGCAAAGCAGAGAGTCAGTACAAGCACTTTTGAGACAGACAACAGCAACTGCAGAAGCCCTGAAGCAGGCATGGATTGGACTCATTTGAGGAACAGAAAGCCATAATTTCAGGGACAGAGTATGAAGCAAGTGAAATAGGTCATGTAAGGACAAGTGAGAAGATGGCTTGGCTATCTTGAAGCCAAAGAAAGAGGTCTTACCACAAACCATCCCTGCAGACATCTTAATCTTCAACCTCTGGCACCCAAAATTATAAGCAAATGAGTGTCTGATATTTAAGCCATCCAATCTGTGGAACTTTGTATGGCAGCCCTAGAAAATTAATACAGTCTTCTTGTCCTGCCCACTCTCCTTTCATAAAGCCCAGGCCATGGCTTCACCCAGCACTGTACACTGAGAATTTCCTGCCTCTCACTAGTTGAGACCTCCTCCCACCACCCTACTCCTTCTGAATCTAGCACCTTTGTTCACGTGACTACTGTATACATAGTTGCCCTTACCAAAAACTGGGAAATCATGCTAGACATCTTTCCTCTTCATCTTCCCCCAACCCTGCAGTGAGTCCTGTTTGCTTCACTTCCAAAGAGTTCAGTCAAATTCCTGTCTCCATATTTATTCCTATTAGTGTCACCTATATTTGGAATTTTGTTTGCCTTTACCTAGAAAAGGGCTCCTAACATTTTGTCTAGGTACTTGGTGGCACTTGCAGTTGTAGATCACACTTTGATGGCATGCAAAGTCTATACCACCATCCAAAATATCTGAATCATGTTATTCCCTTGTACAAGGGTTTTCACAATGAAGTCCAAATTTGTTACAACTTGCAACTTGGTCCATCATCATACCAACACTTTTCACAATCTCATTCTGCCTCCCTATGTCACAGTTTCTCCTGCCATTCACATCACTTTCTCCTCACAGCACCAACCCATTTACCATTCTGTGAAGTTCTTGTATCCCCCCCCATACTATTATACATGCTGTTTCCTCACTTGAAATTCCCTCCACCTGCACCCCATCTATTCACTCTCATTTCTACTAAAATGTTAAGCTACTTATTAACATGAGGACCATGTCCTTTCATCCTATTATCCAAACCAATTAGCCTTCAGTAGTTGCTCCATGAATTTTGTTGAGTAAATAAAGGAATGTATCCTAATGGCCTTTTATTTGCTCAGTGGTTTTTTTGAAAGGGGGTGATTTTGTCCCCCAGGGAACATTTGGTAATGTCTGGAGACATTTTTGACCATCATTTTAGTGGGCTAAAGCCAATAAATCTGCTAAACATCGTACCATGCATAGAACAAAAAAGAATTATCCAGGCCAAAATGTCACTAGTATCAATTTTGAGAAACTCTGCCTTAGCTTCTGTAGCTTAGGGAGCGATCTTTCCTAGCCGAGTGCCCTGTTCCCACAGCTCTGCTTGTGCCTTTGTTGTGTCTCTTAGGAAATGACTCTCTGATCATGGCTCTACCCTTTCATACCCTTCTTTGAGTGCTCCCAGAGGCTCCATTGTGCCTTTACTTCCTTCCCTGTTTCTCAGTAAATAATGATTGAATAGAAGAATAAATGAAAGAAATAAATGGTAGCAGATGCTAATGCAAATTTTGTCTTTAGCCCTGGCTGGTGTGGCTCAGTTGGTTAGAGTGTTATCCAGTGGTGGAGGGTCTAACCCACCAAAAGATTGTGGGTAAGATTCCTGGTCATGGCGCATTACAAGGTTGTGAATCACCTCTGTGGTGTGTGGCTAATAGAAGGGAGGCTTAGCTGGGCAGAGGTCAAAAAGGATGACAGGCAAGCCAGGCACCACCCTCCAGACACTTCTAAACTCACAACCCATGGAACTAAATTACTCCTGATGGCAAACTGAGCCCCAATAATGTGCTGTAAGGACTCCTAGAACCACTCTAACCTTTGAACAGATTTAGAGTGTTCCACTCTCAGATGAGGATGCATATAAATTAATTCCAGAAGTTATCAAATTTATTAATAACTTACAGAGCCTAATGGAGAGGACAGAATATCTTGTTTGGCATTTATTTAAGGGGATGTGATTTTTTTTAAATACGTTTTTAAAAGTTTTAATAAATAAAATAATCTCAGTCAGCAAATATCTTTTGAAATGCCTATTGCTATGATCCCACTATCAATAGGCATTGAAGGCATATTTGAGAGGACTATAAGACATAATCCCCCAAATCCATGGAGTTCACAATCTTTTGCCTAAAAATTTCATTTTTTAGTATGATTTTTTTTTTTTACTTCTACATTATTTCTCTCTAATGTTTTTGGCACAATACCCTTTAGTACTTGGTATATATTTATTCTCTTACTAGTGTCGACAAAAATTTGGCATCACCAATGAAATGCCAACAAGAGTCCCCAATTTGGAGGCTGCTGAGGGGAGAGATTGTATTTAATGAAAATGGCTCAATCAAAATGTAGCTCAGCTGGCCCCAGACAGGGCAGCCTGGACACGGAGGTCTGAGTGTTAACTGCTCCAGGGTAAACAGTGCAGCTCCACCAAGGGAACCACCGTCTTTGGTGGAAAATGAATGAGTGCCTCACCAAGACAGAGTTGAAGCTGGCTTATATAGAGAAGAGCCTCTCTCCCACCACCCACCCTCACCCACGATTGGTTCCTTCTCATGCAAATGAGGACTCCAAATCATTACAGTTTGAGTGATTCAAAAAGCACTGTCCTGATTGGTTGGAATGAAACTGCTCTGATTGGTTGGCAAATATGTGAGGCTATAGTTGGGAATCTCTGATTGGAGGCCAAAATCTGAGTCCTGTTGGTTGGATTTCAATCCTAAGAGCTCTCTTATAAAGGTTAATTCAGCCAGCAGGAGTACACCACAGGAGGCTTGGCAGCCCAGTGTATGGCCTCTCACTCAAATGCAGCAAACTTGAGGATCCTCTGTAAACAATGGCTGCTAGACTCCAGATATGACTTTGAGCCCAATTACCCATGAAGAGGCCTTACTGGCAGATATATTCTTCTTGGGGTTAATACTAGATACTTCATCATGGAAATAAAAGGACAAGTGTAATCATCTTACTTTCTATATAAGAGAAACATAGGTGAAAATGAGATAATGTGTTTTCACTTTCAAACTAAAGAAAGCACTTATCAATATTTGGTGTTTAATAACATTATTCCATCCTATTTTATTAATGTTTTAATGTTAAAATTAAATGGTTATTTAAGGGGAAAATTTTTACAGCCAGTTGATTTTAATAGAAAAAATATCTATATGTCTGTAAAATCCTTTGCTTGTAATTACATTCTCATTCTTCCAACTGGAATTCACCATGGCTTTTCTCAGAGTGGTAGCAAGATCAAGTTAGAAAGTGTGAGTAAAATATTATTGCAGTCAATTAAAGCATTAGGCTTATAAATTGATCAATAATTTTTCAAAAACATGATAGGTCATGATTTCTTTTCATTTTATTGAAGAAAATGTGATAGCTAAGATGAAAAGACATGTTTATTTTTGTGTCAGATATTCAGTGATTAGTTAATTTAATATTTTCATCAGTTAGGGTGACCACTTTTCTCTTGGATACATATTGATTTTCACAACTATGTCTCCATACTTCTGACTTCAGTCATTAGAAACCACAGTCTCCTCAGCCCCTTTCAGGCTCTGTCTTCCCTAATTTAGGAGCACCTTTCCAGAGACCTCCTTTGGAGTATCAATGAGCTTCCATGGTCTGTCTGAACCCAAAGGTCTCAGGTTTGCATAAAGATCCAGGGCAGGTCAAATATTTTTTAGTATATATTTTTAAAGGGTTTCTTGAGCTAATTTAATTTCTTATATTCATTAATTTCTCTCCTTCCATCTCCACTCCCTTCTGAATAAATGGCCCTTCACATGAATCCAATTTAGCTTCAATGCACCTTATTCACACTGCCTTTTATTGCAAGCCACATTCCAGCCAGCTGTAAGATTGCCTGGCTGCCTCAGGTTTCCCGATTTAGCTCTGGAAATGATTTCAACATGGCAAAAACTTTTCACTGGCCAATTTGGAAAACAGGATTCAATTTGTGAAGAAAGCCCAAAATGGCAACTGAAAATGAAAAAGAGGATGGAGAAGGTTGGGACAGGGAAAACAATCAAAGAAGAGCAACCTTTGTAATTATCTTCCTGGTGCTCTTTCCTTCTCTCCTGCCTAGGCCTGCTTCCATTTTCTTAAATTGAGGTAGGATGCAGAGGAAGTGGGGGTGGGGGTGGGGATTGGGAGTGCCAAAGCTGAAGTGTTTAGCCTTGCACTTTTGTCACTCTCCTTGGGGCTTTTCTTTTTGGCTTTGCTTTAATTGCAGTACTGGCATAAACAAGGGGCTAGTGTGGGACTAACTCTCCAGCAGCTGGAGGAAAATGGGCAGCAGTGGCCAGGAGGAGGTTTAGAGCCCAGGGGGAATCACATGTCTTATCTGGGAGTGGCCTGTATGAAGGGCAGAAAGTTTACAGCTGTGAGGGAGAATGCATGTCTAATCAAAGTAGGCCAAGGCATCAAATGTTCACATTTACACCGCAGGAGGTAGAAAAATAGTAACACTTCCCTTTTACAAACACTATTGAACTTAAAGCCACCTTGCTCAGTTTGAATTTGTCTCTTAGATCCAAAAGTTATTTTAAGTAATTCATATGGGGTGTTAAAAGGTTAATTAAAAGTGGGTTTAGTGTAGGCTTTGGTAAAAGATGTGTTACTGAAATGCACACAGGCAGATTGTAGATACCAAGGGCTGATTGATTTCAAAGTCTAGGAAAGACATACTTCTAGGAATCTAGGTAAAAGTTGTGTGTGTGTCCTTGCTTTTCTTTTTGGGTATATTCTTCAGTCTTTCCCAAGAGAAAAGGAATGTCATATTTAAATATAGGCATAGTTATATCTCTACTATGTTGCTTCTGTTATATGGAATTTGTGTTATCAAGATAAGCAAGTTTATTATTTGTAGTGGGTGGTTTTTTTGTAGAGAACACTAAATTTTGAATAATTTCAAAAGCCTAACATCTTCAGAAGTTAACCATTGACATCACAATTTATATATTATTTAGACATAGCTCCTCAATGTTGATAGTCAGTTGAATGTGGGGAGTTCTTTGGATTTACTAGGCATCTCAGCATCTAGGAAAGGTATTGATTGATGTAACCTCATATAACCTCTGACCATTCTCCAGCATTTGGGATCCTTGTCTCTGTCATCCTAGCCCAGAGATTTGTAAACTTCCATTATGTATCAGGAAGTTTTGGTAAAGCATAGATTTTGTAGGCCCTACCCCCAGAGTTTCTCATAGAGTAGGTTTGCTGTATGTACATTTTTAACAACTTCCCAGGTAATCCTGCTGCTGCTGTTCTCCGTACCACCACTGGGGAGTACAGTCATAGCCGTTACCCTACAGCCGGACCCCAAAATAGGAAAGTGTTTTTAAAAATTTAGAGTTCTGGAGATCTATTGTATAGCATGACGACTGCAGATAATACTGTATTGTATACTCGAAATTTGCTAGAAGCAGAGCTCTTAAGTGTTCTCACCATAAAAGAAAAGAAGAAAATGGCAACTATGTGAGGTGATAGGTATGTTAATTAACTTGTTTGTGGTGATTGTGTCACCATGAATAGATATATCAAAATATCAAATTCTATACCTTAAATGTATATAATTTTGTCATTTATACCTCAAGAAAGCTAAACAAATTAGCTTGCCTGACTAAATTAGCTCAAATATTTATACTAAGTTGATAATTTCTTTAAAATATTTTTGAAGTTTTTTAATCATGCAGTACCTACCGCTCCTAACATTTTTTTCAAATTAGCGTAATCCATTCTAGAAGTTCCAGGATTAGTATAAGAATAGGAGTGGGACTTGTTCTAGCTCAGCCATTCATAGCTCCAGTATATTCCATATTCCAGACCATTAGACTCTTCTACTTTGATCATGAAAGGAATGACAAGTTGCATGTAGAAGAGTTCAGTTTGCCAGATGAGATATGGATTTATATTTTAACTGTCCTGAAGCCAGCCATAGTGAGCATTTAGGACAACATCACTAGAGTGTAAAGGAAAGAATAAATGAAAATAACTTGTAGAAATGAAAACCACATGGCTTGATGTTTGTATATAGGTAACAAAGGAAAGACTCAAAGATGACTCCTCTAATCAAACCAGGAAAATTGATGGCAGTCCTACTTTCTTTTTTAATATCAGAAGTTGGCTTTGGGTTAGAAAGCAGGGCTTGATTTCTAAAATATTAGCCCATACGTTTAAAGTCAGTTGGTTTTCAACAAGGGTACCAAGACAAGTCAGTGGACAGAGACAAGAACAGCAGTAAGAATGAGTTCTATTGATTTAATCATTTATTTAAATTAAAACCCGAAGTTGGTGCAATAAGGTTTAGTGTTTCCTAGAGTCAAATCTAATCTCTTAATAGAACACCTAAATAGTACTACCTCTACTTGCAAAATTTAATCATTTTCCCTGTCATTGGTGTTGATAAATATGATAAAGTAAGTATTGCTTTTGTTCTTGATGCTGATTTTTTCAAAGTGTAATTAATGGAAATGAAATAGATAAAGTATGAGGTGAAATGGTCACTGCTCACCACAAACTCCAAGGTCAGAGTAAGATGCACTAGTAGGTGATCCTGAGTGCAGCTCTCATTTAGGATGCTGTTAACAAAGCACTGTGTTTTTCAGACTATAAGACACAAATTTGGGAGGAAAATGGGGGAGTGTCTTATAATCCAAATGTAGTGTGCCTGGCTAGTCAATGTAGTTTACATTTACTTTGGTGAAATATTATGTTATTTATGTTATTAAATATTTTACCACATTTTTTGCTTCAAAATTTCTTTCCATTTTTTCTCCTCTAAAGCCTAGGTGTGTCTTATGGTCTGGTGTGTCTTATACTCCTAAAAATATGGTAGTTATCAAATCTGTAGCCCACTGTGAACAAACTGTGCTAGCTGTAAAAAGCCTACATGTATTCACAATAGGGTTTCTAATTTATCTTTACCTATCCATCTCTGATACGTGATGAAGTTATTTATTGCAAAATAAAATCTGATAAAGGGCTTCTCAGATATAAGACCAAATTCAAGGAGTTCATCATCACCAAGCCCTTATTATATGAAATGTTAAAGGGACTTACCTAAGAAAAAGAAGATAAAAAAGATGAACAGTGAAAGGACAGCAAACTCACAGTTATAAACAACCACGCCTAAAACAAAAGCAAACTAAGAGGACAGCTAGATCAGAAGCAGAACCTTAGAAATGAAGATCACATGGAGAGTTAGCAACAGGGGAGTGGGAGGAGGAGAAGGAGGGAGAAGGTACAGAAAATAAGTAGCATAGACAGTAGATAGAAAATAGATAGGGGGGAGGGTAAGAATAGTAGGGGAAATACAGAATCTAAAGAATTTGAGACACGTGTTCATGAACTAAAGGGGGAAATGGTGGGGGAGGGGTATGCAGGGTGGAGGAGAATGAAGGGGGGAATAGAACAAATGTAATGGCATAATCAATAAAAAGTTTAAAAAAAAATAAAATAAAATCTGCCATTTCTGGTCATCCTCTTTCCATTGATATTTTAATGCTTGTGAAAGTGAAATTGCAACAGAATTATACAACTGAGAAAAATGATTTGATGGGTCTTCAATGCATATAACATGATGAATTTCTGGTAGAGAGTGAACTTCATGGCTGTATGTTAAGTTCTTGACATTGAAAATTAATGTTATACTTTTAGGGGACCTTCTTGGCATTGGTTTTACCTTTTGAGAGGAGGGAATGAGGACTATTATAACTTTTCTCTTTTTCTCAGACAAATGACCTAACAGGATATTTTTTATAAATTATGAAAACATTCATTTTGAATAGCATGCCTTGATTCCCAGATAAGTCACTTTGGTTCATCCTTTACTTCTTATTTCTGCAGACAGAAGTAATCTTATTATAGACAGCAGTAATCAAAGCAGTATGAGAATCAAACATAGTCTTTGTCAGTGGAAGCCAGTAAGTTCAGCACTCTCCTCTGTTTTGAAGTGTGGAACAAAAGTAAAGGTGAAGCTGGCAGCTCTTCCTTCCTAAGGCTGGATGGCTGTGCAGTGCCCCAGGCTGGCCTGCCAATGGAGTATTTAAACAAAGTATGTGGGCTTCGTTCTCCAGGCCAGAGGACATGTGTCTTAGGGAATGGTAGGTAGGTGATAACACTGGAGGATGGAAAGGACAGAAACACCGGGAGGGAAACAGGCAGCCCCCAGACTGGTAAGATGGACTGTATTTGCCCTTCCGACACCTAGTGAGCTTCAGAGGCTAAGGAACAATCATGATATTGCCTCATCCCTTTTCACTATGATCTTTTAAAACTAAAAACACAAGGGTATTTTTAACATATGAAAACACTACTTTGTTCCTTTGCCTGTGTAGTCTCCAGCTAATGTCCATTTAGATATAGTCTATGATTTCTTCTACTCTTCCATGGTATGAGAAAGTAACATAAAGTTCACATGAAACACTTGACTCATTTACTTGGATTTGCAGACACATTAATTTGATATATGACGAAGATAAACAAACAGAAAGAGAATGAGTGGGAGAATCCACTTATTCTAAGATAGTTTTTCTTTTTCACTTCAAAATGAAAAATAATTATATTTATCTCTGTAGCATGGAGATAACCAGGCTGTAAATTAATTTCCATGTAGGCTTTTCTAATAAATTACAGAGTTTCACTCTTTTCCAGAATCAGAAGTTTAATATTGCATTTCAGGGTCAAGTGCTCTGGGCCTTCTGACCCTATTTCTTTATAACAAGGGATTTATCCCCTTAAATCCATAAATTATTTGAAACATTCTTTTTTACTTCTCAGAGGAGAGGTGCCAGCTTGCGTAACTATTTCCTGTTTTATCAGAATTCTATATTCATTTTTCACTTGTTTCCATCATAGTTTCCTCCTTTGTTAAATCAGCATTTCAAAATTTAACATTGAGTAGGGAGCTTTCAGATAAATGATAGAATTCTGTGGCTTAAGTAGATAATTCCTGAGCTACTACCAGAAGGTAAATAACTAATTTCTAGTCAAGTAGTTGAGAAGTGATCAGCTGTGAAGTCAAGCAGCTCAGGGCACTGTAGCCTAATCTCTACTTTTTAATGAATAAATCATTGCTAACTGGTGCTTTCACATTTAACTCTTTTAAAGCATACTGCCAATGAGTTATGCCCCTAAAAAGCAAGTTAGGTACCCTAGGGGCCAGAAGGAGACTGGAAAGATTTACAAATAAGCATTACACTCATGTGAACCAGTGGATTATTTGCATTCCATTACTTCAGTTATCACTTAATTGGCTGCAGGCTCTGATGGCAAGCCTGTGGACTGCATTATGTTAGCCTCAAATATTATTGCTCATGTTTGATTTTTTTCACATTCTCCACCATATTTGGTAAATTGTACTAGTTTAGTGCCCTACAGACTGCCAAAAGTTTTGTTGGCAAAAATTCCACTTTGGCAAAGACATAACTGACCACCAGTTGTATTTGTAGGCTTTCCCTGCTTTAATGCTGCATCATTTCCTCCCCCAGAACTCTGGGATTTGTGTCTTGTATTAAGTTTGATGATTTAAATTATTTGAGGTCTGTCCCAAAAGTATCCAGCCATCTACTATGAAAAATAAAGGCCTTTGAAGAAGACACAAGATACAAGAACCATTGTACATAGGACAATGATGCCTCAGTCCCCTTCAAAGTGGGTACCTTGGCACTTCACACAGTTCTCCCAATTGCCATGAGCTGCCCCATTGTATTTTCCTGGATCTCATCAACAGTCTGAAATCTCTTCCCTTTCCAAGGTGATTTTAGTTTTGGGAAAAGCCAGCAGTCACAGGGCACCAAATCTAGGCTGTATAGGGGCTGGGTGGCCTGAGTGACTTCATGTTTAACCAAAAAACTCTGCATGAGACATGACATATGAGTGGGCACATCGTTGTGATGAAGCTGCCAATCACCTGTTGCCCATAGCTTTAGCCTTCTGAATCCAAATAGTTTCCATGGAGGAACATTTAAGCTTAATGCAAAATCTGATGCAGATCTGTTGCTCAATCATTTTTAATGTGATGACCACACAGTACAGGTGCTCACTCAACACCATTTACCACCCTCCCTGACGAGTACAGTGAAGTCATCATTGTTCAGACATGCACATTTCTTGGCTGCCAGGTTACATTGCTGATGCACAAACTGGTCTCGTTATATTAACAATAATTGGGCTTTTTCTATACAGACCGTATATAAATTGCCCTCCTTTATTATGTTTTTCTTTGTTTGCAGTGTTTTGATCTTTGGATAATTTTCATAAAGGAAGTTCTCAACTATATAAGTTTAATGAATTGTATTGATCTGATTTTCACATTGATGTTTCATTGGGTACTTGGAATATTTATTTATTTTTAGAGAGACGGGAAGGGAGGCGGAAAGAGACAGAGAAACATCAATGTGTGGTTGCCTCCCACATAGCCCCCACTGGGGACCTGGCCCACACCCAAGCATGTGCCCTGACTGGGAATCAAACTGGCAATCCTTTGGTTCACAGCGCACAGTAAATCCACTGAGCTATACCAGCCAGGGCCTCCAAAACTCCTTACTACTTGAAAATTGTATACTAAATATTATGGAGGTGGCCATGTTCTATCCATCAATTCTAAACGAAATGGAAGTAGAAATTGGAAATAAATTTTATTATAATATTTGAAAAAATATTTTGTTTTGATTAAATGAACATATAATAATGTCCTTGAGTCTTAATTTTATTTGGCTAATAAGAAAATATAAAACAGGTCAGGCCGGTCGGCTCTACAAGTACCTGGCAGAGACTGAGAGGGAGAGTGAGAGATTGAAAGAGGAGGGAGGAGGAGGATTCAGGGAGTAGGAGCTAGGGAGCCCTTCTGCACCACAGAAAATTTTTAAAGCATTGGTGAAGGAAGACTTTGTGAATGAAGAAGACTTTTTTAAAAGGAAAATGATCAATGGCTGGCTGTGGCAGTTATACTGTACTTGCTTTTCTTCCAGCAGCTTAATTGAAGGAGTACTCTGCTGATCTTTATTTCTCAATTCTTCTTTACCTCCTGTTTCCCACCCAAGACTCTTGCATTTGGAGAACTCTGTTGTGCTGATCCTTCAAGTCACCTTTGACCACAACAAGAGCATGCATATTCAACTGTTGGTTAGATTTGTGGATCAATAAAGTTCTTCTAAAAAGATAACACACTCACGAAAAAGGGAGTAGGTGGAGACGGAGAACATCAAGATACCTGAAGGAGTCTGCACCACTGAAATTCACAGGTATTATACCAAAGAAGTTCACACCATAAACCCAGAGAGTCAGAACAGATCAATTTTAGAAGCTGAGGCTAACAAGAAGAGTTTCAAACGATGGGAAGATGAAGAAACAATCCTCAAATAAAAGAAAAAGCAGAAACTTCAGAAAGAATGTTAGATGAAATAGAGGCTCATCAACTATCAGATAGTGAATTCAAAGCACTGGTTATTACAAAGTTCAAAGAGATCACAATGAGCTACCAGAAACTACAGGCTAGCTACAGTGATCTCACTGCAAATGACATCAACATGAAAATGGAAGTAGAAACTATCAGCAAGGGACAAGAGGAAATGAAGAATATAATTTCCGAATTGAAGAACACTGTAGAAACTTTCAAAAGTAGAATAGATGAGGCGGAGAATCGGTTTAGCGAGTTGGAGGACAGAGTAGAAAGCATCTCACAGAAAAGAGCAAGAAAATGAAAGGAGGCTCAGAAAGAATGAAAAGGAATTAAGAGAAATGCAAGACAATATGAAACGTAATAATATATGAATAATAGGAATACCAAAAGGAGAAGAAAAAGAACAAGGGATAGAAAACATATTTGAAAGAGTAATGAGAGAAAATTTCCCTAATTTGATGAGAGAAAAAGTCACACAAATCCAGGAATCACAGTGAGTCCCAATCAAGAGGAAGCCAAAGAGGCCCACTTCAAGACACATCATCATCAAAATGGCAAAATTCCAAGACAAAGAGAATCTTAAAGACAGCAAGGGAGAAAAAAGAAGTAACATACAAGGGAGCCCCAATAAGGTTAGTTACTGACTTCTCAATGGAAACACTCCAAGCAAGAAGAGAATGGCAAGAAATATTCCAAGTAATGAGAACCAGAGGCCTACAACCAAGGCTACTTTACCCAGCAAGGCTCTCAATCAAGATAGAAGGCCAAATGAAGATCTTCCAAGACAAAACAAGTCTAAAAGAATACACCTCCACCAAACCAGTCCTACAAGAAATACTAAAAAGACTGCTTTAAGCAAAGAAAGGAAAAGAGGCAGACAGAGAGGAACACAGGCACAAAAATGGCAATGAATAAGTACCTATAGATAATAACCTTAAACGTAAATGGATTAAATGCTCCAATCAAAAGACACTGAATAGCTGAATGGATAAGAAAGCATGACATATGCTGCCTACAAGAGACCCACCTCAGGACAAAAGACCATCACAGACTAAAAGGAAAAGGCTGGAAACAAATTTTCCAAGCAAACAGACAAGAAAAAAAATCTGGGGTAGCAATTCTCATATCAGACAAAATAGACTTCAAAAAAAGAGCCATAAAGACAGAGCCAGAAGGTCACTTCAGAATACTCAAGGGAAGAATCCACCAAAAAGACATTAACATCATAAATATATATGCACCAAACATAGGGGCACCCAAATATATAAGGAAAATCTTAGGGGACTTCTAGAAAGATATTGACAGCAACACAATTATAGTAGGGGATTTGAACACCCCACTATCAAAAATGGACAGATCTTCCAAACAAAATAACAACAAAGATATTGCGTCATTAAACAAGACCCTAGATGAAATGGACTTAACTGATATATATAGAGCCCTTCAGCCCAAAGAAGCTAAATACATATTATTTTCAAATGCACATGAAACATTTTCAAAGACAGACCACATGATAGGACACAAAACAAGCCTCAACAAATTCAAGAAAATTGAAATCATACCAAGCATCTTCTCTGAGCACAAAGGACTGGAATTGGAAACCAACCCAAAAGGAAAAAACCCAAAGCACCCCAAATCATGGAGACTGAATGGTATGCTATTAAACAACAAATGGGTCAGGAATGAAATTAGGAAAGAAAGCAAAATGTTTCTGGAAACAAATGAAAATGATCTCACAACAACCCAAAACTTATGGGACACAGTAAAGGCAGTCCTGAGAGGGAAGTTTATAGCAATACAGGCCTACCTAAAGAATATAGAAACATTTCAGACAAACAACCTAACCGTACGCCTGCAAGAACTCGAGGAACAACAACAAAGACAGCCCAGAGCAAGCACAAGGAAGGAGATAACCAAGATCAGAGCAGAACTAAATGACACACAGACTAAAAGCACAATTCTAAGGATCAATGAATCCAGGAGTTGGTTCTTTGAGAAGATAAACAAAATAGACAAGCCTTTAAGTAGGCTCATCAAGAAACGAAGAGAGAGGACACAAAGAAACACAATCAAAAATGAAAGAGGAGAGATTACAACTGATACCATAAAAATAGAAGGGTTTGTAAGAAATTACTATGAAGAACTGTATGCCAAGAAATTTGAAAACCTAGGAGAAAGGGACACATTTCTAGAAAAATACTATCTTCCAAAACTCAGTGAAGGAGCAGAAAACCTGAACACACCAATAATATCAAAGGAAATTGAAGCAGTAATCGAAAAACTGCCATCACACAAAAGCCCTGGACCAGATGGTTTCACAGGAGAATTCTACAAAGCATTTAAGGAAGAGCTAACCCCTATTCTTCACAGACTATTCCAAAAAATCCAGAAGGATGGAAAACTCCCAAACTCTTTTTATGAAGCCAGCATCATCCTAATTCCAAAACCAGATAGAGACACAACCAAGAAAGAAAACTTCAGGCCAATATCGCTGATGAACATAGACACTAAAATCCTCAACAAAATATTGGCAAATCACATCGAACAATATATCAAAAAGATCATACACCATGACCAAGTGGGATTCATCCCAGGGATGCAAGGATGGTTCAATATTCGCAAATCAGTAAATGTAATTCATCACATAAACAAAAGCAAAGACAAAAACCACATGATCATATCAATGGATACAGAAAAAGCTTTTGATAAGGTACAACACCCATTTATGATAAAAACACTTAGCAAAGTGGGAATACAGGGAGCATTCCTCAATGTAATAAAGGCCATATATGAGAGACCTACAGCCAACCATACTCAATGAGCAAAAACTAAAAGCTTTTCCACTAAGATCAGGAACAACACAAGGATGTCCACTTTCACCACTTCTATTCAATATAGTACTGGAAGTTTTAGCCACAGCTATCAGACAAGAAAAGGAAATAAAAGGCATCCAAATAGGAAAGGAGGAAGCAAAACTGTCACTGTTTGCAGATGACATGATAGTGTATATGGAAAATCCTACAGACTCTACTCAAAAACTGCTTTAACTAATAAATGAATTTGGTAAAACAGAGGGTTACAAAGTCAATATCCAGAAATCAAAGGCATTTTTATATACTAACAATAAATCAGCAGAAGCAGAAATCAAGAAAAAAATACCATTCAATATAGCAAAAACAAAAATAAAATATCTGGGAATAAACCTGACTAAGGAGGTGAAAGTCCTGTATGCAGAAAACTATACAGCCCTGAAGAAAGAAATCAAGGAAGACACAAACAAATGGAAACATATACCTTGTTCATAGATTGGAAGAATTAACATCATCAAAATGTCCATACTACTCAAAGCAATTTACAGATTCAATGTAATACCTATTAAAGTACCAATGACATATTTCATAGACATAGAACAAACACTTCAAAAATTTATATGAAACCATAAACGACCCTGAGTAGCAGCTGCTATTTTAAGAAAGAAGAACAAAGTAGGAGGGATCACAATACCTGATATCAAACTGTATTACAAGGCCATTGTAATCAAAACTGCCTGGTAATGGCATAAAAACAGGCACATAGACCAATGGAACAGAACGGAGAGTCCAGAAATTAACCCAACTCTCTACAGTCAATTAATATTTGACCAAGGGGGCAGTAACATAAAATGGAGTAAAGATAGCCTCTTCAACAAATGGTGTTGGGAGAACTGGACAGCTACATGCAAAAAATGAAACTTGAGCACCAACTTACACCATACACCAAAATAAATTCAAGGTGGATAAAAGACTTAAATATAAGCCTTGAAACCCTTAAAGTCCTAGGGGAGAACATTGGCAGGAAAATCTCAGATATTTCAAGCAGCAACATTTTTACCGATATCTCCCCTAGAGCAAGGAATATAAAGGAAAGAATAAGCAAATGGGATCTCATCAAAATAAAAAGTTTCTTCATGGATAAAGAAAACAGTATTAAGTTAAAAAGACAACCAATTGTATGGGAAAACATATTTGCCAATGATACCTCAGACAAAGGTTTAATCTCCAAAATATACAAAGGACTTAAACAGACGTTTCTCTAAGGAGGACATACAGAAGATTCAGAGACACCTGAAGAGATGCTCAATATCGCTAGCTATCAGAGAGATGCAAATTAAAACCACAATGAGATATCACTTTACACCTATCAGGATGGCTATCATAAACAAAGCAACAAACAACAAATGTTGGAGAGGTTGTGGGGAAAAGGGGACCTCAGTTCACTGTTGGTGGGATTGCAGACTGGAACAACCATTATGGAAAACAGTATGGAATTTTCTCAGAAAAATAAAAATCAACCTGCCTTTTGGCCCAGCAATTCCACTGCTAGGATTATATCCTATGAACCCCAAAACATCAATTTCAAAGAACCTATGCACCACAATGTTCATAGCAGCACGATTTACAATAGCCAAGAGCTGGAAGCAACCTAGGTGCCTGTCAGTAAACGAATGGATCAAAAAATTGTGGTACATATACACAACGGAATTCTATGCAGCAGAGAGAAAGAAGGAGCTACTACCCCTTGCAACAACATGGATGGAACTGGAAAGCATTATGCTGAATGAAATAGGCCAGGTGTTGAAAGACAAATACCATATGATGTCACCTTTAACAGGAAGCTAAACAACAAAACAAACAAGCAAGCAAAATACAACAAAGACACTGAAATAGAGAACAAGGGCACAGTGACCAGAGGGGAGAGGGGAGGGAATTTAAGGGGAAAAAATGGGAGGGATTTAGAGGAACAAGTATAAAGGACACAGGGACAATAACTAAGGGGGGTGGAAATGGGAGTGAGGTGGGCTGTTAGGGGCAGGGTGGGCTAGGATGGGAGAAATAAACAGAAAACTGTACTTGAAAAATAACTAAATAAAAATTAAAAAAAAAGAAAACATAAAAGTTCAATATTTGTTTTTGGTATATTTTATATTTAAATTAAATTAATAAAATTTAAATGTTAGTATTTTAATACTAAAACTTTTGAATTATTTGGCTTAATATACAAAATAATTTATAAGTGTTTAGATAGGAAGAAAAATACCAGGGTGCTGACTCTCAGTCCCAAATTTAATCCTTAATCTGTGCGTGTCTACGCATGTTTAAGACTCACCTAAAATTTTTCAGTAAGACAGGGTTTTAGAGTACATAGATAATACATCTGAAAGCTCTTCTAGCTTTCAAAATCTGTTTTGTAATACATGTAGAAAGATCTTGTTATTATTTAAAATAGTCTAAGGTATTTGTGTTTACTTTTTCTTTTTTTATTACTAACTTCTAAAATCTACTGATCAATAGGTTAAAAATAGATCAGTGGACAATTGTGATTAATTCCATAAAATTTGTTTTTCATAAATAAATATCTGACATATGCATTTCTTTTTAATGTCACAAGATATGTGTAAAAAAGTGATCCTTTTCTCTAGGTAATGGCCTTGTTCTACTACTGCCAGCATTGCTACCATTTTATGAGCTACTATGTACCAGGGTAAATGACGTACACTATTTCATCTAATCCTCACAGCAGTATGCATGATAGGTAGTATTAGGTTTGTTTTACAGATGAAAAAACTGGAGCAAAACTCAAAGTTATATAACTAAAGACAGGTGAACTGTGAGTTACATAATCCATGCTTTTTCTATTACATTAAGTTGCCTTACCCTTATAACTTCATTTTTGAGCATCATCACGTAATTAATTGAAGAGCCAAAGAATTTTAAAGTCCTCCTGTAGTCCTGTTAGTGCTTATTTCTAAAAATCAGCAACGAAAATTGTGTTGGGATTCTCTTGATCGCTAACTCTCTATGTGTGTAGGTTACTCACCAGATATTACTAATAATGTTGAGTTTACGTTTAAATTTTAGATATATTTCCTTGTCCTAAGTCTTTATGTAGACTTTCTTCATTTCATTGTTTTTTCTCTTCTTTTTAAGTGATCATAAGTCATAATTATTCTAATTGCAAAATATAGAATTTTTAGTCAACTCGTCATTCTATTCTAAGAGCATCCAAAGAGTACTTTTGATTATACTTTGGTTTATTTCACCACAGCCTTTCATTTACATTTTAGTATATGTGTACATTCATATGTGCACACATTTATGTATATGCTCAGCTAAATGGGATGATTTTAATTATAACCAATATTATATTGATAAGCAATATTGTATCTCCATTTAAAGAAGCCATTTAAGTAGTTCTGTTTGATCAACCTCAGGGGGAGTACCATGCATATATTTTCTCTTTCCTCCAGTTCTGAGAGATTTAGGGCAGTAAAGAATTTTTAGGTGCCTGCTGCCTGGTCAATATGCTTCATTTAGACAGCATGAATTGTATGTTTTAGTTAGAAAATGCTACACCATGTTTTTAAGCCAATGCTTCCCTTGGTTGATTTAGAAAAGAACTTCTAAGTAAAAAAAATACCATAAGGGGACTTCTGGTTAAGATGGAGGCATGGGTGGCCATACCGTGCTTCCTCGCACAACCAAAAGAAGGACAACAACAAATTTAAAAGCAAAAATCAATCAGAACTGACAGAAAATAGAACTGTATGAAAGTCCAACAACCAAGGAGTTAAAGAAGAAACATTCATTCAGACCGGTAGGCAGGGCAGAGATGGGTAGCCAGGTGGAGAGGACTCACAGCAAGGCTGTGGCTGAAGAAGCAGGCTGGGCAAGGTGGCAGCTGGCAGACCCAGAAATCCCACAATTGCATGCTGATAAACTGGGAGGAACAGCTAGGGAGAGAAAGATGGACATTGCAACCCAGAGTCCCAGTGTGGGGAAATCAAGCCTCAAAACCTTTAACTGAAAAAAACCTATGGGGTTTGAGGCAGCGGAATAAACTCCCAGCCACACAGGAGAGTTCATTGGAGAGACCTACAGGGTCTTAGAACATACACAAAACCATCCACATAGGAATCAGCACCAGAAGAGTGTAATTTCTTTGTGGGTCGTGGCAGAGGGGACTGGAAGCCACAGGGAGCCAAAAGGGTCTCATCATTCCCAGTTGGACCCACACCCAGTGCCACAACACAGCAAGTGGGTTGCACTGCCCTGGTGAATATCTAAGGCTCCACCCCTTACTATGTGACATGTGCACTGCAACAAAAAAAAAGGCCCAAATGAAAGAACAGATCAAAGGTCCAGAAAAAATACAACTAAGCAACAACGAGTTAGCCAATCTATCAGATGCACTGTTCAAAACACTAGTTATCAGGTTGCTCACAGAACTGGTTGAGTATGGTCACAAAATAGAGGAAAAAGTGAAGGGTATGAAAAGTGACATAAAGGGAACCAACAGTGAAAGGAACTGGGACTCAATGGTTTGGAGCAGAAGGAAGAAATAAACATTCAACTAGAACAGAATGAAGCAACAAGAATTTAAAAAAAAAATAGGAGAGGCTTAGGAACCTACAGGACAACTTTAAATATTCCAACATCCAACTCATAGGGGTGCCAGAAGGAGAAGAAGAAGAGCAAAAAACTGAAAACTTACTTGAAAACATAATGAAAAAGAACTTCCCCAATCTAACAAAACAAATAGACTTTCAGGAAGTCCAGGAAGCTCAGAGAGTCCCAAAAAAGTTTGATCCAAGGACGCACACACCAAGGCACATCATAATCACATTACCCAAGATTAAAGATAAGGGGAGAATCTTAAAAGCAGCAAGAGAAAAGGAGACAGTTACCTGTACAGACAAGAAAGGGCTGGAAAGAAGTATCCCAAGTCATGAAAGGCGAGGACCTATATCCAAGATTACTTTATCCAGCAAAGCTATCACTTTGAATGGAAGGGTAGATAAAGTTTTTCCCAGATAAGGTCAAGTTAGAGGAGTTCATCATCACCAAGCCCTTATTATATGAAATGTTAAATGGATTTATCTAAGAAAAAGAGTAAAAAATATGAACAGTAAAATGGCAACAAACTCACAGCTATCAGCAACTGAACCTAAAGAAGAAAAAACAAAAACAAAAAAACCAAACTAAGCAAACAACTAAAATAGGAACAGAATCACAGAAATGGAGATCACATGGAGGGTTATCAGTGGGGAAGGGGAGGGAAGGAATGAGGGAAAAGGCACAGCGAATAAGAAGCATAAATGGCAGATAGGAAATAGATAAGGGGAGGTTAAGAATAGCATGGGAAATGTAGAAGCCAAAGAACTTATATGAACGACCCATGGACATGACCTAATGGGACTGGGCAGGAATGCAGGTAGGATGGGGCATACAGGGTAGAAAGGAATTAAAGGGGGAAGTGGGACAATTGTAACAGCATAATCAATAAAATATATTTTTAATTAAGAAAATAAAATAAAACAAATAGTACCACAAATAAACCTAATTATACTCATATTTGAAAAGGATAGTCATTTTGATTATATTTTGTTGGTGAATTTTCCTTGACATAGGGCCTTATGGGGGAAAAGAATCAAACTTTTTGTGTAGCTCCAAGAAGAATCACATACTTCTTTCCTCCCTGCTCTTTCTTTCTTGGAAGTTATGTCAGTTTGCTTATACTTAATTTCTTGCCAGATCTCTTTCTGACTGTTGATCTTCTTGCCAGATCTTAAGTCATATCTTTCACTTCATCCTGCTGTGCATTTTGCAGGAAAGCAGATGCTCTTGATCATTTGAGTAATCTGAATCCAGTTATTTGCAGAAACTCAGTAGGATTTCTGGGATGGAAGTTGGAGCAGTCCAGCTGAAACTCTGAGAATGAGAGATGAGAGGTTCACTGAGAAACAGAGCAAGCAATTTTTTTCGTGGATAAATTTGTCTCATTTACATGGCTCTTCTTTTAATCTCATCTTTGCAGTTTTAAGATGAACTCATTATTTCTTCAGATTCCCTTCTTTTGGCTGTGTCAGTATTGCCCTTCTGAAGTTACATGGCAGAGAGATTTATAATGATGTATTTTAGGGTTTACATAGAATGACTTTACTTCAATCTGTATTCAAACTTCTTTTTCTAGAAAGTACGCCATCTGATTTTCAGTCTCAGTTGTTTAGTTGGTTTTCTTCAATCACTTAATGAATTTAAAAAGTTTTTGGTCTTGTAAGTATGATTTTTAAGACAGCCTTGGGTGCAAATATGTTTAGACTTAGCCATAGAATATTGTTGCTCTTCCTTTGGTTTCATCTTCTTATTCATTTCTCCTGTATTCTGGATATACATTCTAAGTTTATTGTCCATATCACTTCTTCCATTTCTGTGGGAAATGCCTGCTTTTCTAATGTGCTTGGTCTATTTGATTTCTCTATGCCACCCTTTCCTCTTGCCTATTTTTTTAACTTTAAATAGATGGTTTTCTTCTTCAAGAATAGAAAAATATCTATTTCTAAAATTTCCTCTTTTTATCTATGAAATATACTTCAGGAATTATTTTACCTTTGGTTCAGTCTAATATTTTCAAGGTAATGACATTTTCTTTTATTTTTTCTCCATCCTTGATTTCTACTGTTATATCTCATCAACAATTCAGTGTTCATCAGAATACAGATAGAGCCCTTGTTATAGTTGGGCAATATTTGAGATTTCCAAATGGATGTGGTGCATGGTTTCTGCTGCTGAAAGTTACCTTATTTCTTATGATTGTCTATGTATATTAATGGAATTTGTCTGGCATTGGGGATATAATGAAGCCATTATATTTCCACCTATCTCTACACTGAAAGATACCATGTAAGTATACATTTTGTAGTTATCCTGGCAGAAATAACTCTAGCAGAGGCTGGGACATTAACCGAAATAGCTGGTATGCAAAGCAATGCACCTGCAGTGCGAGGCAGAGCAAAGATTGTAAGCAGCATTGGATAAAACAACAGTAGTAAGTCCAACTTAACCCAGTTAAGTTTTTGAAATTTTCTCATAACATTATAATGCTTTTGCACATTTTCCTTCCCTTCCTTTTTACTCTTATTGGCTTCCTACTACTGGTAATACAAAGTCTATTTAAAAAAATATATCATCACTAATCATTACTCACTCTCCCACATGTTAACTCAGGTATTTGGTGAATAATAAAAACAGTTCACTGTCTCTCTGCTCATATATTTATCAAAGTGCTGTCCTCATCTCAAATGTGTAATAAGGTCCTATGTCCTTGTAGCAAAATGAGTAGAGCCTCCACAGACCCTTTAAATACAGTACTAGGGTCAGCAGCGTTGTTACCTAAAAAAATTCTACTGCTGATGCCTATTGTACTTTCCTCTCTCAGAACACTCTCTTAGGCCTGCTGCACAATATCTAGATTAGAACTCAGGACATGAAGACCATTCTTAAGAGATGTCTTAGAAATACAGTGCATTTGTAAACTGACCAACTGAAGCCATCTGTTCTGTGCTAGACCTGGTAAGTTAATAAATCGATCTATCAGAATGTGTACTATCAAGTCAAAGTTTTTTTTGCTGCTTAAACACAGAGAAGTAAAAATGAGAGAAAATCTATACAGTAAAAAATCTATGAGAGTGAAAGGAGCTTCTCTATATTATCACAACAGGAAAAAAAAGGGTAATATGCTGAAAAATAAGAATATATTTTTCTCTTCAAGAAATATTTAGTTTTTTACTTAATATAAAAATGCCTAACTTCCACCAAGGTGGAGGCATAGGTGGAAGCACTGCACCTTCTCACACAACCAAGTTTAAAAACAATAAAGTTTTAGCAACAAAAATGCAGCCAAACCACAGAAAATTGAACTACACAGAAGTCTGACAACGACGAACCCTTTAGCCAAACCAGTAAGGGGGCAGAGCCAGCAGCTGGAAAGATCCAACTGACCAACCCGGGCGTGCCACCCAGGTGCCCCAGCAGCCATGCGGATCCCAGGTGTGGAAAAGTGGGCAGACCCACTGAGGGCTGATCGAGGTCACACGTTCCTGCGCAGATAAACCAGTGAAGGAGTGAGTGGGGAGACAGACCGTACAGGCCCCACAGACAGGAAGCAGCAGAGTAAAGTGCCCTTGTCCCTCTCTGACCCTGCCCCCATGTACATCGTCATAAACCAGCCACCTGGGTGGCCCTGCCCTGGTGAACAACTAAGGCTTTGCTCCTCATATGTAACAGGCACAAACAGATCAAAACATGGTGCAAGAACAACTCAGAGCCCCAGAGCCGATAAATCTAAGTGATGAAGAAATAGCCAAACTTTCAGATGCACAGTTCAAAACACTGGTGATCAGGATGCTCACAGAACTGCTTGATTTTAGTCACAAATTAGAGGAACATATGAAGGCTAAACTAATTGAAATGAAGGGAAATGCACAGGAAACCAATAGTGATGGGAAGGAAACTGGGACTCAAATCAAGGGAGTGGACCAGAAGGAGGAAAAAAATAACCAAATAGAAAAGGATAAAGACACAAGAATTCAAAAAAATGATGAGAGGCTTAGGAACCTCCAGGACATCTTTAAACGTTCCAACATCCAAATTATAGGGGTACCAGAAGGGGAAGAGGAACAACCACAAGTGCAAAACTTATTTGAATAAATAATACAGGAGATCTTCTCCAATCTGGCAAAGGGAATAGACTTCCAGGAAATCCAGGAAGCTCAGAGAGTCCCAAAGAAGTTGGACCCAAGAAGGAACACACCAAGGCACATCATCATTATATTAGCCAAGATTAAAATGAAGGAGAGAATCCTAGAAGCAGCAAGAGATAAGGGGACAGTCACCTACAAAGCAGTTCCCATCAGACTGTCAACGGATTTCTCAAAAGAGACCTTACAGGCAAGAAGGGGCTGGAAAGAAGTATTCCAAGTCATGAAATCCAAAGACCTACATCCAAGATTGATCTATCCAGCAAAGCTTTCATTTAGAATGGAAGAGCAGATAGATAAAGTGCTTCTCAGATAAGATCAAATTTAAGGAGTTCATCATCACCAAACCCTTATTATATAAAATGTTAAAGGGACTTACCTAAGAAAAAGAAGATTAAAAAAGATGGACAGTGAAAGAACAGCAAACTCACAGTTATTAAGAACCACACCTAAAACAAAAGCAAACTAAGAGGACAGCTAGATCAGGAGCAGGACCATAGAAATGAAGATCACATGGAGGGTTAGCAACAGCGGAGTGGGAGAAGGAGAAGGGGGGAGAAGTTACAGAGAATAAGGAGCATAGATGGTAGGTAGAAAATAGACGGGGGTAGGGCAAGAATAGTATGGGAAATATAGAATCTAAAGAACTTGAGACATGTGGTCATAAACTAAAGGGGGGATGGTGGGGGAGGGGTGTGCAGGGTGGAGGGGAATGAAGGGGGAAATAGAGCAACTGTAATGGCATAATTAATAAAATATATTAAAAATAAAAATGCGTATACTGGCTCATAACTATGAGATCACTTGAAATTTACTCACCTAGCCAGTATGCTTCCTTAGAAGGTCAATATCCAAATTTCCCAAGGAATGCATTTCAAAGATTTCTGAGAATTTTGAGAAATTCTAACACCTTCAATTTTAGTAGTTTTGTCCCTCCTTTAGTCAAGTAGTCCTTCTCACGTATCTAAGTATTTTTTTATGTTTTGTTCTTATTACCTATTTAAATAGAAAATCATTTACATAGGTATTATTTAAATACCAGTTAATTATTTTCTCTTTGGTCTTTATAACTGAAGTTTAGAAATAATTCTTGAAATCCTTTCCCTCTTTTTCTTTGTTCACAACTTTTTATTATTATTTAGCAGATATTTCTTGAATAACCACCTTTTATTGAAAATTTATTGATTAGCACTAGGGATGGATGACAAGATGTATACAATCCAGCGTCTGACCTCCCAGGGCCCACTGTGTAACAAAGAAACATGCTTACTGGGATCAATTACATACAGTAAGTGGTAGTGAGTGTGATGATAGCTCTGAGCCCAGATACAGTTAGAAAAAGTTAGGGCTATTCAAACCCCACTTTCCATCATTTGCTCTTTTGAATTCATATCTATTATGGGAATACTCAGCCTTTAAGAGTCTTTTAAGTTTTATTCAGTAATGTTATTTCCCATATATCTAATCATTAGATTCTGCAGAAAAAGCACATTGGACTCATTTATACTTCAGTTCACATTTCTAGGGATTAAGTCATATCTGTTAAGAGCATTACCATGCACATTGGCATTTTCATCTTAACATTCCACAATTCTGTAAATGTAACTTTCTCTTCTCATACAGAATTCTGTGTGACCGGTAGAAATGTTAGAGCCTAGCCCCACAGGACTAGCTGCCATATGCCCACATCTGTGCACACAGAGCACATCTGTAGAATCAAGAAGTCCCCAGTGGTTGGGGGTTATATTTTTGAGGGTTAACACATCATATCATCCTTTAGAGTATCTGTAGTTATGAAAATGGAAGGTCATCCTGGAGGAATAAGCTAATGTAGATTGTTTTTCATAACTAACCTAAGGGTTTTTTGAAATATAATATTTCTGCATATAGTTTTGTGTTACAGCTACTGGGAAGTAGATACAGCCAGTCACATAGTCAGGTAAGCTGAAATGTGTGAATAGGTATGGCCAACCTCTAAATTATGAAAGTTTGCTTCAAAGAGCAACAGCATTTTGCTTATAGATCTTACAGTGTATGTAAATTTATTACCCAAAGGACACATCCCTCAAAAATGTGGAATTGCTCTAAACCCCACAGCCTGGGATATACATAGTGAAGTTTTGTTATGCCAGGTGACAAGTGAAACAGTTTTAAAACATGAAATTAGCATGTTATTCTTACTTTGAGCAAATTTTACTTTGTCAAAAGTTTGCTTTGGCATATTTGGTGACACTACAAGAAAAAAAACCATTTAGAGTATCTTGTGGTACAGTACAGTGATTTTAGGAATAGCAGTAAAGATTCCGTATTCTGAAAGTTTCTTAAGATTTCCAATCCATCTATGTAATTCTGGTGTTTGGAGGTTTCAAGACAGTAGTAGAGTCCCCTGGGTTTTATTTTGTGTTTGTGTATATATGTGTACACACGTGGGTTTGTGTGTGTAGATTAAATGTCTGCAATCTTTATAATGTATCTTGTGGCATTTATGTACATTGACAAACTTTCTTCATTTCAGTTCTCAGACATCATGTTGGTGCATTTCCTTCTAATCTCTGTGTGTTTTTATGTATATGTATATAAATAGAAAAAGACTGGAAAATGAAATATATTTAGTTAAAATAAAAATATTCCAGTAATTTCTATGTCTAAAATTGAATCAAAACCATCAAAATTAATGTTTTTGTAAATTAGTTCAAGTTCATTACTCTGAAATAAATTTTAAATGCAACTTCTTTGGATATTCTTACACTATTTTACAGTTTTGTATTCTTTTTATTTTGAATTATATATGTCTGAGAATAGGTAACCTTATATATGAGACAGTTTTATATTTTCCAAAGAAAAGAAATAAAAAAATACTTAAGCCAACAGAATATTTAAACATTTAGAAATGGGGACAAAATGGTCAAATGACCATAAATGTTTAATTTACTAAATTTAAGTACATATGCATATTTTAAATAGCATTAAATACTGGGGGGCGGTTTGTTTATATTTTATAAAATGATTTTGTTCAGTATTCTCAAACACATTTTTGACAACATTTTGAGTCATGTGTTTTCAGGGCTTTTGGATCCATTGCTGGTGCTGCCATGGGAATGTTTACTCCAAGCCACAAGTCGTCAGTGAATAGATTTTTTACCTCTCCTTTTCAAACAGATGTTTTCACAAGACTCCCTGAAGCATCAAAACTAGGATTTGTTAGTGTTATTTGAAAGTAATGTTTTTCCTCTCACCCTGCCACTCCAACACTGCCATTAGTTGTTCAAAATAATACAATTGAGTCTCCCCCATAGTACTCAGGATATTGTTAGGACTCAAGTATACATTGATTCCAGTTTTGCTGAAGAGTATTGGAAGAGAGATTTGAAAGTTTAAAGCACAAGTAGAAAAAAATGTCTACCTCTCCTCTGTTTTTTTTTCTCTTTCACCCCTTGAATGTCTTGTTTAAGCTTTTCTATATAACCAAAATAACAAACTTGACATTCTGTCAAGCCAATGTGAAAAACTAGAGTCAATTACCAGAATGACTCCTAGCACTGGTAGCTGGGGTGCTGTCCTCTATGGGGTGGCATACTTCCAGGCCCTATGGGAGACAGTGGTTACCCCTTCCCTTGTTTGTCCGCCTGCCTCCTTTGAGCTGAAATTATAGCATGGCTTTAATACAGCTGTGGCCGTTGGGGACTAGGAAAGCACAATCAATTGATTGTTTTGTTTGAATAAAGCAAGTGTATGGTGTAAGTAGATTTAATGAGTCCTTGTGGTTGCTGGTACTTTGGAAGAGGTCGACACTTGCCGTTTCTTAAGAAACTGTGGCCCCTCCAAACAAGGCAGGGTGCTGTGTTTTCCTGCTGTCGCCAGCTTTTCTTATCAATTCAGTTTGCCTCTTTTACCAGGCACCCCTTAGTTGAAACCACAGATAAAGAGGTAGGACTTTTCTCACTTAAAAATAAGTATTCTGCTTCCATGTTCAGGTTTCTCAGCTTGTTATATCGTAAACTTCTTTAGCCTGTCTCAGTCCTCGATTTTTTTGCTTGTTTCTTCAGTGCTGACTGAACATTGGGTGCATCAGCTGAGTCATCATTTCTAAGTATCTAAATTTGTGTGCTGTGTCATGTTTCCAGGGAAAAAGTGGCCCCAATGTAGGTGTCTCTCTGGGACTTTGTTGATTAAAACTACTTTATTGAACAGTAAAGTTGTGACACCACATTCTTCTCCCAAAGGTTGGCAGGATGGCTGGTCGTAGAATTAAGGATGTGGGTGCTGATCCAGCCCAAATGAATATTGTTTTAAGGAAAAGTGGTGTGAGGAATTTAAAATGCAAAACACCATCTGACACACATAGTTAATGTTGTAATAAATGATAAGCATCTTTAGGACTTACAGAGCCAAAGCATCTTACTAATGTTTAGGTAATTTTCCCAACACCCCTGTAAGATGGATTATGTTCACTTTTCCTATAAAGAAACTGAGACAGAATAACTGATTTACCTAAAGGTACCATGGCTACCCTCACTGTCTAAGTATCTCCCTGTCTTTCCTCTGCGGTGAAATAACTCACCCAGACCCATAAAACTGTAGGGATTTCAGCAGTTCCCTGAAACCTGTGAGATGCAAGAATTTAATGGCACTTGTTGCTCTTGCACAAGCTGTGCTGCCCGATTCTGCAGCACTGGAGCCGCTTACAACAGTCAAGCCAGAAGGAAAACACACAAGCAGCTGCTGGGGGGTGGGGGCCAGCCATTCAGAGGCCGCGTGTAACAGAATAGGCTGCCAAATTCTTGGCTGCCATATGTGCTGTGTAATACTTGTCATCCCAAGTGAGTCATTAAAAGGTTTCCCCTTAATGGGGCTTTGAAGTGCTGGGACAGCTTGAGCGCATCTATAAATTGCCACAAACAGCCCTCTAACTGAGTTAGCTAATTGCTTGCTCTTTGACTTATTGGGATCAACTGAGTTAAATAATTTGTCACATGTATGGCTCATAATAAATAATGTGACTAGCCAGTTTCTGAGCTGTTTGGGTGATATATTGTACCCCTTTTGGATGCTGTCACATGTAGCTAGCAAATGTGGGCTATTTTATCCATGGGACTATCATGTCCTTGCAAAAGTGTCTGACAGAGTCTGCCTACAAACAAATGTGCTTCTTCTTCAACCTATCCATAATGCATTTCATTGTCATTTTTCTTGATCATTAGTCATAAATATCACACACATTCAGGTCATAGGCAAAGGAATATAAATAATAAGTATTAAATTATTATTATAATTAATATGATCGAATCATTACAGTATCCCTGGTGGCCACAGCACAGTCCGCTTCAGCACTGCCCCCAGGCCAGCATGCAGGCTGTGGGCATGCGCTGGGCTGGGTGCCGTGGCCTCTGCCACAGACACTGTTGTCCACTGTTAGAAGACAGAGAATAGGAATGGGAAGAGGTTGGATTATGGGCAAGGGAGAGATTGATTTGTAAAAGGGGATCTGGGAAGATAATTGTCCTGTCCCAGGAGAGGGGGTATGGTTTACTAGCTAGTTATAATTAAGTACTTCATTTGATCAATCAATAAATAATCTGTTGCCTTAAAGGTACTCACTGCATCACACAGAAGAACAGTGTTGCCCACATACCTGAGCTATCTGGCTTTGATGTCAATATCATATATTTGTTTCCATTAGAAAAAGTAAGAGGGCAAATGGCTTGTTATATTGTTAATCTTAGTCTGGACTATGTTTTTGGAGAAAGTACAAAATTACTAATAAGAAAACAATTCAACTGTTTGTAACTATTTTTTTTAATCTTTAGAAGAATGGGTTGTAATTGGCTTTCCTTAGGTATCTGCAGAAGCAACTTAGAATAGCAATTCTATGCAATACAAATTTTATTGTATTTAGCATGGAATAAGTAAATCTGATGAGGATAGTTATGCTCTTCTTTTATAAAATTGGTAGATTAGTTCTCTCACAATTTCATGAGGAAGTAATTCTGTAATAGAGAAAGATGGGAAAAGTCCACCTTACTAAAGTTTTCTTTTACCTTTCTATTTCATGAAATGTCATTTATAATTCATTTATTTGTCTGTACTCCCCAGAGCACTCAAATGAAATAATAATAGCTTCAACAATTTATGGCAATTTTAAAAATTAAAATATTGAGTTTTGTTTACATGTTACTTCAAAATTAATGTTCTTCTGCCATTTTCTCTAATGACCTATTCTTTTTTTTTGTTTGAATATATTTACATAGGGTTTTACTATCTCTATGCTTACACAAGGTATCAAACAGTGAGGCCAAGAAGTCACAAACAAACCCCAGCTGGAGTGTTTTCCTTCTTGTTCGTTTTCCCTCCACCCCTTTCCTGGCCACCCTTTCTTAAGCCATGGTACTTGGTTATTCCCCTTTTGGGTGCTTATGGTGTAATTAGGTAATGTTCAAAGTGCGTATGTGAGGGGGTTGTTAGGAGATAGTGATATGGATAGCTATACTCAGTTTGGAGAGGATTGGTATCTACTCTCTCAGAACGGGAAGCCACCCAAACCTGGATTTGTTTCCTATGCAAGACAGTAAGTGTCTGTGGCCAATCCTGACCTTTATTTATCCAGCATATGTAACAGGAGACATTTCAGTTCCATGAGCCCTATTCATGTCTATTTTTGCTTACAAAAATTAATTGGTTGATGCAGTCTCTGAGTATATTATGTCTGTCTTCTCTGAGAAGTAGTATAAAAATGAAATTATTTAATACGGGTCAATTTAACTAATAGTGTGTGTTTTACATTTGTTTTGAATACTTTTCAAAGAAGTCCTAAATGACTTCTTAAACTTCATAGATGTGTCTTGGGTGTTATGAAAATAATGATTCCATTAAAAGGAGCATGTGTAAGGAAGAGTGTATTTATCTTTAGGTAACTGGCACTGGAGTATATTTTCTCCTTAATAGACAAAATTTGCCAAGTTTGCAAACATGCAGCCAATCTGAGGCTTCCCATATCACAAGCAAAGAGCCACAGTGATGAATAGGCTTGGATTGGTTTGTAGTTGTGCTATGCACAATGTGTGTATGTTTGAGGGTGGGGAAAAAGATTGAGAGTATGGATTGATTGGCACAAGCATATCTGCTTGTAAGAACTGGGTGCATAATCGTCACTTAAAGTACACACTGGATGAAGTGTCTACCTGAGCTCTTCTCAACTGTGTACAATGGCAGGTGTGCCCTGGCTTTTTCAGTCTTTGTCCACTGACAAAGCATGGACTGCAAAATGCACTGTTCTATACAGATGTGTCTTACCAGTGAGAAGGTTGTCACTGGCACTGAGGAGCAAGAAGGGACAGAAAGAAACCAGCATTGATTTCACTACTTATTCCTGAAGAAAAGACACTAGAAAGAGGCCACTGAATTAAACTTAAGTGCCAAATATGGCATGTTGGCAGAAACACAGCAGTACGTGGTTGCTTGTCATGACCTTCTTCTCCTCTCTGCCTAGCAAAGCAAGCAGCAGGTGTGACCTGCTCCTCCCCACCTATGAGAGAGTAGGCACCACTTATTCTGGGTGCAACAGGTGGCAAATAAGGATAATCAGAGACCACCTCAACCCATAGCACCTACCCTGTGGCAGAACATTTTCCAGGGTCCTGAGGCCAAATGGCTGCCATCTCCTGTGATTCTGATAGCAGCACAGCAGGAGGAAGAGCAGGCAAGAGCTGAGGGAGGACACTACCCTTTGCATCCCTTTGCAGGTACGCTCCAGAGGATGAAAGGGGAAATAGCCCATTAAATGTTCCAGGACAAAATTGTCTCTTTTCCTGCAGTCTAGTTCCAAACATTGGGTTATATGGTTTCTTTTTCTGCAGCTCCTCAGCTTTTTAATACTTTAACATTAAAAATTATTTTCCACCTATAAGCTTTCTGCTACCTACTTACCTCCCCTGATGAAAAGCAGAGGTAAGATGGTCCTAGATTTTTCAGTGTTCCTAACCCTGTCGGAAATGTTACTGCATGAATATCTAAATGCTGTGGCTCTTACACATATTAACAATTCAGAATTCGCACATACCAGACCAGGGGACAAGGTCTTGACAGTCTTCCAGCTTCTGCTAAACCAGTTTGAAATCATTGCTGTTAAAAGAATGACACCGTGGCACCCTCTTTTTTGCTTTATAAGCCTTGTATCTGTTTCAAACTGGGTAACCATGGAGAAACTACATATACATTATCTCCCCCACCCAGACAGCCTGCCCTATGTTATGATTTATGTATGCCTTTGCATTTTATGGAGGAGTGCTATTTAAAAAACATGCAAGACAAAGACCAAAGAAATACTTCAAAAATATGCCCCCTTGTGTTACTCAATATACATGTATCAGAATCCACGTACCACAGCAAAGCAACCCTGAAGCATTAGTATTTTCCTTTTATTCAAACAGCATGAACTATAAAACCCTTCCTGCTTCAGTTGCTGTATCTGCTTAGAGACCGAGAAAAGCTTCATGTTTACATGCTTTCCTCCCACTATCACAATATGGTTTCAGGTCCACATTTCAGTATTTCTTTTTCATATTATAATTTCAGTTGTAGGTGTTCACATTATAAGGTATCTAAAATCATTTTAGAAAGAATGTAGATATAATTATGAGTAATTAATTTAAAATGAACATTTTTAAACTTAACGTACTTAATCTATTCCTGAATTATTTTTTCAGTTTAGTTGAGATATAATTTACACACAATAATGTATAAGTTTATGATGTTCAGTATGATGACATTATCCACATATATTGAAAAATATTAACACAATAAGTTTAATTAACATCTATTATATAGATACGAAAAAAGAAAATTTTTCCTTGTGATCCAGTCTGTTAGCAACTTTTAAATACTTTATACCACACTGTTACCTATAGTCATCATGTTTCACATCATTTCCCCAGTATTTATGTATCTTGTAACTAGAAGTTTGTACCTTTGTACTTCTGATTTCAGATAACATACAAATAGTGCTTTATAAGAGTCTCAGTTATCCAGCCATGTTACCTGGATATTAAGTATCTGGGTATACAATCTTATATAATATATTCTGTACCCTCTACAGTTACTAAGCATTTATTTGTAACCTTTGCAGCAGGATACGGGGGGAAAAGCCCTCAACTTAATTTAGAGATTTAGGAATGAATCCCAACCCTGCCACTTTTGACACCTCTGAGATAAATTTCACCATCTGTAAAATTCAACTCATGGAGTCTTAAAAATTATTACATGAAGTAAGGAATGTAAAAATACCTACCTCAGTGCTCTGCAAAATAATGTTCTTAATTTCCTTCCATCCTTTTGTGTTGCCTGGGTTCAAGGTACTCTTCAGATGAAGTGTACTCAGTTTATGAAACTTAAGTGCATTCAATTCAAATTATCACAGTCTCCTTTGGGTCATCTGTCTGTATGTTCTCCCCATTGTCACTTCATCCGTATAGAAAAGTATTTCCCGGCTTACCTGGTTACCCATTTAGAATAAATTGGTAAATAAATTTACAAGCAAAGATCTACTTATAATTAAAAAAAGGCTCTAGGAAATAAAATTAACATTTTAGGACACTCCCTTCCAAGAACTGACTCATTGGGGAGAAAATGTCCCCAGAGGCATGCAGGGACACCTACAATAACAGGGACTGATTTGTGATAGTGTCTCTCCCACCTCCAAATATTCTGCCTTCTTTTATCAATATTCTGAAGGTGTGTTTTCTTCATAGCTCTTCTCTTGGTGAATTCTGTTCTGACTTGTTTTGTTTAGACTTTTCTTTTGATTTACTGACTTATTTTTACTAAACATCTTAAAATCATACTTATTAATAATTCAAAATTACTCAAGCAATAGAGGGATATTTCCTCATGTCTGTGTTCTTCAAGATGTATGTGCACTTGTCTCTAGAAATCTTTGTGGTAGAGACCTGGTATAATGTCAGGGAGGGCCCTCAGGTTTTCACCTTTAGTAGTTACTTGGTGGGTGTTGGTGTTCTGGTGGTCTGAGTGCACAGTGTTGTAAAATCCAGAGATTTGTCAAAATTATTTATCTGTATATTTGCCCACTAACCTTACCGAATCTCTCTCAGATATAACCTTATTGTTACCTTTTAACACTCATATCTAATTGCTTGTATTACCCAATAATAGTATAAATAAAATGTCTTCATTAACATTTAAGAGAAGACAAAAACCTTTTCTTTATAGAAAACAGGTAAAGATTATTTACCACTTTTAAAGTAATCTGTATTTTTAATCTATTAGCATGTCCTCAATGAAAATGCAGTATGTGAATATTTTTACTTTAAAAATTGTCACAATTTACAACTCTTTTGAGTTCAAAGTAATTTTTTTTATTAAAGAATTGACCAGAACCAATACATCAGAAGAGAAGGCATAGAAACTCTATAAAATTATTTTAAGTAAATTGAGAAATATGGTGGAATATACCCATGAAATTTGTCAGAAGCCTAATTTTGAAACATAACACTTACTCTTGGTTATCTTTACTTGGTATTAATTAAAATTTAATAAAACTATCAATGTATTATAAATTAAAAATATATTTATGTTATCTTTTGACGAGTGTGATATGCTGGATGGGTTTTCTTCCTGAAGATGACCTTGGCAAACCATGTCAACCATGCAGCAAGTGCTGCCCACAGGGACTTATGGTGCCCTGAGGGCTCCTGGGCAGAGTGTGTGCCACACAGTTCGCTCCCACTCTGGCTGAGGATGGCAGTGCTGCAAGTACGGCTCAGAGCTCTTAACCAAACACAGCTCATTGCTTTGCCTTTTCAAAACTTAAGAACAAAACCTCTGTCTATTATATTCAGTAATTAAAAGAAACATCTTTTCTTTTCTGTGGTCTCAGCAGGTTCTAGTTGTTGAACTTCAGCAAGCAAGTCAGAGTGACACATTGAACTCACTGCTAGTGAGGAGTAGACTGAGGCCTGTATGCCCTTTAATAAGTAGAAAACCAAACTATTCGCAGCAGAATTAGCTCATACTCACTGCTAACTACCTGCTTTCTGTATGGCACTCAGTAGCTCCAGCCACTTAACATTTTTAAGCCTTTTTTCTCCTCTGTAATATAAACTCTGAAGCTCAGGCTTTTTTAAAGCATATACCCTTCACTAAGGAAGCTTGATACAATAAAATCTTTGTTCTCTGCAGCATGCAGATTCATATATGTATATATACACATGCACTGTCTAATATTTATCTGGTCTGGAATAAGCATTAATCTTTAATTACTATATAAACATTTTAAACAGGTGTGGAATAACTGCACTCTCAAAAACGCAGTGTTTATCTCCTCACTGCCTTGATGGCATTGGCCCCACTGGCTGATGGCTTTCACCTCCCTGGGCTTGAGGTGGAAATGGAGAGGCAGTTGGTAAAGGGCAAAGAAATGCCCCAAATCCCACATGAATCAGAAATTTCCAGTTATAAATTATGCACCACCATAACATCCTTTACCACAATTTGTGAGCCAGGAATTGAGTTTGAGGTAGTTTATAGCAGAAAAATGTGTTTTTCTGTATGGCGGGGTCGTGGTGAGGGGGTAAAGGGTTGTGTATATATCCTTGCCTTTTTTTTTTTCCGTCCTGTGGACTGTGCACTCTCAGCCGCCTTTTCTCAGGGCTGTGCATGGAGCCCGTGGTGTGAGGAGATATAAAGCAGCATTTTTCTAACTGCCTTTGAAAACAATAAGGGCTCTGTTAACAAGAGCCCAAACCTCTGCAGACGGCCTCACTGGTTGGAATGACTGGCAGAGACCAGGTTCAAAGCCCTTGGTCTCCAAGTGCTTTAATTCAGCATTATTTTTGATTCTGTAGCCTTTTTTTCTTTCTCTTTTTTCTCTTCTTTTTTTTTACTTAAATCTTCTGAGGACTCCTTGTTTGTTACGGAACTGAGCAGTGACTTTTTATAATTAGATTAAAGTTAATCAAATGAAGGTTTGGATATTTTAAAATGTCATTTAATCTCCTCCTTTTCCCCAATGGATTTATCACTCTAGCTAAATTTATTGTAAAATTTCATCTCATTTTTGCCTAGTTCCAGGTTTTCCAGTTTGAAAAATTAGAGGAAAACAGGTATTTTCACTCATCTTTGTTTTTCCTTGAAGCAAACACAACTAGGTTGTGTACTAGACATGATACCAAATACTTGTGATCTTTCTACTACTTTTTTCTACTATTACAAATTTACCAATTGGAGAGTAAAAAGGAGATATAAAATAAAAGGTTCTACAATCAAGGACAAAACAGGAAAGAAAAGGTTAAGGAAACCCTCAGTTGAGAAATATTTTTTATAGAAGGCAGTTTATGTCTGTGGTAAGTGCTGACTGATGACTTTAGGACATTTTGGCTGATGTAACATGATAATGCTGTAGAGAAAGAGGTATTGAAGGGTGGAACTGATGAGCACAAATGATGGAGTTTCTATCATTCTTTCTTGTCCAAAATTCATATCCTCTGCGTTCTGTTTTGCAAATGGAACTTGAAAACAAGGCAAAGGAAATAGTTCAGAAATATTTCCTACATCCAATATTGTTGTAAACTCTAAATGCCATATGAAACTTCACTTTATTTAGGTTCTTCTGTGCATTTTGGTCTGGGGACTAGGCAACAGAGTGAGGCATCAGGAGTTTGCCTCCTAGCAAGTGACTTTCTGCTGGGATGACTGGGAGATCAGGTTTCCAATTTGTTAGGCTGAAGGCAAGGGGGTGGTGTGCTGATGCATCTGGTTCTGATTTTTGAGTGGTGTTAAAAAGGTCAAGGTTCAGATTTTTTCCATTTTATCCTGAGTTCATCACCAGCCAATCTACATTTACCACATTTAGTAAACACTACTAAATGGGGGAAGACCAGGGATGGGGATCATAAATTTGTTTTCATCCCTGGGTATTTGCTTATATAAAAAGGAAAATTCATGTCATTATAGATTAATCCATTGCTTCATAATTTTGATTGGTAGTCTGGTGATTAAAATGTTTGTTTATAGTAAGAAAAATAATTTACTACTTCTAACCTTTGAAAATGAGTTGAAATCTATTTTATCAGTTCATCATTTTTTCTTTGTCACGTTTCTTTAAATTTATACTTCTATTTTTTAAAAGTTTGATTAAGAACTATGTTATGCAAAAATATATGGTATTGAAATTACCTATCTATTCCTCTAATATAGCAGTTAATAATATCTTTCTAATCTATGCTTGGAAACATTAATCAAAGTATTGTTCCTATGTAGTAAGAGCAAAAATAATAAGAAAAGTTTATATAACTCTGGTATCTATGCTTTATCTTCTACGGATTGTTTGTGAACTCTTATTCAATAGGAAACAGCACATTTCTTATTTTCATGACAAGTGACTTAAAATTTTTATAAATAAAATGTTATGACCTACTCCTCTTAGATAATTTAATTTTTTAATTGAATGAGATTTGCTTTTTGTCCTGCTGGTTGATTGGATAATTTGTTTGAAATTGGTTGATGTCTTTTTAAACGGTGTATACTAACTAGAAAATGTTAATCCAACTGGTTCCTTTATTTTATGATAATTTTAAAGGTTAGTGATTTGTGTTGGTAAAATGTACCAATATATAGGAATGTACGTGTATGTGAGGTGTGTCCATTGTGTTGATAAATCTGGGGGTTGGGAAGAGTAGGTCTGCAGTTGTGAGTATGCAAAGTACAGTTCATTTTTGTACTATTATTTATTAATTATTGCATTATTTATTTACATTATTTCCATATGAACAACTGTAAGCCTACTTTTGCCCATCCCATATATACTTTACAATAGTGGCAAAGAAAAAAGTGATTTATAGATTATCAAACTGCTGCACTTTTTAGACATCTATATAAAGATGTTCTTATTTTATGAGCTGAAGTAAACTTGTAAACATGTCTAAATTTTTAAGAATGAACTTAGTTTATTTAAAAGAAGCTTCTAAGAGATATCAGAATCTTTAAATTACTTCTAATAAATAGCCCATTTTCATGCTGTAGAAGTTTTCTTTGAGAAAAAAAGCTATTCAGACACTTTATGGAAATTTATAGGTATTGAATAGGATATTTTCCCTCCCTCACTTATTTATATTGCAACACACACATACACACAATGTTTTCCTGTGTTTAGAGGTACTATTTAAGGAATTAATATGTGGACACATTACATAACACTTTAAAGTTTTATAGCCAAGCATTTGTGGGTGCTGTTTCCAGTTCACTCTCCCTTCACACAAAAATGTGTTAAAGCAAATAGGAAAAATATACTGTCAAAGGTAAAATCCTAAATCCTTTTTTACTTGTTAGAATTTTTCCTATGGTGAGTTTTTCTCAATATGTTGAAAGAAACTAATGGTTGTGCGTGATTGTATACCACATAAGAGACCATTGAGGTCTCTGCAACATCTTTTACAGTCACACAGGTAATAAAGGTCACTGAAGCAACAGATAACGAGCAGAACCTTTTGAATTTAATGTCTAAAATCACATTTTCTACAAACTCTCAGCTCTGTAGAGTGAAAATACAAGCATCATTTCTTACATGTTAAAAAGAAGAATGAAGAAATTAGCTTCTAAGCAGTTACTACTCACAATAACGTATAACTTCAATATTTAACTTCTCTAACTTCAGTGGCATTTTTTTTTCTTCTCAGTGCTTTGTGTGAGTTGTTTATGTAGGTTTTTATTTGGAAGAGAGAATGCATCTTGAAAAGACTTTTTAACAATGTTATAAACATTGTATGCATAAAAATTATCTCTTCCTCACTGGAGTTCATGTTATGTTCATTATTTTAGCCTAAAGAAAAGAGTCACTCAATGATACAAAGTAACAAAACCACAATTTTTTACTGAGGAAAATATTACATGAATAAAATGTGTGACATTTTCAAGTTAATCTGACATTGTTATCATCCATGATCTTGTTGGGTGCAGGTGGCAGAGATCGATCAGCACAAATTATAGGAGGTTGTGGAAATATAGAAATCATATACTTTTTAATGAAAGATTTTAATATTTGTTAACCTTGTTCTAGCTAATGCAAAATACTTCATGGAGACACACATTTGGTATATTTAGCAAATTCTTTTTAGTAGTTTGACGTCCTGTACTCAGCACTTAATACAGCAGTGGTGTGTGTTGCTAATACACTTTCGTGATGTTCTTCTGGAAGCCTGGAGCAATGGCGGCGGGGCTCCATGTTCTTTCCTGTTGTCTCCTGTTCAAAGTGTGCATATGTAAAAGGAGAACCACTGCTTTAGTTTGAAATATTAAACAAATTTTATTTCTGTTTCATTTCCAGACTCTGAAGTAAATAAATGAGGTTATTAACTCATCAAACAAAACATTGTTTTTATTGGTCTGTTTTAGGAAGTGTGAGAATTTCTAGCATAGAAATATCTGTTCTTTCCTGTTCAAGATATTTTCTGTAAATTCCAGTTGAATACACAGAGGTTTAACGTGTGACTAAAACTTAGATTGTTGGGAAAGTGGTTGAAGCAAATGTTATCTCTGAAACTTTTTTATTTTAAGGTTTATGTAATATCTCTTTGTTTTTAAACTCATGGAATGGAATCTCCTTTACAATTGGAATTTTAACAAAAATAATTTTAGTATATTATATAAAATATATTTTGTTTTTGTTATCTAGACTAACTTTTCAAAACACAAGTCAGATGACCAAGAAAACTTCGTCAGACCAAGTGTGTTTATCAGCCCCTAGACTCATTTGAGATCAGAGCCTAAAGTACACCTGCTCAGGTTCTCTCCACCAGCTTCCTAGAGAGGAGGCCATGGCAGCAACTCAGAGGGTATGGAGTGCCAGATTAGTAGCGGCCATTTAGGCAATTTTCCTGGGACCTGTAGGCACCTCTTTGTTTTTTCACTATTTTAGGGGAGAATTTCTACCTTTAGCCACTGACATTTCTGCTTTATGCCCTGAAATCAGAGGAATTGGATCACCCTGTTTAGAGCTAGCAATCCAGTCCTGTAGGCTGCTATTTTCATAGGAATCAGGTTCTCTCGATTTCCTTCTAAAGAGCAGGGCAATGCTTACCCCACTGGCTGTGTTCCATAGGGGGACTAAGCTGACTGGCCTTTCCTGGTTCCTGCTCTTTGCTCCCTGCTCCCTTGACTGGGGTGATATCATTGCCTAGGATAACATTCTGAGCCTTCTTGGCTTCAGCTTTTAGAGATTATGCAACCTCTCAGCTCCTAGGGTTTCTAAATGATGCAAGGCTGACTTGCTGGCCACCACAGAGAGGTGAACAGAGAATTACCCTTTTGGTGACTGAAGATAAGTAATCACCATCATTTACTGATAATTTTAAATATTGCTTAGAAACTACTTTACTATATCTTTTGACCTAAACCAGAAACCCTGCAAGCTACATTTTCACATTTGAGAGACTGTTATTTAATAGAGGAAATAGAAATCAGCTATATTGTTCTAGAGGTCAAAATAACATAAGAAAGATTTTAACAACCAAGGTTATTAATACTGGCAAGGGCTAACTCAGGTGCAAGGGAAACATTAATCTTCTAGTTCTAGGACCCTTGGATTCTCAGTATATTGTTAATTATGTAGTTTTTTGTTTTATTTAAATATATTTTATCATTGTTTCCCATTTTTGTATTTACTATGTTTTCCCCTTGAATGAGCATAAACTCAACATATGAATGATGAACCCAGAATTTCAGAGGTGTCAGTCTCAGACATTCAGGGATGTTAGGTCCCTTCAAATATTGAGGGTGCCTCCACCTTGTGTGCATTTTACCCTGCAGGTGAATGGTAAAACTCTTCTGCAGTGATTTACTAAAAAGTAGACATCTTTTTAAAAAATATATTTTATTTATTTACTTTTAGACAGAGGAGACGGGAAGGAGAAAGAGAGGGAGAGAAGCATCAGTGTGTGGTTGCTTCTTACATACCACCTACTGGAGACTTGGCCCAAAATCCAGGCATGTGCCCTGATTGAGAATTGAACCAGCGACCCTTTGGTTCGCAGACTGGTGCTCAATCCATGGAGTCACACAAGCCAGGGCAAAAAAACAAACAAACAAACCCAGAAGCAGACATCTTATTTAGTTTAACAGTACAGTAACTGGAAGGCAAAGAAAAGAGAGATCTTGTTTTGTAAATTATATACTAGATATCTCATTGCCCCAGTGATGGGCTCCGGGCTAAGATGCGTAATTGTGAGTGTGCTGCTGACTGACAAGCAGCTAATGTGGCAGGATGCAGAAAGGCACCTTGTCCAGGTGAAATAATTATAATAAAGGCTGAAAGGTTCAGATTCTTATCTCCTTCCCATCAGTGTTTGGTTGCTCTGAGCTCAGCAGGTTGGAGACCTTAACTTACTTAACCTTCTGAAAATAATATTGGATTTTATTTTCCTAATCAAACTCCTAAACATCTAAACCTGTGGACCAAACCTTTTCTTTCACAAATGACAGCATAAGATCTTAGATTCTTCCTGTCCCTCTTTTGGACAGTACACATATATTAGAGAAAAATATCAGCTGATCTTTTTGAGTAGGTTTATTGACTTTAACTCACATACAGTTAAGTTTACCCTTTTTGGTTTATAGTTCTTTGTTCTTTTAAATTGAATTAATCATGTGATTATTACCATTATCAAGATACAGAACAATCCATCACCCCCAAAATTCCATTTCTCTTTGTAGTCAGTTTCCTCCCCTTTCCTTAACCACAACCACTTGTAATCACTATTGTTTTCTGCCCCATAGCCATTTCTTTGACCAAATTCCACATAAGTGTAAATTATACAGCAGGTACATTTCAGAGCCCAGTTTCTTTCATTTAATGTAAGCATTCGAGATTCATCCTGTTGTTTTATATGTGTCTGTATACATATATATCAGTAGTTTATTTTTTATTGCTGAGTAGTAGTCAATTATATGGATCAACTTTTTTTTTGGCTGTACAGAGAATTTTTAAAAATTTTAATTAAATACAGTTGGCATGAAATATGATGTTAGTTTCAATGTTGTGGTTCCCCATTTATATACCTTTTAATATGATCACCATGATTAGTTTAGTAGCCATCTGTCACTGTGCAAAGTTATTACAATATTATTGGCTCTATTCTCTGTACAGTGCACTATATCCTGGGCTTATTTCATTTTATAACTGGAAGTCTGCCCTTCTTATTCCTCTACATCTTTTTTAACCATGTCCCTACACTACTCTCCTCTGTAGTTATGAGTCTATTTGTTTTTTTGTTTGCTTTGCTGTTTTAGATCCACATATAAGTGAAACCAAACAGTATTTGTCTATCTCCATCTGATTTGTTTCACTCAGGAAATACCTCCAGGTCCATCCATGTTGCCACAAATGGCAAGATCTCAATTTTTAAATTACATACAACACATCTTCTTTATCCACTCATCTATTGATGGACATGTAGTTTGCGTCCATGTCTTGGTTATTGTAAATAATACTGCAATGAATATAGGAGTGTATATATCTTTTCAAATTAGTATTTTCATTTTCTTTGGATAAATACCCAGAAATGGGGTTGTTGGGTCATATGGTAGTTATATTTTTTTTATTTTTTAAAGTCTCTATTCTGTTTCCATAGCAGCTACAACAATGTGCATTACAGTGTACCAAGGTTACCTCTTTTCTACATCCTCACCAGCACTTGTTATTTGTTGACTGTTTCATAATAGCCATTCTGGCGGATGTAAATTGATATTTCATTATGGTTTTGATTTGTATTTTTCTGATGATTAGTGATATTGAACATTTTTTCAAATGTGCATTGGCCATCTGTATTCCTCTTTAGAGAAATATCTGTTCAGGTCCTCTCCTCTTTTTTTAATCAGATTGTTTATTTTATATTGACTTAACTTGAATTCCGTACATATTTTTAATATTAACCACTTATTTGTATATAATTTACAAATGCATTCTCCCATTCTGTAGTTGTCTTTTCATTTTGTTGGTGGTTTCCTTTGCTGTGCAGAAGCTTTTTAGTTTGATTTATTCTCCTGTGCTTATTTTTGCTTTTGTTGCTCTTGCCTGAGGAGCCATATCCAAAAATATATTACTAAGATTGATGTTAGAGTTTACTGCCTATGTTTTCTTCTAGTTTTATGGTTTCAGGTATTACATTAAGTCTCTAAACCATTTATTGAAGTTTATTTTGTATACAAAGAAAGTGGTAGAGCTTCTTTTTCTTTTGCATGTATCTGTCCAATTATCCTAACACTGTTTATTGAAGAGACTATCTTCTCCCATTGCATATTCTGGCATCCTTTCTTGTTGATTAATTGGTCATATAATCTAGGGTTTATTTCTGTGCTCTCTATTTTGTTCCATTGAGCTATGTGTCTGTTTTTGTGCCAATTTTGATTATAATAGCTTTGTAGTATATAGTTTGAAATCAGAGAGCATGAAACCTCCATCTTTGTTCTTTTTCAAGATTGCTTTTGCTATTTTTTAACTAAAAAATATCACAAGAAAGTTTTCTAACGAAAAAAGCTTTCTCATAACATTTTAATTATATATCTCAATAACTTATTTGTAATTCATGTATTTCTTTTTGTAACACATTACTATGTAGGTATTTTGGTGGGTTTTTTTTTTAATTCTCATTGGCTTAATTAGTCTCTATTTCTCACTAGAATATGAGGTCTGGATGATATGGGGAACGCAACAGTTTTCTGGTCAATATGTTACGGGAAATGAAGTGACCAGACACCGAGGGATTCTGGAGTACGAGGTTTATTCCTTTTACGTGCCCGGGCCCAGAGGAGTCAGTCTCCAAATTCTGAGCCCCGAACAAAAGATTCTTGGGGAATATATAGATTAGGGGTCTTCCTGTGTACGTGGCAAAGCAGGATACAGAAGCAGAATGCGGTAATTAGTTCTATCTACGGGGCAGAAGCAGAGTTCAAAGGCTAAATGTGAAAATTGGTTCTATCTTGGGGGTGCTAGCCCTAGTCCTAGTGACTCTCTGGCTATCTGCTTTATCTGCTCTTCCTAGACGGCCTTATTGTTCTCCTATGGCGCCTGGGGTCTTGGGTGAGCAAAGGTCTCCCAGGGCTTCTCCTATCAAATACAGGTCAGTCTGTGTCACCCTTGTAGTCCAATTGTATTAAACAAGATTTTCTAATCTCTAAACCTTGTACTTAATGCTATTTTTTAAAATAAGGATTGAATATATTTGAAGGCATTTGATAAGTGAATTATGATATTTGTTTTTTGGATACAGTTAAGTGTTATGATTTATAATTCCAATCCGACTTTTATAGAGGCTGTAGAAATCATCTGGGAAGTCCCTCTGATCTTGCAGAAGAGAAATTCAGAGGGTACAGGAGCCATTCAGCCATCTGCTTGGTAAGAGGGCAAGAATGGTGAACTCTAAATACTATCTAACCCTCCTTCAGAGGGTTGTGGTCTTTCACAGACCATTCAGAAACAAAGCTTTAGGATCATTTCTTCTTCATTAAAAGCAAAACAAAAATGGCAAGAATTTGAAGTTCCATATCATGATTAGGCATAAACTAATTAAGTCAGTTGGCGTCATTTCATTGCACTTTTGTGGCCATTACAGCTAAAATTTTGCAATTTTACACCAAGTTGAATTTGTTGTATTAATATTTTTTATACAGCATACTACAGCCTAGTCCAATTTGACCTGCTGCCTAAGAAAATTGTTATTTTTCTAAGTCATGAGATGGATTTTTTAGTAATTAGTTTGTAGATTGCCTTTCTATTAGCAAGGACATTTAAAGAAAGCATTTCATGCGCTGGCCAGGTGTAGCTCAGTGGATTGAAGTGCAGGCTGTGAACCAAGGGGTTGCCATTTGGGTTCCCAGTCAGGGCTCATGCCTGGGTTTTGGGCTGGGTCCCCAGTGAGGGCCACCTGAGAGGCAACCACACATTGATGTTTCTCTCCCTCTATTTCTCCCTCTCTTCCCCTCTTTCTAAAAATAAATAAATAAAATATTTAAAAAATAAAGCATTTCATCAACAGAACTGAAACCACACAAGGGATCCTAGTTAGATTTCTGTTTTCTGATCAGTTATGTCAGTATCTATGGTTGCTTTTCTGGGTAAGAGCTATATCTGGATGTAAAAAAAAAATACACGTAGAGTGTGCTAGTCAATAAATCACTGTCAGGGCCTAGATTGACTTGTCATTTTTACACAGGTCTGAGGACAAAATTTATAAAGTATGAACCAGTAGGACAAAATGTGTCTCCTCAGACTTGAGAATCTAACCACAGTGTTGATTTCATCTTAGTTTTATGTTTAAAAAAAAAGCAGTGAAATGTGGCTGACATTTTCTCCTTTAATGTAGTCTGCCAACACTTGTAAATGATCTAAAGCCATTAAAATCTCTTTTAAAAACTTGAATAGACTTTAACCTCCCAGGAAGCAGTAAGGAAAAAAAAGCATAAAAATCATCTTTGTTGAATTCTTATAAGAACAATTGATAATCTTAAAATATCAATGACACCAGGAAGGCCTACAGAAATGTTAATATCTCTATAAACTTGTGAGTGAGAGTGGTAGTGGAAGTTAAAGCATTGACTCTGGGTGTTGGAAATGAACATTTTAATTTACTCTTCTTTTCTCTCCATTATGTTTCTTTTTCTGTTTTTATTTCTATTCATTAATATATAATGCATTCCTCAGCAAAAATAACAACCAAAGAAAGTAATTGGAATACGTAAAATGTAAACCAAATACTAGTGTGAAGTAGTAGAAAAAACGAAATGGAAATCTAGTGACAAGCAAAGCATTGTTATTGAAAGGTTTTGGAAAAAAGCCTCTTTCAGGTTGCTGGCCCAGTTAGGAAGTTTGGTCCCTGGTACAAAGCCATACAGCTGCACACAATATAAAGGAAGGTTAACAGCATATTTGGTGCGTTTATAACTTCCCTGGGGCATTTTAACAGTAAAAATAGTGATTGTTAACCTAGTCCATCTGAACTTAAATATGAGCTTACTTTGCAAGAAATGAGGGGTAACATCTAAACACTTTTCTCTAGGTTTCATTATTGTTTGAAGATTCTGCATTATGACTCTTTTTTTCTGTTTTTATATATTTTGTTCAATGTGCTGAGGTATTTGGAGTCATAGGCTAGTAAGATACAAGGTTCCCAACTCTCAGCTCTGTAACTTGACTCTTACATAGTATGACATAGATCTTCATAAATATATACACTTTATTGGTATATGGTATGACATGTTCATAAATACAACACAAGTTTGTGATGGATGTGACAGTAGTCTATCTTAAAATTAATTTGGTGAATTTTCCAAGGTGATGATTATAGATGGATGCCCTAGTGTATTTTGCTTGCAATTACAGAAATGCAATTCCTAACAGTGACAACATGTATTGTAGACTATCAAAATGGTTGCAGCCATATTTATAATTTAATTAACAAACAAGCCCTGGCTGGTGTAGCTCAGTGGATTGAGTGCCGGCCTGCAAACCAAAGGATCAGGGTTCAATTCCCAGTCAGGGCACATGCCTAGGTTGCAAGCCAGGTCCCAGAAGGGGATGCATGAGAGGCAACCATATGTTGATATTTCTCTCCCTCTCTCCTTCCCTTCCCCTCTAAAGATAAATAAAATCTTAAAAAAAAAAAAAAAAAACAAGAAGTCTGCACATGCATCACAGCTCAGCCCTGTTATAATGTATGGTGAATAACTGAAATACTTATTTTTATATTCCCAGTAATGCAAAAAAAAAAAAAAGTAGAGGCATCTGTCTTCTCAACTTTTCAGGACATTTACACTCTGCTTGATAGTTCTCAGACTCACAAACAGGAAACCAATATAATCAACCTTAAGAGGGCATTCCCGATAAAAAGAAGTTTAGGAACACTTTCCAGATTAGCCTCTACTGTGACCCTGATCAAGATACTGTTAGCCAGAGTCAAACCACCATTTTGAAAGTGTTAGTTCGAGACACTGGAATGGACATCCCTCCACAGTCCAAGTCCAGAATAAGCACACACTGCAGTCAGCTGTCTCTGGGTGTCCTCATGCCTTATTCATTGTTTGTGGGTATTGGAAGCTGTGTGAGTAATCCTGTGCTTCTTATTTCAATGCTGAAACTGAACTGAGCATATAGGACTGTCAAGTGATTTTTTTTATTGTTTCTTTTTTTTTATTGTTGTTCAAGTACAGTTTTCTGCCTTTTCCCTAACCCCACCCCACCACCCCAGCCCTCCCCACCTCCCTTGCCTGTTTCCACCCCCGCTCTGATATTTTTGAAGTGTGAAAACAGCAACACCCAGTTGCATTTACTACAGTGAATAACATGTATATGTTTTCCTCCATACAGTTTCTAAGACCTGGTCATTTTCATACTTTTCACTTGGTAGCGAAGTCAGTATTTTCTAAGACAAAAGCCTTGGGCTAGAGGATAGAGCCACATTCTGAGCACTGGTGCTACTGTGTATGTACACAGTAGGTTTATTCCCTTTGGAAAGCACCACGAACTCTAGAGAGTCAGAAATGCATTAGCATGTGGTACAACTATATGCACTGTGGGACTGATTTAATCGGTTTACTTTCTTAGACTATTATGTCCCTCACCTCCAAGATAGACATAAGGAATGAGTCTGTCCACTTCCACATGCCTGTGTCATCAGTGAACTGGTTGGTCACAAGAGTGAAATAAAAAGGAAGGAATATCAAAACTTCTTGGCCTAATAAGTTAAGCTCTTTTAAGCTAGTTGTTGTATCCAGGGTGGAGCCCCCTACCTGTTGCACCCTGTTGAGATTAAGATACTATACTCTGTTGCATTTTGTCCAAATGAGCTTCAGCTGTTAATGCTCCAAGCAGCATTGCAGCAGTCTGTCCTGAGTAAAGCTGGGTGTCCACATTGTGGTGTGAGTGGAGTCAGCTACCACTACAGAATATTAGAATGCAAACTGCACAAATAGGTTAGTTCTCAGCCCATTGAAGTGCTAAAATCTACACCAGTGGCAAAGTCTGCGACTCCATATGGTAGTTAATAATGTTTTTAGGGCCAGAAGGAGTTTCTTGATTTATGGAAGTAAAAGGAGAAAGTGTAGGTGCTGAGTAAGTAGGAATAGGTTGAGGCAACCTCTGGCAAATAGGTTGGAGTGCAGTTTTCTGTGATGTGGCATCAGGCCTATATGAATTAAGAAGAAGCTTTTCATTTTCAGCAACTTATTCATCAGAACCAGGAGATGACCATAGTTTAGGTATTTTAAACATGTATCCACCACCTTTATCACTATCACCACCACCAGCGAACATATGTGATCCTCACTAGCCATACTCTGAAATATAAGACTTATCCCCTAAGGCAGTCAGTCTATGCACTTACAGGGAGGCTTGGATTTCCCAGAAACATTCGAGTGTTTATTGCTCAACCACTCAGAATTCAGGAGTATGTTAAAACTATTCTGGAGAGATTTTGTTGTTGAGAGATAGATACACAGACACACATAGTCTGTCTGTATGTTTGTTTATAAATCCAATCTTGCAACTCCAAATCTCATTATAATATACATGCATGCGTCTGTACACTCATATTGCAGGAATATGTGTGTGACATAGTAGCAATAAGAGTAACAGCAAAGTGAACAAAATAGAATATATGATACAACATCTAAAGTTTGTTGGGAGGGTAATTTAAATTCCATTTTAAGGTTTTAAAATTATGGAAGGGTGAATCTGTGTATTTTTTCCTGAAAATACTGTTTTCCTGTCAGTCTGGTAGTTGGCCTCCTGTTTTCACACTGTATTTTGGTTAACACAAGTATTATTTTTATAGCTTACTCCAGTTGACTATTTTGTTTATTAACAGGTTATCCTTCAGTTCTTTTTTTCTCTAGTATTTAATGTTATTTGTTACTCCCTCATGACAACTATCAAGAAAATAGATAAAAGAAGTCTTGATACCATCCTGGCTGTGCCATTTAGGGGAAAGGTGCCAACCAACTCTGAACTGGTGAATTCTAGACTCTAGATTTTGACATGGTCTGTGTCTACTCTAAAATAGAACTCTGTTTTGTTTAGTGCTATCTGCTAAATCTGCTCAGCTTCCAACTTCTTTTTTTTTAAATCTTTAGTTAATAAATAGACCTTCCTGTCAATGGCAAAAAATAAGGAAGTACAGGAATCAAAATTTGAATTACCAAAATATATTACCTGATATTGATGGTTTTAGCAAATGGATGGCAGCTGGAGAAGAAATTGACACTGATGGCTAAAAATGAAAGTAGGAATTTTCTTTGAATATATGGGATCTGTGCCTTCCTTGTGCAGTTCCCATAGTAGATCATCAAAGCACATTGAGCCCTGTTTAGTATCTGTCCTAACACAAGGTGGAGAGGTTGAGTAATAGATAAAATATGAAGTTTGTATTTGTCATAGGTAAACACAGTGAATCATTTTTAAATGCCAAGTGAGTACCTACTATGAACTTAGACATTTGGGGGTTTTTTTTAGACAGCTCCACACTCTGACCCAACAATACTTCCTCCTCTGTAATGAAAATGTAAAAAAATAAGCACGAGTTTCTAGCACAGATCCACTTATTTTCATCTTTATTTTCTTTCTTTTTTTTGTAATTATCTGGGCTTTGTAAAAAGTCATTCTTAGCAAGTAAGTATAATAAAGGAAATAGTCCAGCGTGATTACTATGTAAACTTTAAAAGAAAGCACACAAATGAACATTTCAGGACGGGGATATAAGGTCATTTGCAAATAAGGCCTACCTCCTTACCATATTAGAAGTTTGCTAGGGGCAGGGAAACCAAGCATGGGAAAGCTTTTAAATACGTAATGTACTCACACTGAATGAGGTTAGTGCTACAACAGAAATAACTTCTTGGAAATAACTTCTAGAATAGTTTCTCAACCTCACCACTATTGATATTTTGGGCCATATAATTTAATCTTTTCTGTTTAGTAGGGCCCCTTGTTCCTACACTCTAATAGCACACTTACAGCTCGAGTTTGACAACCACAAATGTTTCTAGACATCGCCAAATGCCTCTTGGGGGACAAAACCTTTCCCACTTGAGAACCACTGTTCTATAAGGATGGATGGAGGTTAGGCAGCACTGGAGGACAGTATTAACAGAAGATATTGGAGGTTTGTCATGAGACTTATCATCTCTGGTTCTTATAAGAACAAAATCTGAGTTTTTAAAACTGACATCCCAATTTGGTACATGGTATTTTTGCCCTTGATTTCAGGAAAATAAAGCCACCAGGGTACAACTCAAGGTCAATGGCCTCATGCACACATAGATACACATACTCATCTTTCTCTAAGTTTTTTTTTAACCCATATACTTTAAATGTAAGACTTTCTGAACAAGCACATTTTTCAGTTTTACAGAATTAAATTGTTTATGCTACCAAAGTTTACCTGGGTGTGAACTTTTACAACTGAAATATTAATCCTCGAGAAGAGATTTTTATAATGGAAATGCTGACACAACCTTAGCTGCCCTGCTTCAAATGGATTATTATATTATTCCACTCTTGACCGTGTCTGTGTTCTGAAAACAGTGCTGGCATTGTCTGCCTCTGAATGGTGCTAAAGGACTGAGGAGGGGAAGGATTTGGCACTGATATCAGAGTGGGGGAAATAATTTAAAACAAAAAATACAACTTATGTGCATGACTCATTCATTCAACTCACAGGATTTTCTAAAATGAATAACTAGGTTTGATCCACAAAGGGTTTGTATGTTTTACCACCTGTAGCATATCAAACTTGATAATGCCTCTGGTTACATCTTCCACCATCTGAGTCTTGAACTGCTAAAATGATTGTTCAATTATGAATGTTCTCTTTAGCAAACCAGTCACATCGATGTAGTCTAATGTTTTAATTTCCTGGTAGGCTCTTTAGCTGTAAGCAAAGCAGATGTGGACAGCTTGAAAAAATGTTTTTTCTTGTTTCGTACATATGGTTGTCCCGGTGTATGCACACTCCCAATCACACACATACACCTGTTATCTCTTTGTGTAATCTTGAGAGAACTTTTTACAAAAAGACACAGTGCTTTGTGCTTGGTGTTGGCGATGTTGCATGTCTTGCATACTTTTCAGGAGTTTCCAATGTGTACTTGGTGAAGAGAAGAGAAGAGAAATGGAAGGAATTTTAGCAAGGCCCACCTGTATTTCCCCTTCCTGTTGGCAAGGACAGAAATGAGAACCTTCTGTAAGTGATAAACAGACTTTGAGGCAGATGCCCACTTCCTACTGTTTTTCACCATCACCAGGAGCAGAAAAAAATAGTTGTGGGTAGTTAATAATAAATGTCAAGAGAAAAATTGAGAATTGGAAAGATAAAATGCAAAAATAACAAGAGCATGGATTATGAGAAAAAAACATCTTTTAGTGAAAGGAAAAGATTGTGGAAAAACATGAGAAATTATTACTTTTAAACTGGTTTGGTACAGAGGACAGAGCAGAAGATGTATTGCTGAGTCGAGAATGGAAAAGGTAGCAAAGTTTTTCTGTTTTTGATTTTATTCATTAAGCAAAAAGTTTCTGTTATGAAAAATGTACTTGAAATCTTTGTGACCAAAAGGAGCATAGTACATTTCATTTATTATTATATTTTAAGTTCTTGGCACATATACTGCACATTTATGTCTATGCCTTCACTCCTGGGCATCGTGACCCCATGGGTACAGAGTGCCCCCCTGACTCTTCATCAGCTGCCTCTGCTTCAACACGTGACAGCTTTGTAAGACACATGGTTCAGAGCATCCACTGTGCCACAGAAGACAACACATCATGCTACCTAGAATCATGCCTTTTATGTCCCCCTTACTCCTTTCAAAGGCTCTACCTGGTTATCAGTGGAGCTTCATGGCCTCATTCCTATCTGCTGGTGATAAGGGTTGGAGACAATGGGATGAGCTGGTAGACACAGCATGAGTGATGATCGAACATGCATGTTGGTGTGTACTCTCTACTGTCTGCAGAGTAGCCTACCATTCTGTTTACATTTGAAAGTGTTAATCTCCCCCAATAGAAGGTGCTTGTTCTGAATGAGAAACAGAAGAGGCACTTGCATGAGGGAGATCTGTATGTCATAGAAATGACAAACACAGTTGCCTCAGATTCTCATTGCAAGGATACAATGTATAGATAGTTCTCAAGGGCAGCTTTTCCTTTTTTATTATTATTATTTAAAAAAATACAGTGATTTGTAAACACCGGGGTAAGGGAAAGCTCTGTAACACTTTATTATTGTTGATCACTTTCTTGTAAGTTGGCCTATGTTTATAGCCCTACAAACACATTCCCCTTATTAAATGCCTGTATTCTGCCATTCAGTGTGGGGTCTGCTGTACAATATGTGTGCTTTCAAACAATTAGATAGCAGCACAGGCAAGAAGTGAATTCCTGCCCCGAAGCTCCTAACTTTAATAAAGTATGTTATTTCCAGTAAGCCCCTTAACACGAGTATAATATTATTTATTGTTCACCAAATGTGTTTAAATATTTAAATGTTTAAATGACATCAGCAAGCACCTAAAATTTATTTCCTGTTGCAATAAAATATATATGCTTTCTCAGTCTTATAATGCTCTATACTAATAATAATTAAAAGGTCAGAAGACAGACTTAATTAGAGCTGATCACGCAGCATTTCCCCTCATTGTTTGCAACAAACATCTTTTTTTCCTCTAAATATCTTAACCTGGCTGTTTTATATTCCATTATTCTGTTTCGTTTTTAATCTAATGCATAAGAAAGAGCATTGGACTGAGAGCACACCCCCTTCCACAACCTCTCCAGTAGATCAAAGTTCCTAACCTTGGACAGCCTGCTTGATAGAGCATTTGCCATTGTTTATAGTCTGTGATCCCTGGGATTGGCTTTCCATGTAATAATAAAGTACTAAAAATCTCAGAGAGTAGGATCCACTTGGGTGTTCTGCGGTTTGCATGGTGGTTGTTAGCCTCCTTCCCACAGCAGAGAAGGGAGTTGGAGGGGAGCATCATAAAGAACAAGTTAGTGGGTTGCCAGCTGAGTACAGCCCTCCCTGTGAACAGGTTTAGGTAATAGCAATATTTCTAAAAAGGCAGGCGGTGACACTTAAGTGAGGTTGGTCCTAGGAAGCAGTTGCAGGTCTGGATCCAATAATCTATCATTGACTGCGTCTGGAATAAATCGCCTGAATAAATTGAGTGAACTCTTACCCTGCTGGGAGCTTTTTTGCTGTGTGCTCTGTGCTTATTAGCCTCCTAGCCCCTACTTTGACCCTGTTCCCTTTTTAAATTAATGCATCTCCAATTCCCTAATCTAGACATTTTTTTTAAATCTCATGTTTCTTTGTTTTCTTCCAATTTGAGGAAATAGCTGAGGAGTTTTTAACTGTTTACCCGGAGGCAAAATTAACAGGTGCATTCAGGGTTATTGTAAGACTCATCAAATACACTGAGGGCCTGGCCCAATTCCAGTTCTGATAAACAAGTCAGCATTGTAAATTAATTGAAAACTGATGAAGATAAAAAACATACTTAGGGGCCCAGATAAAAGTTTTACTGTGCGCATGCAGAAGAGCCTGACTGGAATGGGTATTTTGACATATGTCCATTGTAATGAGTTCCTAATAAAGAGAACTTGGGTAATAGAAACTGAAGCTGAACCAAAAAGGGCCCCATTTTTAACATAGTCTGGGAATGTATTTATATCCGATAGCAGCTTGGCACAACTATTGAGAAGTTTGCCATTGGTTTGCTGCCAGCTTATGCCTTTATTTGGGGCAGAAGGCCCATAAGCTGGCATGTGTATGGATGAGGAGAAATAGGAAGAAAATATACTGGGAAAAATAGGGTATCTCTAATAGTCTGCATTGAAACGTATAAGGGTCATTTACAGGGAAACAAATGGTATTTTACATGCAGTGAATGTCTCCAGGTACAAAAGCTCTTTGAGACCCAACTTCCTTATTATGTAAAACAAACTTAATATTTTGCAAAGAACACCCACTTTTTCTGAGCAATCTGGCTTCCAAAAAGTGTTTTGAAAAGTTCTTTGTTAGATGGGGAAAAGAGATTGCAAAATGGTGTCATAATCATACTGATGGTGTTGCTGTTTTTTAAAATATGACAAAGAACTTCAATCTGAACTTGCTGATTCTCTGGACATAATAGGGCAGTTCTTCGTGTGTACTCACTCTTCTTAAAAATGAGGAGATTATAATAAAATTTAAGAATGTCAAATTCAGGGAAAATCTACAGCAGTAGCAATTCTAGCATTTGTTTGTATAATAACAATATTACTCCATAAGATGAGAACATTCACTGAGTATTCATAAGTTATTCACAAATAAGAAGCCTGCATGTTCTTGTGCTTTTAACAAGTTAACCAACTTTTCTGCATATGGAGAGTAAAGGCAATAACATTGGTATTTACCCTATGTTATCTGCTTTAAGAAAGACCATCATATAATATATCCAGTCACTATTCCTACTTCCTGGTATTGTCTATTCATCAGCACATGTAACCTGTGGGTGGATGAGTGTAAAACTATTTAATCTACATGCTTCCAGTGATATTCCTTTATGAACACCCATTACCAGATTTTTTTCCTGAAATGTAACATTTTTCCATGTATTTACCCAATATGCATTCAGCATCTAGCTCAGCCTTTAGTACTATCACAAGTGCCTTATACACAAAGGATGCTTACTAAATACTTACTTAACATTTAATTTATATCAATGAATGACTAAATCACAGGAAGAAAAAAACATACTTAGAACCTACACATGGATTATAGGACTTCCGGCCAAGATGGAGACATAAGTAGATATACTCTGTCTCCTTGTACAACCAAAATAAGGACAACAACAAATTTAAAAACAAAAAATAACCAGAACTGCCAGAAAATTGAACTGTATGGAAGTCCAACAACCAAGGAATTAAAGAAGAAACATGCATCCAGACCAGTAGGAGGGGCGGAGACAGGCAGCCAGGGTGGAGAGGACTCACAGCCAGGTAACAGCCAGAGGACTGGGGCCAGCAGGGCAGCAGCTGGCTGACCAGGCAATCTCACATTTGGGTACAGATAAAATAAGAGGAACAACTTAGGGAGCAAGACAGATGTGCAACCCAAGGTTCTAGTGAGGGGAAATAAAGCCTCAAAACTTCTGTCTGAAAAATCTGTGGGGGTTGAGGTGGCAGGAAAAACTCTCAGCCTTATAGGAGAGTCTGTTGGAGGGACTGACAGGGTCCTAGAACATACAAAAAAAACACCCACAAAGGAATCAGCACCAGAAGGGCTCAATTTGCTAGAGGGTAGCAGAGAAAGTGACTTAAAGCTGCTGAGAACTGAGCAAGTGGCAGTATTCCCTCTCTGATCCCTCCCCTACATTAAGTGCCACATGCAGCGAAGTGGGTTGCCCCACCATGGCAAATACCTGAGGTTCTGCCCCTTACTACATAATAAGCACACTGAGACTAAAAAATGTGGCCCAAATGAAAGAACAGATCAAAGGTCCAGAAAAAATACAACTAAGAGATGAAGAGATAGCCAGTCTATCAGATGCAGAGTTAGAAACACTGGTAATCAGCATGCTCACAGAAATGGTTGAGTATGGTCTCAAAATAGAGGAAAAAGTGAAGGCTAAGAAAAGGGACATGAAGGAAAACTTACAGGATCCAACCATGACGGGAAGGAAACCGGGACTCAAATGAACTGGAACAGAAGGAAGAAATAAACATCCAACCAGAGCACAATGAAGAAACAAGAATTCAAAATACTGAGGACAGGTTTAGGAACCTCCGGGACAAATTTAAATGTTTGAACATCTGAATCACAGGGGTGCCAGAAGGAGAAGAGGAAGAGCAAGAGACTGAAAACTTATTTGAAAATATAATGAAGGAGACATTCCCTAATCTGGCAAAGGAAATAGACTTCCAGGAAGTCCAGGAAGCTCAGAGAGTCCTAAAGAAGTTGGACCCAAGGAAGCACACACCAAGGTATATCATAATTACATTACCCAAGGTTAAAGAGGAGAGAATCTTAAAAGAAGCAAGGGGAAAGGAGGCAGTTACCTACAAAGGAGTTCCCATAAGCCTCTCAACTGATTTCTCAAAAGAAACTTTGCAGGCAAGAGAGGGCTGGGAAGAAGTATTCGAAGTCATGAAAGGCAAGGAACCACAGCCTTGATTATACTCTATCCAGCAAAGCTATTGTTTAGAGTGGAAGGGCAGATAAAGTGCTTCCCAGATAAGGTCAAGTCAAAGAGTTCATCATCACTGAGCCCTTATAATATCAAATGTTAAAGGGATTTATGTGAGAAATAGATGAAGATCAAAACTATGAACAATAAAATGACAAGAAACACAACTATCAACAACCAAACTTAAACAAAAATGAACTAAGCAAACCATTCGAACAGGAACAGATTCATAGAAATAGAGAGCACATGGAGGGTTATCAGTGGGGTGGGGACAGGGGCACTGAATTGGGGTAAAGGTACAGGGAATAAGATGCATAAATGGTAGGTCCACAATAGACCAGGGGAGGTTAAGAATAGTATGGGAGATGGAGAAGCCAAAGAACTTATATATATATATGACCCATGGACTTGAACTAAGGTGGGGGAATGATGGTGGGAGGGGCTACAGGGCAGAGGGGAATAAAGCTAAGAAAAAATGGGACAACTGTAATAGCATAATCAATGAAATATATTTAAAAAAATTTTTTAAAAGTAAACAAAAAAGGAACCTATGCACAGAGTAGTTCTCAACCATTGTTGATTTGTATTCCCCAGAGGATATTCAGCAATGTCTAGACACAATTTTTGTTGAGGGCCAGAGTGGAGAGGCAGCACTACTGGCATCTAGTGGGTAGAAGCTACACACCCTACAGTACACAGGACAATGCCACAAGAAAAGCAACCCAGCCAAAAATTTCTATAGTACCAGTGCTGAAAAACTCTGCTGTTATATAAAACAAAACATACATGCACCCATCCCCACCTACCAGCTCTGTTGGCTATACTTTACACACTCTCCCAGGTTGATTCCTTCACTCTTGTAGCTCCCATAGCCATGGACACTGTAGTTCCAAATTTTTGTCTCCAGTGCTGACCTCTCCCTGCATCCAGTCCTGTATAGCTTCCTCTCTAGACAATTCCACACCATAGTCAAAGGCTATTTCAAAACAGAATTAATAATCTTTCCTCCAAACATTTGCATATACTAGTCTACTAGGCACATGGTTGACACTCAAAAAAAGAAAATGTTTTGATAAGTTAAATTGCATAAGTAATGCAAGGCAGAAAGTTGTAAAATGTCAAGAAAGGGTACCAGTATTGATGGGAGGTCAGATAAAGTGCTTCCCACTTTAAAGGCAGTGAGGATTTGGAGTGGATTGGTAGGGGCAGAGGTCCACAGAAATGTTTTAAGGAAGGTGCCATTTCAGCTGGGCATTGAAAGATATGTGGCAATGAGACACCTGCAATTCTGGGTATATGAAACAGATGAGAAAGGTGTAGAAGCTGTGTGACCTGATAACACATGGTAAAATATTCTGTTTGAAACACTGCATACTTAAAGGAAGCAGTAGATGATGTAAGTGGAAAGTTAAATTGGTTCCCAATCATGGAGAATTTAGCAAAGCTAAGAAGGCTGCACTTCAATGTGTAGGCATTTGGGAGCCACACAAATTGAAAATGGACAAGATTTGAAGCAGATTTCAGGAAAATTAAACTAGCAGTGCCTGGACTACAGACTGCTTTTCACCTTACATCCTCAATTTCAGTGTCCCTCCAGAGAGTCTTCCCCAATTCTCAAGGCTTGGCTTAATGTCCATGCTACACACTCTCATAGTATCTTCTACTTGTCTTCTGTAAATCTGGTCACACTCTTTTCTCCTCCTGTAGTGCTGTCTTCCCCTGAGACTGTAAACTCACAACTCAGAGACGTCTGTCTTACTCTTCCAGAACACTTGGACTAGCACAAATGAAAATTTCAGCCCTGGTTGACAGAGACATTGCCTAGGAAACAGTAGAATTTACCACCTGATTAATAATAGGGCAAAGTAGAAGACCAACCAAAGATGGCTTCTGGGTTCTAAGACCTAACAGGGAGCATATGGTTCATGAGTAGGGATAAGAAACAAGTGGGTTGACAGATGTCCAGCCAAAAAGAAGCTGCATTCCAAATTGCACATGCTGAGATGGAAGTGCTGATGTGTGGTTAGTGTGGAGAGATTTAGCAGGCATGGGAGATGTGGACAAGATCTAGGGATGTAGATTCAGTTGCAAAAGTCAATTATAGTGGTATTTGAAAATATGGAATAAACTGGGTAAGCTTCTGTTATTTTGATCTTTTGAACATTGCCAAGAGTGGAAATTCCATCACTGTGCTTATTATCTTTTTTGCTATATTCTGGATTTCTTCAGGAACTTTGCCATCTTTCCAGTAAAAGGTAAACAGTAATGCTTATTAATGACATCCAATGAGGCAGGAATGATAGCAGCTGCTTTTCTTCCCTTAGACTTTTTCCCATGATAATTTGTTTTGCCAGAGTTTTCACCTCCTTGGATCAGTCAAGTCAAAGTTGATAAATCTGCTACATCCTAAAAGATACAAATTGTAAACACTCTAAATTGTAAAACATATCTGCTCATAAGCAGGAACCTGGGGCTTTGCTACACTGTGCGTGTGACCTTGCTTCTGGCTGCATCTCTGATTTTCACTTACTCTCTTCACCCTTGTGCCCTGTCTTGCCAAGCCCATTTTCCAAAATACAGCTTGCAAATTTAACAGTTCAATGGAGGATACAGAGGTTTGTAATGTAGAATTTCAGAAGATAAAGAGAATGTTTTCTCTCTCAAGATTCCCACATGCCTTCTAAACTCTGTTCCACCATGACTTTCAGACTCATAGTTTCCCCATCTTTCCTAATCCCCATGGAAAGAGACATATTTGTCATGTTTTTATAAACTATGATTCACTTTAACCCCATGTTGGAGTAGTTTTGTGTCTTTTCATTGATTTTTCAAATTTTAGAGACAAAAAGACATTAGAAATCGTGGCGTCTAGTCCCTTCTTCAATTCCCCATTTATATGATCAAGGAAGCCACAGGGTGAGTGGCTGTCCCACTAGCTCCCACTGCAGGCCTGCAGTCCAAGCCAGCCCCACCATGTCATCATGCTTGAATATTGCTGTGAGGTGTTAGAAGTTGCCCTGTGAACAGACAGTTTGTAATCTAAGAAGTAGATAATAAAGACGCATCTGAATAGGCCTCTATTATGTTAAATATCTATTTAATATTTGTAAGCAGAGAAGTGGCTGGTTAATCAACAAAATTACAGGCCAGCATATTATTCTTCTATGATCTACATGCATTTTCTATGAGAATTATGTTTATATATATGTATGTGTTCTATGTATACATGTGTATATCTATATGCATCATGGATAGATTTTTTTAATTTAATTATTTTTCAAGTACAGTTTTCTGTTTATTACTCCCATCCCAGCCCACCCCGCCCAGTGCTCCCCACCTCCCTCCCATTTCCACCCCCCTTAGTTGTTGTCCCTGTGTCCTTTATACTTGTTCCTCTAAATCCCTCCCATTTTTCCCTGAAATTCCCTCACCTCTCCCATCTAGTCACTGTCCCCCTCTTCTCTATTTCAGTGTCTTTGTTTTTATTTTGCTTGCTTGTTTGTTTTGTTGTTTAGCTTCCTGTTAAAGGTGAGATCATGTGGTATTTATCTTTCACTGCCTGACTTATTTTGCTTAGCATACTGCTTTACATTTCCATCCATGTTGTTGCAAAGAGTAGTAGTTCCTTCTTTCTCTCTGCTGCAAAGAATTCCATTGTGTATATGTACCATAATTTTTTGATCCATTCATTTACTGACGGGCATCTAGGATGCTTCCAACTCTTGGCTATTGTAAATTGTGCTGCTATGAACATTAGGGTATATAGGTTCTTTGGGATTGGTGTTTTAGGTTCTTAGGATATAATCCTAGCAGTGGAATTGCTGGGTCAAAAGACATATTCATTTTTAGTTTTCAGAGGAAATTCCATACTGTTTTCCAAAGTGGTTGTATCAGTCTTCAATTCCACCAACAGTGAACTAGGGTCCCCCTTTCCCCACAACCTCTCCAACATTTGTTTTTTGTTGCTTTGTTTATGATAGCCATTCTGACTGGTGTAAAGTGGTATCTCATTGTGATTTTAATTTGCATCTCTCTGATAGCTAGCGATATTGAGCATCTTTTCATGTGTCTCTGGATCCTCTGTATGTCCTCCTTGGAGAAGTGTCTGTTCAAGTTCTTTTCCCATTTTTTAATTGGGTTAGTTTTCTTCTTAGAGTGGAGTCATGTGAATTCTTTATATATTTTGGAGATTAAACCCTTGTCTGAGGTATCATTGGCAAATATGTTTTCCCATACAGTTGGTTGTCTTCTTATTTTAATACTGTTTTCTTTAGCCACACAGAAGTTTTTTATTTTGATAAGATCCCATTTGTTTATTCTTTCCTTTATATTCCTTGCTCTAGGGGACATATCTGTAAAAATGTTGCTGCTTGAAATATCTGAGATTTTCCTGCCAATGTTCTCCTCTAGGACTTTAATGGTTTCAAGGCTTATATTTAAGTCTTTTATCCACCTTGAATTTATTTTGGGGTATGCTGTAAGTTGGTGCTCAAGTTTCATTTTTTTGCATGTAGCTGTCCAGTTCTCCCAACACCATTTGTTGAAGAGGCTATCTTTACTCCATTTGATGTTACTGCCCCCTTTGTTGAATATTAATGGACTGTAGACAGTTGGATTTACTTCTGGGCTCTCTGTTCTGTTCCATTGGTCTATGTGCCTGTTTTTATGCCATTACCAGGCAGTTTTGATTACAGTGGCCTTGTAATACAGTTTGATATCAGGTATTATGATCCCTCCTACTTTGTTCTTTTTTCTCAAAATTGCAGCTGCTATTTGGGGTCGTTTATGGTTCCACATAAATTTTTGAAGTGTTTGTTCTATGTCTGTGAAATATGCCATTGGTACTTGAATAGGTATTGCATTGAATCTGTAAATTGTTTAGGGTAGTATGGACATTTTGATGATGTTAATTCTTCCAATCATATGCATCATGGATAGATGTTATAAAGAAAATCTAGATACAGCTTTGTTCCACTAAAAGCATAAACAGGAGACTGCTGTTCAAGATGGCAGAGTAGGTAAATGCTATGCTTGCCTTGTCTCATGACCACATCAAAATTACAAGTCAGTTATAGAACAACCATTCTTTAGAATCACCTGAAATAGTTGAACAGAATTCATATGTAAGAATATAAACAAGAAGCCACATCAGACTGCTAGGAAGGTGTGGGGGTGCTCCACCCACAGGGCCTCTCCAGCTGCCCCAGATGAGAATAAGTTTACCAAGACAGGATCTGCTTGGAGAGGAAAGATGGCAGATCTCTCAAAGGAGAAGGGCCAGGAATCTGTTCTTCAGTAGGCTTTATTGTGTTTAATTTGATAGGAATACAGGGTGTATATGTGGAGCTCATCAGTCATTGTCAGGCAGTAATGATCAAAGAATAGGTAACATTCAGAGAAATCTGAGGGCTTATTCTGAGTCAGGATCAGATAGTTAAAGGGCCATAAAACTTTGGGGAACAAACTCACTTCCTGCTTGGACCCTTATCATTTAAATTGAGGGTATTAGCAAAGTAGATTTCATAGAGTTTTATGCATTCTTTCTTAGGCCTGATCACCCTAGGGAACCTACCCTTTCTAGAATAGGGCCATAACCACCTCCAGCATTGTTTCATGCTTAAGGCATTGTTTCAGGCTTAAGTCTGGCAGGGGAAGTAAGGCAGCCGAGAGATTAGGAGGCTTCTTGCAGACTGCATGAGGACTTAGGCTATGTCAAAGCTGAGAGTGAGGGTCTATCACCCCCCTTTTTCTATAGCCCCCCAAGTCCTTCCCTGAGGGCCCCTTTATGATCATGCCTGTCTTAGGTTGTGCCTCCTTTGAGGAATCTTACCCATCTAACCAGCTAACCGGTCATCCACTCCGGGCCAAGCAGGTGAAGTGAAGGGGGCAGAGGCAGTGCCCCTGCCAGGGAGATAAGCTTCATCTCCTTTAGTGGCTTAGGATCTCAAGGTCAGTCACTCAGCCTTAAGTCATGGGGCGTTACAGCTTCTGAAACCAGACAGGGTGGAGAACGGAAACAAGTTGGTTCCATACCAGTGTGATAATTAAAAATCAGAAAAGATATCTTGTCCTAGAGGTCCTCCTAAGGAGTCAGGGGTCCACCGCCACAGCACATTCCCCAGCCTGAATCAACAGGGCCAGGAAGGAAAGCTCCAACAACATCTGGCTGTGCAAATCAGTGATGATTCCTTAAAGCTGAGACAGAAGGTTGCTGAAGACACAGGAATCCTTTCTAGGGCCTAAGCATAGACTTACTCACTCACAAACACTTGCACTAACCTCCACTGAAGGTAAAGCAGCTCAAAAAGTATCAGGGATGTATGGGATGAAATGTATTATTTGGCTTCAGGATAATGGCTCAAAGGGCAGCTTTCTCTGGGACAGAACTGCTAACAGATGCCATTTTTGGTTTGTTGAGCCACCCCTCACATAGCCTGCAGGTGCAGATCAGAGCCAAATGTGAATCTCCATTATGATTCCCTGAGAATCTGTCCCATCTAACTCACGCACAGGCTCCAACATCTTTTAGCCACTGTTCCTCAAAAGGTGCAGATATCAGCCCACACTGCAGACTTTCTTAGAAATTTCTCAAAGGTTCACAAACCCCAAACAAGCAGTGTGTGGTCTAGGTATGTTCCATATGTTTTACTAAGGGGCCCCAATGCCAACGCTAGTAGTGGCCCACCTTGGTTTGCAGCTTATTTTCTCCCAGATGGTTCCAAGCCCAGCACAGGTGACAAACATCTTCAAATCCCTTTGTAGCTCTTACCAGGTAGCCCAAAGTTAGGCAAAGGCAGCAGCTGACCTGGGTCTGCATCATAGCACTTCCCAAGAGACTCTAGAAACAACACATCCAGTGGTCAGCTTCAGACCACAAGAAAGCACCACTCAGTTACCTCCACAAACAAAACACTCAAAGGGTATGGCATCTTAAGCAGGAACCAGAGCATTGTTAAAAAAGAATCCCCCTTTCTGTGATCAGCCCCTGCATAATAGCTTATTCTCTATAGACACAGTCATTCCTCACAGCCAGGCAGCCTGAAGGTGTTCCTCCCACTGATATCACAGCAGTCAAGGTTCAACTACAACAGAAGAGTACATACAACCCACACGAGGAATACCCCTGGAGCACCAAGCTCAGGTGACTAGGGAAACTGTGCTACAGGGCCCCACAGGACACCTGCTATAATGCAGGAGCTCTAAAACAGGGAGCTGGACTTGTGTTCGTGATATTCTGAAAACACTAGTTGGAGGACCAGCAGATGTGAACATGCTATTTATTACTCATATTACAAGGGAGTGCACTGATGGGGGCAGATTGGTGTCAGAAAGACTGCACCCCGTCTCCAGCTTTGATGCTACTTACAAGGTTAGAAAGGGAGTAGAATGTGAAAAATTCTACAATTTTGTGATAAAAACAGGAACCTTGAGACACAGGAGCCTGAAGAGGGCTGAGACATCCAGATATAGACTGTTTCCCTCTTTTCTTATGGCTGCTGGCCAATCAGCCATCTGTTCAGTAAGGATGTGGAGGGGTCATGTCCTGAGTTATCCCACACCTACTAACCACATAAGGTCACTCTCAACACCAGAAAACATAGCAGCTCTACCTTATACATAGGAACAAACACAGGGAAGCAGCCAAAATGAGCAAAGAAACTCCAAGTGAAAGAACAGGACAAAACTCCAGAAAAAGAACTAAATAAAAGAGACAAGCAATTTACCACATGCAGAGTGCAAAACACTGATTATAATGATGATAAATGAATGGAGAAGAATAGATGAACTCAGAATTTCAGCAAAGAGATAGGAAACATAAAAATTGAGAGAAAAGGCATAAAAATCAGCCAGGAATGACACATATAATAACTACAACCAAGGACATGTTAGACAGAATCAACAGTAGATTAGATGAAGCAGACAATCAAATCAGTGATTTGGAAGATAAAGGAGCAGAAAAGACCCAATCAGAACACCGAAAAGAAAATTAATAAATGAGGATAGTTTGAGGAACCTCTGAAACAACATCAAGCATACCAACAGTTTTATCATGGGGATTCTGAAAGAAGAGAGAAAGCAAGAGAATTAAAACCTATTTGAAGGAATAATGACAGAAAACTTTCCTAGCCTGGCAAAAGAAATAGACATACAATTCCAGGAAGTGCAGAGTCCCAAACAAGATGAACCCAAACAGACTCACATAGGGCACATTATAATTAAAACGCCAAGGTTTAAACACAAAGAAAAAATAGCAGCAAGAGAAAAACAGTTATGTACAAGGGAGCTCCCATAAGACTATCAACTGATTTCTCAACAAAAACCTTGCATGCCACAAGACTGCCACTAAATATTTAAAGTGTTGAAAAGCAAGGACCTATAACCAAGACTACTCTATCCAGCAAAGCTATCATTTAGAATCAAAGGAGAGATAAAGGGCTTCCCAGAAAAGAAATACTAGGGAAGTTTATCACCACCAAACCAGTATTACAAGAAATGTTAGAGGGACTTCTTGAGGAAGGAGGAGGAGGAGGAAGAGAAGGAGAAGAAGAAATATGAATAGTAAAATGACAATAACTTCATACCTATCAAGTCTCACTTTAAATGTATATGGATTAAACGCTCCAACCAAAAGAGATAGAGTGCCTGAATAGATAAGAAAATAAGACCCATATGTATGGTAGCTACAGGAGACCCACTTCAAATTGAAAGACACAGAAACTGAAAGTAGAAGGATGGAAAAAGGTACTTTTTTCAAATGTAAACAAACAAACAAACAAACAAAAAACCTGGGTAGACAAAGTAGAATTTAAAACAAAGGCTATAACAACACACAAAGATATACATTTTATAATGATAAAGGAATCAACTCAAGAAGAGTCTATAACCCTTGTGAACATTTACATATGCAAAGTAGGAGCACCTAAATATATAAATATTGATAGGCATAAGGGAGAGAGGAATAAGTAATATAGTAATAATAGGGAGCATTAGCACCCCATTGACATCAATGAATAGGTAATCTAGACAGAAAAGCAACAAGGAAACCATAGTCTTACAGACATAGCAGAACAGATGGATTTAATAGATATTTTTAGAGCATTTCACACCAAAGCAGCAGAATACATATACTTTTCAAGTGTACATGGAAGGTTTTTTTCATGATAAACCACATTTAGGCCACAAAACAAGACTCAGGAAATGTAAAATTGTATCAAGTATCTCCTCTGATTACAATGATATGAAACAAAAAATCAATTACAAGAAAACTGAGAAACACAAACCTGTGAAGACTGTATAAGATGCTACTAAACAATGCATTAACAACAAGATAAAGGAGGAAATTAAAAAAACACCTTGGGAGAAAGAAAATGAAAACACAATGAACCCATCTATGGGACACAGCCAATTCAGATCTAAGAGGAAAATTCACAGCAATTTAGGCCTCCTCAAGAAACAAGAAAAATCTCAAACAATCTCACCTTACACCTAAAGGAATTAGAAAAAGAACACACAAAACCCAAAGTGAATAGAAGAAAGGAAATAATTATCATTACAATGGAAATAAATGAATTAGTGTCTCAAATAACAATAGGCAAAATTAATGAAACCAAGAGCAGCTTTTTTTCTAAACATAAACTGGACTGACAAACATTTAACCACATTCATCAGGAAAAAAACATAGGGACCCAAAAAAGTAAAATCATAAATGAAAGAGAATTTTCAACTGATACCGTAGGAATACAAAGGATTATGAAAAAATACTACAAAATTGTATGCCAACAAATTGGAAAACCTGGAAGAAATGAGTAAGTTCCCAGAAACATACACTCTTTCAAGACTCAATGAAGAAAATCTGAAAAGACCAAAAATCTGAACATATCAAATCAGTAATCAAAAAACACTCTACAAAACAAACATTCTGGACCAGATGGCTTCACTGGTGAATTTTACCAAACATTTGAAGAGGAATCAATACCTATTCTCAAACTATTCCAAAAAAAAAAAAAAAATGGAAGAAGAAGGTAGGCTCTTGAGTATGTTTTAAAAGGTTAGCATTATCCTGATTTTGAAACAAAACAAACACATTAGAAAGAAAAAGAAAATTATAGGCCAATACTTTAAATGAACATAGACTTAAAAATCCTCAGTAAAATGTTAGCAAACTGAATTCATCAATACACTAAAAAGATTATTCACCACAATTACATGGGATTTATTCCTGAGTTGAAGAGTTGGTTCACTCTCCATAGATAAGTTAGCATGATACACCACATAAAAAAATGAGCATAAAATTTTTGTGATCATATCAATAGATGCAGAAAAAACATTTGAAAAAATTTTGTATCAATTTATGGTAAAAACACTCAACAAAGTGAGGATAGATTGAACATACCTAAACAACATAAACGCCATATATGACAAAGCCACAGCTAATATCATACTGAATTGTGAAAAGCTGAAAGTATTTTCCTTAAGATCAGGAATAAGACATGCATGTCCACTTTTGCTACTTTTACTCAACATAGTGTTTGAAGTCCTAGCCAGAGCAATCAGACAGGAAAAGAAAAGAAAAGGCATCCAGATTGGGAAGAAAAAAGTAAAACTCTCATTTTTTGCAGATGACATTATTTTATTGGGTTGGCCAAAATGTTTGTTTGGTCATTTTTTCATAAGAAGGCTGTATTAGTGCTTAGTTGTCTTTAACAATCAAAACAATTTTGTCAATCAAACTATTTTGTTAGATTGTCAATCAAAACAATTGTGTTAGATTGTATTGTGACAGCTGTCATATCAGTGTGCATTCAAAGAAAAACTTATCAGAGTTGGTAAATTTTGTATGGCTGTTTTATTACTGAAGATGGAAGAAAAATGTGCAGCATTTTCAGCATGCTTTATTAGTTCAAGAAAGTTAAAAATGCAAAAAAAAAAAAGATTTGCACAGTGTGTAGAGAAGGTGCCATGACTGATCGAACATGTCAAAAGTGGTTTGTGAAATTTTGTGCTGGCGATTTCTCACTGAAAAATGCTCCACAGTCAGGTTGACCAGTTGAAGTTGATAGCAATCAAATTGAAACATCGAGTAAGAACAATCAATGTTATACCACACAGGAAGTAGCCAACATGTTTAAAATATCCAGATCAATAAAGTTATTGTTGAAAATGAAATACGTGTCTTTTATTTTATGGAAGAAAACTAAGTGAACTTTTTGGCTAACCCAGTATATAGAGAGAACCCTAAAGACTACACCGAAAAACTACTAGAAATGATCAATGAATTTAGCTCAATAGCAACACACAAAATTAGTAGTTAGAAAGCTGTTGCATTTTTAAACACCAGTAATAAACTGTCAGAAAGAGAAAGTAAGAAATTAATGCCTTTTACAATTGAATCAAAAAATTAATAAATAAATAAAATTCCTAAGAAGAAATTTAACCAAGGACTTAAATGACCTATACTCAGAAAATTATAAGATGTTGAAGAGGGAACTGAAGAAGGTACAAATAAATGGAAGGATATACTGTGCTCATGCATAGTAAGAACTACCATTGTTTAAAATGTTTATACTACCCAAAGTGATCTATAAATTCAATGTCATTTCTTTCAAAATACAATAACACTTTTTACAGAACTAGAACAAATAATCCTAAAATTTAATGGAACTACAGAAGACCCCCTATAGACAAAGCAATCTAGAGAAAGAACAAAGTTGGAAGTGTCACACTACCTGATATCAAACTATACTACAAGTTTATAGTAATCAAAGCAGCATAGTACTGGCATAAAAATCCTCATCAAGGAAACAGGATAGAGAACCCAGAAATAGCCCATGCCTGTAATTCATCTATGCTAAAGGATTAATCTATGATAATCATGATAAATTAATCTCAAGGAGGCAAAAATCTGCAATAAGGTAAAGGTACTCTCTTCAAATAATGGTGTTGGGAAAGCAGAAAAGATACATGTGAAAAAATAAAACTAGACCACTTTTTCATACTACGTACAAGAATAAACTCAAAATAGTTTAAATATTTGAATGTAAGACCCAAAACTATAAAACTCCTAGAAGGAAACATAAGGAGTCAGCTCTGACATTGTTCTTAGTGATAAATATTTTGGATATGGTTCTTCATACAAGAGAAATAAAATAAAATATAAACAAATGGGATTGCATCAAACTAAAAAACTATCAACAAAACAAAAAAGACAACCTACTGAAGGGGAGAACCAAGGATATATCCAATAAGGAGTTAATATCCAAAATATATAACAAACCCATACAATTTAACACCAAAAAAGACAAAGAATCTCATTTAAAAATGGGCAGAGGATCTGAATACACATTTTTCCAAAGAAGACACACAGATGATTAATAGACACACAAAAAGATGCTCATTGTCACTAATCATCAGAAAAATTCAAATTAAAACCACAGTGAGTTATCACCTCACACCAGTCAGAACATCCATCACCAAAAAAAAAAAAAAAAAAAATCAGCAAACAGCAGATGTTGGTCAGGATTGGAAGAAAAGGGAATGTACATGTCCTGTTGGTAAGACTGCAATTTTGTGCAGCCACTGTTGAAAACAGTATGGAGGTTCCTCAAGAAATTAAAAATACCTGCCACCAGTCCTAACTCTGTGTATGTACCTGAAGAAATCTAAAACACTAATTAGAAAAGATGCATGCAGTATTATTTACAATAGCTAAGATATGCAGGCAACCTAGCTGTTCATCAACAGATGGTTAAAGAAGTGCCACACATAAAATGGAATATTAGCTCAGCCATTAAAAATATAACTTTACCATTTGAGACAACATGGAAGAATGTAGAGGGTATTATGCTGAGTGAAGTAAGACAGAGAAAGACAAATACCATATGATTTTATTTACGTGTGAAAACTAAAATACAAAATAAATCAACAAATAGAAACAAATTCATAAATACAGAGAACAGACTGGTGGTTGCCAGAGGGAAGTGGATTTGGGGGACTGGTGAAGCTTTTGGAAGAACAAATTGGCAGTTACAAAACAGTCACTGGGATGTAAAGTATAGTTACTATAGTCAATATTAAATAACTATGTATATGGTGCCAGCTGCATCTAGACTTACCACAGAGAATTGTTTTCTAAATTATATAAATGTCTCCTCACTGTGCTATACATCTGAAACTGATATAATATTGAATGTAAACTGTAATTGAACTTTTACACAAAATGTAAGTAAATAAAAGCATAAATACAAACTCAAGTATGGGATAATAAACTGAATATAAAATCCATCATGCTTCCTGCTATTAACTTAGTCTACGAATTTATATAAGCCACATATTTAAAATATAAATACAGAAATCACTGAAGAGTCAGATGATGACACGAGTTACCTTAATCTCAGATGTTAAATTCTGTGTGATATGAAATAATCTGTCTTGCCATTATTGCAAATGGTTGTACTTTTTTTGGTAACTAATCACATTCAGATTTAATTTGAACTATAGCAATATATCAAGAATACATTTTCAAATGTATTTAACTTTACCAATTTTTATTCAGTAGTACTGTAAAACCTAAAGGTTTCTTCTGAGGCCAAATTTCCATTTTATTTAAAGAGAGCAACTTAATTTAGTTATTATCTATTCATGTTAACAAGCATTTACCTTAAGATTACAAATGCAGTTCTTTGTTATTAATTTCTTCTATTTAAATGTATTAATCTGAGAGAGAAGTTAACCTGTTTATAAAAAAAGTTCATGATCGAACTCGGGCTAAAAGTTATTTTGAAATGTAGTTTCACATAGTAATGCTACTGTTAAGTTGCGAGGTAGTATATGTACCTCGTGAACATACCACAGGCAGCTTGTACATCCATTATCATTGCTGTATTTCCCAACCAAGATATTTTATATGACAACAATGACAAAATCAAACTTTTCTCAGATCCCTCCAGAAAAAAAGTATAGGTTGTTATATTTCTTGCTACAAAGTTAATAAAGTTTCTGATAATGAAGACTATCTTTCAGTGACTTTTGGAAAATTCAAGCTAAATGTAAAAAATAATACCAAGCATTTTTAAGTTTCAAAATTTTAGTTAAATATGTTAATATAGATAATGTTTAGTTAATTAGTTAATATAAGAAGTATGGTGTAGCAATAATTATAAGTTTCATTCTGAAATAAGTAAAAAGTGTTTGCTATAATAAGTTTTTAAAGACCAACTTTGAATGTTCAACATATGGCTCAACTACAATACATGCAATTCATTTAGCCTTCAGCAAAGACAAAAACCCTTTTTTTGATTTGAGAAAAATTCCTTCTATTTGGAGGTTGTTGTTTTTCTGTTGGTTTGTTTTTCATCTTAGCCTCTTTTTATTTAGGCAATATGCCAGACTTGGAAAAAATACAAGATTTAAAGCAAACTTGCATTCAAATCTAGCTCTGCCACTTAACTACTTTGTGAGCTTTGTGGGTAGTAATCCATGCAAGTCAGTTTATTGTGAGAATTAAATCTGTGGTGTATATAAGGCAACTAACATGGTGTCCAGCACATGGTAGATATTCAAAATTGTAGTTATTGCTTGTGGGATTATCTGTATGCTCGTATTGAAAGCAAAACCTATGAACAAGGTTTTGCTGAGAGTGAAAAAGGTGCTGGGAGTGAAAGTCAAAATAGAAAGCTGGCATCATAGCTTAACAGTATTGCAGACTTTCTGAGTAGATACATTGGTATCTGCCCAGCTCCCCATTCATTGCTGGGAAGAGCCCTGTGTGATGGGCACAGCTTAGTTGCCTTCTGTTCAGCAAGGCAGGCTTTAACTACATGGTCCTTGCACTGGAGAGAGCTGCTATAGAGCCCTGGTCATTGTGATTCTGTTGCTTTCCCACCTTAATTGTACATAAATGTAGTTATCTTATTTTCTTTTTTTAAATATATTTTTCTTTTTTTAATTAACATTTTTATTGTTGTTCAAGTAGTTTTCTGCCTTTTCCTCCCACCCCTCCTCGCCACCCTAACCCTCCCCCCTCCCCCCTCTTTCTATCCCCCCTTGTTATTATCCATGTGTCCTTCATACTTGTACCTGCAAACCCTTCACCCTATTCCCCTGTAATCCCCTCCCCTCTCCCCTTTGGTCACTGTCAGCCTTTTCTCAATTTCAGTGTCTTTGGTGATATTTTGCTTGTTTGATTGTTTTATGGTTTAAGTTCCTGTTAAAGGTGAGATCATATGGTATTTGTTCCTCACTGTCTGACTTATTTCACTTAGCATAATGCTCTCCAGTTCTATCCATGCTGTTGTGGAGGTTATGAGCTCCCTCTTTCTCTCTGCTGCATAGTATTCTATTGTGAAAATGTACCATAGTTTTTTGATCCACTCATATACTGATGGACACTTATGTTGCTTCCAGCACTTGGCTATTGTAAATTGTGCTGCTATGAACATTGAGGAGCATAGGCTCTTTTGAATTAGTGTTTCAGGATCCTTAAGGTATAATCCCAGCAGTGGAATTGCTGGGTCAGAAAGCAGTTCCATTTTTAGTTTTCTGAGAAAATTTCATACTGTTTTCCACAGTGGCTACACTGGTCTGCAACCCACCAACAGTGCACTAGGGTTCCCTTTTCTCCACATCCTCTTCAACACTTGTTTGTTGATTCGTTTATGACCTTCATTCTGTTTTCAAATAAGTTTTCAGTTTCTTGCTCTTCCTCTTCTCCTTCTGGCACCCCTATGATTCAGATGTTCAAACATTTAAATTTGTCCCGGAGGTTCCTAAACCTGTCCTCAGTATTTTGAATTCTTGTTTCTTCATTGTGTTCTGGTTGGATGTTTATTTCTTCCTTCTGCTCCAGTTCATTTGAGTCCCGGTCTCCTTCCCGTCATGGTTGGATCCTGTAAGTTTTCCTTTATGTCCCTTTTCTTAGCCTTCACTTTTTCCTCTATTTTGAGACCATACTCAACCATTTCTGTGAGCATGCTGATTACCAGTGTTTCTAACTCTGCATCTGATAGACTGGCTATCTCTTCATCACTTAGTTGTATTTTTTCTGGACCTTTGATCTGTTCTTTCATTTGGGCCATATTTTTTCACAAAAATCAAGAGACATGGAAGGGTTAACAGATACCTCCTGTTGGCCCACCTGGCCATGGCCTGCTTTGTGCATGAATGGACCTGCCTGATTGAGGCTATACCTCCTGCCACTCTGAGGGCTGCCCATTTGGCTGTGGGCATTGGTACTGACACATTGGTATGTGGTTCATAATCTGTATCGGTCCATTCTCTACTACACTGGCAGAGTGTAACCATGCAGGGGAGCTAGATATTTTCTTAAAAAAAAATATATATATATATATATAGATATAGATATAGATATAGATATAGATATAGATATAGATATATAATTTGAGCTTCTGTATCTCATTGCAACCTTTAAAGGCAAGAAACACTAGATAGTTGATCACCTCCCTCCCCACCCCCACCTCACATCCCTAATTTGGATATTTTTAGCTTCAAGTAATAGAAATTTTTAATCAAATTGGCCTTAACTGTAAGGAAATATATTGTTGCCCATGACCTGACATTCAGAGGTGGGCTGGGCTTTACTGTTGACTTACCCAGCATTTTCTAGGGCTCAGGCTGTTCCCACACTGCCATGTACACTGTGTACCTTATCTCCGGGTGGGTCTCTGAGATGTTTCTAGGTCAGCTGCCAGTAGCAGATACAGCGACATTCTTCTCCATCTGAAGAAACAGTTGATGCCACCTGGTTTTCCCAGAAGTTCCCAGCATACCTGTTCCATCTCACTGGCTCCTGTTGCATCTTATGCCATTTCTGAGCTCCATGATAGTCAAATAAGTGTGATTTTTCTGATTGTATTAGACTATAGCTGTAGGCAGCCTCAAAGGCACACTGGTGAGGATAAAACATGAAAACCATACTGGGGTTCTTTGAGGAAGGGAGCAGGTAGGAAATCACTCAGGCCACTGCAACAAAGACACCACAGGAGACTGCCTGGAGGTGGGGATCTTTGTCCTGAGTTTTAACAAAGAAGTAGAGTTAGAAGGAAAGGGAGAAATTTTAGGTAGATGGAACAGCATGTATAGAAATTTCAGAAGTCTGAAATAACATATTTTTCTCTTAAGGGGACCATAAGTACTTGACTACAGACAATGAGAGATGAAATATGAGTGTGAGCAGGAGGTTTTTATCATCCGAGCTTACATGCGATTCTGAATTATAGGAATACTAGACTAGATATGAGGAAGGTTCTGAATTAACATAATGATAGAGAAAGTGAAGAGGAAATGATCTTTAGAGAAATACTTCAGAAGTGAGGTTGCAGGACTACTTGGGCAGTAGGAGATGAGGGAGTGATGGGAACTGAACAAATCCTAGGTAACAGCCTCTGCAGTCACCTGTATCAGTATCACTCCTCATGCTGTGCCTCTCTTTCTCTCTCTCATATAGACACAGAGGCCTGGAATTTCTATGCCACTGACATTGCAGCAAAGCTAGGGACCTGTTAATTTTTCATGTGTTCTCTTCCCCATTCTGATATTAATAGCTTCCACCACCCCAATTTTATTCATTTGAGGTTGCAAAAAAGTGATTTTTTAAGAAAAAAGATTTTGTGATTTTTTTTGTTTTTCTCCCCCTCACCTGAGGACATTTTTCCATTAATTTAAGAGAGATAGGGAGAGAGACTGACAGATAGGCATACAGGCAGACATCGATCATGAGAGAGAAACATTGATTGGTTGCCTCCTGTACACACCCTGACTGTTACAGAACAAGAGGTCCGAGGGAGGGGCAATACCATATTCGGCCCACCTAGGGATGCCAAAAACTGCTATATAACAGGGGCCCCTCCCAAGGACAAAATACTAATATCTACTGGGCTCTTCTGTCCGCTGCCAATTGGAAAGACATCTCTCAATGCCATAGATTTGTGAAAAGGAAACAAAATGTTTCTTTAATGCTATTCAGGCCTAATGCCACCACTAAAATATCAAAATCCTTTAGGGTATACACCTACACCCACACAGCTCCCTTCTCCCACTTTCCCAACTCCAGGTACCGTAAATCAGGAAAAGAACACACGTCTGTGTTTCAGGCCGCTGGCACCATCAGCTGTGTCACTGTGCAGGATCTCGAGTTAATTCAAAGTACTGTGGCACCTTCTCATGGTCCACTGGCAAGAGTTCTTTGTACCCAGTTCCAGTCAAAGTCTCTCCTGCTTTCCAGGCCACGCAGCCAAAGGGGGCGCCCCAAAGCTGCATGGGCCTCTTTTACCAAAGCTGCAGGGGTTCACACTCCACCAAAAGCATGTGGCTTTCTTCTTCACCTGGCTGCAGGGATCTCCATTCTGCCCCAAACGGCGTGGCCATCTCCTCACCCGGGCAGTTATCCCCTCATGTCCTGGAGCCCATCTTTTCCAAGCTCTCTCGCAGGCACCTCACTCAGGAGCGCAGCCCCTCGTTCCATCCTGGGTCCAAGCCACTCCCTTCTCCCTGACTCAAAACTTGGCCACTGCTATTTAACATATCTATGAAACCAGTTTAAGTTTATATGTATGTTAAATAATCATTCCAGAGGTTAGCTGCAAAACTGTTGCTATGCAAAATAGCTCTCAATGGCCCTGCTCCATTGTCCCTTCCCCCTGGGGGGGGGGGAGGACATCCTATATGTCTCTCCAATATTTCTATACACTTTGAATTCTGGACACCATTCCTAATCTTTTTTTTTTGGGGGGGCCCCCTGGCTGCACCCTGTATCATGACCAGGGATCAAACCATAACCTAGACATGTTCCCTCACTGGGACTCAAACTGACAACACTTGCACGTACAGAGTATTTTGATGATATTATAATCAAGTAAGCCCCATAGCCAGGGCAAGATTTGGTGATTTCTAATTAGCTGCATAACTGATCTTTAGAAAGACTATCATTTCAAAACCTCAGTATTTTGTTCTCAGCTACTTGTAAATTTGTTGCATATTCTATATAAGTTTCATTTGGTAGTTAGACTTTGGGAGAGGAAACATACTATTTTCAGTATCATGTTTCTTATAAATGCCTGAAATATACTTAGTCAACCTCCTCCCTGCATACAGTTCACCTTTGAGATAAGACTATGTGAGTAAACTAAAAATAAGGAATGCCTTGAAATATATGGGGATGTTCTGAAAGCAAGGGATTATATGAGAAGGGGTCCATTTCATTTTAGCACTTCCAGTACTTTAGCACTCCCTAAAGATAAATGCCACAAGAGGTATTGGCCTTATTCTTTTATTACTTAGATTTTTTTTTTTTTTTTTTTACTTTACCAAAACGCTAGTTAACAAAACTTGGGAAAAAATTCAGGGATTTTTAAATGTATAACTTGTTAAGTCTCCAGTACCAAAATTCTGTATAATATTTATTGGTTTGTGAACCTTGGCGAACTACAAAAGAAGTTTGACTCATAAATTGCTCTATCTTTTTCATTTGTATTATGTACCACAGAGTAATTTCATTAAGCAGCAGTCCACCACCTGCACAAAGTCAGAACCTATCCTGTGAGTGCCAAACTGTCACTGAGGCAGTATACTCAGAATGAACCCTGCTAAGATTACACTGAAGACCACACATTATGGCTATTCTGCAGATGTTTTTTAAGTCCAGCTGATTCACATGCCTGTTTTGGCTCCTTACAGAAAACAGGCTTCTGGATCAGCTGGACATCAGAGCCCAAAGTCTCCATTCAGTGTTCTACTTGGAAGTGCAGCTGACCTAGACTTCAGTTCCTTAAAGTAGCCAAAAACTAGCATCTGGCCCTAATTTAGACTCAGCTTATGGGCTCCCCACTAGTAGCAAATAGTTCTCTCACTCTTTCCTCTCTGGCTGGGACTGGGCTGAGGGAGGGTTGGGGGAGGGGCTCAGTGGGACCTGCTGCTTTTTTTCTGTCTCTGATTCTCACTTCCAGTAACATTCTTCTTCCTCCTTACAGGAACCTGTTAGACATTTCTGGTTGGCATATCTGTTTTGGTAAAGCTGTTGTTATGACTGCCACCTTTATTTCATACCAATTCAGATAGTTCTTGAGTACCCAGTACCTGCAGGCACATTGCATTCAGTCTGGAAGCGCAGTGCTGGAGCAGGTAGGGCACATGGGCAGTGTTCTGGTCCCTGAAGTGAAGGCCTGGTTGCACCTTCCAGGGGTGAGGTCGTGAACAACATGTATTTTATCCTTTAACATTTGGTATTTGCCTGATTAGGGCATTTTTTTTAATCCTTTGGATCAAAATACATTTCTGAAATTCTGGCATTTAAAGAACACTTGTTTTGTATATTATATGCTTGTGGGAATTTTAAGCAAAAGTAGAAAAATTCAGTCCCTGCTTCACGGATGCTGTTTTTATCCATGTGTCTGCCACCTAGGAAACCTGGGAGGAGTTTAAAATATACAGTTCCCAAATCATACCTCAATAAAGTTGATTTCAAACAAATGACTGAAATAATTCCCAAAATATTTCTTTCATTGTGAGCTAAAGATGAAATTGGCTCTAAAACATCCCCACAAAGGCTAAGAGCTCACTCGAGTAAAAAAAAAAAAAGCAGCCCACAGCCACTCAGCCTGCTGCCTGCTTGTCACACTTGTCACTGAGACTCATGACTAGTAGCCCACCCTGCTCTTTCCATAGTTAGCTTCTAGTGACAAATGCTTTCAGCTTTTTCTGACAGAGCTCATTGTGAAACAACATGGTTTTATTTCCAGTTCCAGGGTGAAAATTACAACATCAGTTGGAATAGTATGTCTGATTTGGAATCGACTAGAGTGGTTGAAATGATGGATCTGAGATATACTTGAAGGGATAATTGTACACAACCAGTTTAAAAGCTGGTAAATATTTGAGGGTCAGGGGTTAAATGTCAAAGCCACAGTGCTTGGGCTCAGCTCCATAAAGTATGCAGAATGACTGCTAATTAAATCCAGGGTATATTTCACCAAAGGGAAATAAATTTGACAGCTAACAAGCAATACTGGATTACCACCTTAAAAGGTTAGGGATCATGCTAGTAATTGTAGACGGTTTAGTTTTTAACCCAGTAGTAATCTGGAGAATGATTGCTTACAGTTACAGGTTACCACACTAAACAAAGTTAGGTCTTGTGAGTAAAAAATAAGTATTACTAAAAGGCATATATAGCTGGGTCCCCTGGCTCACTTTTCGTTTAAAAATAAATGCCCTGTGGCTTTTGCATAGCAAATCCCTAAAATAAATGCACTCACAAGACATGTTCACTCTTTTTTCTAAGCTGAAAAAATTTTTTTCTGATTAGTAATTACCAACCAGGCCCTGGCTGGTGTAGCTCAGTGGATTGAGCACAGGCCTGCGAACCAAAGAATTGTGGTTCAATTCCCAGTCAGGGCACATTGCCTGGGTTGCAGGCCAGTTCCCAGCAGGGGATGCATGAGAGGCAACCATACATTGATATTTCTCTCTCTCTCTCCTTCCCTTCCCTTCCCTTCCCTTCTAAAGATGAATAAATAAATAAATATTTTTTAAAATGTGTCTAAAAAATAATAATAATTACCAACCAGTGTAATAACCAACTATAAAATTAGATGAATTTGATTCCCAAACCAGTACAGCAAACTGAAAGGAGAAAAACATCCGCTAAAGGTAGAGTAGTTGCTTTCCTAGTCCTGCTTTTGTTGTTCTACTTAGATGATAAGATATTTTGCTTAACTTCAGCATTCTTAGATGGCCCTGTAATTTGGATGCCCCACCTCAGAAAAATCTGTTGGCTTTAAGATGAGATATACCTTATGAGCACTAAGCAAATAGAGTAATTGCAATATTTTAATAGCTGTGTTTACATGCAGATCTTGAGATTATTTCTGCATTAGGTGATTTATAGGGCTATATTAAGCAAATCACACTTGGAATGCTGCTGCAAAGGATGAGTCACAAAAACACTGCCACTTCCCCTTTCTCCTTTCAATGGAGCTCAAAGGAAAGAGACAGCAAAGGAATTCCACCACTCCCTACACTAATCTTGATGTTAATCAAGAAATCATCCCATTTAAGTTAGCATTTCAGTGATTTTTGATGTTGATTTCTATGGATATGTCTGTTTAAAGTCAAATCGTAAAATTTCACAGCAGTAAATTCATGTAGAAAAAAAATTGCCAAAGCCATTATGGAAAACGTCATCATCCCTAATACTCCAACTTCTGCAGGTTGAACTAATTACTACCTAATCTTTACTTGAGGTTTTGGTTAAATCAATTAAGTCCTTAGGAGTAATTTCAATAATGCTAGTGCTTGAGAGAACTACATAGCAAACATGATTCGCCTTAATTAGACTTTTAAATTCAGAGTTCTATCTAACTAAGTCTGGAGCCAAATGCTCTATTTTGAATCTCTCTGTATTCATTTAGTTAACTATAAGGATAAATTTTTTGATATGTCTGGATCTAAATAATTAGTTTGCAAATGTGTAGTGTGAGATGTTGTAGGAGTAGAGTTTGGGAAGGAAAGCAAAGCCTCCTCCCTTTTCATTTTATTAGATTTTTCTGTATCTGGAGACTTCCTGCAAGGATGGAACATTCCTTTAAGTTCAACTCGTGGGAGGTTTGCACCAATGGCATAAAAAAACCTCTAGCCAGGTACATGCTACTGACCTTCATGTACCTTTTGCCCATAAAAAAAAAAAAAGTAGTGCTATTTTTTTGGTCAAGCCTCTCAGAGCTTTCTGTGGGCAGCCAGCTGAGTCCTGTGGAACCTGAGTTGTATCTCTCTCCAGTCCTCCTGTCTCCTCCTTCCCTGGGAGACAGGAGTCTCCAGCAGCTGCCCTCCATGCAGGTCTTCCTCTCTGAGTGTAGATGGTGAGCTGGAGATCCTGTTCAGACTTGTGGGAAAGTGCACAGAGCACCAGCTATTCATACCATTCCTTTCCCACTCACTGGGAAAGGAACTCCCTACAGGAAGGTTTCATTAGCCTGAAAGAACATTGCTCCTTAGTTTTAACTCTTTGGTTCCTATAGCAGTAAATCCGTTGAGGGCAATATTCACATTTCAGTTTTGTAGTTTTTTCTTTAAAGAGTCATAATTACTTTGCTTCCACAGACAATTTTTTAGTAACTTCCTTTACCAGACAAGGGTTAATCATAATGCATTCCTTCCCATAGAAAGTTCAGACTGTAGTAATGGGGTCCATCACACTGGTCAGAATTTTGAGCAACGCTGTTAAGCATCATCTGTGCAAATAACATTAGCAATCTGAAAGGTCACGTGGTATTGAAATTTGATTCCTCAATGATGTTATTTATTTAGGTTTTTCCATTGTTCGAAGTTACTTGTCTGGTTTTATGGTAACTTGTGTATATTATGAAGAAATGACTATGTCCCCTCCATTACAAAGAGCTGTCTATCTTCACCCACCCTCCTTACCTACAGTTTTGAAAGTACCCTTACCTACACTTTTGAAAGTACAGAAGAATCACCACTATAATGACATACAGTGATAGTAAACATTAACAATCTTTGCCATCCCAGGTTTATCTTATCATCTAAACATGTGGTGAGCCCAAAGAGGTTAAGTGTCTTTTCCCTAAGGTGCAATATTTCTACACTTTTGAATTCAATTTAAATTTTATTTTTAAAGTCTTACAATGACACATTTGAACATTCTGAAAATTAAACCTTGTGTGAACATAATTGCAAGTTAGGGAAAATTGAACTAATGAAATATAAAGACTTCTACTTCCTGTATATGAATTTTTAGCCCTTTCCCAAACTTTCTCTATTGTAAACTTAAAACAAAGTCTTATCAGCAAGTAACATAGAGTAGCAGCTGGATATCATTAAACCCCTCTGTCTAAGGCTATTCTTCTTCATTACCTTTTTCCTGTCAAGCTCTTGCTCTGCACAGAAAATGTAACTTTGTGATCGAGATTTATGTAACTCAGGTGTCTTCTGTTTTGAATGAAAGCTTGGCGGCAGAAAAAAGGAATTTGCAAGAGTCCATAGAATTCTATAAGAAGCAAAGGGAGAACTTAACAAAATTCAGTGAAGAAACACAGAATTTTATCTTATATAATCAGTTCATCAACCATTTCACCCAATCTTCCTTTTATAGGTTATTTTCGTAATAAGAATAGTTTTCTACAAACTGAAATAACTAGTAGATTTTATTCTACTAATGCTAGAAAAGTTGTTACTGTAACCATAATATACACAGCAGTACTCTCCAAATTCTTTCAGAGTAAGTGAAAAATGTCTTTAGTAAGCAACATAATGGAAAATACTGACAGACCTATAACCATAAACACTGATTAGAACAAGCAATACCGATTCTTTTCTGTGTTTATGTTTAATGGCATAAAAATTAAGTTAGTGCTGATGTTGTAACACACACACCAATCTGAGCATTTAATTTGGTCTCTACCGGCTTTCATACATCAAAATCTAAGTTCAGTTATAGGCAATTTTTTTTCAGTGATTTAAGAGAAACACTGAGAAAAAGAGACTTTATTAAAGGTGATAAGACCCTACTGCAGCAACTTTCAACCAAAGCACCCCAAGAAGTTTGCATGTTTAACACATGCAAAACCTGACTAATCAAGGGCACTGACCTCTCTTCTCTTAAGTTGTCAAATGAAAAAATGATAGCAGTGAGCACAATAATAGCTGTCCGCTATGAAAGAATCGAAATTATACTAATTTTTTTTAGATTGGCAAAAATGTATACATTCTTTGGTGTGCTGCAATATATTAGTAATTAGTTCATGTGTGCTGTGAGATAAGTTGAAAATCACTGCTCTAGGGAATCAAAAAATATATTTAAGAAATAAAGCAAATGAAAAAAAATCCCTGGTGAACCTCTGGAACATTAAATTAATAGTCTCTTTTTTTCCCTGATATAATACTTATTTTTTACTGTATTACCAAATTCATATCGTTAAGTATCATTGTAATCAGGCCCCCGGCCCAGTAGCTTAGTTGTTAGAGCATTGTCCTGATATGCCAAGGTTGCTGGTTCAGTCCCTGGTCGGGGCACATATACGAACCAGCCAATGAATGCATAAATGGGAGCAACAAACCAATGTTTCTCTCTCTCTAAAATCAATGGAAAAAAAGGAATTGTTGTAATCAAAAAGCGACTACTATGTGCAATTTTATCCATGATTCCTCACAATTGATTATTCGATTGATATTTATGACCACCTGCCTGCACTTACTATTTGAATTAGAAAAACAAAAAATTCTAAGAACTTATAAAATTGACACACCAAACCTAAAAAGATATGAATCTAATTAGTGATTTAAATGTGAATTTTACTCTGATGATTATTATAATGTGATAGTGACATATCTCCTCTTATTTCACCTTTGTTTCACATTATTTTTTGTGAAAGGAGGGTAAAAATTCTCAGAATTTAACAACTCCCCCAAAGAATAAAACTGAAAATTTCATTTAGCAATTTCATTGCCACTGCCACTGCCACAAGGACAGAGAGTACAAAGTGCCACACTGGACTCAGCCAGCTTCAGCATGGACCAGCTCCAGCCTTTCCCCAGCTGTTGGCCCCTGTGTGCTCTGTTGGGCTGATTTCTCATATCTTTCAGCTGGTTTAGACGTCATATCTTCAAGATGTCATCCCTGACAGTTGTCCCCTATCCAACACTAGGTTCTGTTCCCCTCCTGTGCCCATATCACATGTCATCTCATCTAAGCACCTAACACTTGCTATTATCCTCTATCTATCTATGATTCCCTCTATCATTGAAAGTTGTATGCCAAAAGAACTTCTATCCTGTGTGTAAGGGGTCGTCCATCTACCAGAGTTCAGAAAGACCTCTGTCACGTATTTGAGCTCCATCATCTCTTGGGAAACTGGTAGTGTGATCTCATTCACTCCTCTTAGTAATTATGTGAAATGGAAGAATACCCACTTGGTATATACAAAGAAACTCAGAAAAGTTGAGAAGAACTTGCCTGAGATTATACAGATAGTAAATGGCAGAAGTATACATTTAAACCGAGATATTTCTGACTAAATCATCTGCTATCTTAAATGATTAACAATTTTTTTTTTACTAACTTACCTAGGAACATCTAAACCCATGCAACTATTGTTTTGACACCTGGTCATGTAGTGCTTTGGACTCATTTAGAGTTATCTGTATGGCTTGTCATTTTAATGACATTATAAGCCCCTAATGAGCACTGGTGATTTTTTAAAATTGCTTCCACTTGCTCCTGCTCCTGCCTCCACTTGATAACTAGGGGGTACCAAGAGCTAGATATATAATAGTAGCTACTTAATAAATGCTTGTTGAAAATACAAAAATTAGAAATAGAATATAGTATTCTTTATAACAAATAGATGACAATCTTTGATTTTGGCTCAAGCTCAAGGACCAAAAAATGAATCCAAGTGATTAGATATACAGGGGCAAAGAAAAGTAGGTTCACAGTTGTGACTATGTGAAGCACGTGTTAATAAAGCTATTGTAATTATTATAATCTGCTTGTCTTTTTCCTTATGAACAACGTTAAACGTTAAACCTATTTTTCCCCACGCCTATACTTGGAGCCATGGAACAAGATTTTAAAGTCCAAAAATACTTTATTTTTATGTATTTGTTTTTAGTGAGAGGAAACCTATGTTTGTCCAAAGAGAACTAATTAATATCTAAATTAAAGCACTTAAATAAATTATGATAAATCTATAATATGGTTTGCTTGCAGCTATAAAAAAGAGCAACAACATTCTCTGAAACAGAAATACCACTAAGTTATGTTAAGATGAAAAAGAAAGACCTGAATAGCAGCATATACAATGTAATATTTAAAAAGTGAGTGAGGGCCCTGACCTGGTGGCTCAGTTGGTTGCTGTTTTGTCCCGTACATCAAAGGATTGTGAATTCAATTCCTGGTCAGGGCAGGTATGGGAGACAGCTGATCATTGCTTCTCTCTCCTCTGCCACCCTCCTCTCTCTCTCTTTCTCTCTCTCTCTCTCAAATCAATGAGCATGTCCTCAGGTGAGGATTTGGGGGGGAAAAAAGATGGGTGAAGGGGATAAGTATATTACTATGGTTGCCTGGTTGGGGAAACAAGGGAAATGGTCAGAGGGAGTGTTGGGGGACTGGATGAAGACAATTCAATATATGCCTTGTTAATTTTTGAGATTTTAACCATATGAATACAATCTCTGATTTTTTAAAATTCTGCCATTATTGTATATGATATAGCTTAAGAAATTTCTTTTCCATCCATTTTCTGTAAGAACAGAGTGTTCAAATTAAAAGCATATTAAAAACGAATCCAAAGCACTGTAAATGAAAGGTTTTGTTGTATTTTATTATTAAATGAAAGAGGGAGTTGCTGACTCTCCACACAGATGTCATGCGCTCAGAAAAGATGGATCCCAACTGGGGCCAACAGACAGAAGATGTATCATGGTCCTTGTGACCCTCAGTGACCCCAGGAGCCCTGGGACCTCAGAGCAATTGCTCAGGGAAATGCTGCATTGTAAGTCTGGGTCTGTCCTGCCAGATGGAAATTAGTAACTTGAAATAGCCCAACATTTTTTTTCCACCACAGAGAACATTTTAAATGGAATCTCTTTTAGATTTAAATGTTTTTAAACCTTCAGTGGATCCTTAATCAAACTTGTGTATCTCTTAGTGTTTTTTTTTTTTGCTACGATGCATTAATATCAGCTGGTTTAATTTCAAAGCACACCAAATAATTTAACCTGCAAGTATGTGATATTTCCCTTTTCAGTTTTACCTACTAGATTTCAAAATATTAACCCTTTATAATATCTTTAATTTTTAAATAAACTTTAGCTAAAGCCTAATCTTCTATCTTGATGATTCAGTCATGTTTGTGGATACAAGTCTTAATCTTTTAATGAGCAGGAATACTGCAACTGTTCTAAGGATTTGAATGAATGTGTACGTTGTGATTTTAAGGGGAGCATATTTCCCATTTAGACATTGACTAGCAATCAAGAAAAGCTAACCAGCTACCTCTTAATTTACTTTTTTAATAAGCAATTTGGGTTGCTGTTAATTTCTGCATCCATAAATTACCTTGCCCTTGAATAATGAGGATTTTTTAACCCACTGCCCTTTCACCTGAAATTTGATTTTTAAATAACCTTGGCTATAGTTTTCTACTTTGTTGGGAGAACTTGGTCATCCAAAATAAAAGTGGGGTGTGAAGTTTTGTTTCTGTGCAGCAGATCTGCCACAAGTTCAAACATTTGTCTCTCAAGTAATTTATCATTTAATTACGTTGTGTTATTTTCCCAGAGGAAGGGGAGAAAGGAAGAAAACTAAACTAAACTAAAATAAAATAAAAGTTTTAAAACGTGTACTTCATTCAGGGTTTAGATTTCACCTTATAAAGTTTTTATTACAGTGTCCTCCACTCATTGTGCTGTGAAACTGAATCACTCATATTTGTCTCTGAGGACAAATGGTGTTCTCATGTTTTATCCTGACACCTCTGAGGTGAACTTTCCATATGAAGAGAAGGGAGGACATTTGATGCTTCTAGTGTTGTTCTGGAGCCTTCCCTTTTCTGGGAGTCGCTGACACATGTAGTCTAGGCAGTGAAGCCCAGAGGCAGGTGACATCAGGCCAATTTTCCTGCTGACTAATGTGCCTGAGGATGCCTACCACCTTGTGCCCACTTCCGATGTATTGGTTTTAAAGAAGGAGCCTTTCATATACCTCACCACTGCCTGTTCTGGGCAGAGGTCCAGTGGCACCAGACTATGATCACTCAATAGGCCAACCCCAAGAAACCGACAGTGATCTCACTTAGTTCTGCTAATGATCTTCAGTAGCTGACGACTTCCTTCCTTGTGTGGCCTGTGCGTTTTATTGTGTGAGTGTGTGATTTAGAAACAGGCCACAGAGGTACAGCCTGATAAAATTCACTGTAGGCATCTCACCTCCATGGCCAGCGTTTTCATGGAGCTTGTCTGATCTGTACTAAATGAAGTTAACTTTCATTAAAGGATTTTTGCAGCTGTGCTTTCTAAAATGTGAAGACTCACTTTGTTAGTTCTCTTACTAACTGAATGTTCACAGTCAAGCTAACAATTAATGTGGCAGACTATTTTTAAGTTCAGAGAATCTTTGGCTCTCTCTTATCTTACCTTTCTTTTCCACTTTTTTATCCTGAACTTGCAGTGAGTACTGGCCACCAGGTTGTTTTTGGTATTGTTTGCGTGATAGGCAGACGTCACTTTAGCACAAAAAAAGTCATCACTTCAACTCTAGGGTCAAATGCTACAAATAAAAATTAAACTCTAGGAGTTTTTTTACTCTATGCTCCCATCTTCACTTAGCTGTAGCCAAACCATACAACATAGTAGTTTTCATAGATTCATTACATATATGAAATTATTTTCAAAGCTTACTTCTACTTATTTGTCCCAGGACCCAAACCATAAATAAGCTGTTTATTAGAATTATTTTTTTAAACAAAAACTCTCAGAGATAGAAATGGTAAAAGTAAACTCACTAGAATTGACCTGTGGCCCTTGCACCCTGGCTGCAGGGAGACTCTGTAGTCAGTGATTAACGTGGGCCTGACCTAGGCATCTACACATCATTCATCTCATTTTCAATATGCTAGTTTGCTCTCACAAAACCTCCTAGGAGTGAGTTCCAATTATTTAAATAAATCCCCTATAGGTACTTAAAAGTTTTCAAGATTTTGTCTAAATCCTGAAAAGGATAGGAACATCTTTGTGCAGATGAATCCTCAGAAAGCTAGAATAAGACACTTGACTGTATGCTGGTGACGAGGTGTTTTACAGTATCTGGGTGTTTTTTTTTTTAAGTTTAATTGTTCAAGTACAGTTTTAAGTATCTGTTTTTATTTTACTTAATTTTTAGTTTCTCTAAGAACTGCCTCTGGGATTTATAAGTATCATCAACATGTGCCCTTCCCTAGTCTTTTTGTTGAAAACCACATAACTGTATCAAAAGTAAATAAAGTAAAACTAGCATCTGTTTTATTTTTTCTACTTGATAAAGACTTTCCCTTCACTCACCCCATAAAGCAGGAATTATTATCATAGTTCATCATTTTACTGAAGAAACTGCTAAGTGGCATTGATAAGCAGCATTGAGACTCATGGCTTTCTTGCTTATGTTGCCTCTCAAAAGTAGCAGAAGAGACGCAGCCACCGATTTCTCCTTTGGTGTCCGAATGGGAGGGCTTCAATCTAATGTCAGGGAGGCCAGTGTGCCCAGTGGAATGATTCAGAGGGAAGATAGTCCTCTTAATTCTTCCAATCCTGTAAGTTGGTCATGCATTGCTAGCCAATCAGGAAACAATTTTTTAAAAGCCTTAACAGAATAAGTCTGCTGGTTCATTCTGATTTGGATATATTAAACCTGTATCTATATTAGTGAAATATAGCCAACATGACTGCATTGATGTTTGTGGAATTGTGTTTGAAGGATAATTTTAAAATTTGTAGTACTTCTGACAAATAATTTTTTAAAATATGAGTGAAAGGGGGCTACATTTTCTTGAGTAACTGGTAAAAGGTATTCTCAAAGAGAATCTAACGATTATCTCTATTTGTTATCTTTTTAGATGCCCTGGTATAGAGCAGGGGATTCAAATTTACATCAATTATCATATAACATTAATATTTTAATAATTATGAGGGATTTATTTCTAAACATATCAGGTATAGTTGATCGTATACTTATCTTCTAGGCAAATATATCAGAGTATATTTATTGTTGTTTTATCAGAGAAAATTTAGAGTGGAAAATACTCATTTTGTAGGCTTCTGCTCCCTTTCTTTCTTCATTTCTAAACATTCATTGAGCCTGCAGTGCACCAAGAGCTCTGATGGAACCAAGAGCTTGGTTATATGGAATACAAAGCTGAATAAACATATTCCTTTTTGTAAAGATATCTAGGGTCCAGAATGCTGGTTCTCCATCAGGAGCAATGTCTGGAGAAATTTTCGGTTGTCACAACTGAGGGGATACTATTGACACCTAGTGGGTAGAAACTGCTAAGCATCCTTTATTGCGTAGGACGGCTCTCCTTCATACCCCTCCCCAAAGAATTATCTGATACAATGGTCTTTAGTGCACAAGTTGAGAAACCCTGAGTAAGAGCAGCTCTATTCAGTAGGACTTTCACTGGTGATGATGTTTCCATGTGTGCTGTCCCATGTGGCAGCTACTAGACGCAGGTAGAATTTAAGCACTTGAAATGTGGCTCCTGTAACTGAGGAACTGAATTTTTTATTTTATTTAATTTTTATTAATTTAAATGTAAATTTAAAAGCTAGTTGTGGCTAGTGGCTACCATACTGGACAGTGCGAGTCTAAACAAAGAGACTAATGAATTAATTGTGATTACAGCTCCATATAAAATAACCTTTGCAGCCAAGGCTGCTGAGAAGTATTATGGGAACACGGAAAACAGAAATCTGAGTTAGTCCAAGGCAAGAGTCCCTCTCCGGGAGCATACCTCACAGAACTTGAGCTGAGTGTTAAGGAATTAAAAATTACTATGCATGCCCACATATAAAGTAAGTTGAATATAAAATGATTTTCCCATTTACCTAATGAGAAGATTCACTGAAAAAATGGGTTCAGGGCATAAAAAACTTTTTAGGGGAAAATATGTACTTAAAATATTTAGTATTTTTTATTTTAGTTATACAAATATTTAAAGCCAGATATATGTACATATCTGCATAAATATATATATATATTTATCTTTTCTAAATTATACATGTGTTATGTTTTTTTCCAGTCTTAGATTTTCTGATATTCTCCATTTTCCAGCTCTTTGTTTTCTTCTCTAGTACAGCTACATCAACTCAGCCCCCTGAGCTGTCTACAGATTCCCTCAGAACACACTGTCTCACAGCCATCCAAGCTGTTGGAGGTAACAGCACTTTTAAAAGTCTGCCCCTAGGAATATATTCTATATTATTGGTACCCACTAGCATGACATTGGGGTAGCTCTTTTTCCTCCTTTTATCATTTACATATTCTTGACATCTCTAAGATAATTACCTTCTGTATTTCTTTTTTAAGCCAATTTTTAAAAGATTGTTTTCAACATCTAACATTTACAATTATGAGGCCGTACTTTCATGGATACAAATGACATTTTTATTAAATTTGCCTGCTTTGTTAAAAGTACTAACAATTGACCTGTATAATGGCATTTAGAAGTAATACTGAGTGAGGCCTTTCAAGCTATTGAAGTTTCCTTAAAGAATACTTTGACATTCTAAATAAAGTAATTCAGAGAAGGTCCCATAATAGGAGAGGCAGGATTCCAGTTCAAGAATGTGGTATAAACATGTGCCTTTGTTTCTACTATGGTCTTAGGCCCCATTAAAAAGATAATAAAAAGATAGAAGATTTGTATGTTCAAAACATCAAAGAGAAGAGCCAATGAGGGATTTTACATAATTTCTTTTTTAAGCATATTTTATTGATTATGCTATTACAGTTGTCCCAATTTTTACCCTTTGCCCCCTTCTGCCCAGTACCCTGCTTTCCTGCAGCAATCCCTCCCCCTTAGTCATGTCCACGGGTCATGCATATATGCTTCTTCATTTCCTATACTATCCTTAACATTCCTTTGTCTATTCTGTACCTACCATTTATGCTTCTTAATCCCTGTACCTTTGCCCCCATTCTCCCCCTCCCTGCTGAAAACCCTCCAAATGATCTCCATTTCTGATTCTGCTCCTGTTCCAGTTGTTTGCTTAGTTTGTTTTTGTTTTTGTTTTTATTTAGATTCTGTTGTTGATAGTTGCTTGTCATTTTAATGTTCATAGATTTGATTTTTTTTCTTAAATAAATTTCTTTAACATTTCATATAATGACGGCTTGCTGATGATGAACTCCTTTAGCTTTAAGCTTGTCTGGGAAACACGTTATCTGCCCTTTCACTCTAAATTATAGCTTTGCTGGATAGAGTAATCTTCGTTGTAGGTCCTTGCTTTTCATCACTTTGAATACTTCTTGGCAGCCTCTATCTTGCCTGCAAAGTTTCTTTGGAGAAATCAGCTGTCAACCTTAATGGGAAATTCTTTGTAGGTAATGTGCTGCTTTTCTCTTGCTACTTTTAAGATTTTCTGTTTATCTTTAACCTTGGGCATTTTAATTATAATGTGTCTTGGTGTTTTCCTCTTTGGATCCAACTTGTTTGGGACTCTCTGTGCTTCCTGGATTTGTATGTCTCTTTCCCTTAGCAAATTAGGGAAGTTTTCTTTCTTTATGTTTTCAACTAAGTTTTCAGTTTCTTGCTCTTCCTCTTCTCCTGGCATCCCTGTGATTCAGATGTTGGCACATTTGGAGATGTCCCAGTCTTCTTATACTGTCGTCGTTTTTTTTTAATTTCTGTTTATTCATCCTGTTCTGGTTGAATATTTATTTCTTCTTTATGTTCCAAATCATCTGTTTGAATTCTGGCTTCCTTCCCTTCACTGTTGGATTTTTCTGTAGAGTTTTTCTTGTTTCACCTAGTGTAACCTTTATTTCTTCCCTTATGTTTATGTCATACACAGGGAGTTCTCTGGGCATCCTTATCACCAATGTTTTGAACTGTGCATCTGATCTGATAGGTTGGCTAGCTCCATTTCATTTAGTTTTTTTTTTTTTTTCTCCAGGGGTTTTGTCCTGTTCTTTCATTTGGGCCATATTTCTTTGTCTCCTCAGTTTGGCAGCCTCCCTGTGTTTGTTTCTATGTATTAGATAGAGCTGCTTTGTCTCCCTGTCTTAAGGCTCCAATTAAGTGATAAGGAGCAGAGCCTTAGGTGTTCTCCAGGGTGATGCAACCCACTTAACTGCTTTGTGGCACTGTAGGGGAGAGAGTTTGGAGAGGGGACACTTCCACTGCCTGGCTTATGGAGTCTTGTTCAGCACTTGCCTCTTTTCCAGTCAATTCACCCACTTCTCATATATGCCTGGCACCCTTCTAACTTCTGCCCTGGTGATGATTTCCAGAGTGGGTGGGTTTGCATACATTCTAGGACTGTGGTTTAAACAGACTCTCCTGAGAAAATGGCATGGCAGTTTCTTCCACTGCCCCACCCCTGACTGGTTTTTATAGCCAGCAGTTGTGAACCTTTATCTTTCCAATGCTGGAACGGTGGGCTGCCAGTTTTGGCCTCAGGCAGGAATCACTGGCTCCCAAGGTATCCTTCCCAATTTTTATCTACCACACGTGAAAGTGGGACCACCCCTGCCTCCCTGGCTGCCTCTCAACCCTACGCTGTGATCTCTCTCTGTCCTGGCTCCCCAGCTCCACCCCTGGTGCCCATCTGCATGCATGTGGCTTCTTTAACTCCCTGGTTTTGGACTTCCATATAATTTGATTTTCTGGCAGTTCTGGCTGTTTTTGTTTTGAGGTCAGTTGTGATTCTTCTTGGGGTTGCGTGAGGAAGTAAAGCATATCTACCTATGCCTCCATCTTGACCAGAAGCCTAACCTAATTTCTAAATACAGAGCAGATTAATGAATGTTAATGAACTAAGCAGAGCATAAGACATTGTGATATAAAATAGCACTTTTCAAATTTTAACTTGAATGTGAATAGCTCTGAGCTCTTCAGTGGGTCTTAGATGGGGCTGAGGCTCTACATGTCTGGCACAGGTTCCCAGGTGACATGGATGCTGCTTATCAAGGCCTAGAAGCCATAAGGAGAGATCCTGTTTGCCAGTAAATCTAGAAAATTCTTACATTAGACATTGACCCTTATATGTCACTTATCACTCAGGGATTAACTAAAGGTCTGTATATGAAAATGCCTTTACATACCTGCTCTTACCTTGTAAAATGAAAACACTTTTCTCTAAAGTATCTGAACCAGCTCCCTGGGTAGAACCAGCATGGTTGAAGTAATTTGGATTTGCAAAACTGAGTCCTCATTATTCTAGTCTTTAGAGGATCCTCAGTATAATAGCTGGCTTCCTAGTAACTATAAAACAAAGCTCACCATTCCTGCAGCCTAGCTTCATATACAGATCAGTCACCTGGCTTTGTCCTTTCTTCATTTCTATGTAGTATCTACAAAGAGATTCAAGAAGACTATCTCTACAAAACAATACTTAAATATAGGGGAAAAATAAAAGGCATAATGGATAAATTCTCAGAGGTCTAATTTCTGACTAAAAGTCATAGGAGAAAATTTTCCATAATTTCGAGGGAGCTAAGAGTCTTTAGGTTGAAAGCACTTGTGAAATGCTGTTGAAGATGAATGAAAAAGGCCCCCACATTTATCATTGTAAAGGTCTAGAATAAAGAATAAAGAGAAGATCTAAAAAGCTTCTAGAAAAATAAATACAGCACACCTACAAACCAAACAAGGATCATACTTACACTGGAATTTCCTATGAGCAACAATGGATACTAAACAGGTGTTGAATAAGACCTTCAATGTTGAAGAGAAAAATTATTTCTAATTAAGTTTTTCTTATTCAGCTGCAATGTCAATCAAGTAGGAAGGCTGAAGTCAGTTTTGAGACATCTTCCTCCTATACCCATAACTCCCATACCCAAAATGAGAACTCAAAATGAAAAATGTATGCTATAGTAAATAGCACAACATCCAATGAAAAGAGTCCCTGGTCTGGTGGCAGTGATTGAGCCTATTATGTGTTCAGTGTTCAGTACACATTAGAGTGGACTCAGTGAGTTTCAAGGAGAATGTCTTCAAAGAGACTAGCATGAAATCCAAGCAGTAGATAAAATAGATGAGACAATGAAGGATCTAAGGGTTGCAGTGATATTTTATTAGTTTCTAAATAAAAACTTGGAAAAACAAAAAGCCAAAATAGTCATAATCAAAATATGAAGCAAGCTAAAAGAGAATTCACTTTAATTTTTTTATTTTAGAAAATTTTAAACATATAAAGTTGGGCAGTATCCATAATGAACTAACTCTGAAGTACCCATCAACAGTTTATCAAGTTATAGTCAGTCTTGTTTGGTTTATACTTTTACCTACTTCTTTCATCTTGTATTTTTTAGAAGCAAACCCCACGCATGATATTCCATTTGATGTTAATGCTAGGAGAATTCTTGTCTTGAGAGACACGGGCTTCCTGTGCCAATCTACAACCTTAGGAAAGGAAGTGTGATCAGAGCACATTACCTGGCTCTGCAGAGAGCACCCTTTTCATAACTGTCATAGTATGAAACTGATTTTTGGTTTTCATGTTTAGAGTTAAACTATCACAGTGCCTAGACTACTTAATAATGAAGAACAGAATACAAATGTTTCTAACTTGACAGTGAGAAATTGGAATGTGGAGGTGGATAATGTATCCTCTGCTGTATATTCTGAAACTACTGCTCATCTTCATTAGAGAGGGTTTGGGTCCCTATCTCTTCTACCAGGGAATTTGGTGTTTGGTACTCATCTTTAAAAAAAAATTGCCCTGTCCAGTGTGGCTCAGTTAGTTGGAGCATTGCCCTGTAACTGAAAGATTGTGGTTTCAATTCCCTGTTAGGGCATATTCCCAGGATGTGGGTTCAATCCCTGGTCCTGGCACCAATGATCCTTGGTCTGGGCAAGTATAATTCCCTGTCTGGGTGTGTATGGAAGGCAACAAATTGATGCTCTTCTCTTGTATCAGTGCCTCTCTCTCTCCCTTCATCTCTTTATAAAAGCAATGAGAAAATGTCATTGACTGAGGATTAAAATTTTTTAAGAAGTAATTTGTGTCATTAAATTGGTTTCACTAAAATATTTTTAATTTTACTACAAATCTCTGAGTCATTTACAGCTTTTCTAATTGTACTAGTAGGCTTAGTCAATCACATTGACCCCTTTATTCATTTCATTGCTTTGAGAATGTAAGTATGTAAGTCCTTGTGTGGAATTCTAAAAGCATCTTTGTGAAGAGCACATCCTCCATAGGCATAACCTCCAAAAGGTTGCATGACATCCACTTTCTCCTCTACTCAAGAAAACATATCCAGGTGTGGGGATGGCCCTGAATATTCCCAGGTTTGGTTTCATATGTTTTTTCAACTTTTTTTGTTGTTGTTCAAGTATAATTGTCTTCATTTTCCCCGCCCCCACTCCCACCATCCCAGCCATCCCAAATCATTTGCAAACTTAATAGTACAGCTTTCTAGTGAATCATCTAGGAACTAATTTTATCCCACTAGGGGCACATAACTCCTTGATTGAAAATAGCTGTTCTAAGGTACATTATTACATAGTTGTTTCAAAGGAGAGAGGTAAATTAATACTTCATCTCCTTTTAGGATTTATGTTCAAGGATATATTAATGCAGATATATGGAGATTCCTCAACTACTACCATGAGAGCCACAATATTAAAAATTGAATGTGCCATTACTAGCTGAAAACAGTAAAATATTTTCTACTGATGAAATACCACTATTTGTAGCATTGATTAGAAAAGGATGAGGCTTACATATCCCCTTTTTATAATATAAAGAAAATGGAGGAGCATCAGCATGGATAATACAGACATTAAAAATGCAGGTTAAAGTAAGACAATGTCAATTCCAATAAAGTGTATTTTCTCATCAGTCACCCAGAATTCTTTATGGATAGTTAATTTTTCTAAGTGTTTTACTTATATCACATCACTTGGTACTCACTCTGACTCTGCGAAGTAGTCATGACAGGTGGTATTTACCCTAATTGTAAGTAAGGAAACTGAGATTCCAATAGGCTAAGTGGCCAGCCTAGAACCACATGGTTAGTAAACTGCAGCACTAGTATCAAATTCTTATCTTTTACCTTCTTACTTTCCTTTGTATATGTTGTGTAGATATTTTCTTTATGGCTACCATGGGAATTATAATTAATATCCTAAAGTTATAACAATCTAATTCGAACTTATGCCAAGTTAAATTCAGTACAACTCTGCGAACATACTTTTCTGTCTTTGATGTCTATCACAGATTACAATCTTTAAATGTTGTGTCCCCAATAACATAGATGAATGATTTTTATACACTTGCCTTTTAAATAATTTCAAAAATAAAAGGTAGAATTACAAACCAAAATTATAATAACACTAGCTTTTACAATAGCTGTGTATTTACCTTTACTGGGGGTCTTGGTGCCTTCATATAGCTTTCAGTTACTGTCTAGCTTCCTTGCATTTCAGCCTGAAGCATACCCATTAGCATTTCTTTCAGGACAAGTCTAGTGGCAATGAACTTGCTTGGCTTTTGTTTACCTGGGAATGTCTTAATTTCTCCCACATTTTTTAAAGGACAGTTTTACTGGATATAGAATTCTCAGTTGTTAATGTTTTTCTTCCAGAACTTTGAATATATCAACCAGTGGCCCTTTGGCCTTCAAAGTTTCTGATGATAGTTTGATTACATGTCTTGGTACATATCTTTGAATTTATCCTACTTGTTCATTGAGCTCCTTGAATTGTTGATTGTCTTTTATAAAATATGGGGAGTTTTCAGCCATTATTTCTTCAAATATATTTTCTGTTCTTTTTCTTTTTGCTTCCTCTGGGGCTCCCACAATGTATATGTTGTGCCGCTTAATGATGTCCCACAAGTCATTTAGGTTCTGATCACTTTTCTTCATTATTTATTTTCTTTCTGTTCCCTAGACACAGTAATTTCACACCTTATCATCAAGTTTGCTGATTCTTCTGCTTGCTTAGATCTTTTGAACCCTTCTATTGCATTTTTCATTTTAATTATTTGCTTTTCAACTATAGAATTTCTTTGTTATCCATTTTTATAATTTCCATTTCTCTCTCTCTTTTCAATCCTTACCTGAAGATATATATGTTTGTTGATTTTAGAGAGAGAAAAGGAGAGAGAGAAAAATGCATCGATGTCAGAGAAACATTGATCGGTTGCCTCCCATATGCACTGCAACCAGGGATCGAACCCACAGTCTTTTGGTGTAGAGACAACACCAACCTCTTTGTTTCTTTGTTTATTGTTATAGGTGTGGCAGAGCCAGGGATCATCCTAAAATGAAGATTAAGTCTTCCCAGATTTTTTCAGAACCAGCACTTTCCCTGGGGAAGCATGGTGGCTCTCTAAATTTCCTATGCATGCAGTTATTTTTTAATATTAAAACAAAAACAAAAATAGGTTCAATTCCTTTAAATCCCCTGGAAGTTGTTTTAGCTGATGGGGGTTGAAACAATGACAACAAATCATTATGTTTTGATGAAACGAATTTATAAGACTGTTAAGTCAGAGATTCTGCCTCAGGACTTTTTTCTAATCCTATGATATAGTGCCTTGAAGTTAGTTTGTATTCGGTAGATTTTTGTTAAATTATAATAAACAATGGCTCTGCAGGTTCTTTATTTTATACATATTAAGTTTCTAATGTGAAATGATTTCAGATAGCAATATGAAGTTTATACAGGCTTAGTGCATTCTTGATAAGACCTCAAAATTTAAAAGCAATCACGTATGTGTAGTTAAAGTCAGGCTATTTTAAACTTGCCTCATTTGTTCACATAATTTTAGTAGCCTCTATTTGCACAAAAACGATTTGCTACTATAAATTGCATAGTTATATATAAATATAGATCTCATAGGCTCTCTACTTAGAAATATTCCATGATAGGCTTATCAAATTAGATAAGCTTTATTTATTCAGCCAACTTTTAATTTATTTGTCTGCTATTTTGCAAATCTGAAGTTTAGTAATACATTTTGTCTCGTATACTTTTTTGAAATTTAAGGATAGGTATGTTTGGCAAAATTGTTAGGTTTTCTGTGTCTCCTATGAACGTGTTCTCACAGAGTCAGATATTTTGAAAGAAACTATACAAGTTAAACTTTAGTAGTTATATTCTCAACTGATGCTTTACTTTGGAACATGTAAAAACCTTAGGCATTGTGTCCTATGTGCAGCTTCACAAGGGGATTTATTTATTTGCAAGTAAAGGATTTAGATATATATCTGAGTTGTTAAAAGCCCTCTGTGGTTCCTCTTTCTCCCTTCTGCTCCAGCTCTTTAATTTCTGGCCTCCTAAAAAAGTGAATCAGAAACAAATAACCAAATATTTAGTAAGCACCTACAGTGTGGAAGGCACTGTGCTAGGTGCTTAGAGTGATTTAAATGTAATCATGTCCCCAACATCTAAAATCATATTTGAGGTATGGTTAGAAAAAAGAAAAACAAAAGTACAGTACTAGAATCTAAAACAGAGGATAGAGAGAGCAAAATTACTACTTAGGAATAAGGATTTTCAAATAATAGCTAAAACGTATTAAACACTTTCTTACAGGGCTGTGAGTGTGGAGAATTTAGGTAGTTTACAGAAGCCTGCTGGGGCAGCCTGTGCTAGAGCTGGGATTTGGAACTGATGCTGTGTGGACGCGCTTGTTACTGCAAACACTGTCCTACAGCAAGCCTTGGAAGAAGCACAAAGAAGCAAGGTCTCCGGGCATTTTGAGAGTCAAGGATTTAGTAGTGTATTTCTAAAACAGAGGGATCGGCAGGAGTTGTGGCACAAAGGCTTTAAAAAATAAGTGCTAATATATTCAGAGACTGTGAATAATTAATTGTGGAAGAAGAGCAGATGTAATAGACAACAAGCTGCAGATGGAGGTGTCAAAGATGCTGTGAAAGGCAGAGTGTGTACCTGCATTCTTGTCTATGTGCACAGCCCAGGAGGCTTCCTTCACGTTGTATGGGGAAGTATTGCATTTACATGTATGGAGAAGTATTGCAGTACCTGACATGAGTTGTAGCCCCTTGATTTGTGCATCAGTGGTTGTCCAAGATAGGGAGATAGTTAGGGGGCAAACTCATCACAGACTTCAAGGGTCGTGGGCCAATGAGGTGGCAGTGGAAACAGAGAAGAGTATTACATAGAAGCCTCTGGACTCTGGACTCACACCTAATTGAAGTTGTTGGATGACAGTGAAAGGAGGAAAGTCTCAGAGGGGTGGAATTTGGTAATATCATAACCAAATAGGGGACATGGGAGAAGTAACTTTCTCAGGATATGGCAAATAATGAGATGCGCTGGTATTTGAATTAGTGGTGATACTGTGCCATTAGAAATGATGTGGAAAGGGGATTTTTTTGTTTTCATTTTGTCTTTTTTTTAGTCATGAATCATTTTCAATGAAAATTTTAGATTCTTAACAAAAATGTACATATTTTTTATACATTTAACCTAATTTCAGGAGTTTAGTAGATCCCTGAAGTCCATTCATAGACCTTCTGTACCTAGGTTAAGGATCCTTACACCAGTAACTTAGACTTTTGAGGCCATATTAGTAGATGGACATACTACAAAACAGAAAGGAAAATGAAGGAAGATAAGGTCATAACTTTAGGAAGTGCCTAAATTTGGGTGTCAGGAAGTAAAGGAGCAGAGAGTGGGTAGGAGAGGGAGAGAGAAGTACCCGGCAAGTACAGTTCTTAGAAACCCTAGAGAACTAGCTCTTCAGAGAACACAGCAGTGAGCTGTTTAAAGGTGATACAATTAGGAAGGCAGTATCTGAAAATATTCAAACTCAGTGTATACATAGTTTGACATTAATTACTATTCCTGTTTTTTAAAAGAACTGCATGAGAAGAGAGCCCATTTTAAACTGTAAAGAGAAGGTACTAAGAAATTAGAGATAATATAGAATTTTATTAATTTTATGTGAAAATATATAATGAGCATTTTTCCCAGTAATGCTTGACCCAATAGAAAAAGAATCAAATATTTAGTAGGGATTTACCATTCTATGTTAGTTTATACAAGGTATTTAAATATAAAAGTCAGTTAATTTATATATATTTTACAAATAAGTAAGTTTTCTATAGAAATAACATTTTGCCAAATGTTTTACATACTTCTAGTATGCATACCAAATCTTTTTAATTAGCTTTAAATTTTAAAAGTACAAAAAGTCACTGAAATTGAGAAGATGCCTAGAAAAATGGAAATCTTGTGGTATAAATCACCTAAATATATAATATTTCACATTAGAATAACTACATTGAAATGTTTTCCTGTTGCATTTTGTATTTAGGGGGAAACTTGTTGACTTTTTCTTTCAGACTTCTCCTTATCAGGGAAATTTTTAAATATTTATATAACAAAAAATAAATATACTTGTTATATTATAGATAATCTCACAAGTGTATTTTATTACTTTATAAATAATTTGAAAAGTTAAAAGTAATTAAGTAATTAAAATATTAGAGAGGCATTTTACTGAGATAAAAATAGATCGCTGTAATTTAACTTACTATCTAATATAAGAAAAAGCAAATGAAATATAAGTAAATCTCTAACATGCTTCCGCTTTTGGTTTATTTGTGCATTTATCACAAAGTTTTAAACATAATTCTGTTCCTCCTTTTTTATTCTCTCCCATCTATCTGAACTATTAAAGTAATTTTTCAAGTAATTTTGCTTATGTATAAGCTGATTGACATTTTTCTTTTGTTTCTTTGATTCTTTTTTGTCTCTTTGAGTTTGTCAAATTGTTATTGGTTTGGAGTTTTTTCTATTAGTTTTCCCCTCTCTTTAGTCTTAAGGAACTCTCTTCCTATGAAAATAATCAGGGCACTGTCATGAAACCAGGAATATATGACCTAAAACTTACCCTAGTACTTCTCAGAATGATGAGTTTCTTAATATGTTTGGGCTTTGCCAAAACATCACATACTTGAAAAATATAGCCGTGGTTTTGAATTTCCAAATGCATTTACTTTAAATAATTTTGTAATATTAATAAATGGGAAAATGTGAACTGGATCACATGCTTGCTTTTTCCATGTCCCCTTCAGCTCAGGTAATGTGGTGCATTATTTCATTATGCAAAGCTCAATGAACAAGAAATCACTTGTCCTAGACATGCTTCCTGGCTGTTTACACACCAGAAACTGAAATCTGAGAGCAGTACTTAAAGGAAAACAAAGAGCTTTACAGTATTTTTTTTTCTTTTCAGGAAAACACACAGAAGCTAATTTTAGCTTCTTGATCAAATTGACCCAGCCTTTAACCCTGGCAAACATTACCACAGCACACTTCCAATAGACAATAGTTTGCATACCAGCACCACACTGGAAACAGATGTGCAGGCAAAATTGGCCCTTTTTTCCCCTCTGAAGACTGAGCCTGCCACTGTAGTGAAAGCTAAAATGTGCTCCTTTCTTATTGGGGTAAAGGCTGAGTCTTCTTTCAAATTTCAGACTACAAGCTTTCCTGACTTCTTAAAATTTATTATGTCACAGTTATGTTTTGAACACAGTTTCAAAATATCATTCACTGGAGAAACATCTCTTGGCTTCAGCATGATTTTTATCCTGAGGAAAAAAAAGAAAAATTGTTAGCAGCTGTGCTATTCATGAGTGATGGTTACACAGTTTATATATTAAAATATTTGGAATGCGAACAATTACCTCTTTTATTTTCTCACCAAGTCTCCTATACTTCATATAAATTACATTTTTATTACTGAAGAAATGTCTATCTTCCCCTCCTCCTCCCTGCAGCCCTGCCTTTGCCAGGCAGTTCCCTGAAACGCCTGCCCACCAGTAGCCAGCTGCGCCCACTGTCCACCATCAGTGCCTTCTGGACACAATGCAGCTCCAGTTACTGAAGCTTTCCAGCTAGGAAGTAACAAGCAGAGTTGCCTCAGCTTAGGAGCATTTAGCATAGGCTGTTCTTGAAACCTCTAGGGGGACACACAAACTCCAAAATGCTAGAGACTTTTCCATTTTTGCCAGGAGACAAGAAACAAATATGTGTTTTCTTCAGAAATGATAAAGAACATTTCCTGTCTTGTTTGCTATAATAATTGCCTCTGCAAGACATCCTTTCACTTTGGGACAGCTATAATTGGCTGTAATATGTGTGTTCATATAGAGAGTTTATGCATGTAAGACGCAATGAGATTACATTCTTTCAGTACTTTCTGTAACTGTTTTTGTAAATTCCTGTTTGAAATATATTGGCTCTGTGACCTCACTGAAGTCCCAAAGTGAGTTAATGACTGCAGTCTGAGCTAGAACCCCAGGGCCGGGCTCGCAGCTGAGGCCCTTACCCACATGTGCAGAATAGCCTAGTGACCAGTCACAGAGGGTTCTTGAGGCTTACAGACAGAGAAGTTCTAACAGATAATTTATATCTGTAAAATGTAAATTTAGAGGAACCCGAGGTTTTTTTAAAACTGCAGACTTTATGTTATAGGGCATTATGTAAATTATAGTGCTTATCAGAAATTTAGAAATTAAGTGAACTTACTTTTCAATGCATAAGTAACTTATCCCCATCTTTAAAACATTCTTCTCTCTTAAAAATAATCATGAACACCACTTATCCTTTCAGGTGAATTGTTTATATTAAAACTGAAATAGAATTCTAAGAAGAGATTATAATACATTTATATGGAATTACATTCAGTAAATATATGTTAGACTTCTATAATGATAATTGCATATCAAATGTATTAAATGCAAGTATAAAGGACACATGGACAATAACGGGGTGGAAATGGGAAGGGCTGGGGGTAAAAGGCAGAAAACTGTACTTCAGACCTGGCTGGTGTAGCTCAGTGGATTAAGCGCGGGCCTGCGAAGCACATGATCGCGGTTCGATTCCCAGTCAGGGCACATGCCCGGGTTGCAGCTCGGTTCCCTGCAGGCCAGTTCCCAGCAGGGGATGCACAAAAGGCAACCATACATTGATGTTTCTCTCCCTCTCTCCTTCCCCTCTAAAGATAAATAAATAAAATCTTTAAAAAAAAAAAAAAAAAGAAAACTGTACTTCAACAACAACTAAAATAAAAATAATAAATAAATACATACAAAAAACATTCTAATTTTAATAGGGTACATAAGCAATTATTGTTAGATATCTATCTATAACAAAATATTATTTCTTATATTTGCAGGTTAATAACCAGTTATTACATTTACACTTTCTAAGAGGAATTTACACTATTTTGCTGCAATTTTTTCTTGACCGCCAAAGGGGGAAAATTCTCACTACCTTTTGATTGTGAAATTTAATACTTTTTATGTGTATGTTTTTATTACCAAGAGATTCTTTCTTTTGTTGATTATGCCATTACAGTTGTTCTATTTCCCCCCTTCATTCCCCTCCACCCTGCACACCCCTCCCCCACCATTCCCCCCTTTAGTTTATGACCACGGGTCTCAAGTTCTTTAGATTCTATATTTCCCCTACTATTCTTGCCCTACCCCCTGTCTGTTTTCTACCTACCATCTATGCTACTTATTCTCTGTACCTTCTCCCCCCTTCTCCTTCTCCCATTCCCCTGTTGCTAACCCTCCATGTGATCTCCATTTCTATGGTCCTGCTCCTGATCTAGCTGTCCTCTTAGTTTGCTTTTGTTTTAGGTGTGGTTCTTAATAACTGTGAGTTTGCTGTCCTTTCACTGTTCATCTTTTTTATCTTCTTTTTCTTAGATAAGTCCCTTTAACATTTCATATAATAAGGGCTTGGTGATGATGAACTCCTTGAATTTGATCTTAGCTGAGAAGCACTTTATCTGTCCTTCCATTCTAAATGAAAGCTTTGCTGGATAGATTAATCTTGGATGTAGGTCTTTGGATTTCATGACTTGGAATACTTCTTTCCAGCCCCTTCTTGCCTGTAAGGTCTCTTTTGAGAGACAGTCTGATGGGAACTCCTTTGTAGGTGACAGTCTCTTGCTGCTTCTAGGATTCTCTCCTTCATTTTAATCTTGGCTAATATAATGATGATGTGCCTTGGTGTGTTCTTTCTTGGGTCGAACTTCTTTGGGACTCTCTGAGCTTTCTGGATTTCCTGGAAGTCTATTTCCTTTGCCAGATTGGGGAAGTTCTCCTTTATTGTTTGTTCAAGTAAGTTTTCCACTTGTGGCTGTTCCTCTTCCCCTTCTGGTACCCCTATAATTCGGATGTTGGAACGTTTAAATATGTCCTGGAGGTTCTTAAGCCTCTCTTCATTTTTTTTGAATTGTTGTTTCTTCATTCTTTTCTGTTTGGTTGTTCGTTTCTTCCTTCTGGTCCACTCCCTTGATTTGAGTCCCAGTTTCCTTCCCATTGCTATTGGTTTCCTGTGCATTTCCCTTCATTTCAATTAGTTTAGCCTTCATATGTTCCTCTAACTTGTGACTAAAATCAAGCAGTTCTGTGAGCATCCCGATCACCAGTGTTTTGAACTGTGCATCTGAAAGTTTGACTATTTCTTCATCGCTTAGAGTTATGAGCTCTGGGGCTTTGAGTTCTTCTTGAGCCATAATGTTTTGCTCTGTTCGCGCCTGTTATGTATGAGGAGACGTTTGAGGGGCACAGCCCTAGGTGTTCACCAGGGCGGGGCCACCCAGGTCTGTGGTTTGTGACGCTGTATGTGAGGGCGGGATCAGAGAGGGACAATAGCGGTCCCCTCTGCTGCTTCCTGCTGCTGGCTCCTGTGAGGTCAGTCTCACTACTTGCTCCTTAGCAGGTTCATCTGCGTGCGAATGTGTGACCATGGTCAGCCCTCAGTGGGTCCACCCACTGCTACTCCACACCTGGGATCCGCCTACGGCTGCCTGCGGGCCTGGGTCGTGTGCCTGGGTTGGTCTGGTGGATCTTTCCTGCCAGACCCTCTCCGCTGCTGGCTCTGCCCCTCTTGCTGCTGGCTCTGCCCCTCTTACCAGTCTGGCTGAAGGGTTCGTTGTTGTCGGCCTTTCGTATAGTTCAATTTTCTGTGGTTTGGCTGTGTTTTTGTTGCTAAAACTTTGTTGTTTTTAAACTTGGTTGCACGAGAAGGTACAGTGTTTCCACCTACGCCTCCATCTTGGTGGAAATTCACCAAGGGATTCTTTATCCACATTTTTTTTAATAAACTTTGTGCCTCTTCGTTCAATGTCACATGACTAGCAGAGACTATCTTAAGTTCTTTTTCACCATTTACAATTTATACTAAATTTGTTTTCAGGTTTGTACATTTTATTTCATTAATACTGAATCAAAGATACATAGCTTATAAACTATAACAACGGATTAAGAAGTATGCAATTTTGTTAAATAATTGTGACCTTACCCAAGGGCTGGTATCCAAGAGTTTTGTGTGATGCCTGTACTTACTGTTGTGCACGTTACAAGTACTCAGGACTGCAGCAGTGGTTCTTGCTTAGCACACAGATTTCTGATTTGCAGTGTAGCATGCTATTTTATTTTCTTTAGTGGTTTCATTATCACAGTGGAACAAGGAGATAAACATTACCCCAAAATCTTCTACCTGTCATAATCTACTCTTTATGAGAAATCTAGCCCACAGTACAGATTTTAAAATGGGTATAAAGAAATGCCTTTCAAGAAGCAAACTGATTCCATGAAAACTTCCTGATGTGACAAGGTTACAATCAGGACTTTTCACAAGAAATACTGGAATGCTTGGAAGAGAGCTCCCTTGGATTATTAGAATAAGTACCTACTGAGTACAAGGTACAGCACTAGGACATTACCTGCCTTAATTTTTCCTGTCTCTCAGTAACCCAGTCATATGAATGGTGTTCTCCTCCCTAGTTTGTGGCAAAGAAAGATGAAGTGACTTACCTTTAGCTGTGTAAGCCCAGGCTCCCCACCTAAGTCCAAAATGCACTTATTTTGATGATCTACTGTACGTGTACATATATGCTGGACATATGATATGAGTTACATACATAATATAAGTGTGTGTACATATTTATGTGTGTATACTTGTACATAACAATAATCTGTCCTTCATATTCTTAATTTTAAAATTCATTACCTGTGTTTTTTCTTGGCTAATACAGTTCAATTTTCCCAGTTGTGTTTCCCGGAAACGTAACAGATCCAGGAGATACATTCATTTTAGGTAACATTGCTGTCCATTATTATATTTATACCAGAAGCATGTATTAATGCATTCCTGTGCATTTGAGCAATGCATTTATGTTCTCTAATTTTCTGTAGTTTATAGTTTTCTGATGGATTAATGATTATGATAGATATTTTAATACCAACTCTGTATTTTAGAAAACTAAATAGTAGATTCACTTTTTTCCCCTTTTGTTAGCTTTTTACAACATTACAATTTTTCTTTTACAGTTTCTCGGGGGGAGAGGAGGGCGGGAAGGGAGGGGACAAGAGAGGGAAGGAGGGAGAGACGGAGGGAAAGGAATGAAGAAACCCTCTCATTTCATTATAGCCTCCTTTAGGATTTAGGGCATAGGTTGTCCTTTCTCCTGTTAACCAGGCTTTGCCTCTCTTCCAAGGTTCAGGTCCTCTGATGTCTTTAAGAGAGTCAGGGTGAGTGACATCAGGTTGTAAGCTCCCCAGAAAACTACTGTGTTCTCCTGACCCAGCTCCATCAAAGAGCTGTTTGCCCTCACAAGGACAGAAGCAATTAAATTGTTTGTTCTGCTAAAAAGTAAATGGCCTGCTGAGAACTTGTTTGTATTTTTATATGTTTTTACTGTTAATGTTTTCAGTGGCCTATGTTATAAAGTAAACCATAACTACTTCTGTAAGCATGTTACAGTATTAAAGCAAAACTGTATATCCCTAGATATTTATATCACTTCACTCAAAGCCTTGGAGTGAAACTTAAAAAAAAAAAAAAAAAAGATTTCTTCCCAACCATTTCAGTTAGAAACTCAACTTCAGATCCTTGGCAGTCTTATGTATAGGCTTTCTTGCATGATTGTTGAATAACATGTTATTATACATGGGGGAAGAATAGTTCTTTTGTTGGCTGCATTACATTTTGTGGTGAAATTGGAGAAAACAAATCATTAAGGAAGTCTATTTTGGTTCAAGACATTACACACTTATGACGAGTCTGTTTTTTAACCTTGCCAAGTTAAAAGAAAATGCAGACCCATTTGTACTGGAACAGGAAGTCAAGTTCAAGATGCAGTCCATGGGTAGCACCGCGCATGCGTGTGTGCACACACACGTATGAAGGGAGGAGATACAGTAACTCTGAGTTTGTACACACTGTATATATGTGTATAGATATATGCTGCTATTTTTATGTGCTGTCACTGTTAATTTACTAATGACTGATTTTCTAGATACTGTGTTAGAAGAAGGGGAAAATTTTGATGAAATGTTAAACTCTCATAGCCCCATGCAGACCTGCTTTCCTCTGGCAGTTTCCATGGCCTTTCAAAATTGTTATCACCACCCCTCCATTGAAACTCTTATTGAAGCGTCATCCTGTTGTGAAAAGACAAAAAGAAAAAACTTTAATGACTTAAAAATGTCTCTGTGTATCTATTTGTTGCAGTTAGCCTGAGTAGAGAAAAGGGAAATGCAAACATTAAATCTCATGTGAACAATCTTACTGATTTTTTAAAATAAGTGATGTTTGAAAGAATGTGGGCCATCACAAAGGAGGAAAACAAACAAAAATTCGGACTGTTTTCTCTTAGTTGTCCAAGAAATGGCCTTAATCACTGAATGGAAAGAATGTTCCCTTTCAAATCCATGTATAGCAATTGCCTATGTCAGGCAGTTTCACATATAGTCAGTAAGGTTGGGGCCACAAGTAGATTTCATTTACAATTTAATATCAAAAACAAAGACTGAATTTTTCTACCACAACTCTTTTTCCAAATATAAAGAAGTTATCTAATATTTATTTTATGAAAGTATCATTTATTTTATACCTGTCCTCATATAATAACTTATTTGGTTAAAAGGTTATTTATAAGGTGACTCATACTCTAAATATGCTTCATACCTAAGGTTAACTGGTGAATGCTTTAATTAAATGAATTGCATTTTTATTGCAGGCAATACATACATCAGGCAAAATTATTTTCTTAATTGATCTACTATTCCTGTAACCAAACAAAAATGAAGGTCCGGCTACCTCTTGCCATTAAAGCCAAACTCGAGAGGCAAGTGCCTTTGCGAGAGAAAAGAGGTTTATTCTGGTGCTGTACAACCTAGGAGAGCAGTGGACTCCTGTCTCGAAGACTATCTCCATCCTCCTCTTAACCTGCAGGCCTTATAGGAATAGGGAGGGGAGGGCCTCCTTCCTAACCCAATTATTTTTCTAGCATTTGGTACACTCAGGGCCTTATATATACAGCTTTCTTTTTTTTTTTTCTCCAACATTGGGAATTACCATTAAAACACAAAAAAATCTTTGCCAGTGTTATAGATGGAAATGGCATCTCCTCGCTCTAGTGTGAGTTTGTAGTGTGGCCTTGGTGTTGATCTCCGTCAACTTCTATTCATCTGTAGCGTTCAGCACATTCAGGCCGTATCCATTGGTGGTTCTAGCTTTTGGCCCACTCATGTAAGAAGAAGCTCTTCCTGCTGACATCTTGCACAATGGGCAGAGACTTTGGCTCTGGCTGTGTTACCATAACAATTGCCCCCTTCAAAACTTGGAACCCTTGTTATCTTATAAGGGTAAATGGAGGAAGGCCTCATTCTTCTTTTGGTCCTTTGTAAGTGAGGGCCCTTCAAGTGTGGTCTAATAGGGTCCATTAAAGCATCTGTTCCATAATTCGTCTCTTTGTGTAGGTGTTTGAAGATGGGATACTCTAGATTTTCAGGGAGTAAGATCATTGCATGAGTGTTGATCTTACATACAAAATTAGGGTCAATACTAGAAACCCCATTCACAGGCTTATTTCTCATCTCATTCTGTGTAATGGGGTTTAAATGCTGACAAGTTCAGGTGGGGAATCAAAGCCCCAAGAGGTGGCAGCCCTTGGAATGCTTGTCTTGCTGTTTCATCAGCATTTTGGTTTCCTGGCTTGTTTCAGATCTGTTCTTCTGGTATCCTGGGCAGTGCATTATGGCAATCTGGTTTGTATAATCCCTAGCCTCTAGCAATTATATAATCCCTTCAGCCCATTTGATATCCTTATTCCCTGAAGTTAAGAACCCTCTTTTTTTTCCCCCCATATTGCCCATGGGCATGGATTAACATGAAGACATAGTTAGAGTCACTGTAGATGTTAACATTCTTCCCCGGGACAATTCTAAGGCTCTTGTGAGGGCTATCAGTTAAGCCTTTTGTGCTGAGGTTCCTACACCAAGGGCCTGGGTTTCTGTTACCCAGTTTATTGTTGACCATTCTTCATGAAGCTGCTCCCATCTGTATAGAATTCCCAGTCAGGTTCTGTCAGCAGCTGGTCCAATAGATCTGATCTGCTGGAATAAACTTGGTCAGCGATTTCTAAGCAATCATGCTGGATGTCTGAGCCTTCCTCTGACTCCAGGAGTAGGATGGCTGGGTTTAAGGTAATGGTAGTCTGTACAGTAATTTGAGTTGTCTAATACAATGACGTGTTATTTTCCAATGTGCTCTGCCATCAGCCAATACCCTCCTTTCAGTTATAATGGGGTTAGGAGCTAGTGTTGTGTAAGTACCATAGTAGCCTGCCCCAGAGTGAATCTCTCTGCTTCCTGTAAGATGTCACAAGTAGCTGCTACTGCCCAGAGGTGTGGTGGCCATCCCTTTGTTCTGTGATCCAGTTTCTTTGAGAAATAGGCTATGGGTTGAGGGTTCTTTCCCAGAGTCTGGGTTAGTAACCCCAGTATGATTCTTTGTCTTTCATGAATGTATAATTTGAAACATTTCTGTAAATTGAGCAATCCTAATACAAGAACAGAAACAAGTTTTTCCTTCAAGGTGTCAAATGCCACCTCACAGTCTCTTGTCCATTCAAAAGATTCGGAGTCTAGTCCTTTCAAAGAATGATACAATAGCTTTGGTATCAGTATGCAAATTAGGTACAACTGTGTAATCTCTAGGCATCTTCTGGTTCTCTGAGATTGTTATTGTAGCAATGTCTTGTTTTTCATCAGCCATCAAGCTCTTGTGGCCTTGTTTCTGTTGGAATCCTAGGTTGTCACCTCCTGTTTGCAAATCTGGGCCTCACGAAGCAATACTTTATATCCTCCTTTTGCCAAATGATTCAGGACTGTGATGATGTTGAACGAATAGTCCTCTTAACTATTGCTTGTTATCAGTAAGTCCTCTATGTATTGTAAAAGAACAAACTTCACTTGGACATCCCTTAAGTCTTTTGCTGGTATTTCCCCAAACATGATTAGGGAATTCTTAAATCCTGTGACAACGTAGCACAACAGTATTGGAGCATGACTTTAGTTCTAGGCCCTGAAACTCAAAGGCAAATAATAATTGAGCCTATTCATCTATTGGGATGCAGAAGAAAAGACATCCTTCAAGTTTAGAACTGGAAACCATTTGCTGTCTCTAGGCACAGTGGTCAACAAAGTATAAGGGTTGGGAACCATAAGATGAATGAATATCTTAGGTAGTGTCGTTTATGGTCCTAAGATCCTATACAAAACAATATTTATCAGAGTGAGGCTTTCTGTCAAAATGGGAGTGTTATAGGGAGACTAGCATGACTGAATTAGTCCTGATTTTAAGAACTTCTGTAATAGTGGTTGAATTCCCTCTAAAGCTTCATTTTTTAGAGGAAATTTTTTTCCATGGGATCTGTGCCCCTTGTTTAGGTTGATTCTTATAGGTCAGATGTTAAGTGCTCTACCTGGAGTTCATTGGTCCAAATGGTTTGATCAATCTGCTCATAGACCTTGGTGGGGAAGAGTTCACCTCCCAGTCATTTTGGGCAAATCAGGAGTACCTGGCACTTGAGAGCATGTTCCAGCAGGACTTCCACACATAATAGCTGCTTCTCAGAGAAAAAGTTATTTGTGCATGCAGTTTATAAAGTAAATCTCAGCCCAGACATGCAGTGGGGCAGTCTGGCATGTAGAGAAAACTATACATAAAGGTTTTGATTGCAAGCTGGCGCTCTAGAGGTTGAAGGAATGCCTGTTTTTGTAATTGTCTGGTCACTTCCGTAACTGTTGCCGTTTCTTGGTTAGTTTTGTATTTAGCACTGAGCATGTAACTCCCCTATCTCCAAAGAAATCAATTAGCTTTTTCCCCACTGTAATTGTGCCCAGGGCTCCTGGGGGGAAATAGTAGTAGGTCAGGAGGTGTCTCGGGGAGCCCCTGGGCATCCTCATTCATCATCAGATGTGTCATTCTTTTCTAACATTTCTCGGTGAGGGTTTCTAGCCCTTTTATTTTCCTTTTAAGTTCTGGGCAGTCCTTTCTCTAGAGGCCTACCTCTTTGCAACAGACACATTGATTGGCACCTAGTGGGTCTTTCCCTTTTCCTTTTAGGTCTAGCCTCTCCTTCTGGTTTTTCTGTACTGTTTCTACAAAAAAATTGGTCTGTTTTAATTTCCAAGTTTCCTCAGTGGGGTAAGGCTTAAAGGCTGTGTCCACCAGCTGGGAGGAATTCATTCCCAATGCCTTTTCTAAACATTGGAGCTTCCTTCTAATATTTGGGTTACTTTGTCCAATGAAAGTCATATGTAGTATCCGTGCTATTCCTGGTACCTATAGGTCAGCATCGGTTTGCTTTTGATAGGCATAATGGATCCTTTCTAAAACTTCAGGAGGATCTTCTTTTGGTGTCTACTAAATGGTCCATGTCATATTCAAGCTCTTTTTGTTTAGGCACATTTTTCTTAAGCCCTTCTAATATGCACCTTTTTAATGTTCTAGAAAGGCTGGGTTCCCGCTCTTCAGGTCCCAGTTTGTCTCTGTCAAGGGAATTGTACTGGCTGCACCAGGAGTCCCCTTGGTATTCTCTTGATGGAGATAATGAGCCTCTTCAATAGCTTCATTTATAACTAGCCACAATTTATCTGCTGTTATCGGGATGTTAAGGAGAGCCTATACAACTGCACAGTTTGGATGCTGAGAGGCCAAAATTGAGGTGATAAGATCTGACATTGTCTGAGGATCCCTAGATGAGGCGTTGTAATTCTTCTAATTCAGTAAATCTGAGTCAGAAAATAGAGTATGGGCCCAACAGTAGCCAGAGGGCTGGCCTTCCTAGCTTGTTCCGCCTATAGGCCACTGCCTCAAAGGGAATTGTCCTGCTTTGAATAGGTATGTTCCCTGGCCAAATTGAGTACCCTGCTGAGTCTTTTAGGGAGAGACCATTCCTTCTTCACAAAGAGATGGGACTGTTGCCTGTCTTGGCCCTGTTTCAGGGGCATGTAGCAGCAGGAGTAGTGATAAGGGAAGTCTTTCTGCTGCTCATCCTGTATCCCCCAGGTTCCAGGCATTAGAGAGACTTATTTCCTCATTTTATTTTTCCTCCTTTGTCTTGCTCTCAGGGAGGGATTTTGAAGCCACTCCCCTTCTCTGCATCATTAAGTGGTTCCCTTTCCTTGCCGATTCTTTATTGTGTAAAGACATCAATGCTTGGACATAAGGGATTTCATTCCATCTCCCTGATTGTTGACAAAATAATTACAATTGCATGATGGTGAACCATTTAAGGGTTATTTTTCCCATAGTGTAAAGTACGCATAGGCCAAGCGGTATTAAAATAGAAAACCAGTTCCTTTGCAGACATTGGAGAATCATTGCGCACAGACCAATCTGCTAAAATTAGGCCCAGCAGGCTCCCAGCAGGTGAAACAGAACAACACCTGGTGGCACAAAATTATAAAACCAAAACTGTAACCATGACAGGAAACCACACAATGGGAACATATAAATAAAACTTGAATCCGCAGTTGCATTATTCCAAACAAGTGCTCACAAGCAAGTCTTAGTATCTTATCTCCTGCCTACTGATACCACAAGCAGTCCTAACAGGACCCTAATGGCACAAAGTCCAATGGTAGGGAAAGAGGACCCCTACTGTACATACTGGCTCAACTCACCCAGTTTTGGAGTCCGTTTGCTCTTGAGCCCTGTTTCCTTTCACCAGCTGGGCACTTCAGGCAGCTCACACCTCGAGCAGGAATGAAGGGAAATCCCCCGAGACTGGGATATCCCCACAGTCCTGCTCTCGGGATTGGACTGTCACAGGCAGCTGAGAGCTGAGCCTGAGCCCTCTGGGACTTACTGAGGTCCACACAGTTCCATCTTCTTTCTCCAGAACTGTTGCCAATCAAAAACAGAGGTTTGGCTGCCTGTCACCACAAAAGCCAAACTCATGAGACAGGTGCTGGTGCGGAAGGAAAGAGGTTTATTCCAGCTGCACAGCCTTGAAAAATGGTGGACTCCAGTCTCAAAAACCATCTCACTTTCCTGTTTAAGCCCTCAGTTCTTATAGGAATAGGGAGGGGAGGACTTTTTTTTTCCTAACCTTTGGCATGCTCAGAGCACTATCCATTAATTTTTTTTTAGATTTTATTTATTTGTTTTTATAGAGAGGGGAGGGAAGGAAGAAAGAGAGGGAGAGAAACATCAGTGTGTGGTTGCCTCTCATACACCCCAAACAGGGGAACTCCTCCACAACCCAGGCATGTGCCCAGACTGGGAATCAAACCAGCAGCCTTTTGATTGACAGGCCAGCACCCAGTCGATTGAGGCACAATAGCCAGAGCCCATCTTTCTAGATTTTGGCATGCTGGTGTAAGGATCTCACCCTGCCACCATATTAGCCAATGGTGTAGAGACTCCCTTGGCTCTCTGACTGTTTTACAGTAGCATTCCAGCATGCAGAAAAGATCCATTTTTATTTATTTATTTATTTATTTATTTATTTATTTATTTATTTATTTAAAATGATTTTATTGTTGTTCAATTACAGTTGTCTGCGTTTACTCCCCACTGCTCTTCCACCACCTCAGCCAAGCCCTGCTCCCTCCCTTGCTTCTACCTCCCCTTGGTTTTGTCCATGTGTCCTTTATAATAGTTCCTGAAAACCCTTCCCCCCATTATTCCCTCCCACCTCCCCTCTGGTTGCTGTCAGATTGTTCATAATTTCAATGTCTCTGGTTGTATTTTGCTTGCTTTTTTCTTTTGTTGATTATGTTCTAGTTAAAGGTGAGATTTTATGGTATTTGTCCCTTACCACCTAGCTTATTTCATTTAGCATAATGCTCTCCAGTTCCATCCATGCTGTTGCAAGGGGTAGGAGCTCCTTCTTTCTCTCTGCTGCATGCTATTCTATTGTGTAAGTGTACCACAGTTTTTTGATCCACTCATATACTGATGGGCACTTAGGTTGTTTCCAGCACTTGGCTATTATAAATTGTTCTGCTATGAAGAACATTGTGATGCATGGGTTCTTTAGGATTGGTGTTTCGGGGCTCTTAGGATATAATCCTAGCAGCAAAATTGTCAGGTCAAAAGGCAGTTCCATTTTTAGTTTTCTGAGGATATTCCATACTGTTTTCCACAGTGACTGCACCAGTCTGCATTCCCACAAACAGTGCACTAGGGTTACCTTTTCTCCACATCCTCTCCAACACTTGTTTGTTGATTTGTTTATGACAGCCATTCTGACCAGTATGAAGTGGTATCTCACTGTAGTTTTAATTTGCATCTCTCTGATGGCTAGTGATGTTGAGCATCTAGAAAAGATCCATTTTATTTGAAAGAGATGAATTATATTATGTATATGAAGGATTTAACCCACAACAGAATTTCACCTTAAAAGGAAATATTTTATAACATGATTATGTATATTTTGTCTTAGAATTTATTATCTTTTTTTTGCATGTGTACTATTTTTCCAAATTTCACCTAATTTTTCACACCTAATTTAAAATAAAGACCTTTGTTTTTGTTGGTACAAGTCCACTAAGTACAGAATTGTTCATCCTATCATTTTTTTATTGTTATTCAATTACAGTTGTCCCAATTTTCCCCCATTACTCTCCCCTGCCCCGTCTCCACCCCACATTCAATCCTCACCCTGTAGCACAGGTCTATGAGCCATTTATACCTGTTCCTTGACTAGACCCTATCCCTTCTTTCCTCCTTTATCCTCCCACCTCTCTGGTTGCTGTCAGTCTGTTCCTTATTTTGATGCCTCTGGTTTTATTCTGCTCATTTGTTTGTTTTGTTCATTAGATTCCTCTTATAGGTGAGGTCATGTGATATTTGTCTTTTGTCACATGGCTTATTTCACAGAGCATAATGCTCTCCAGTTTCATCTTTGCTGTCACAAAAGGTAAGAGTTCTGCTGCATAGTATTCCATTGTATAAATATACCAGTTTTTTGATCCACTTATTTACTGATTGGTACATAGGCCATTTCCAGCACTTGGCTATTATAAATAATACTGCTATGAAAATAAGAGTACATAGGTTCTTTTGAATTGGTATTTCAGGATTCTTAGGGTATAATCCCGACAGTAGAATCACTAGATCAAAATGCAGTTCTGTTTTTAGTTATTTGAAGAAATCCTATACTATTTTCTACAGTAGCTTCACCAATCTGCATTCCCACCAACAGTGCACAGGGGTTCCCTTTTCCCTACATCTTCAACAGAAATTGTTGTTTGTTGATTTGTTAATGATAGCCATTCTGACTGGTGTGAGCTGATATCTCAAGGTAGTTTGAATTTGCATTTCTCTGATGGCTAGTGATATTGAGCATTTTTTTATATGTCTATGGGCCCTCTGTATGTCCTCCTTGGAGAAGTGTTCATTCAGGTCCTTTGCCCATTCTTTTAATTGGATTGTTTGTTTTTCTGGTATTGAGTTTTATGGGTTTTTTATACATTTTTTGGATCAAACCCTTGTCTGAGCTATTATTGGCAAATATATTTTCCTATATGGTTGGTTCCATTTTCATTTTGATGATGTTTTATTTAGCTGTGCAGAAGATTTTTAATTTGATCGAGTCCCATTTGTTCATTTTTTCCTTTACTTCCCTTGCCATAGAGGATATATCAGTGAAAATATTGCTGCATGCATAGAATAGTTGAAGTTTTATTTTCTGTGTTTTCTTTTAGGACTTTTATGGTACTATAGCTTATATTTAAGTCTTTTATCCGTTTGGAGTTTATTCTGGTATATGGTGTAAATTCATGCTCTAGTTCCATTTTTTTTTTTTTGCATGTACCAGTCCAGTTCTCTCAACACCATTTGTTGAAGAGTCTATTTTTACTCCATTTTATACTTCTTCCCCCTTTGTCAAATATTAATTGACCATAGAGGCATGGGTTTATTTCTTGGCACTCTGTATTATTCCATTGACCTGTGTATCTGTTCTTATGCCATACCAGACTGTTTTGATTACAGTGGCCTGGAAAAATAGTTTGATATCAGGTACTGTGATTCCTCCTACATTGGTCAAGATTGCTGAGGCTATTGGGGGTCATTTTTGGTTCTATATAAATTTTTGAAATATTTGTTCTAAATGTGCGAAATATGTCATTGGTATTTTAATGGAGATTGTGTTTAATCAATAGATTGGTTTGGGTAGTATGGACATTTTAATTCTTCTAGTCCATAAACATGGTATATGCTTTCATTTATTTGTATCTTTCTTAATTTCTTTCTTCAGCGTTCTCTAGTTGTCCTAGTACAGGTCTTTTATCTGCTTGGTTAAGTTTATTCCTAGGCACTTTAATATATCTCCACCAAACCAGCATTGCAAAAGATAGTAAAGGGACTGATTTAAGAAGATTAATAAAGAGAGAGAGAGGAGGGGACTTCCGCCAAGATGGAGGTGTAGGTGGACCCACCTCACTTCCGTGCACAACCAAATCTAAGAACAACTATTTTTAACAACGATAATTACAACCAGACCACACAGAAAATCGACAATACGGAGTCCGAAAAAAATAAATAAATAAAGGACGAAATGCTCGGCTAAACGGGTAAGCCAGCAGCGAAGCCGGTTGACTGAAAAGATCCCTGACCTGGTGGTGCGCAAGCAGCTGAAGGCGCGGATCGGATCGCGGGCTCACTACGGGCGCACACAGGGAAGAGGCGCACACAGGGAAGAGGAGCGGCTGGCTGTCTGCGGTAGGTCGCGCATTTGCGTGCAGATAAACCAGTGAAGAGGCCAGTATTGAGACCGCAGGGCGCGGGGCAGCAGGCTCCCACAATTCTGCTTGGATGAACAGGCTGTGGCAGTGGTGAAAGGGGACGGACTGGGCTAACGGAGAGGACCGCCATTGCTCCCTCTCTGACCCTGCCCCCACACGCAGTGTCACAAACCAGCGACCTGGGTGGCCCCGCCCTGGTGAACAACTAAGGCTTTGCCCCCCTTACTTACCAGCGCAAATAGACCAAAAATGGCTCAAGAAAAACTCAGAGCCCCTGAGCCAATAAATCTAAGTGATGAGGAAATAGCCAAACTTTCAGATGCACAGTTCAAAACACTGGTTATCAGGATGCTCACAGAACTGGTTGATTTTAGTCACAAATTAGAGAAACATATGAAAGCTAAACTAATTGAAATGAATGGTAATGCAAAGGATACCAATAGTAATGGAAAGGAGTCTGGGACTCAAATCAATGGAGTGGACCAGAAGAAAGCAAATATTGGCCAAACAGAAAAGAATGAAGAAACAAGAATTCAAAAAAATGAGGAGAGGCTTAGGAACCTCCAGGACATCTTTAAATGTTCCAACATTCGAATTATACGGGTACCAGAAGGGGGGAAAGGAACAGCCACCAGTGGAAACCTTATTTGAACAGATAATAAAGGAGAATTTCCCCAATCTGGCAAAGGAAATAGACTTCCAGGAAATCCAGGAAGCTCAGAGAGTCCCAAAGAAGTTGGACCCAAGAAGAAACACACCAAGGCACGTCATTATTACATTAGCCAAGATTAAAATGAAGGAGAGAATCCTAGAAGCAGCAAGAGATAAGGGGACAGTCACCTACAAAGGAGTTCCCATCAGGCTGTCAGCTGATTTCTCAAAAGAGACCTTACAGGCAAGAAGGGGCTGGAAAGAGGTATTCCAAGTCATGAACACCAAAGACCTACAACCAAGATTGCTCTATCCAGCAAAATTTTCATTTAGAATGGAAGGACAGATAAAGTGCTTCTCAGATAAGACCAAATTCAAGGAGTTCATCATCACCAAGCCCTTATTATATGAAATGTTAAAGGGATTTACCTAAGAAAAAGAAGATAAAAAGTTGAACTCACTGTGAGCAAACTCACAGTTATTAACAACCACACCTAAAACAAAAGCAAATTCAGAGGACAACTGGATCAGGAGTGAATCATAGAAATGAAGATCATGTGGAGGATTAGCAACAGGGGAGTGGGAGAAAGAGAAGGGGGGAGAAGGTACAGAAAATAAGTAGCATAGACAGTAGATAGAAAATAGAGAGGGGGAGGGTAAGAATAGTAGGGGAAATACAGAATCTAAAGAACTTGAGACACGTGTTCATGAACTAAAGGGGGGAATGGTGGGGGAGGGGCATGCAGGGTGGAGGGGGGAATAGAACAAATGTAATGGCATAATCAATAAAATTAAAAAAAAAGAGAGAGAGAGAGGAAAACAGGTACAGGGGAAAATAGCAATGAATAAGTACCTATCAATAATAACCTTAAGAATAAATACATTAAACTCTCCAATTAAAAGACATAGGTATCTCCACTTTACACTGGTCAGGATGGCTATCATAAACAAAGCAACAAACAACAAATGTTGGAGAGGTTGTGGGGAAAAGGGAACCTTAGTTCACTGTTGGTGGGATTGCAGACTGGTACAACCACTATGGAAAACAGTATGGAATTTTCTCAGAAAAATAAAAATCAACCTGCCTTTTGACCCAGCAATTCCACTGCTAGGATTATATCCTGAGTCCTAAAACATCAATATCAAAGAACCTATGCACCACAATGTTCATAGCAGCACAATTTACAATAGCCAAGAGTTGGAAGCAACCTAGGTGCCTATCAGTAAATGAATGGATCCAAAAATTGTGGTACATATACACAATGGAATTCTATGCAGCAGAGAGAAAGAAGGAGCTACTACCCTTTGCAACAACATGGATGGAACTGGAAAGCATTATGCTGAATGAAATAGGCCAGGTGTTGAAAGACAAATACCATATGATCTCACCTTTAACAGGAAGCTAAACAACAAAACAAACAAGCAAGCAGAATAAAAACCAAGACACTGAAATAGAGAACAAGGGGACAGTGACCAGAGGGGAGAGGGAAGGGAATTTAAGGGGAAAAAAGGGAAGGGATTTGGAGGAACAAGTATGAAGGACACAGGGACAAGAACTAAGGGGGGTGGAAATGGGAGGGAGGTGGGGAGCACGGGACGGGGTGGGCTGGGATGGGAGAAATAGACAGAAAACTATACTTGAAAAATAACTAAATGAAATTTTAAAAAGTAATAATAAATAAAAAGCTTATAAAATTGAAAAAATAAAGAGCTTATAAAATTGAAAAGAAAGACATAGGTGTCTGAATGGAGAAGAAAACATGATCCTCATATATGCTGTCTACAAGCGACCCATCTTAGAAGCTACATGGACTGAAAGTAAAGGGATGAAAATAAATATTCCAAACAAACACACATGGAAAAATACTGGGGTAGCAATAGTTACATCAAACAAAATAGATTTTAAAACAAAGTCCACAAAAAGAGACAAAGGAGAACATTACAGAATACTTAAGGGAATAATCCATCAAGAAAATACAACCTTTGTAAACATATATGCATCCAACATAGGAGCACCCAAATATATAAGGAAAGTCTTAGAGGACTTCAAGAAAGATATTGACAGCAACACACTCTTAGCAGGTTTTAACACCCCACTGTCAACAAAGGAAGATCTTCCAACCAAAGAATCAACAAGGGTATTGGGGCACTGAACAACACTCTAGATCAAGTGGACTTAATTATATATACAGAAACTTTCACCTCAAAGAAGCAACATATACATTCTTTTCAAGTGCACATGAAACATTTTCAAAGGTAGTACACATGGTAGAACACAAAACAAGCCTCAACAAATTCAAGAAAATTGAAATCATATTAAGCATATTCTTGGATCACAATGGCTTGAAACTAGAAATTAACCTCAAGGGAAAAAACAAAAACACTGAAATTTATGGAGACTGAATAACATGCTATTAATAATGAATGGGTTAACCATGAGATCAAGGAAGAAGTAAAAAACTTTCTGGAAACAAATAAAAATGAACACACAGTGGCCCAAAACCCATGGGACAGAGCAAAGACAATCCTGAGAGGGAAGGTCATAGCAGTACAGGCCTGTCTAAAGAAGATAGAAAAATCATGTCTTTTTCTAACTTTTTCATTGATATGAGAGAGATTGGTTTTGGGTTCCACTTATTTATGCATATACTGGTTGATTCACGGAGATGCCCTGACCAGGGAGCAAACCTGCAACCATGGCATCTTGGAATGATGCTCTGACCGACAGAGCCACTCACCTAGGGCTATCCTGCAATTTTTACTGGAAATTGAAATATTCAGAAACTGAAGTAACAGGGACTTTTACAAAATCATAAAATAAATGCCAGTAGTTTAATTGATTTTGTATAAAGAAGTTTAGAGACTGATTTATAAAGCAGGGTTGTTTCATATTCATCAACTTTGAATATATGTAGACACGCACACACGCACACACTCGTGCTGTTTTTTTATAAAATCATTTAATACAGAATGCCTTTAAATTAAGTCTGTTCATCTTCCACTTGAGTTTTTTAATCTATAGACATTAAGTGACTCTTTTATATTATTGAATCTTACATTATTTACATCTTTCTAATATCTGCATGTTTAAATTCCTCTTCCACCTCATGTGACACATTGACAAACTTACAGAATGCAGCTTGGGTGGTCTCTGAATGTTCCAAAGGCAGCTGCACTGCTTTTTCCCCTCTGGGTACCCTTCCTTATCTTGGGTATTAATGTTGAAAATGTTGTAAGACTTTTCATAATGTTCTAATCGTCTTTCTGGTCCAAAATGTACACTTTTTTCAGAAAGATAAAAAGGGCCATTCTTGTCACAGTTCTTTGAAAGTGAGATGCCTTTTTTCTTTTGTGAAAAAAGTTCCTGTCTCTGCTACAAACAGTCCTATGAATGAGGAGGTTGAAAACCTACCCATTCTTGATGCTGTCTAAAAACCTTCTGGCAACCAACATACATTTAATCATACTGTTATGCTAGCAATGATATACTGATTTGGTTTAAAAATGTGCAGTTAACTTTTTTGTATCAGTATATGAGAATCTGCTGAAATGATAATGGAAATGCAAAAAGGGCAAATAGGCTTCAAGTTGCATTTGAGGGCTAAGCTTCGTTTTGAGGTACAGCACAGCTTCATAACACCAGATTTGCAAAATTTGCCAGTGTGAAACAATTATGTTTACTCATTTTACACATTTCTGTATATGAAACCAAATATTACTGTTTATATTAAATAATACATAGATTTTATTGTTATTTTTGTAATATTTCAGTTTTCAATTATAAAACAATTATATGAACAATTTTGTATTTATAATATTTGTATTTAAATACCTGAATTTATAAGTTTACTTAAGATTTAAAAAATTTAAAGTTTTTGTTTTAAATCATACATAAGAGCATAAGTTAGTAGAGATACCATTACTAAAGAAAAAGTCAGTGAGTTGCTTCTCCTCTCCTACTTGAACTTCTCATGGGGATGCTGTGATCCTTGAAAAGATGCTCTTACACAAACCTCTGGAACTTTCTCAATCATACATTATTAGCTATCTAGAACTAATTTCTCCCAAGGCACCTCTTTAGGGGTTATGGTTCTCTCTGTCTCCTGGCACATCATGGAAGTTTTCAGATGAAAAAGGAAGCCCATAAGAGGTCTTTTTTTTTTTTTTTCCTGAAGTCAAATGAAGTCAGGAGTGACTTAGAAATAGTAGTTCCTAAAATAACTTCACATTGGCTGTTGAGCTCCGGGTTTCCCTTCTGAACTTTCATCTAAAGAAATCTTTAAAATGATTCATTTATTTATTATTTTATTATTTCCCAGATTTTAAACAGATGTTAATACTTAATATCTCTTAAGAAGCATATAGTTACTGAGAATTATCAAATAAATAAAGCAAAGAAAGTTCTAGCAAAACAAGTTCCCTTCCCCATGTGCATTCTTTTTATATTGGATTCTCAGAACTTTACCTCAAACTGAAACTTTTTGTTTGTTTAAAAACAGATTAAAAGCAGAGTCTACCTCTCTCCCAATGGGTCTGAGAATTCATACCAAGATGCCAAACCTAGCTGCCCACCCACATTAGCACTGCATTGCCCTAGTCCCCTCTCCTGTAGCGTCTACGTCAGCCCTCCTGGGTTTGGGGACTGGAAATGTAGTTGTCATCCTCCCCCTATTAATGCCCGTGCCCTGTCTTTTCTTCTGTATATTTTCTTCTCCTCTCAGTCCTTCTCTTACCCCAGCTGTTGTTGCTCCTCACACTCCTCATCCTCTCCCTTCCTGTTCCTCTGCCCTTTCTTCATTTTCTCCCTCATAATCCTCTACTGAATTTTCTAAAAGATTCTACAACTGCTAACACTGGAACCCCTGGTTTTCTCTAAGTTTCTCAATTCACCATTAGCTATAGAAAGTCCTAAGTCCTCAATAAGTTATTATCTGATCCCAATTTATTAACTCAAATCTCCATTTTCACGTTCTTTTCATATGAATCACCAAGAGTACTGAACATTCCCTTACCCTACTCTGTACTTTCAACGTTGCATTCCTTTGTCCTCCCCGTTCACCTTGCCTGGGCAATACCTCTCCACTCTACTAGATCCTCAACTGAAATCTTACCGCTGTGCATTTTGTACCAACCCACCTTTTATCTCATTTCTCTTTTTATTGATTTTTGAGACAGAGGGTTGGAGGGGAGGGAGGGACAGAGAAAGAGAGAGGGAGAGAGAAAGAAACATTGATTTGTTGCTCCATTTATTAATGGATTCATTGGTTGATTCTTGTATGTGCCCGGACCGGAGATCAAACCTGCAACCTTGGAGTATCAGGATAAAGCTCTAACCAGCTCTAAGCTTCCTGGCCAGGATCTAAGCAGTACTCATTTTTAAATTTATTCAAGGTGTTTTTAATCACCTACCATGTACAAAATACCACTCAAAGTATAAGGAACCATGTTTTATTCATAAACATGAATAAAACTTAGCTGATAATACATGACTTGTTTGTCAAAATGACTATTCAGGGCAGTTCAAACTTCATAAAATTACACTGAGTAATAGGAAAGTCCTCAAGACCGTATTCTTACATGGCTTCTATCAAACAGAACATTTTGGCTGGGCCAAAAAGTTCATTTGTTTTTTTCTGTAAGATAGCTCTAGTGGCACTTAGTTGCCTTTAACTTCATTCAAAACAATTTTGTTAGATTGTATTCTGACAGCTGTCATAGCAGTGTGCATTTATTAAAAAACTTATCAAAGTTGGCAATTTTTGCTAGCAATTTTAATATTGAAGATAGAAGAAAATATACATTATTTTTGCCATATTATGCTTTATTATTTCAAAAAAGGTAAAAGTGCAACTGAAACACAAAAAATGATTTGTGAAGTGTGTGGAGAAGATGCTGTGACTGATCAAATGTGTCAGGAGGTGGTTTGCAAAGTTTTGTGCTAGAGATTTCTCGCTAGACAGTGCTCCATGGTCAGGTAGACCAGCTGAAGTAGATAGTGATCAAACTGAGATAATAATTGAAAAAAATTAACATTATACTACACAGGAGATAGCCAACATACTCAAAATATCCAAACCAATAAAGTTATTGGTGGAAGTGAAAAATGGATCTTTTATTTTATGGAAAAAAAAGCCCTACACACTTTTATACTGGCCAACCCAGTATTTTTCTTTGACAAAGGTGAAAGTTTTAAAATAAGTATTTTTCATTTCAGCCTCAGTACGTGAGTGTTTATCCAGGAGGGCACTGTCTTTGCAATCAGTCCAAGTAACCAAGAAACCAAAAGATTTCAAGACCTATTGTCTTAACATTGGACAAACTAATCAGCAAGATTTTATTTCATGTTATCAGAATCTTCTTAACACTGTCACAGATAATTCTGTAGCATAATGAAGGGGCAAAAAACATGAGAGGAGAAAGGACATCAAGACTTGTGAAAAGCAAAACACCTCAGCGTGCATGGAAGCTTTCGTTGTGAAGTGGACACCTTCCATTTCCACAGAAAATAATTGTGCATGTAAGAAGAATATTACCAATTCTTTTCTGTTCTAATTTTCATAATTAATTGCCACAAAGATATTTTTTAGTTTCCAAGAGTATTTTGTTTAAAAGCTAAAAATGCTTCACTTTGATCATTAAATGCTGTCATAATGAAGTTAGCTACAGTGATGAAAGAATCATCTATCTAAATGCCAATCTGATCTTGTCCTTGCTTTGCTTGCCTAAAAGGTAATGTCCACTCTTCTCTTCGGCAGTGGAAATTCCTTGTGATAACCACTTCTCACCTTTGCTTCCGTACCTCTCCTTATCTGTTCCCTGGACAGACCAGGCTCTTTATGCCCCTTTTATTCACCTGGTTTCACATGCCAAGGAAACTATTTCTCCATCCTTCCCCCACTCCACGCCTTAGTTTCCTCACTCTTGTTCTGCCCAGCACTGCTGACCCTGCTTTTTCCATCTCCAGCCGAGTTAGATGCCCTTAGCCTGCGCCATCCCATGCTTGGGACCTCTGTCAGGTCAGGGAGTGCAAATGTGATTGCCAATGTAACCATCTCCCTCTTCTCCCAACTGTGAGTATCTGCTGGACTCTGTCTCCAGTGGATGGCAGGACTGTGCCTTGTTGATTTCAACCCCTGGCCTAGAGGTGAGCAGGCAGCAATTGCCCAGTACTTGTGTTAGTTACATAAATGAAAGAACTATTAACTACATTTGAAAATTGATGTTAGTTATTAAAAATAACCTTCCAAGGTTTATCTTTTTGCCACATGTTAGGTATTACTGTTTACCCTTTGATGCATTCAAATAAGACAGTGAATATAAAATATGTTTCAAGGTTAACCTGTGTTTTGCCCTTTGAAGTCACCAGGTGATGGTTCAATTATTTTAACACATTGTCCCTAACAGCAAAATTGTTCCACGAGTGATTTTTGCACCACTTTCCTTCAATTTCCCCCTTCTCCTTTAAGAGTTACCATGATCTTTTCTTAGAGTTTCAGTATTCTTTTACTAGCCCTCTTCTTTGTCACTACTTTTTTAATTTACACATTTGGTTGGCTGGTTCCTGTTACTCGGCCTACAAATCTGTCCTATGTCATCTCCTTTGAGTAATTTATAACCTCCATAAAATGCCATGTAGAGGCACTTTTTTGCATTTTTGAGTAATGGCAAGAAAGAATTGCCCTGGGAATCAAAAATCCAATGAGTCATAGATTATTTTGTTATTTATGACCAGAGAGTGGTCATTGACAATATTTGGCAATTTTACAGCTATGAACCTAGGCTATTGTGCTTTAGAATGTAATTTATTAAGCAAATAAAACTCTTAACTGGTAATGGGTCCTGTTAAAGCTGAGGAACCATGTGAGCTCCAGGCCAGTACAGCTGTGGAAGTTTCATAGTAGCCACATACATCTCAGATGTCTGGACACTAATATTTTACACTTACTTCATGGTTTTATTTATTCAGTTGCCTTTATATTCTTGATTGGATTCTGACCAACCATTTCGGTTTAAGAAGTCATCAGCTTTGAGTAGAGAGGGAGGAGCCTGGAGAAAATAAAATGAATTTATGCTGAAATACCATAAATCCTTCCTTCATTAGTTATGACATTTAGTAAATTCAGGCTGTAAAGAAACACCAGGTGTATTCATGGAAAATACTGATGTAAAAATCATCTTTGAAAAAGAAAAAGACAAGGATCTAAAATTTAATTAAGGTACCTGAAAGAGTGGTAATACAGATACAGAAATAGGTAGATGTGTATATATTTAGTAATGTTGTCTTCAGATTAATTCTAGCCATTCTCACCTTTTAATGTTTGAAGAAAACGATAATCTTGAAAACTTCAACCAAATAAGTTGATCTCTTTCTAAATTCAGTCCTGTGCTGCTTAACCATGCAGATTCTGAGAAATGAACCATTAGGCAATTTCATCAGTGTGTGAACATCGTAGAATATACTTATACACACGAAGATGGTACAGCCTATTGCTCCAAGGCTACAAGCCTGTAGACCATATTACTTGACTGAATACTGCAAGCAGTTGTAGCACAATGTTAAGTATTTGTATATCTAAACAGTTCTAAGCATAGAAAATGTACAGAGAAAGTATGGCAAAAGACAAATAGTAGTACATATGTATAAAGCACTTACCGTGAATGGAGCTTACAGGACTGAAAGTTGCTGTGAGTGAGTGAGTGGTGAGTGCATGTGGAGGCCCAGGACATTACTGGGCACAACTATAAACTTTGTAAACACTGTACATTTAGTCTGTGCTAAATTTTTAAAACAGTATGAGATTAATCAAGCACAGAAGAAATGTTTCAATCAAGAGACAGTTCAATAGATGCATGAGACTGCTGTAGGCATGAGTAGCATACTGTTTTTTTAGGAACCTTTTTATTTTAATAAGTAGAAAAGAGTACCTTCTAAAATAATGATAAAAAGTATAGTGTAGTAAATACATAAACCAATAGCAGAGTCATTATTGTCATTATTAAGTACTACATATATACATAATTGTATATGCTTTACTTTTAAATGACTATAGAATTGATTGTGCTATACTTTTATATGACTGGCAGCACAGTGGGTTTGTTTACAACAGCATCACCACAAACACATGATTAATGCCTTACACTGGAATATTGCAAAGGCTAACTACTTTACTAGGCAATAGGAATTTTTCAGCTGCATTATAATCTTATGGGACCACCGTTGTATCAAAATGTCATGATGTGGCACATGTAGCAACATTAGTTAGTACTTAGTTGTTGTTGTTGGTTAAAGCCAGAAATGTACCTTTGGTATAATTATCACACATGTATATCTGACAACATCTAAGATTAGAGAAATTCAGTTGTATACTTCACAGTACACAACACTGCCAAGAAGCTGGGTATCTAAAGCCAAACTCCAAATACTGATCAGTGAGAAAATTCTAAAAATGTTTCTTCCTTTTGAAAGTAAGTGCTATATGTCACATTTATCCATTCATTCCACAAGTAATTAACTAAACCTCACCATGGTCATTGCCTCATAACTCTGCATAAAATAGAGATAGGCTAGAAAGACTTAAGTGTGTGTGATAGATGTGGCACTAATAAAAATAAGATTAGAAAGCAAACTAAAAGGACAGCTAGATCAGGAGTGGAAACATAGAAATGAAGATCTCAAGGAGGGTTAGCAACAGGGGAGTGGGAGGAGGAGAAGGGGAGAGAAGGTACAGAAAATAAGTAGCAAAGACAGTAGATAGAAAATAGATGGGGGGGGGCAAGAATAGCATGGGAAATACAGAATCTAAAGAACTTGAGACACATGGTCATAAACTAAAGGGAGGTGATGGTGGGGATGGGGGGGTAGGGTGGAGGGGAATGAAAGGGGGAATAGAACAACTGTAACAGCATAATCAATAAAAAATTTGTAAAAAAAGTGAAAAATATAAAAAATAAAAATAAAAATAAGATTAGAAGGAAATGAAACCAGTTATGTAACCTTCGGGCCTGCCCTTGCATTTAGTCACACTCCTCTAGGCGCTCACTGCCATTGTGCACTATGTTATAACTTCCTACTTACATTTCTGCCTCCCTGATTAAACACAGAGCTTCTTGCCATTTAGTTTATCAACTGTGTGTACACAGTTCCTAACACAGGATCAAGTATGAAGAACATACTTGAATGAATGCAACACATTACCTCCCTGCTAGTTGTTTTGCTGCTGCTTCTCAGGACAAACAATGGTGCTCAATCAGAAAATTCTTATGCTCTTGGCTTTTCTTTATTAATTTTAGGAGTTCTGTATATAGTCTAGAAATGTATTTTCTCCCATGCTATAGGTTGCATTTTCACTGTCTTAGTGGCTTTTTTGTGTGTGTGAGCAGTTTTTGTCATCAAGTCCAATTTATCATTTCTTTTTCTTTTATGGTTATTGCTTTTTCTGTCTTCTTTAAGAATTCTTTGCTTATCTTTATGGTCATGAAGATATTCTATATTTTTGCAATAAGCTTTAGATTTTTAGTTTTTATATTTAGGCCTGTGATCTACCTAAAATTAATTTTGTATATGATATAAGAAATAGGGGTGGAGGTGTCTTCTTTTCTATTGGATATCCAGTAACTCTAGAACTGGGGAAAAAAACTGAAAGAAAGAAAAAACTATATCCATTTGAACTGTTTTGGTGACTTTGCTAAAAATGTGCTTCTGTGTCTTTGTTAAAAATTAAAATAACATGAGTTTTTAAGATTCATTCTTTCATCCATGAATTTTTCTAGTGTGTTTTAACTGAATTTGTGTCATTGTCATTGTCAAAATGGGAATGAAAAACAGATTCTGTTTCTGCTCTCGTAGGGTTTACAGGCCATGGCTCTACCTTTTGACTTAGACTAAAGAAGGGAAGGGATAGTATAGGAGAGTAAAAAAATCTGTCTTTATAAGCACAAGATCTCTGCCTATAAATCTCACTTCCTATAATCTGTTCTTTGAGTTTTAAAAATAAAATATTGTGACTAAAACAAAACAAAGTACACTCTCCACCAGTATTAAGATTGACTGGTCTTAATGAAGACTAAATATGCAGATTATATTTATATCATCATGACTGAATATATCAGTACTTAACAAGGCTTGAGGGGCTGAACAATGAGATTTCTTTTGTTCTCAGCTACATAGGACTGAACAGTGGCTCTCAACTGGAAGAGAGAACTATTTGCTGATTTGTGAATTTAAGTGGTATTTATGGTTCTATTTTTGAATGATAACAATTGCTTAAAGAAAATCCTATGCTGCAGTTATAGATATCAGTGTATGAAAACATCAACAGGGCCTTTTTCCTGTTTTGAAATTTAAGAATGCTAAACTTTTACCTAGGCAAATTCAAATCTTTTATATATTATGGACAAACACTAATAGCTGTAATAACTGAAGACTATCTACCAGAAAATAAACTGAATAGAGTTGGAAACAGTGTTTCCAATGCCCTTATTTGTTAAATTTCAACTGGACCTACCAGACTTAGGTCTTAGTTAATGTCGTCCGCATTCCCAGTTTCTTTTGACAGTGAATGGAGCGCCCATGACCATATTCAGAAACTTTTTCTAAATTATCTATAATTACATTAGCACTGTAATCCCTAATCTAAAAGAATATGCCTCTTGGATCCAAAACTAAGGTTTCAATTTGTAAGAACAGAATTCCAAATTTGTAAGAACTTTTGGTGGTGTTTATATTTTAAGTAGCAAATTTGACAACCTATTTTTTTTTAGTAGGAATAACTTTGGAAGTCGATCTTTGAATTGCTAAACACATTTTCAAAAGTAACAGGTAAATCTGAACTTGGAACAAAAGCTGGTTATCAAAATGCATTTTTCCACACAGACTCCAGTTACATATATCCACACTTTCATACAAAGTGAAGCTACACAATAGATGAGTCTCAAAGTGAAAGTCTAAATACCCTATAGCAGAGTTTCTCAGACCATTTTTGTTTCAGAACCTCATGCCACTCCTCTGTACAATCTTAAAAATTACTGAGCATCTCAAACTACTTTTGCTCATGTGGGCTATTTCTATCAACATTTACCATGTTATAAACTAAAACTGGTTTGTGACAGATTTATTATTCTTTAAAAATAACTCATTTTTATAAAAAATAACTGTTCCAAAACAAAAGGTTGAGTGACATTTTTTCACATTTTAAAATATCTCATTAATGTCTGGATTAATAGAAGACAGTTGAGTTCTTTTATATGCTCTAACAGCCTCTTGAAATATGTCAGGTAGTCTCTAGAGAATTATATACTTGGGAAAGAATGATGGCAAAGCTATGATGGTTTTGTATTATTAGCAAAAGTGTTGTCCTCAAAACCAAATGAGAAGGTGTCAGGGACCTCCCCGGGTGCCCAGTTGATTCTTTGAGAACTGCATCCCTGTAATGTCAGAAAGCTTATATGACAGCATTGGCGTGGCTCCAAGTGGCTTGTGTGTGAATCCCTTTAGAACACAGGGGGATATTTTTGATGATATGTTCCCCAACCTAGAGAGCAGTGTGGTATAACATTCAAAGACATATAGAATACAGCAGGAAAAGTAAAGAATACATTTCAGCACTTAATAAAATCAAACATCTTAAAGAGCAAAACTACTAACATTATGACAGTCTGAAAATATGAAGAGAGAACTATAAGTTTTATGTGACAAAAAAGAGATCATCATTTCTAAAAATGAGATAAGACAGGGAGGAAAGTTGATACTCTCTTACAGACAGTAAGATGCCTGTTGTAATTTGCCTTTGAAATAGGAAGCCTCTCAACTTGTTCAGAAGGTTGGCTACAGGATACTTGTAGACCAATACTTCCTCAAACAACAACTTTGATTTTGTTGAAGCACTTGGAAAAATATTCCATTGAGGTCCTATAGATCTGTACCTTAAGGTGTGGCAGAAATGACTTTAGCCTAGAAAGTGTTTAAAAGTTATAGAAAAACACAAAAGAAAATAAGCACATTTCTGCCATGTAAAAAAAATGTCGATGAGGGTTAGAGATGAATTTCTACTAGGTTTTCAGAATTTTCTGTTTATTGCTTTTTCTGTAAACTTTATTATATTAATGAATTTCTATAATTTCAAATGAAAGGATGTACTCTTCATGATAAATAAGAGATAAATATGTTCTTTGGTGGCAGGGGAACTGGTCAGCGAGTATAATCAACTGAGAGGACCAGCTGGCACTAAAGGTCAGGTTCATTGGCAGAATTAATAAAGCAGCACTCCTAATGTGAAATCCCAGAAGTAACAGAAAGAAAAGCAGATTGATAGCAAAGTGTAGGTGGCAGAAGGTGGCACAATTACTGTGCCTATGGGAGGGCCAGCCTCAGAGGTGGGGGTGGTCAGGTGCAGCAGGCAGAGGCCATTGCCAGGCAGCGTGGCCTGAGGCTGGGACATCCGTGGCTCCACTGGGTCCTGGTTTGAGACTGAAGGAAGGGAAGGTCATAGGATTAGAGAAAGACTTGTATTAGAAACAAGTTTGTATGGGAACGATTAGGTAGCCAGCTTGTGCTGGCAAGCTAAGTAAAAGGTTCTTATTGTTCCTGCTTCTTTAGAGAAAATGGTTTTACTAATCAAACTGACCATAAAACATTTAAAGAATGAAGACAGTAAAGGAAATGACTGAAGAAGTAATGGTTAAAGTCACATCTCAGGCTTGTGTATTCCTTGTCACCCATTTTGTTCTCCTTATGAGTGGTGAAGTTACACTCTTCCTTTTATTGAAACCCTTAGGATTGGAGCCACTCTCTCAAAATATGTACTAAAAATCAGACACTAAATTATACCTGTGAGCTTAAAGCAGCAAAAATAATTTACTGACCTTATTCACCCCTTCAACTGCAACAAACTCTTTATATGTCTGTACCTCGAGTGAGGAGAGTGGTTTTTTACTCTGAACCTCTTGCTCTCTCCACCTCATTGCCCCTCTGTGTAACCGGACACTTTTCAGCAACTGGAGGCCTAAACAATCTTGTTAACTTAAAAGTTTTCCTTCAGATTTATTGACCCAGCGGAGTTAAACAGGGTAAGTGTTGATCAACACCTCTCAGGTATTTCTTTAATTACTGTGCTGGCATCTCCAGGGCCTCATAAAAGTTTGCAGTGTGAGTTAGAAATAAAGCAACTATTTTATTTATTGATTGATCTATTTATTTCTTTATTTCTGTATTTATTTATTTAAGGGGAGGGGGAGCTTGGAGTTTTCTAAAGGGAGCCTCCACCTTTTGTCATAAATTGTAGTTGTAGCCTTAATAATACTTTGTTTGAACAATAAGGTCTCCAGAGCAGCTTGCTGAGAGAGATTAATCTGTAAACTACACTATGAGTAAGGGGGGGTGGAAAAAAGAAAAAAAAATTGTGGTTTTCATAAAGCAGAAAATAAATACACTGACTGGTGTTTACAGCCCAGAGACATTTTTTGCCTTCTCAAGTACAAAACAGTCTTATTTTTAACTAGCCAAGGTTTTGCAAGAATGCCGTATCAATCCCACAGTTCTGTTCTTTGAAATAATTGCACCAGGCTGGTCCCAAACCAGCAGTAACTAACTGAAAAGCAGGAGGGAACATTTCTCAAACATACGGTGCCGATGAAATTTGCCATAACGCTATGAATTATGTCGGCTGCTGCCTGTATGAAGTTCCACATAATGGGAAAAAGAATTTAACTAGATCTTAATTGAACATACAGCTACATAATATCCTTTTGTTTAGGCTCAAAAATGGATTTTTTTAAACCTTCTTATCAGTGCAGCTATTAAATATTGTGGCTCTCCAGCTATCAGTCTCCGATCAGCACAGTTAGTGCATTTTACCTTCCAAGGAAGTGCACTCTGAGCCAGCTGGAGCACGAGAACTGTAGGAGCTGGAGAAAGACGTAATTGAAACAGGCGACTGCTTCAGTACAGACAGGAAATAAAAGGAAGACTGGCCCTCCAACGGATTAAATTAGATGTTTCAAATTCAGACAGTATCAGGAAAAAGAAGACTGATGTTAGGGGAAAAAAGGTAACAGTAAGTTCATTCAGCTGAGTACCCCCCTTCTCCCCTCATAACACATGTTTTTGCTGGAATCTCACCATGCTGCCTGTAGGGTAGAATCACCCAGGCCTCTCTCCTGGCCAAACAACAGAGTAGCAGGTCCCTGTGTTAATGTCACACTATCCTTTCCCTCCTGCCTGCCCTCTCCCTTTCAGAGTCCTTTGGTATTCTATTTCCATAAATTAGGCGTGAAATTACGTTGGGCTGAGGATGCATGATTTCAGCTGTTTTATACTTGGAAAGTAAAATCTTTTAGACCTAAAGCAAAAACATTTTAAAATATACTTCCTGCCTATTAGTTTGAGATATGCCTATGATAGAAAATACTTGCTTTGTAGAAACTTTCTCTTTTTTTGTTTTAATCTCACAGAATTATGTCTTGTCCTTTGGTTTGAGTCAAGTAACATTTATTGAGTACCAACTATATATAAGGCCCTGGGCTAAATTGTGTCTGATATTGATACATTCATTAATGTATGTGCAATTCACATTCTCAACTGAAGACTTATATCAGTAGATTTTATTTTGCACTCAAATAATTGACTGAAACTGTTGCAGTGTATTTTCCCTTTCCTTATGTGAGTATGCATCTCAGTTTTTCTGTAAAAGCAAAATGTAAGCTTTTGTTTAAAATAGTTTGTTTAAAGATCCAAATCCAAAGTCTGTTGTTAGCAGTGCCTGAGATGCTGCTTCTTAAGGTCAGTGCCTATTTCAACATTATAGTATCCAGTGCCATTCATATATAGGGAATAGGGAGGTTTGGGTATGTGTTTTCTCTGAGCCACATACACAAACACTGAAGCTAACAATATTGTAGCTCTCCATTGTCCCATCTTGACAGCTGATAAAGTTGAGCATTGCTAGTGGATAGAATTCCAACTTTAAAGATTGAAAATGCCTTTGTTTTTCTACACTATGGCTCTCTGTGTTTGTAAACCACAGTCTTAGAGAAACGTGGGGTTGCCCTCCTGGTCCTGGCCTAATTTGCTCAGGTGTACTCACCATTTTAGCTTCTTGAATTAAGCCCTGGGAAAATTCTCATGCAAACATCTGCTTCATTTGCCCTGCCTCTCCAACAGGAGTGAGGTGGGGTAGGGAATGCATCATGTGAGTGTGTTTTGCATGGGAAATGCTGTAGGTTGCTTCCACTGCAGCTAGACAGCTTTATATAACTATAAACCTTTATTGCTTCATTAAGGTTCTATTCAAAGGATATGAATCTCTTATATTCATGGTCCAACAAAACTTACTAATTACTTATCTACTGAACAGCTACCAAGATTGGCAACTTGAGCAACAATAATCTATGTACTTAGTATTCTCTAACAAGGGATCATTCTTGTTCATGTAAGTCGAATGGCGTTCATTTTAAAAACTCAAAGGAGCAGACTAGAAATGTGTACCTGTGTCCCCCATAAAAGCCACTGCACCTTTGCTTCCTCACCAAAAACATATTTCTCCCTTCATGAAAAGTAATTTCAACATCTGCCTCGAAGAATTGGGACACTTCATAGAGAACTTTGCATTCTAAGCTTAAGGGTAGGCTGTGCTGACCACCGGGTCTGATAGCCAAGGTTGACTGTTCCAGAGAGTGCCTGGAAGTAGACTGTGTCCTTGGCATGTACCTTTTCAGGAGCAGGGAGGAAATGGTAGCTGCCTGCTGCCAAGATCTGTGACATCCATAGAGCTCTAAACCAGGACATACCCTTTCAGGAATTACCAATCTCCAGAACTCCCTCCTGCAGCAGTTTCCCCCCTGAAGTTTGCTCCCATACTTCAGCATCTTCTGGTGTGACTCTGTGGCTCTGTTCTTGGAGGCCAGTCCCATGTCTGTGCATTCATTTGCAAAATTACATCTATTTATTGCAGCTGTGTGACATGGCTGTGTCTGCTTAACCAGGTCCCAAGGAGCTGATGATTATTGTGCAGTACTGTAAAGAAATGAACATCAGTAGGAACCATGAACACATTGTGCTAACCTACTAATGTCACCTCCTGAGACAGGATGATATTATCCACATTTTAGAAGTTAGTAAACTGAAACAATGAGAGTTGAAGGAATTTACCAAACAATACAACTGGTGTGTGGACTTGCTAGGATTCACGCCCAAAGTTCTCAGGATCAGAACTGATATTTCCAGGTATCACATATTTTATACTAAACCATATTTACTTTGAAAACCTAGTCAAGAGAACTTGTTGTTCAGAAGGAATGGTTTCCAAAAGACAGCCAACAGAGCATCAAGCAACCCTAGTGAGGAAGGAAGAAAGAGAGAGAGAGCTGGGAAAGAGGTAAGGATTGACCCTGAGCGGGTGAATACAAGAGCATTTTACTCTATTCTTCTAGCCTCCTGTTCTCTTTCCCAACAGCAAAGTTCTCAGTTACTGAGACTCAGCTAATTGTGATTTTAATTATTAAAGAAAAATTGGCACTAGGGTATGAATGATCTACTAACTTAAACCTTGGAGAGTTTGTTAATTCAAATAAATGCCTGTTGTAAATGTGTGGGAAGTATTTGAAATCGTGGGTGGGTTTTCTTATCTGTTCAAAGAGGGAGTCCCCAAACCGGTGTATTTAGACATTAAAGTCCACAGGGTTTGTTAGTAGGATGAAACTCTGAAATCAGTGATTGCGTGTTAATGATAATAGCATTAAATAAATAGCATATACAAGTACTCAAGAACTATTTTTTTCAGAATCTGTTTTCAATTTTAATTCTCCTTCCCTCCCCAACCCCCTACTCAATTTCTCTCAACTTTCTCCCTTTGCTTTCCTTTACTTGTCCACATTAGGGTTGTGTGAAATCTCTTTATTCCAGAATGTGACTAAGGAAGGAGAATCAAAGTTTTATATTTTTGCCTTCTTTAGCCTATTCTGACAATAATAAAGACCTTTAAACTTGAAATAAAAGTATATCTTGATCATAGTTTTCCTGTTAAAAATATACCCATCAGAGGTGTCACAATTTAGAAAGGAGAACTAGACCAAAGTTGCTTAGTTTAAGTGTATCCGGGCTGAGAGTCACATGTGACATGTCATACTTTGGTAAAAGGCACTCCCTTGCCAACATGTAGGGCCTTTTCAATATGCGCAGTCTGGGCCAACACATCAAGGTCACATACTTTTATCATTAGGGATGAAGTCCTGAGAAATTTGACATTTTAAAGAGAGCCTCTTTTTCATTATCTGAACATTGAGGGGCAGAAGGAGGGGACAGCTGACTCTTCTGCCAGTAGGAAGCTCTGGACCTGGACTAAGCATAAGGAATCCGCTGTCAACACCCCGACCTCCTCACCTCCATTTTCTTTTCCATTCTTCTCCTCCAGCTCCAACTGCTCAGTTCCACATCCCTTCCCTCACTCATCTGTGAAATGAAACCATGTCCTGGGATTGTTAGGTACAGAGGTTATCGAAGTTCATATTTAAAAATAAGTAGGGGTAATTAGAATGACTTTTCCAGCCCAGAATACCATATGTGGGACAGAAGTAAAATTGGGGATTTCCAAGTTATTTGCATGCAGTTCCTTCCTTCCTAAACATGTAGCTACTTCCCACGAGTTAGAAGTATGTTTCTGAGTAGGCAAAATGCAGTTTGGTGTTGCCACAGATGTGTCATAGCCTGCAGTTCACACCCTCAGTGTAGGTGTCAACAAAGCTGTCTCTTACACTTAGAGGTATATGGTGCCAAAACCAGAAAGTGGGATCTGATTGCAAGGAAGGTGCTGGCAAAACAAAATATTATAGTGCCTGGTTCAGTTTGACATTTAGGGGACATTGACTTGGAGAACTCCCAAACACATAATACACCAAGAGGGGATATACTTTCTCTTGAAGATTCAGTGGGTGTCTGGCTGCAGGGAGAATTATAAAGCCCTTCTGATCAAAAGGAGACTCTTGCTACTACCAGTCCACATGCTCCTCATTCACACTCCAGCTTCCAGGAAGCCTGGTGCTGTTCCAGAGCCCCTGACAGGAAGGGTTTGTACAAGACTTGGTGGATCTACAGGTTCTGTTCTTACCTGAGAACTAAGTACAGGAAGACTTACTTAATACGTCCTTAAAGATCTGATTTCTTTCAAAACGATCTATTACAATCACTTATTGAAAATCAGAACACAGTGATGTGTAGTTCCATTCTTGTATAATAGGTGTTTAAGTCTTTAAAACTTTTCCCTTCAGGTAGGTGTGTGCATGTTGTGTGTGTGTGTGTGTGTGTGTGTGTGTGTGTGTAATTGGTGATTGGAATTAAGCTCTTACATCAGAATTTAGGCAACATTGGCCTCTTTCAGTATGCAGTCGCAGTTGATGAATTTTTTAGAACTATGGAATGAGTACTTTTCTGAAGCTGATACCGGGATTGAAACCAAAACTGGGAAAATGTGAAAACTTTGTGCCCTTTGACTACTTTGTAAAAGAATTGCAGGAGGGCATTTCCTAGGAGTACTTGTGAGTATATAAAACCAGGAAATAACTATGTGGCATTTTAAGCATTGATATACCCCCAAAAGAGTCAGAGGTAAAACTGAATCAGGAAACTGTAGAGTATCCTGCCTGTCATTGAAGAAAACATATTTTTACATGTTACCAAAGTTGTCCTGGTATATGAAAACACATGGGATCCAATGATTATAAAGGGACATGAAGGCAGTACTCTGACTGAGGACCTCAAGTGCACAACTCTTCTTGCATTCTATATGAATGATATCCTGTGGAGCACAATTCCAGAGCATCAGCCTAGGAGCCAGACTTCTGAGATCAGATACTGGCTTTTTTACTTCCTAGCTGTGAAATGCTGGGGTCCCTCATAAGTTCTTTGTGCTTCACTGTCTCCATTTGTAGAATGAACATAATAATAGTACTTAACTCATAGGATTTCACTGGTGATTAAACACAATGTATGTTAAATGCATGACACTGAATATTTGAAAATGTCAGTAACTAGGAAACTGTAGGTGATGGCAACATTATTAGCATGCACTTGCTACCATGTTTTGCATCACACAAGTTAGATCACAGAATACTTCCTGAGGAGGAGCTTTCAATACCTTAGAAAGTCAGCATAGATAGAATCAAGTGTGTTATAAAACTCATTACCTAAACTAAAGAGGGAAGTGAGAGAATTCTCTTTACCAAATGTACTTTAATCATTCCAACTGTACAATTTAAATTATGCTTCAGCAAAACAGAATTGTGAGCCAGTGGTCATTTGATGTGGATATAGTAATATCATTCTTTCTATCTTCTAGAGCTATTTGAATAAGCATTGCTCATTGGAAGTGAAATAAATTTTCTCTGACTTTAGTGACTAGAACAAGAACCCCTGTGGACATATCAAATGAGTAAAAATCACTACAGTGTGAGGAACATACAAGATCTTTGCTAGGTACTGAGGGAGGAAAACCTTATTCTCAACTTCCCTGAGTTTTTTTTTGCTATAAAAACAGGGACATTTGTATGGAAGACACAGCAAATGAATATTTTATGTTTGCTATTTTTAATTGAAATGAGGAGGAGCAAATACGAGGTAGGTGACGTAGTTTTACAGTTGTTAATGGCATTCTCTTCAGTTAATAAAGCAATTATAATAATCATAACCTCTAAGTCTTTTTCCATACAAACAAGTATGAACCTACTTTTACCCACCCTTCTATCTGTAGGAATTCAATATTTCAGACTGACATAACGTTTGAGGATTATGATTTGAGAATTTAGTATCCCATGGAAGTTTTCCAAAATGGCATCAAATTTAAAATCCCAAACATGACTTGATTGTTAAGAGCACTTGGGGACCTTTATAAAACTAGAAGTTTGCAGGCCCCTCACCAACTCACCTAATTGCAATCTGCAGGAGTGAGGCCTGAGAATTTGTATTTTTTAAAGCACCCCAGGTGATTCAGAATACACATGGTAAGAGTGTAGCTTATAACAGAACCATCTTTAACTCTATATCTATATTTGGGGGTGCTGTCCTAAGAAAAAAATGACAAATTACATACATTTTCCACATATCTTTCTACATGAGATAAAAAGAACATGGACCCCAGTTCTCTGTAAACCTCAAGGAGAAAATTTGAGGCTGGATGACTTCTGGAGCCAGTGTTGCTGGAGTTTCTTTCCCTGGAGCCCTGTTCATGGTTGATGGCTGCAAAGCCCTCTTGGGGCCTGTGATGATTAATAAATAGAGAGGTGTGCATACACCACAGTGCTTATACTCAGACAGGAACATGTTCTGGCTGAGGTCACAGCTCTAGTTACCTTTTCCTGTTCTGCTGCAGACATCACACTAACTCCATGTAGAAAGAAGGGAGCTGGGCAGGCCCTGCCTTTCTCCCACCCTGGCTTCACTGGCTATTGGAAATCAAGCCACTGTAATGCAGACTGTGTACTTAGGATAAATTCTCAACACACATACAAGTGCTTCTCAACTGTCTTGTTGGCAGATGTCTCTTACATATCTTTAACTCAGAGCTGTTTAAATTGAGTACAGTGAAATGTGAATGAGCTGCTTTCAGAGAAAGAACATCTATTTACATGTGCTTTATATTGCAAAGTTCGTTCCAATATTTAAACACTTCATGTGGACTTTATGTTTAGACATAATTGGTCTTCAGGTGTTTTTGAGTCCAAGGCATAACTCATCCTAATTTGCACATTTATCACTGCATGATTACTATTTTTAAATCTAAAAGTTTTCTTTCAGATTTTAATTTGTCTCCAATGAGGAAATATAGTACCTAGATTTTCTTTCTAATAATTGATCTGAAAGATAAATATACACAAAATTATATGTATGGAAATATATATAAAGATTGGCAAAAGTAGGTTTATAGTTGTGAGTACTGAAACAGTTTATTCTTGTATTATATTTTTAATAATTGTATTATTTAACATATGGACAACTGTAAACCTACTTTTGCCTGTCCCTCTGTGTGTGTGTGTGTGTGTGTGTGTGTGTGTGTGTGTGTGTGTAAAAAGAGATAGGAATATTTGGAAGGAAATTCAGTTCTTAGATTCCACACAGCCTTTTAAGAATTTGGACTAACATTGTGTGCATTAGTGTACTTTCAATGCCTCATGGGTTTTATACATAACTGAAAATTCCTTAAAAATACAAGAAATCACTACATCAGTATTTGGGATCGTATAAAATTTATATAAAAATGTGACAAGTGCTAGCGAGGTTGTGGAGAAAAGGGAACCTTAGTGCACTGTTGGTGGGAATGCAGACTGGTGCAACCACTGTAGGAAACAGTATGGAATTTCCTCAGTAAACTAACAGTGGAACTACTTCTTGATTTGGTAATTCCACTGCTGGGATTATACCCCAAGAATCCAGAAACACCAATTCAGAAGAACCTATACACCCCATTGTTCACAGCAGCACAATTTACAATAGCCAAGTGCTGGAAGCAGTCTAAGTGCCCATCAGTAAATGAGTGGATCAAAAAACTTTCGTATATTCAGAAAAAGAAATACTACACAACAGAAAAAAAGAAGGAGCTTCTACCTTTTGCAACAGCATGGATGGAAATGGAGAGCATTTTGCTAAGTGAAATAAACCAAGTGTTGAAAGATAAATACCATATGATCTCACCTAAAACAAGCAAGCAAGCAAAATATAACCAGAGACATTGAAATTAAGAACATAGTGACAGTGACCAGAGGGAAGGGGGATGGGGATAATGGGGCAAAGAAGGGGAAGGGTCAAGTCAAGGAACAAATATTAAAGACCCATGGACAAAGAAAATAGGGAGGAGGATTGAATGTGGGGGTGGGGGATGGGTATAGAGAGAAATGGGGACAACTGAAATTAAACAACAATAAAGTTTTTTTAAAGAATTTATATAAAAATACATTTATTTAGATCATTTAGAACATTTAAGATATTATTAACATCAAAAGACATTTAGTCTGAAATTAGACATTTCTCTCTCCTTTTCAAAGGTTCCAATGAATTTCATATACTTGGCATAAGGATGACAAGTCTGTCTTATATAGTACATATATGCAAGTGCTTTCATTAAATACATATCACTTTTAATCAGTGTATAAAATGATTTGGGGACTATTTGGGGACTATTCAGAGTTCATAGGGAAGTTTGAAAATGATATTTGATGTATTAAACAAACAAACAAAAACTTTCACAGTTGGAAGCTTTGTAAAAGAAAGGGCTATTGAAACATGTGCTAGCCAGAAACAGACCAGGTCTTGGGACATGAAGTCTAACCAACAGCAGGGCTGGTGGAGAAGGAAAATATGGCAACCATACTGGAGTTGATGGGGCGTTTCATACATTATGTTTGGGGGGGGGGGATTGTACGTTGTTTTGAAAGAATTTACATTGGTTACAGATAAGGGCAGTCAGGAAAGATGATGCAGATGGGGCATTTCTATGATAGTACACAGTCTGTAAATAAGAAATATTTACTACTTTTGGTTACAGACAAGAGCCCTGAAAGTCCGCACATGTGCAGGATGCGGTGTGTCTGATGGCCACCACAGAAGTGATTCAAAGCTCCAGCTTACCTTCAGGAATGTGATCAGTCTATTGTTAGTTGACCCACAGCTATTAATTGGTTAACTACTCATGTCCATATCCCTCACTCTCCAGCCTGTTGTAACTTAATGTAGAACATCTCAAAAGTTTTCTCTTGTCAACCTTTCTTTCATCTAACATAACAGTATTAACCTTACTCTTTTATAAAGTCAAACTAAGGCCAAATTCTCCCAAAGCTAGTATATTTTCAGTAGCTTACCTTTAATTCTTAGACATGGAGCCATCATAGATGACCACTTCATGTTTCCAACCTACACACACACAGCTGTCACTAAAATGCCAGGTTCCTTTCCCTGTAATTTTTGCTGATGCATTAATCCAAATGCTGGCATCACCTCAACAGTTTATATGGTAGTACAGTTTTCCCAGTTTTTTTTAACTGAACTGCTGTTTTAGGGAATATCTTAGATTGAGAAAATTTTAGAGTAGATGTAAATATTAAAAAATGGGATTTGAAATGTTATTATTTAATTGTTGGAACTTCCATGGATTTATCATTTTTAGAATAGGGGAACTCTCTAGGTGTTAGTTATGGCATTGAAAAGTGGCTTGTCATCACTTTAGAAAGTTAGTATAAACTCATATAGATCTAAATGCTGTATTTTTGTTGGTTTTGTTGTTGCTTTGTTTCATTTTTCTTCTCATTAAAACATGCCCTCCCGCGATTATTATTCAGTTCCTCGTCCTTTGTTAAGACCCATGTAAAACTCAGCCATTCCCACAAAGCATATAATAAGCCCTTACCATCGTTTTACTTTCTATCATCCTCGGACACCCCTTGTCCTGCCAGACTTAGGTATGTTATACTTTAAGGTGAGTAGAGACATCTCTTCATTTTTGGCTATGAACTGTCCAGCTCTGTTCCTTTAAATCTTGAGTATTTTGGAGAAGCTCTGAGACTTGAGGCAGAGAATTTGCTTGCCTTCAGGAATACTAGGCAAGTGAGAGAACCAGAATTCCAGGTGACCATAAAATTGCAGAGCAGGAGGGAAAGGATAGTAATTATCCCCCAGAGGAGGTTTTAACTTCCTTTGGCATTTTAAAGTAGGAAGATTAGCTGCCTTTCAAATATACTATATCTATCACCTCTGTATGTGAGGCACCCCCAGCCTTCACCTAGAACAGTTCAGAAGCACCCATCTTTCTTGGAGTTGGCTACATTCTCTTAACACAAGGACAGACTCATCGAGTCCATGGATATCTTAAGGGTATACATGAGGTTTTCATTTCATGAACTTCTAGAAAGAGGTCATTTATAGTGTTCCACACTGATTCAGACCTACTTTAAAGAGGCATAAGGAATTTCAGTTTACCTAAATTTCTCGAAACTGTTCTAAAGACAGCTGGAACTTTTAGGCTTACCTTAACCCATATTTGTACCCCCGGAACACCTTCATAGATTCCTAAGCCATTCTAGGGTAGAGAAGTTTATCACAAATACATAGTCATTTTATCATGGGTTCTGAGACTACTATAGAACATGGGATACTCAGAATATATGACCCAGGAAAATGGCCCACAGTTCTCCCAGAGGAAAAAAATAAATAAATCATTTTTTCTGTTTTTTTTTAACTTTAACATATATTTTATTTAACTCAATTTATCCAAAATATTATCTTTACACTTGGTAGATGTTATTTTGATATCAGTATCAACAATCTTGCTATTGTGATAAATATTATTATTTCAACTTAATAAGACCTCATTACTAGTGAGGTAAGTGAGGCAGTTTACATTCTTTTTTCTGTCCCAAGTCTTCAAAATCATTTGCAGATTTTACACTCACAGTACATCTCAATTTGGACTAGCCCCTTTTTCCTTGGAAATACTCGATCTTATCATTGAAAGAGCAAATTACGTACCCAAGCTGTCCCAAACAAAATTTATTTTATTTTATTTTATTTATTTTATTTTTTATTTTATTTTATTGTTGTTAAAGTACAATTTTCTGTCATTTACTCCCATTCCAGCCCACCCCCTCACTGCTCCCCACCTCCCTCCCATTTCCACCCCCTCTTAATTTTTGGCCATATGTCCTTTATACTTGTTCCTGTGAATCCTTCCCCCTCTCCCCTGAAATTCTCTCCCCTCTCCCCTCTGGTCCCTGTCAGCCTGTTCTCTATTTCAGTGTCTTTGGTTATATTTTGCTTGCTTGTTTGTTTTGTTCTTTAGCTTCCTAATAAAGGTGAGATCATATGGTATTTGTCTTTCATTGCCTGGCTTATTTCACTCAGCATAATGCTTTCCAGTTCCATCCATTCTGTGACAAAGGATAGGAGCTCCTTCTTTCTTCTGCTGCATAGAATTCCATTGTGTATATGTACCATAGTTTTTTGATCCATTCATTTACTGATGGGCACCTAAGTAGTGTCCAACTCTTTGCTATTGTAAATTGTGCTGCTATGATCATTGGGGTGCATAGGTTCTTTTGGATTGGTGTTTCAGGGTTCTTAGGAATTGCTGGGTCAAAAGGCAGATTCATTTTTAGTTGTTTTAGAAAATTCCATACTGTTTTCCATAGTGGTTGTACCAGTCTGCAATCCTACCAACAATGAACTAAGGTCCCCTTTTCTCTACAACCTCTCCAGCACTTGTTGTTTGTTGCTTTGTTTATGATGGCCATTCTGACTGGTATGAAGTGGTATCTCATTGTGGTTTTAATTTGCATCTCTCTAATAGTTTGCGATATTGAGCATCTTTTCATGTATCTTCTGTATGTCCTCCTTAAGAAGTGTCTGTTCAAGTCCTTTGCCCATTTTTTAATTGGGTTGCTTGTCTTCGTAGAGTGGAGTAGTGTAAGTTCTTTGTATATTTTGGAGATTATACTCTTGTCTGAGGTATCATTAGCAAATATGTTTTCCCATACAGTTGATTCTTTTTTTTTTTATTTTACTACTATTTCCTTTAGCCACGCAGAAGCTTTTTATTTTGATGAGATCACATTTGTTTTTTTCTTTCCTTTATGTCCCTTGCTCTAGGGAACATATCAGTAAAAATGTAGCTGCATGAAATATCTGAGATTTTCCTGCCAATGTTCTCCTCTAGTATTTTAATGGTGTCACGACTTATATTTAAGTCTTTTATTCACCTTGAATTTATTTTGGTGCATGCTGTAAGTTGGTGGTTGACTTTCATTTTTTTGCACATAGCTGTCCAGTTCTCCCAACACTATTTGTTGAAGAGGCTATCTTTACTCCATTTTATGTTGCTGCCCCCTCTGTCAAATATTAATTGACCATAGAGATTTGGGTTTATTTCTGGGCTCTCTGTTCTGTTCCATTGGTCTATGTGCTCATTTTTATGCCAGTACCAGGCTGTTTTGATTACAGTGGCCTTGTAATATAGTTTGGTATCAGGTACTGTGATCCTTCCTACTTTGTTCTTCTTTCTCAAAATTGCAGCTGCTATTTGGGGTCGTTTATGGTTCCATAAAAATTTTTGAAGTGTTTCTTCTATGTCTGTGAAATATGTCATTGGTACTTTAATAGGTATTGCATTGAATGTGTAAATTGCTTTGGGTAGTATGGACATTTTGATTATGTTAATTCTTCCAATCCATGAACATTTTATATGTTTCCATTTGTTTGTGTCTTCCTTGATTTCTTTCTTCAGTGTTGTGTAGTTTTCTGCATACAGATCTTTTATCTCCTTGGTTAGGTTTGTTCCCAGATACTTTATTTTCATTTTTGCTATATTGAATGAGATTTTTTTCTTGATTTCCACTTCTGCTGTTTCATTGTTGATATACAAAAGTTTCTTTGATTTCTAGATATTGACTTTGTATCCTGCTGTTTTGCCAAATTCATTTATTATGTTGAGCAGTTTTTGGGTAGACTGTACAGGATTTTTCATGTACACTATCATGTCATCTGCAAACAGTGACAGTTTTGTTTCCTCCTTTCCAATTTGGATGCCTTTTATTTCCTTTTCTTGTCTGATTGCTGTGGTTAAAACTGCCAATACCTATATTGAACAGAAGTGGTGAAAGAGGACAACCTTGTCTTGTTCCTAATCTTAGTGGAAAAGTTTTAGTTTTTGTCCATTGAGTATGGTGTTGGCTGTAGGTCTCTCATATATGGCCTTTATTATGTTTTTATATATTTTATTGATTATGCCATTACAGTTTTTCTATTTTTCCTCCTTCATTCCCCTCCACCCTGCACACCCCTTCCCCCACCATTCCCCACCTTTAGTTTATGACGAACACATGTCTCAAGTTGTATAGATCCTATATTTCTCCTACTATTCTTGCCCTCCCCCCATCTATTTTCTACCTACAATCTATGCTACTTATTTTCTGTACCTTCTCCCCCCTTCTTCTCCTCCCACTCCCCTGTTGCTAACCCTCCATGTGATCTTCATTTCTGTGGTTCTGCTCCTGACCTTGCTGTCCTCTTAGTTTGCTTTTGTTTTAGGTGTGGTTGTTAATAACTGTAAGTTTGCTGTCCTTTCACTGTTCATATATTTTATCTTCTTTTTCTTAGATATGTCCCTTTAAATTTCATACAATAAGGGCTTGGTGATGATGAACTCCTTGAATTTGATCTTATCTGAGAAGCACTTTATCTGTCCTTCCATTCTAAATGAAAGCTTTGCTGGATAGATCAATCTTGGATATAGGTCTTTGGATTTCATGACTTGGAATATTTCTTTCCAGCCCCTTCTTGCCTGTAAGGTCTCTTTTGAGAAATCTGCTGACAGTCTGATGGGAACTCCTTTGTAGGTGACTGTCCCCTTAGCTCTTGCTGCTTCTAGGATTCTCTCCTTCAATTTAATCTTGGCTAATGTAATGATGATGTGCCTTGGTGTGTTCCTTCTTGGGTCCAACTTCTTTGGGACTCTCTGAGCTTCCTGGATTTCCTGGAAGTCTATTTCCTTTGCCAGATTGGGGAAGTTCCCCTTTATTATTTGTTCAAATAAGTGTTCTACCTTCTCTTTCTCTTTCTCTTTCTCTTCCCCTTTGGTACCCCTATAATTCGGATGTTGGAGAATTTAAAGATGTCCTGGAAGTTCCTAAGGCTCTCCTCATTTGTCTGAATTCTTCTTCATATTTCTCTGTTTGGTCATTTTTTTATTCTTTCTGGTTCACTCTCTTGATTTGAGTCCCAGTTCCCTTTCCCTCACTATTGGTTTTCTTTGCATTTCCCTTCATTTTGATTAGTTTAGCCTTCATTTATTTCTCTAATTTGTTACTAAAATTAACCAGTTCTGTGAGCATCCTGATCACCAGTGTATTGAACTGTGCGCCTGAAAGTTTGGCTATTTCCTGGTCACTTAGAATTATAGGCTCTGGGGTTCTGAGTTCTTCTTGAGCCATGTTTTGGTCTGTTCACCCCTGTTACATATGAGGAACGGAACCTTAGGAGTCCACCAGGGTGGTGCCACCCAGGTCACTGGGTTGTGACTCTGTATGTGGGGTCGGGGACAAGGCGGGGCAATAGCAGTCCCCTCTGCTGCTTCCTGCCATGGGGCCTGCGCAGTCTGTCTCACTGCTCCCTTTTTTTAGCTGGTTTATTTGCGTGCGAATGTGTGACTGTGGTCAGCCTGCTGCCTTGTGCACTCACTGGGTCTGCTCATTGCTATCCCACACCTGGGATCCGCCCATGGCTGTCTGCATGCCTGGGTCCAGGGATCTTTCCTGCCCGACCCTGCTCAGCTGCTGGCTCCGCCCCTCTTACCTGTCTGGCTGAAGGATTCATTGTTGTCGGACTTCCGTATAGTTCAATTTTCTGTGTTTTTGTTGCGTTTTTTGTTACTACAACTTTGTTGTCTTTAAACTTGGTTGTGCAAGGAGGTACAGTGTTTCCACCTATGCCTCCATCTCGGCGGAAGGCTGCCATTACTATATTGAGGAATGGTCCCTCTATTCACACTTTGCTGAGTGTTTTTTATCATAAATGGGTTTGTACTTTATCAAAAGCTTTTTTCAAATCTATTGATATGATCATATGATTTTGTTTTTGCTTTTGTTTATGTGATGTATTACATTTACTGATTTATGAATATTGAACCATCCTTGCATCCCTGGGATGAATCTTACTTGGTCATGGTGTATGATCTTTTTAATTTATTGTTGGCTGTGGTTTGCCAATATTTTGTTAAGGATTTTAGCATCTATGGTCATCATTGATATTGTCTTGAAGTTTTCTTTCTTTGTTGTATCTTTATCTGGTTTTGGGATTAGCATAATTCTGGCTTCATAAAAAGAGTTTGGAAGTCTTCCATCATTTTGGATTTTTTGGAATTGCCTGTGAAGGATAGGGGTTAGCTCTTCCTTAAATGCTTTGTAGACTTCTCCTGTGAAACCATGTGGTCCAGGACTTTTGTGTGTTGGGAGTTTTTTTATTACTGCTTCAATTTCATCTGCTATTATTGGTCTGTTCAGGCTTTCTGCCTCTTCTTCATTGAGTTTTGGAAGATTATATTTTTTATAGAAATTTGTCCATTTCGCCTAGGTTTTTAAATTTCTTGGTATACAGTTCTTCATGGTAATTTCTTACAATCCTTTGTATTTTGTGGTGTCAGTTGTAATCTCTTTCACTTCTGATTGTGTTTATTTGGGTCCTCTCTCTTCTTTTCTTGATGAGACTGCTTAAAGGCTTGTCAATTTTGTTTATCTTTTCAAAGAACCAGCTTCTGGATTCATTGATTCTTACAATTGTGCTTTTAGTCTCTATGTCATTTAATTCTGCTCTGATCTTGGTTATTTCCTTCCTTCTACTTGCTCTAGGCTGTCTTTGTTGTTGTTTTTTGAGTTCTTGTAGGCGTAGGGTTATGTTGTTTATTTGAAATGTTTCTATCTTTTTTACTTAGGCCTGTATTGCTATGAACTTCCCTCTCAGGACTGCCTTTGCTGTGTCCCATAAGTTTTGGGTTGTCGTGAGTTCATTTTCATTTGTTTCTAGAAACTTTGATTTCTTCCCTAATTTCATTCTTGACCCATTCTTTCTTTAATAGCATGCTATTCAATCTCCATGATTTTGGGTGTTTTGGGTTTTTTTCTTTTGCGTTGGTTTCCAGTTTCAGTCCCTTGTGGTCAGAAAAAATGCTCGATATAATTTCAATTTTCTTGAATTGTGAGGCTTGTTTTGTGTCCTATCATGTAGTCTATCTTTGAATATGTTCCATGTACATTTGAAAAGAATGTGTATTTAGCTTCTTTGGTATGAAGGGCTCTCTCTATATATATATATATCAGTTAAGTCCATTTCATCTAGGGTATTGTTTAATGCCACAATATCTTTGTTGATATTTTGTTTGGAAGATCTGTCCATTTTTGACAGTGGGGTGTTCAAATCCCCTACTATAATTGTGTTATTGTCAATATCTTTCCTGAAGTCCTCTAAGATTTTCTTTATATATTTGGGGGCTCCTATGTCGAGTGCATATATATTTATGATGTTAATCTCTTCTTGGTGGAGTCTGCCCTTGAGTATTATGAGGTGACCTTCTGGGTCTTTCTTTATGGCTCCTTTTTTGAAGTCTATTTTGTCTGATATGAGTACTGCTACCCCGGGTTTTGTTTTGTTTTGTTTTGTTTTGTTTCTTGTCCTTATGCTTGGAAAATTGGTTTCCAGCCCTTCACTTTTAGTCTGTGTAGGTCTTTGTTCTGAGGTGGGTCTCTTGTAGGCAGCATATGTGTGGGTCATGTTTTCTTATCCATTCAGCTATTTAATGTCTTTTCATTGGAGCATTTAATCTGTTTATGTTTAAGGTTATTATTGATAGGTACTTATTCATTGCCATTTTTGTACCTGTGTTCCTCTGTGTCTCTCTCTTTTCCTTCCTTTCCTTAGAGCAGTCCTTTTAGCATCTTTTGCAGAGCCGGTTTTGTGGAGGTGTATTCTTCTAGAATTCTTTTGTCTTGGAAGCTCATTATTTGGTCTTTTATCTTGATTGAGAGCCTGGCTGGGTAAAGTAGCCTTGGTTGCAGGCCTCTGTTTCTCATTACTTGGAATATTTCTTGCCATTCCCTTCTTGCTTGGAGCGTTTCCATTGAGAAGTCAGCAGGTAACTTTATTGGGGCTCCCTTGTATGTTACTTTTTTTTTCTCCCTTGCTTCCTTTAAGAGTCTCTCTTTGACTTGGATTTTGCCGTTTTAATGATGGGAAGTCATTTGTTGAGAATCGAAGAGAGCGCTACTATAGTGAGTATAGATAGAAAAAAGGGAGCATACCCACATGAAGGTTAAATGTGTGAAAACCAGAGGATGTATTGAAAAGTGAAAGCATCTGATAAGAATTTCATAATGAGAGAACATGGAAAGTAGAAGGAAATTATTAAATGGTTATTTGAAGAAAATTTTCCAGGACTGAAGAATATGCATCTTGAGATTGCAAAAGCTATGTGAATGTCCAGTGCAATGAATGAACAAAGACACACATTAAAGACCATTACTGTGAAATTTTCACATTAGTATTAAAGATGCTAACACTTGCAGGAGTATAAAGATAGAAATGACCAAGAATAAAAATGGCATTGTGTATGTATGCTCCAACAATTAAATATGAAGGCAATGAAACAGAGCCTTCTAAATTTTAGAAAAGATTTTCAATGTAACGTGAAATTTTCGACATGAAAATTTCAACGTGAAATTCTAATCTCAATCAAAATACTACAGACATTTTCAAACATGTATAATTTTGAAAGAAATTTTCATTTGTGCATTTGCCTGAGAAAGTTCCTGGAAGTTATTATCCACCAAAACAAGGGAAGTAAGCCAAGAAAGATGAAGGTATAGGGCTTAGGAAGTAGGGATCCAACACAAACAGATGAGAAGGGGGTTCTCAGGACTACAGCAAAGGAAGTCAACAGCAGTAAATCTGAAACAAACAATCAGTAAGTGAAGGTGTAGGGCTTCAGGAGTATATCTGTAGGATAAAAAAATAAAAGGAACCAATTAGTACTCTGCAAGTTCGAGGGCATGGACAATGAAATTGAGATGTATTATAAAGAGTACAAGGGTGTAGGAAGACTCAAATATACAAAGAAAACTAATTAAATGACAAAAATTCAACTGTTATTAAGTATCATGGGGAGAAGGAAGGGCTTTTTAAGAAAGAAACTGGAATTATGATCCACTCGTTGATTTGGGGGTGAATAATATTTATTTAGAAATTAACAATGGGTACTATGAATGTAGATTTAACAAAAATTAAGAAGTAATTATTTTGGAAAGTAGGGTGAGAAAGTGTGTAAAGACACAAAAAATCTCCTGCAGCTGTATGGAAGTCTATCATTAATGCCCAAAATGGATTAATCAGGAGAGAAAAGAATAGACACATCATCTAGCAAACTGTTATAAGTGTAGAAAGGGACTGTGGGAGTAGCAGGATACAGAGGAGTCTTGTTTATTATCATAAGTCTTTGGCACTATTTAATTTGTATATTATTTACATGTAATGTTTATTAGTTTAAAATTTAATGTAGAAGCAAATATAATTTGACTATGTTATGCACAGTATTGAAATTAAAAATATATTCAGTTTTCATCTGAATGCACACTATATTCTAGGAACAGAAAGTAAGATATTTTTATTTTGTTTTTTATTAAAATATTATTGCTAGTTAATTACATTAACTTCAAGTGTACAACATAATAATTTGATATTTTTATATAAGGTGGGGCAAAAGTTGGTTTATACTTGGAGTACTGAAACACAGGATTTATTCCTGTGTTAATTATTAATTATTGTATTCTTTACCATACAAAAAACTGTAAACCTACTTTTGCCCCACCCCATATATTGTGAAATCACAAAAAGTGTAGTTAACATTCATCATCATGCAAACTTATGATTTTTTCCTTGTGATGAGAACTTTTAAGATTTACTATCTTAGCAACCTTCAAATACACAATACAGTATTATTAACTATAGTTACTATACTAAGACGTTAATTTCATTTATCTCAAGAAAGAAGATGGCAAAGAATTGTATTAACTTATTGCTGCTGTTACCAATTACTACAAACTTAGTGGCTGGCAGCAACACTGCTATGGACTGATTGTGTCCCCCTAAAATTTTTGTTGAAACTGTAACTCCCAACATTTGGAGTAGGGCCTTTGGAGGATAATTAGATTTAAATAAGGTCATGAATGTGGTTTCTATACCACATTAAATCACAATGAAAAGGCTGCCATCCACTAGCCAAGAAGAGAGCTCTCACCAGGAATTGAATGTGGTGGCACCCTGATCTCAGACTTCTAACCTCCAGAACTGTATGAAAATAACTCTATTGGTTGAGCTATCAAGTCTGTGGTATTTTGTTCCTACAGCCCAAGCTAAGGCAAACACAAATAGGTCAAAATGAAGGTGTCTGCAAAACTAAGTTCCTGGGGGGAATCTGTTCCTTTCCTTTTCTAGATTCTAGAGGCTGCCCATGTTCCTTGACTTATGGCCCCTTCCTCCATCTTTATAGCATAACTCCAACCTGTTTTGTCCTCACATCACTTTGTCTTCTGTGATCCTCCTGCTTGCCTTATAAAGACTTGCGATTACATTGGGCTCACCCAGATAACTAAGATAATATCCCTTACTGAAGATCCTTAATCACATCTGCAAATGACTTTTGCCAAGTAAAGTAACATATTCACAGGTTAGGGGATTAGAGCATGAACACCTTTGAAGGACCATTACTCAACCAACCACAAGAGATCAAGCAGGTGTGAACAAACAGAAATTCTTTATACTTAAGCCCCGAGTATCAGTATTATTGGCAGTGAATTGAAATTTGTTTAAAACCACATGTTCCTTGTTATAGTCAGATATAGATGAAAATTCAAATTTAATATTAGAACAACTACTGAAAACCTTGATATTTAGGGAAATTTCATAGATAATTTGCCTTGTCAGATCATCTGCATTGAAACAGATAAAATCAATGACAGTTAAGACTTCAGATGTTTGAGTCAAAACAACTGAGTTTAAAACCCAACTGCACCACTTTCTGTGTTAGTTTGGACAATGTACTCAACTTCTGTGAATCTCAGTTTTCTCATTTGTGAAACAACTACAATAATCCTACCTACCTCATTGGGTAGGTGTAAGACTTTGCCTCCTAACTCATTGAAGACATTCAATAATACAAGTTCTTGCTTATTATTATTATTATTAATTACTGATCTATCTTCTAGTTGACAAAAGGGGTTTTTCTATTCCCCATAAACCCTGAAAACTTCTTCCTGAGCCGTCACACTGGAGTGACACTGTTTTACATCTGGCTTTGTGAACAAGTGTGTAGAACTGATAAAAATTGTTGACAGACTGAGTGAGATTTTTTAGTATGACCTTGAAAATGGGAGAAGCATTTCATAAAGACAATAAAGAATCTATCTAGGGACTCATGGTGTGTCCCTAGAGCCTTAGGATGAAGCTGGTCCTGCTGGAAAGATGAACCGCATGATTAGAGGGTCAGAGCCTAAGCCATGTGATGTCAGACCAACCTCCTGCTGTCTGGGGAGAAGGGGGTGGGTTATTACATTTAACCACATAGCCAACAATCTAATTAATCGTATACATGATGAGCCCCCAGTGAAAAGCCTGGACACCAAGGCTCGGTGGAGCTTTCTGGTTGGTGACCATATAGATTTACTGGGAGAGTTTTGTGTCCTGAGGACACAGAAGCTTTGCATTTGAAACTCTCCCAGACCGTACCCATGTCCCTTCATTTGGCTGATTCTGTTTTGTATCTGTTTCACATGTATCATGCCTTACTGAGTTTTGTGATTAATTCTAACAAATTATTGAACCTGAAAGGGCATCATGGGTACACCCTGAATTTATGAACAATTCATCAGAAATACAGTGGCCAGGAGACCTCCAAAGTTGTAGCTGGCATCAGAACTGAGTAAAGTCTTTTTGGGAGGGGCTGTGCCTTTTAATCTGTGGACTCTAACTCTGGGTGATTAGCATCAGAATTGCACTGAAATATCAACTAACAAATTGAGGGAGATGAAAGAAAGTCCAGAAACCTAAGACAGTTCATTAAAAGCAAACATGTTTTATTAAGGTGTGAAAGTTATTTGACCTAAAATATAGAGTGCTAAATTGAATCAATAGCATTTGAGCCAAGTGGAGCTTTGATACTTCTTAAATTGCTAGGTTGAAGTTTGGTCCTAAATGAGAGGTTTGTAGAATTCTGACAGAAGCTCTTATTGTCTTCCCTAAAGTAATGATGTCAACACCTGCAGCCCTTGTCGCTCTCCTTCTGTTGCTGGTTAAGTATCAGAGACCGCTCCTTTTCTTTTTTCTACCATTTCCATCAAATCTTCTGAGGCATTTCTGCCAAGAGGCCCCTAGCATAGTCACCCCATACCTGTAAATGAACTGACCAAGGCCTCTTAGGAACTAATGAAAAAAAAAGGCCCAAATGAATCCTTGTGTGCTACACCCCTGCCCTGCTTTTTTAATTTTGGAGACACTGAAGAATCTTGTGGCATAAGCAGTGTAAATGAGGCATTCTTTACCTGTGTGATTTATCTCTGGATCCTTGGATCCTTTTGCCCCATTTCTTCACCCCATCTTCTGAACTCTGGGTCTCTCTCCTATCTGTGGCCTTGGTAGTGGTCACCTGGTCCCTGCTTCATGACTCATGGTGTCTTCTCTATGCCTGCTTTTGGCTGGCTTGCCATGACTTTTCTTGTTGCCTGTTCTAACCTCTGGCTATTAATATTCCAATTTGACATCTGAGCAACTGAGACTTAAAGAGGGTAAGTAACCTGCCAAAGTTGCAAGGTCAGCACATGGCAGAGCTGGGCTCCCAGCCTGTCTGCATCCAAGCTGCGTTCTCTCTTTTCTCCCACATGGCCTTTCCCCCTGGTTGAACCTTTGCTACCAAGTAGAGGTCTATATTTCAATCCTATACTCAGTCCACTTTTAAAATGGTGTGTCAGCTACTAAAACCTTACGAGTTAAGAAGTTTACGAAGGTATGTGTGCTCGGCAAAAACTATTCCAGCCCTTGCTTGGTGGCTCGGTTGGTTGGAGCATCTCCTTCTGTGCACTAAAAAGTTGCAGGGTATATTCCTGGTCAAGGTACATACCTAAGTTGCACATTCAGTCCCTGATCGGGTCATGTATGGGAGTCAACTGATCAATGTTTCTCTCAAACATCAATCTCTCTCTCTCTCTCTCTCTCTTTCACTCTCTCTCAAATCAATAAAAATATTCTCAGGTGACAAATGTATGTGCACACACACATATATATATGAGATCTGTGCAGAAAAAGTCTAGCCACTGTTAATGGAAGGAGAATAATTTGCACAACGTTGATGTAACCTGGCACCTGGCAAGGTAGAAGAGTGAATGGGAATTCACAAGCATGTGTACAATGAGGACTTCACTGTACTAGTCAGTGAGGTCGGTATGTGCCCTTGAGTGAGTATGTGTGGCTGTTGCATTCAAAATGACTGAGTAAAGCAATGAATCTGCATCAAACTTTGTTTACGCTTTAACATTCCCCCACAGACTTTTTGGATGATTCAGAAGGTTTTTGACATTGCTGCAATGAGTACAAAGCAAATAAAAGTGTGGCACAAACATTTCAAAGGTGGTTGAGAATCTGTTGAAAGTGATCCATGTTCTGGAAGGCCTGCAACAATTAGCACACCTGAGAATGCTGAACGTGTGCAGTCTGCAATCAACAGAGATCAGCAACTGAAAGTACAAGAACTAGAAGCTGATTTGGGGATTCCAAAAACTACTGTGTCCAAGATTTTGACACAGACTTTGGCATGAACCGTGTCATGGCAAAATTCATTCTGCAGCTTCTGCTACCAGAGCAGAAGGAATATCATGCTGCAGTTGCTAATGACTTAAGCCAGTCATTAGAAATGAACCAGCTTTCCTCAAGAGGATCATAACCAGAGATAAATGGAGATGAATCCTGGGTTTACAGCTGTGATCTGGAATAGGAGACACAGTCATCCCAATGGAAGTTCCCTGGTTCTGCATTCCAGAAGGCCCCGCAAAGTCACAGCAAGATCAAGACCATGTTAACTGTGTTTTTTGATTGGGAGTGTATTGTTCATTACGAGTACACCCCCCCCAAGTCCAAACAGTTAATAAGGAGTACTAGTACTACCTCAATGGTATTCACTGGTTGATAGATGCAGTCTGACAAAAAAGACTGCATCTATGGGCAACTGATTATTGACAGCCTCATCACAACAATGCACTCACTCACGCATCATGTTTTGTGCAGAGTTTTTTGCAAAACATCAAGTTACCCAGGTAACTTAGCCAACTACAGCCCAGATTTGGTGCCCTGCCACTTCTGGCTTTTCCCAAACTAAAATCACCTTTGAAAGGGAAAGGACTTCAGATTGTCAATAAGATTCAGGAAAATACAATGGGGCAGCTGATGGCAATTCCAAAAAGGATTTTGCAGAGTGTTTTGATTAGTGGAAGAGACTCTGGGAGAACTGTGTGGTCTCCCAAGGTGCCTACTTTGATGGGGACTGAAGCATTCTTGCCCTGTGTCCCATGTTTCTTGTATCTTGTATCTTCTTCAGTAAATGTCTATTTTTCACATTACATGGCTAGATACTTTCTGGACAGACCTCATGTATATGAAAAACATGTACATATATTCCAAAGAAAATGTGGCTGTTTTCTCTATCTAGTTATTACAGATAGCTTATGAAGTTTATTTTGGTTTTATTTATACTTTAAAGTCTAAATTCTTTTTTTTTTTGGTAATTAGGAAAATGTCTTTACACCTTTTCCCCTTTAAAAATATTTCAAGTATCTGGGACTTACTCTCCTTCCCTTTTCATGTGTTTGGGTCTAAAGACTTTACCCATTTTTTTTTTTTTGAAAAAAATAGAGTCAAACCAATTAATGTTTAAACTTAAAAAAAAAAAAACTTAAATCCAAAGGAACATCTCAAGATCTGTGTTTTCCTAATTGTAAGTGAAATCTTCTACTGGTGGTATCCTGGACTGAACACCAGTAGAGAATGGGGCCTCTTGTTTGCGGAGATGGACTTATCACATGGTTAGCAGCTGGGATTTATGTGGAGACTCATTAAATAAAACAGCAGTGGCAGCTACCTCCTGCTGCAATACACTTGGAGGTACGGTGCATGAATTTTCCCAGTCCAAGGTAGTCTTTTATACTGTTTTATGTCTCTCTCATTTTTCTGACTGTTCTTGACATTTTCTGACCTCACAGTACTTTTATTATTATTTTTATTGCTACTATAACAATGGTGACTTAAGGGTCTGATTTATATGATGGCACCTCAGCCAAGGGGGAGATTATGGCATACCCCAAAAACATGCAGTTAATGTTCAAGTCTATTAGCCTTTTATTTTTATTAAGTGGGAATTTTTTGTTTTGACACACATGAGTTTGGAGAGCTGTGGGGAATTACAGGGTTATACTTGCTGGGGGCACATTGCTGCAGGTCTGTGAGCAGGTGAAATAATGGAAGACATCTCAGTATACCTAAAGCTGATGCATCGTAACATGACACTCAATTTACTCAAGTTGTTAAATAAATAAATAAATAATAAAAAGTATCAGCACTGCAAAGAAAAAAATTACTCAAGTTTTTTTCTTTTGTAATTGATGGTCTTTTTTTGTTCTTTCTTACTTTCCAAAGTAAGTAAAAGTAAAGTAATTATACTTTATAGAAGACAAAAATGCCACAAATTATTGACACATTTTCTTACTTGTAATGATTTCAATATGTAACTGGATCATTAGGGAGATGCCATAACCTCCTGCACTCACAACAAACAGTCTCTTGTGAGGGTGGGTAGCACTGCTCCTAGCACCTGGCCCAAGGCTTTCAGTCTCTGTGTGTGCTCAGTGTGTAGGCACAGGACTGTTCCGTTCTCATGTTGGTCAGAACCTGAGCAATCACTCAGTTTGCTGGCCAGAGACCAGGGCGTGCACCCTGAACATGATTCTGAGGTCACGCTCCTAGGCTCTGCTGTGCTTGACCAAGACAGATGATAAAGCCAGTGTTGGAATGTTAGGAACATAAATTTCAGAATAAGCATGTGGTGTGCCCTGCTAGAGAGGAAAAGAAAAAATTGGAGGTTTCTACTCTGCCTGGTTTTCCAGATCCTTGTTCCTCCTTCCAGTTGTTGCTGGAAAGCAACTGCTCTGCCCTAACCCACACCTCCTCATCCCCTTGCATCCAGTGCCTATTCAGAACGGAATGATGTGTTGGTTCTGGGTCTTCTTCCTCTTTTTTTCCTGTTCACCACTCAAGGTGAAGGTCTCCAAGTCCCTAGGGGATGGAAATATCCAAAGCTGGAAGTACCTTGCTCCCTGAATCAATACATGAAAGATTGTTTTAAACACCCAGTTAAATCAAGGAAAGCAAGGATAAAGAGGGAATTCTATTGTGTTAAAACCTAGCTATAATGTGGATATTAGATTAAGTAACTTAAAAATTCATTTCACTCATTTCTTTTTATTGTGGCTACTAGAAATTTGTAAATTACCTTTGTGGGTGATAGTGTATTTCTGGTAGACACAGCTGTGTTGAGACACTGATATTTCAGTGTGTGTCTGTTACAGTATAGCATGCATTACTTGAGCAAATACAGTGGTGCTGTTCAAAGGTGTGCTGTTGCATAGTCGCCCAGACCAGCTGCAGGTGTCACCCCTATGATAATAGTATCCTGTTTTCTTAGAATTTTATTTCTCCAGAATGATATGTTGTCCACGTTGTTAAAAGTTAAAATTAAGCATTTTTCAGCACAGCTTTTCTGTGCTGTCATCAATGAATAAGAAAGTTCTACAAAATAGCGTCATGGCATTCAGTCGCTGTAGTCATAGTTAAATTACTCTCTTTAAGGAAATGAAGCCTAATGACACAACCTATTACAGTTGCATTCAACATTAGGACTTTCATCTGATAAAACTATCTTGCTAGTTGCTAGGATTTTTCTTAACCCACCATCTATACAGCTTTGTTTTTATTTTTTTATACTTCATGCTAGAGATTTATTAAAAACACAAATAAAAATAAGTCTTTAATTCTCTTTTTCAATTATAAACCACCTGGATTTATTATGGCCACATAAAGAATGTCGTGAATTATATTCCTAACCCTGTTTAGCTAATGTAAGATTCTGCTGGAAAAAATAATGGGTCAAGTTCTTCGGACTTTGACTATGAACTGTAGCTTTATTCAGCACATTTTTTTTATTTTGATCCTTATTAGACTAAAAAGTCATTCTCTATGCTTTTTTAGAGAAAAATGTATGCTGTAACACAGATTATTTCTATGTTAAAACTACTCTGGATAACTCTCTTTCTGAGTAGTAATGTTTGAAATAGAGTTGCAAAGTTTTTAACTGATGTCAGTATGCAGCAGTGACTCGTTATTCAGATCTGCAGAGGCACATCTGTGACATACTAGAGAATGAAGTCAGTCTGTTTTACATGTGATGCAAAGGAAACTAGGCTGCTGACTGGTCAGTTACACATCCAAAAGGAGCAAAAGCCCAACTCTACAGAAGCACTGAAACATGGTTTTATTCCTTTTTGCAGTGTTTAGAAGAGGCAGCACAGGGATACCAGTCATGGGGCACAACGCAGTGAGCCCTAAAGTTCATCACCTATCTGTCCAAATGCCTCCAATATCTCCCTGCCTCAGCTCCAAACTTTCTGCTCTAAAATTTCACCTAAATATGACTCTCCTTGCTTCCATCTCTGGCCTCTTTGCTCTCATCTTCAGCCAGCATTCCTTCCAGAGAGTCCACATAGTCCTAGGATCAGACAAACTGAATGTCCTCAGGCAGGCAAAGGGGAAGGAAGTTTGTGAAAACTTGCAAATGAATTTTTCTGGTTTCTGTCATATCATTATACTTAGAATTTTTAATAGCAATCATAAATACCCCATCTGTAACATACATACAACTTTTAATTTTATTTATTTATTTGAGAGAGAGAGAGAAACATTGATTTGTCGTTCCACTTATTAATGCATTCATTGGTTGATTCCTGAATGTGCCCTGACCAGGGATCAAACCCCCAAACTTGGTATATCAGGATGATGCTCCAACCAACTGAGCTACATGGCCAGGGCACAAAATACAGCACATTTAACATCCTAATATTTGGTGTCAGGACCCTAACTGCAGTTAAAAAGTTTTTATGTTTTTATTCTTTTTTTAAGGCTGGCCCATTTAGCCTGACTACCTACCCAATTATAAATCCAGAGCTGTTCCTAGACTCACAAGAAAGGGAAAAGACCTTGTACATCACCCAAACTAACCTTAACATGTTGACATCTGAGATTTTCTTGCCAATGTTCTCCTCTAGGACTTTAATGGTGTCACAGCTTATATTTAAGTCTTTTATCCACCTTGAATTTATTTTGGTGTATGGTGTAAGTCTGTGCTTAAGTTTCATTTTTTTGCACGTAGCTGTCCAGTTCTCCCAACACCATTTGTTGAAGAGGCTATCTTTACTCCATTTTATGTTACTGCCCCCTTTGTCGAATATTAATTGACTGTAGAGAGTTGGGTTGATTTCTGGGCTCTCTGTTCTGTTCCATTGGTCTATGTGCCTGTTTTATGCCAGCAATTCCACTGCTGGGATTATATCCTAAGAATCCTAAAACATCAATATCAAAGAACCTATGCACCACAATGTTCATAGCAGCACAATTTACAATAGCCAAGAGCTGGAAGCAACCTAGGTGCCCATCAGTAAATGAATGGATCAAAAAATTGTGGTACATATATATAATGGAATTCTATGCTGCAGAGAGAAAGAAGGAGCTACTACCTTTTGCAACAACATGGATGGAACTGGAAAGCATTATGCTGAGTGAAATAGGCCAGGTGCTGAAAGACAAATACCATATGATCTCACCTTTAACAGGAAGCTAAACAACAAAACAAACAAGCAAGCAGAAAAAAAAAAAACAAAGACACTGAAATAGAGAACAAGGGGATAGTGACCAGAGGGAAGAAGGAAGGGAAGTTAAGGGGAAAAAGGGGGAGGGATTTGGAGAAACAAATAGGAAGGACACAGGGATGAGATCTAAGGGGGGTGGAAATGGGAGGGAGGTGGGGAGCAAGGGGAAGGGAAAAATAGACAAAAACTGTACTTGAAAAATAACTAAATAAAATTAATTTAAAAAAATAATTAAAAAGAAAAATGTTGACATTTTTTCTGTCACTAAGTACCAAAGACCCTCAGGTCCTTTTAGTGTGTGTATTTGGAGCTCTTTAAAAATGAATGAATGAGCTGCATTGTCATATAGTTTGTGCTGTTTTTACTTTTCTCTCTTTGGTGTTTTCTTCAGTAGTAATACAATTGCCACCTCTTAAAAATGGCAAGGCGGTATTTATTTCAGCAGCATTGTCATTACCTATGTAAAACAGGGCTCTTCTTAAGGAATAAAATACATTTTATTATTTTTATTCACATCTTTATTCAGATTTTGTATTCTAAAGGGTAAAAAATACTATTCCCTCCTTTTGGATTCTTTTGGACACGTGGATTGTGACCTCAGTATTTGGTGTGTGTCTGCTATTTATTAAGTGCTGAGCTACAGTGCTGAGAGAAGCACACTACCACCCTCAGCATAAGTACAGTAAACAATTAAATATCAGAGTCCAATAAGTATCAGCACCCCATACACCAGCACCCATAAACCTTAGGGACAAGACTTCCAAAAAGAAGGGATGTTAGGGGTGTCTGAGCTCCTGTGCTATGAGTTGAGAAATCAAGTCCTCAGTGACTCTCCCAGTCAAGCCTCTCTGATCCTGGTTTTTTTTATTATATTTTATGCTATTACAGTTGTCCCGATTTTCCCCTTTTGCCCCTTTATACCTGGTACCCCCCTTCCATCCAACAATCTTCCTCCTTAGTTCATGTCCATGGGTCATGCATCCGAGTTCTTTGGCTTCTCCATTTTGTATGTTATTCTTAACCTACCCCTATTTTGTTTCTACCATATATGCTTCTTAATCCCTGAACCATTTGCTTATTGTCTCCCTTCCCAGATGATAACCCTCCAAATGATCTCTGTATCTGTGATTGTGTTCCTTTCCTGATTGTTTGCTTAGTTTGTTTTTTTTTTAGATTCAATTGTTGATAATTGTGAGTTTGTTGCCTTTTTAATGTTCATGGTTTTGATCTTCTTCTTTTTCTTAAATAAGTCCTTCTAACATTTCCTATAATAATGGCCTGTTGGTAATTACCTCCTTTAGCTTTTCCTTGCCTGGGAAGCACTTTATTTGCCCTTCCATTCTAAATGATAGCTTTGCTGGTAGAGTAATCTAGGTTGTAGGTCCTTGTTTTTCATCACTTTGAATACTTCTTGCCAGCCCCTTCCTGCCTGCAAAGTTTCTTTGGAGAAATTAGCTGATAGTCTTTTGGGCACTGCTTTGTGGGTAACTGACTGCTTTTCTCTTGCTGCTTTTAAGATTCTCTCTTTATCTTTAACCTTTGGCATTTTAATTGTGATGTGTCTTGGTGTGTTCCTCTTTGTGTCCAACTTGTTTGGGACTCTCTCTGCTTCCTGGATTTGTATGTCTCTTTTCTTCACCAAATTAGGGAAGTTTTCTTTCATTATTTTTTTTAACTAAGTTTTCAGTTTCCTGCTCTTCCTCTTCTCCTTCTGGCATCCCTACGATTTGGATGTTGGCACATTTGGAGATGTCCCAGAGGTTCGTAAGATTATCCTCATTTTTTAAAATTCTCATTTCTTTTTTTGTTGTTGTGGTTGAATGTTTATCTCTTCCTTCTCTACCAAATTGTTGGTTTGAATCCCTGCTTCCTCCCCTTCTTTGTTGGTTTTCTTTGGATTATTCTTTATTTCACTTAGTGTAGATTTTGTCATATGCTTTTGCCATACTCATTGAGGTCTCCAAGCATCCTTATCACCATTGTTTTAAACTCTGCATCTGGTAGGTTGGCTGTCTCCATTTCGTTTAGGTTTTTTTTTCTGGGGGTTTGTTCTGTTCATTCATTTGGACCATATTTCTTTGTCTCCTCAGGTTGGCAGCCTCCCCATGTTTGTTTCTGTTTGTTCGGTAGAGCTGCTTTTACAACTTGTCCTAATAGCATGACCTATGTAGAAAAAGCACCTATAAATTGTGTGGGGCAGAGCCTTAAGTAATTGCTGAGGCGGGGCACCTGCTTCACAGCTTTGTGTCTCTGTGGGGAGGACTCTGAGAGAGGACAGTGTCACTCCCTGACTTCTGGTGGTTTTCCTGGTATTTGCCCTTTTTCCAGTAACTTCCCTCCTTTCTCATGTGCAACTGCCACCCTTCCAGCTACTGCCTGATTCCAGGTTTGTTGATAGGGAAATAGCAGTGCCTTCTTTTCATTGTTGTTCAGAGAATTAGACAAGTTAAAATGTGGGTGTGGGTAGTGCCTAGAACATTGTATGACTTTAGTAAAATTACTTTATAAATATTTTATTTCATTTTGATCGACATTGCCATTTTGCCCTCTTCATTAGTTCCTGGTAATTCCTAATGTTTCTCTTTGCCAAGACTGAATTAAAGTCAGTAAACTGAAACGATCACACATTTAGCCATGGTGCATTTTTGTCCAAAGTCTCTTGATACAGAGCCTTCATCCTTTGGTGGGTAATACAAAATTTATGTTTGCTGATGTTCCCATTTTCTCTAAATTCATTTTTATTGGTAGTAACAAAGTTGGTTTTAAGGCTTAGGCTTGAAATATATTGTTAGAAGGTTAAGGTTTTAGAGCATTGTGTGGCATCTGATGAGATTTGTTTAAATGTATCTAATCGTTCTTACTCAAGATAACTAAGAAAATGAATGTTCACAAAGCTTGAATTGAAGATTATTGTGTTTGTTTGGTTATGTGTATATAGAAACAGTGACTCTTAGAACATACCTAGGTTTGGGTAGGTGGGGCTGGGAGTTTTAGTTTTCCTCCTTGCTTTTTAAATGCATGTAACTGAGTCTTTTGCTAGAAATTTCTTTTGGGCTATGTTGGAATATGGAAATAAATGAAAAAATTGGACCAAATTCTGTGAGTCTGGATTAAGCCAGGCCAAATTCTCTTTCCCCCATGCAGTTTCAATAGAATTCTTTTGAATTAATTTTACTCATAATAAAATCAGTTGCATTTCAAGCCTGCCTGCAGACTCTCAGGTCCTTTTGATCCAAGCACAACAGCCTGTTGCTGTGCAGTCTGTTGAACTTGGCGGTGAGGGGTGGTGACAGGGATTTGTGTTTGAAGTGAGCCCATTCTACCCCTGCTCATCAATATTTCAGTACAGCTGGGATTCTCTGAAAATCAACTTCAGTCAAAAAATAAAATAAAAAATGTTGTTCTGAGAAGATTGTGCTACTCCTAAATTATTATTCCTACAATACTATAAAATTGTAAAGGCTCCACAACCATTAAAAATATTGGAACTCGGTGACTCATCTTTCAATACTAAGTTGAAAGGAAAGGATGTTATGGCCAGCAGGGTTCATTCCAGAGGATATTCACAGTGGGACATTATTCTCTGAACTGACAATGCAGTAAGGGTTCAAGGCTCTGTGGAAGAGCTGCCAACGTATCTCACATGAGATGACCCAGCTTGGGAATAAGGGAGACAGCAGAGGGAAACAGGACCAAGATCTTGGACCCCACACTTAAGAACTCAAACCTACCTGAGGTCAATTCTGAGTGAAGCCATTAAGGAAACAATCAGGAGGCTGTGCAGGCCACTTGAGGAGCACAGGGTTAGGAACACACACAAAGGCTGAGTGACACCATGGCAGGAATTGATGCCAGAGCCTGGGCAGCTGAGTGAGTCAAGCCTGGACACCAGCAACAGCAAGAATAGAACTCATATGGAGCTTTCTGTCCCTCACAAGGGACCCAGATCAGCAGCAGTGACACCTGGAGGAGGGACCATGAAGGCAGGGCACTCCTTTGTAAGGTTCTGCCTCAGGTCCTCTAAACAAAGTCATTTTTTCACTGTTGGTTAGCAAAGAGCTCTTTCTAACCAGCCAGTTGTCTTGTGCCTTTTCTGATTTCTGCATCTTCCTGAATTAGGGACTTACCAAGTAAGACAGTGCTCGTGAAGTCAATGATTTCACAGCACAGATCAGTTTTGTCCAACTGCAACAGCTGCAGAAAAAGAATCTCACTTCCTACAGGTAATTCTTCAAACTCAAACTGTATGTAAAATGAGATATGAAATTAAAAGTAAAAAATACCTGGTTCTAGGCTTTTAAAATTTGAAGTTTCTTTCCTTGACATGATGGTTTAAAATTTATACATTAAAATAAAAAAGATGCAGAGAGATGATGCTGCATCATGTCTATACCAGATCAGATCACTCCATGCACTTTGTACTCATGAGTCTAAGGTTGCAATTTAGTCTTTCTGATTAAAAATAAAAGTCACCTGGATGTATTTCCAATATAATAGTGCAAAACAGGACAGGAGGGGCCTTTGAGTCTGACATCCTGTCAGGCCCTTGAGCTACTGTAGTCACAGGAGTGAGATGAGTGAGCTGTGAGGCTAGGGGAAGTGACCGTGAGCTATATTGGTGCTGATCCTCACAAAGAGACACGATGCAGGGCGGTGAGAGGCTGCTGCTCCCTGGGCCTGGCTTCGCCCCACAGCTGGGGTGAAGGGAGGGAAAGGAGATGATTTATATCTGACGGCAATAGGCTCCTAGTGCCCTGGAGGGCCTGCATATTACAGGGAGCCTTTAGACAGAGGGGTGGAGACACTTCTGTTCCTCCTCTCTCTCAGGTCAATGGAGACAATCCCCAGGAAGCCTCAGGGCCACCTTTGCCACTCTTTAAGATTTTCAAATAATAGCAGTTGTTGCCTTTTATGAAATATATTCTGTATCTCTCACCATGCTAAATATTGTAAATTTAATCCTAACAAGAACCTCTGTGCTACCACATATTTTCATCTTCATTTTACAGATGAGGAAACTGTGAATCAGAGAAGTAAGTGACTTGCCCAAAGTCACACATTTCCAAAAGATTAGAAATAATTATTTAGAAAATGAAACTTTTACTCATACATGCTCAAATGCAGCTACTAAACTATCTTTTTATATATATCAACAACAAGCTGCAAATGGAGGGAGTGTATTAAATATGCTTCTCTCTTTTTTATTTATTTATTTTACAGGGAGAGAAAGAGACACACTGATTTCTTGTTCCACTTACTTATGCATCCATTGGTTGCTTCTTCTATGTGCCCTGACTGGGAATCGAACATACAACCTTGGCATATCAAGCCGATACTTTAACCAACTGAGCTACCCAGCTGGGGCCTTTCTTCTCTCTGTTATATTCAGAGTTTGTCACTAGCTCCTCTGAATGGTGGTTATTTGTGTGTGACCTGAGGAAGCTATTTGGTGGGATGTGTTCTCAAAAGACTAAACTCAACTGGAATCAGCAACTGAGAGAGGACTCTCGAAGTGATTCTTTCCAGCTGGTTCGGTAATTGCCTGCTTGTGCCTGCTGTTCACTAAAATATACCTGATACTACAGTTACAGGGCTGGCTCCCTTTCAGGATTCTGAGCAATTAAAAACAGACACTTAGTTTAATTCATCTGTGACCCTCAATAAATTAAAGAAGAAATTGAATTTGATCGGTGGTGTTTTTATTTTATCACTATCAATTAGAGGAACAGATTAGCACACAATATTGAATTATGCTTGTCCAGCTGCTTATACACTATTCTTCAGGGTGGAGAGGGGAGTAAGAAAAGAACATTTTGAGGACATTTCCTGTCAGAGGACATTCCTATTTACATAGACATGTACTCATCAAGAAGAAGACAGATGTCTCCACAGGGGTCAGATGTACTGTCTCTCACTGGAAAATTGTGGGCTGGGTCAAAAAGTTTCCTTCCAAAGCTATAATCTCTAGAAGTTTCTCAAGTCATTCAGGGTTCTTTGGTTGTCTTTGGAGGGAATTTGGAGGAAGCGGGCCCGGGTAGAATCCCAGACTGTTAGCTCACCAGATGTGTGACCTTGGGCCTCAGTGAATTCATCCAGAAGCAAAGGGAGTACTCCTAGCTCCAGAAGCATTGGTCAGGAAACTATGTCATCAGGTCTGTGTCAAAAAAGACAGAACTGGGCCCAGGAGTTAGAGAGGAGCTCTGGGAGGAATGAGTGACCCATTTCTGGAGTTTCCCATCAAGTGGTATCTTGGGTCTGGGACAATCTGGCTCCCAGCATTGACCACAAGAGAGACCTGCCAGGGAAGGGCAGACCCGAACTCAGAGGAGGCATGTGGATTGCAGCATCCCACCTCTGGCCTAACTCGTAAACAGACTGGGGCTTTTTTCCCCTGTGACCCTGGCCAGGTCTGATCCTGGGAGCAGCCTGGGAGGCCGCGCCAGCCTTTGCAAGGTGACAGGACAGGCCCTTTGAAGGGCCAGGCACAGCAATAAGAAACCTGAACCGGGAGGGCAGCAGGGTGTTGAGGTTGGAAAAACATTTTCAGGCATTTTTCTGCCTTAAAGGGGGGAAAAAAAAAGAAAGAAAATGCAAGGGGCCAAGTTTTGCCTGTGGAGCTGGTACAGCCCTGGCCCACACTGGTCAGGCCACTGCTGTCGACGTACTTTGAGGTCTGAACTGCAAACGTCAGCAGGCTTTTTCCTGGCTGGCAGGAAGGGAAAGTTCCCTCCAGTGACAGACAAAAATAATGGATTTGAGGCAAGTCTGGGCCTTCAGAGGTTACAGTGAAAATTAATGAAGGGCCACATTAACTAATGTTACTCTAATCCTGCAGTTTGGGGCAGTGGGCTAAATTTCTGTTTTATGACATGTTTTACAAACTAACCTATTTTAGATGTTGGAACACTCCAGGCTGGAGTAAGTTCCAGGTCAGGAAACTTGCCCCTCCTGTTGAATTCCACAGTTCCTAGGCCACTCCTTGGTGCAGTGCCTGTTTCACTTGTCTGCTATCTCCGCTGAACCTTTAACATCAGCTCATTTATCTTTCAGGTGTTATAATCATTGACTTCAATCAGTATTCCATTATCCTAAACAGGCAATTATCTACATTGTCACTTTTGCCTTTGCTCTTTTGACCTAGGGGGTCACAGAGTCCTGAGTGTAACTGAATCCAGGAAAATTATTCCCTTACCTGTCATATAAATAGTCATCCCAGCAAAATGAGACCCAAGGGGGCTTTTTGAGAGGTGTTGAGAAGGCCAGTCTAACTCAATCCTTTATTCAGCTCTTTAAGGAATGCAGTACTGTTTTGGCACTCTATCAAAATAAAACAAAGTTCCATTTTTCAGCTTCTTTATTTAAAGTGTGCACCCACGAGCTTACAAATGCTTCTTTGTGGCCTTCTTTATTGAAATTTCCATTCAAGTCTTCCATCTGTTAGCTGTGTTTACCACTATTTCTAGGGAAAGAATTCAGTGTTTTACCTTTATTTGGGGTGTAAGGTCATAAAACTGTCTGGATTATTTCAGCTATATTTATACCAAACTTAATATTGCTTCTTTAACAGGTTTAAAGCTTGTAATTCCCTGGTTCATTATTCACGGTGAGCAGTCTGAAGAGAACTGTGTTTTAAAATGAGGAAAATGAGGAAGGCATTTTATACCTTCTTGCTATCCCTTTACCATCCCCCAAAGAGAAAGTGTTCTGTAAAAGTGGATTTCATCCAAAGAATATCTAATGAAACTTCAGTTCTGTCCCCTATGATGGCTGCTGACTTGCACATTATTGCATTTCAGGAGCAGAGACTTGCTCAACATTCCCCATTTTCCTAGAAATATTAATGTCACTGCAATCTTAGAAAAGTCCTTTAAGACTCACAGTTGTAACACTGTTGGAGCAAGGTCTCCCAGATGGAGCTTGTGTGTGTGTGTGTGTGTGTAGATGTGTGTGAATGCATGTGTGTGCACATACATGTGCCTATATGTGGATAGTGCCTGTGTGTGGATATGTGCATATGTGTACATGTATATGTGTGTATGTAAACATGTATGTGTACATGTGTTTTTATAAATATCCATTATATATTTAAATTTCTCAAAGCAAGGTGACCTCAGTCTTCAGCAATAAATTTGGAACTCCATCAAAAAGAAACACAGAAATAATATAAAATTAAACTGCAAGGAATATTTTTCTTTGTAGAATTGCCACATAAATTTTTTTTAAGTTTTACACATTTCCCATAACAGCATCCACTTCAAGGAAGCAGTGTGGAGTACTGAAAAGAGCACCACCTTTAAAGTGGGTGAGCAGCAGATCAATTCTCAGGCTAACTGGAAGTGATATGACATTGGTGCAGTAGTGCATCTGACCTTCATTTTTTCTGCTGTCCAATAGGAGCAACACAACCTATCTAAATGTGAGAATTGAGGCCAATGTGAAGTGCTTGTATGATGCCTGGCACACTGTAGGTGATCCTCATTGGTGGGCTTTATTATCATTATGCCAGATTTCCCAGGGCAAGAGGTTTATAAAGTATGTGTCTAAACCATTTGTTTTCCCAGTAGCAATTGTCTGACACCTATCATCCATGACTTTCTGCCAGATGACCACATCAGAATGTTTTGTGTTGTTGCTTCCTAGGTTATGAGCTTCAAGCCACATCCCCCCAGGACTTTGCAGCACTTGCTGGAGAAGAGTGTCAGTCTTCACCCTTATATTTATTTCCTGTGTTAAACAGGCACTCAGGGTAGACAAGTCAAGAGCCAATGTAGAAAAAGCTAAGGCAGTGCTTTGGAGATTTCATTAAATGCAAGTTCTGATCCCATGAGTCAGAGGTAGAACCTGAAATTATTCCACATATTGGACTCTCAGGTGATCCCAGTGCTGCTTCTCCACAGACCATTTTTGAGTACCAAGGATCTAATATTCCTCAGATGCTGTGTGGGTTATAAGGCTTTATAACAACAAATACTTTTCATTTAAATGGAAATCTATATATTGAAGATAATTTGTTTTTTAAAAAGGCAACACCTGCCCTGTGACTTTTCAGACTGAAAGGAAATTTCACTGCCCTCCCACGAACAGTTTAGAAAAGTCCCTGTCTTTTTCATCATAATGTGTTGTCAACTGAACATTATGTATGGCTCAGTACACATACTGATGGAGGTACTGATCTCAGAGCCCAGCTGGTTTGCATCCCTAGCCGCCCTTGTGATTCTGGGGTGGTAGCCTTATAAAGGTATGAAGTCCTTGTATGCATAGCATAGGAATCACAAAACATGCACAGTATTGTTCAGTACAATACTGGCCATAAGACCCCACATACCTCCCAGCTCCCCTTTCTTTATGTTTTAAAAACAAACTTTTCACTATGAAGTTAGAAAAAAGTATGCATTTATTTTAGAAAATTTGAAGGAAAAATACCTATCATAAGAAACAGCCATCTATTATTCTAATTTTTGAAAATTGTAAGATAATTTCTCTGTGTTCTGGAGAACAATATTTTAAGTTGTAAACAACGTGATTTTATAGAGGGAAATAAAATGTGCCAGCCACTCCTCTCATCTCAAGCCTCCTTCCATTCCTGAGACTGGGAGCAGGGCATAAGGCCCAACAGTAAATTGTCTGTGTACAGAGACTTCAAATACTGTATTTTGCCATGTACAATGTGCTCTCATGTATAGTGTGCACCCATGCTTCTGACCCAAGGTAAAAAATTCTTCCATTTTAATTCAAATTTTTTCCTTATATTTAGAAACAAAACTGATTATCATATTCCAGGATATTATTTTGCATATAGATATCATTATTGCTTCCTAGAGTTACATTTTTAACACATAAGCATAAATAAAAGTATTAAAAACACTTATGCAGATATAGAATTTGTACTACCCATGTATAATGCACATCCTTATTTTCCCCTCAGAAATTGGGACAAAAAAGTGCATATTATACACAACAAAATATGATAAGTGCTGTGCGTTGGCCCTATTAAACATAAGATTAGAAAGCTTCAAAGTATAGTAAGTTTAAATTCATCATTTCCAGTGCAGATGCCCTTCTTTTTTGAGAGCTTTAATTTGCAGCTGGCAGTAGAGAATTCTATTGTAACAAACAACATATTAATACAACTTTTCTATAAAAAGGAAAGGGCACCTTCTCCTAATGTACAGAAAGATGTCTTTTGAGCTAACAGCCATACTCAGTGGTAGTGGTCATCTTAATTAACATTTACATCTTTGGAAACAAAGTTAATCCATAAGGTCTTACTGTGGCTGCTCATAGACCCCACTGACCTTAAGCTGGGCATTAGCTTGCTGACAGAATTCTCCACTTCTCTGAAAGATTGGTATTCCTGGAAAACCTCTCTCCTGGGTCCCTAATTTGTTTTATTTACTTATTTCTACTTATTATATTAGGCATTATGGATTTTAATTAAGTAATTTTCTCTGATAGACGTGTTTCTTTGGAAGAAGCCAAAGACAACAGGCCATTCAGTGGCCTCAACTTGGAAATTCCTAGAACTCTGCCCCTAGTCCCAGAAAAGGGCAATGATTGCCTGGCCCCAAAGAAATCTCTCTTCATTCACTCCTACCTTTGCCTCAACCTTGCTGCTCTGTCTTCAACTCTCTGGGATTCAGATTCCTTTTCTTAATCTAAGATCATCTAAGGTCTGCTGATCCTCTAGAATTATATACACCTATGATCTGATCAGAGTTGCTGCTAAAGACAACTGCAGGAATTAAATGTGAAAATTTTCTTCTTTATGAGCACAAAGAAAAATTTTGGAAGCTCTTTCTTTTTTAGTTTGATTCAAGTAATTTCTACCCTGACACGACTTACCATGCTTTAAAAACTCTAACTTGCTGCACATATGTTTCTAATGTGAGCCATAGCTTAAAACATCTTTCCTAGATTTTCGGTGAGAGAGAAGGACACAGTATGTGTGTGTGTTTCTGCCTGTGTTTGTCTGTGTCTGCACATTTACACACAGCCATCATTGGGGATGCTGATGGGCCCTAATCCACTTTTAATAGCCTAGTGAGAGATTGCATCATGTTCTGTTTTACAAAATATGAAAACTATCTGCAGCTGTGAAGGGATAACCCTCATAATTCATCTGAGAGACTGCCTCTCTTACTTGTGGGATCTACTCCATATCTCATATCAACTCATTACCCTATGTATGCAGAAAGACTGCATGATAGATGCTGTAAAACAAGGATGTTATTTCCACAAGAGGGGGAGGTTAAACCCTGTGATACAGAAGTGATGAGGCACAAGTGAGTTAAGAAGACAGTATATCTCTCCACACCAGATAATATACTATCTTTATTCTGCAGCTATATTTATATTAACAGTGCAGCTAAGAGAAGAGATGAGAGAAATAGAGTTCTTATGTTTTTGATTCATTTCTTTATGAGGCCTTGCCTCCAACATTTTTGGTGTTCTTTAGGAATTTTGCAAGAAGCAAAAATGGCTATGACCTTCTTCTTTCAAGATTTTCTTCAATTTTTGTATGTCATTCTATTGTTGATTTTTAATAAATGTAGTCATTTCTGTGTTTTAAATTAAAACTACTATTCAAAAATTCAGTCTAGTTTTTATTTTTCAAAAACATATCATGTATAGTGGTCTCAACTTCTGACCCAATAATAATATTTGAACTCTAAGATACTCATAAACTGTTAATGGATTTGATATTTCTTAAATACAGGCTGTCCCCTTTCATGTTAAAAATCATCTCTGTTCTTTCCGAGGAGACTGAAATCTTAATTAACTCATTCTGGGGATAAGACATGACTCCCTTAATAGAGTTTCTTCTCCACATTCTCTCAAGAGAAATTGATTACATAAAATTCATGTGTTTGACATTACTAACTGAGAGCTCAGCGAGTATAGGCCATAGCACTTAGTCAATAGCTGACTGATCTTGGAGTGAATTGCTCACTTCTCTTGCCCATGCTGTGAAGCTGTCATGCCATGTATACTCACATTTTCCTCTGATGTCATACATACTTGTCCAAGTGTCAGCCCTCTTTCTTTATTTGTATGATTTTGCTTAGAGGTGTGGTCCTGAGCCACCCAGAACCTTTATTGTGAAATAGGTTACTGCAAATAAGTGTTTCATGTCCAACATTTGACTCTGTAGCACTAAACCATTCTGAGCAATGGATGGCTTTCCTTACCATCTCAATGAAAGAATATAGAGTTGTATGTGAGGAATTATTACTTCAGTAGAGGCTAGTACTTTCCAATGAATATCCTAACTATCAAGAATGACCTTGGTTAACCCAAATAACTTAGCTATTTTCTTAAATAGCACATTTAACTTGAAGACAAAATAGTGGACCTTCACTGAGTTTTATAAGTACCCTGCATAAAGTATAAAGCTCATGCTCTGTTTTACTCTTGAACTTCCCCTGCATTCTTTTTTAAATCATCCACTGAGATAGCCTATATTTACCTTCCCATTTGCTTTAACCCTGATGTTTGAGCCCAGTATTTACAATTAGGGGTTGGCAGGCACTGCCATTTACAAATGAAGAAGAATGTAGTTTTTCAGTATTAGTCCCAGCTAGTGATCATCAGAAGCTTTGTTGTATGATCTTTATACCTATATTTTGCTCTGAAATATAACTCCTAGCTTAAACATGAGAAATATCAAATGAAAACATAGATATAGTGTTTTCAGTAAAACCCTCCTTCCAAACACTAGTTGTTACTGACAAGCTGCCACCTACAGAGAAGTTGAGAGTAAATAAATAATATTTGCATCTATTTTCACATTTAGTATTATCTTAGGTTGTACAATAGACTCTACCAATTTTTCCCCCATTAGGCATTCCCCACAGCCACCAGCCTATTGACTTATAAACTACAATTCTTATAAACTAATCTCCAATGATATATAATGCTTTGTGTTCTGTTCAGTCTAGGTAATCTAGTCCATGATACTAGATGATGGTGCATCCCAAATTAGTGTCTCTGTCCTGAATCTCTGCCCAAGCTTTTTTCAATACAATTTGCAAAACATTTAACTGCCTCTGAAGGTACAGTCCCAATACTCATCCACCGGAACACTTTAAAGTCCTCTTTTGTATTTGAAAGGTGTTTTTTCTTATTGATACATAGATTTAAAATATCAATGCAAATGACTAATTATGTTCACTGCATACAGAGTGAAAGGACTCAGGAAATTATGTACACAAGAATTTCTCTGCATAGACACAAGCACTTCTCAATTACAAGGGGAGATGCAAAAAAAAAAAAAAAGGCAAAATTATCTTCTACAGGGCAGGCCCCACAAAGTACAGACTTCCCATGCTAGGTGAGTGTTCTAGGAACCCATCTGTCTCAGTGAACCAGTGTGGTGTTGTTGTGAGAGGCTGCATTCAGCTTCAGTGAATTTTTTAAGACTCTTTCAGTGTGTTTGCCCATGTCATGATGGGTGATTTCTGCCCACAGGGCACTGAGTGCCCAGCACTTTTTAACCAAAAAACAGCATGACCTGCATGACCCACCCTTCATTTTCACTCAGTCTGGCCCTGAGCAATATTTTTTTGTTTCCCTGGATGAAAAAAGTTCTCAAAGGGAAACATTTTGCTGAAGTGGAAGAGGTAAAACAAAAAACAGCAGAAGCACTAAAAGACATCCTAATCAATAAGTTCAAAAACTATTTCGAACAGTGGAAAAAATGTCTTGTTAGGTGTATTGCAGCAAATGGAGAGTACTTGCAATAAGGCAGTGCACACCTTAACCCACTGTTGTGCTGTTTTTGTAAATATTGTTCTCCCAGGGCATATCAAGCCAATCTTCAATAAGACTTCAGTAAGACTCTAGGCAAGGCTGGTCTTTCTGTTGCTGTTAGAAGTCAACAGGAGCATCTTTGCTTGTTCTCTCTTTTCTTTCTTACTCTCTTAAGTTTCTCTTGAAACTGGTTATGTCCCTATTATATGTCCACACTTTCCAGATAGCCCTTCTCTTTTTTTCATTTCCTGAATATTTACAATATTAATAGAGCTAGCTCAGATATCACATTGTACCAACAGATTCTGCTATCATAGGGTTCTCTCCTTGTTGGACATACCGGATGTTATAACACTGTTCATTTTCAGCTTTCTCATGTCTTTCTTATGGTACAGTATGACTTCAGCAAGTCAGTTAACATTTCTCATTCATTGTTTCCTCATTGGTAAAAGAGAAATAATAATACCTGTTTTTTTTTAATTCAAAATTATTGTGAGGATCAAATGACATATTGTAAGGGTGTTTTATAAAACATATAGTGTTCTGTAACTAGGGTATTTGTGCCTGATTTACTCAGACTGAATGGCATCATTAATGCAAATTCATGTTAACTACCATTTTATTGATCTGCTACTATGTGCCAACTATTGTTACAGATACTTACACACATTTTCTCACTTATTTTTTTAAAGCCTGCAGAAGAGGCATTGTTATGCTTATTTTACAGTTGAAGCAATTTGCCCAGCATTCTAGGCATTAAGTAGCAGAGCTGGGATTCTAACCAGGATCTGTCCAATGCCACAGCTTTCCTCATGGTTCCTCTCTGCACCCTAAATTAAGAGAAAGTGAAAGCAAAGGGAGATATCCTCAAAGCCATCCTCATTGGAATACATTTGAAACTGATTATAGTCTGTTTAAATGTCCTGCAACTGACCTGCTCCAGAGTCATCATGTTTTCGAGTTTAGATCTCTTAGCTCCAAAAGCATACAATGCTTGAGAGCCAGCAGAGGGGCAAGTGTTTTAGTGTGTAAGGTATGAGAAGTCAGTGAGTATGAAAAACTACTATACCTTATAAACCTTTTACCTATTATATTATTTAATTTTATTAATGGATCCTATGAACCAAATAAGGAATGCATTGACTGAGTCAGAGCCCTGTGCCACACACTCTAGCAAATGCTTCTTCATTTATTACCATGACAGCTTTATATATTAAAGGATCATCACTTTAAAAAATCTTTTCAAAAAGTTGACTGGATGCTTTTGATAAAATGATCTATCCACATTAAGAATACCATTATGGATACTTCTAATTAATTATTTCTAATTTTCATTTTTCTGGTATAAACTTTGTCTTTACTACTCAATGGTTGGCTCTCAGAACAGGAAGGCAAGTTTGACTTCATAAAGTCAACAACTGACATTTGCACAGTGGTTTACCATTTACAAAGAGAGCACTGTTCACCACCATTGTCCCGCTCTCCATACTGAGGGTCACTGTCAAAGGATCCCATCTTACAAATGAGGAAACTGCCATCCTAGGAGTGCTCTGGAGAGATTGTATTGACAATGTCTATGGTTCATTTTATATCTACTCTGTGGTCAGATTCTTCGCTGCAGAGGCTGTGTCCTCTATTCCCTGTGCTCCAGACAGCTCTTGGTATAGTGCCTTAAGCCAGATCTTTAGTAAATATATGCTACGTGGAAGCATGAAAGAGTGAAAAATTCATGGAAATTGTATTGTTATCTCTGTAAGTCAAAAATTTTCGAACCTCCCATCCAAGGATAGCCTTTAAGTGACACCTGTGAATCTCTAAAATCTTAGGCCAGAATGTGCCTGTGTGCAGGCTCACACATACATTGTCAGTGAGGAGGGTGTCCTCCTTATTTTTCGTCAAATTCTCAAAGGGGTCCATGACTCAAATAAAGTTAATAATCACTGTTTTAAAAAATTAAGCAGGTAGCCACAAAATGTTTTAAGATTTTATTCACCATTCATAACAAAAGATAGAAATCATCAGGAAGTTCAATTTAACCTCTGTGTTACCTGAACAGTAACAACATTTCATGTCTAAGCTGAATAATTTTGGTTTGTTAGAGCTTAAAACAAATGAAGTTGAACCTTGGGCTTCAATCTTCCTATTGGCTAATAGCACAGTTCTATGACCATAGATTTCACTGAGTCCTACCAGCTATCCTGAAAATGCCCATGATGAGTTTAACAAAAAAGAAAGACAGGATCAATTTCCTCATTGCATTTTCTGTATTGTCTGTATGTTCATAACTTCAGTCTAAATATCACTGTACTTCAGCTGAGAAGCTCCACAGGCTAATAAGGTATATGTGTATGTGTGTGTGTGTATAGATATATGTGCATGTATATGTATGTGTATATGTATGTGTATATGTATATATGTATATATAAATAATTTTCTTCAGGCTTGAGAGACTTTCTTAACCCAACTTTTTACATTCAGGAATTTTATTTCCTTATAAGTTACTTTCTGATACTTTCTGCTACATTGGATACCTTTTGAGAGAAGGGCCCATTTCTTTTTATTTCTATAAATATAAGATACAATGCCATTTTATAATATGTATTCTTGTAGTGTCAGTGATTGTCATGAGGCTTCAGTGAAGTAGTAGGGGGCATATTGCACAGAATTACTAAGTCAAAATAGAGAACTCTTTTTCTAGGAACTAATTACATCAGGTCACCTAATATAAAGTACAATACACTAGCAAATAACTCTTATTACTGAGTACTTTGCTGTGTATTGTAGAATGTATTAAAACCAGACAAAGTAAGCCATTACTCCTCATCTGTGGCATATTACTTAATACCTTTTATCTCTTACAATAGTCAAGGAATATCAAAGGAATCCAAAGTAAAAAAAAATGTCTGAAATTGCACAAAAATGTTTAAATATGCACAGCATAGCTTTTAGTCTGCAAAATGTCAATTGATAAATACTGGTTTATAATAGTTATGAAATGCCAGCTTTCACTGATTATGAATATTCAAAAGAAAATATTTTCAAATCAAACCATAATATACACGATGGTATAGTAGCTAGTAAGAAACATTTATCAGCTAAGAGCTGAAGCAGAAAGAATTCCAATATATGCATCCAAGTCTGAATTCTTGATATTTTATTGGTCATATTTTATAAGTAGGCTACACTGATACCTTTCCTAAATTTATACTCCCCATTAAATGTTTTTTAAAGCAAGTGATAAAATGGTCATTCTTGTGCTTTTTGAACATATCTCATTAATTATACTATCACTCCAAATATTTGTGTGTCCTTTCAAACGTCTGCAGCTATAGTAGAAGGCATGTCTCTATGACATTGTATGCCTCACTAAATTAGATATCCCATGTTTACACACATACATATGGTTAATGATTCATGTCACCTACTGAAGTTTCCTCTTTCCTGATTTAAAAGATATTTAAAGGTTGAAATACTGAAATGTTTATTTTGACCTCAGGATCTTACTGCTTTATATAGTAATATATAAACAGGCTAAATGCTTATTTTAATACTACCAAACACACTTTTTACCTTCATTATAAAAGAGGTTTGGTCAGTTAAGGTCAAATTGGACACCCACAGCATCACTGGCATTATAGTTGGTGGACTTGGTCACAAAGAGGAGAGTGAAATGTAAACACTGAATGTTTCTCTGGCAGCTTAGAGCTGGGATTAACTTGGATCACCTAGTCTTCTGCTTTTAATGAAATTCCCTCCCTTGTATTTTCATGTTTGGAAGAGAATCCAAAGTTATCTCATGCTAATTCAGTCAGGCAGTGCCCTCCGGGGATGTCACAGGCTTCCCTGACCTCTCCAGAGAGAGAATCAGTGAAGGGATGAGGAGAATTAAACATTCCTGAGAAATTGGAAAGCAGCAACCCCCAGAGAATTTGCAGAGAAACTCACTCCAGACTCAGCTGCCAAATACTCAAGTCACCTTTTCAGCACTTGCTTGATGTCTCTCTCAGTCCCATCTGGCTTGACTCAGAGGTCAGTCTGGGGACTTGGGAAAGGTGGCAGCTCAGAGAAGAATTCAAAGGAGGTCTACAATAGCTTCTTCTGTCTTTGTCATTTGTTGTTACTTGAAGTGCATTCAAAAGGGTGAACAAAGCATAAGGTGGAAGTAGTACTAGATTTTGCTTGGCTATCTTTTTTTTTTTAATCCAAAATTTACTTTAGATATTTACTTTAGATGAACTGGTATTTTTAGTTGTCAATAATGAGCTCCCTGATTTTTGACAACTGAAATTTAAGGGTTGTTGTTATTTTTATCATGTAAGACTTCTGCAACTAATTATTTTGTAATTATATTGGCTATTTTACAAAGGATGTTTTCTCTTGTGCCTTTAATGAAATTTGGGGTGGCGGAGAGGTTAGAAAATATGTTTCTGATTTTAAAATTATATTCTCTTTGTGGTTTACATTTTCTATTGAAGCATTTCAAAAAAGCAGGAAAATATGAGTGTTCATAAATATATCTGTATTGTAAACAAACTAAGAAGCTACATTTTATAGTTTGTCCATTGTATTTTCTAGTGAATTGAACAAAGTGCAGTGATGTTGTGAATAGATTTGGAGATTTGATTCCTAAAGAAAAAAACCACTCTATCGGAGTCCTAGTTAGACTGGATAGCTAGGCAGGCAGGCGTCACTGCATTTGATCTAGCCAGCCCCCTGGCATGCTCTGTTTAGTCCAGGCAAAGTTTTACGTTTTTTAAAGCCTAACAGTCAGAATTTGAGAGATTTTGTTTTCTTTTGGGGGGATAGTTTTTGGGGGGAGGTTAGTATAACTCTTGGTTTTTAGCATTTGAGATGAGAATTGTCTGATAGAGTGAAGTGTATATTTCCCCTTCTAGAAAGAGGTGTACTGTCTACATGACACCAAAGTAAGCCCAGCTCTTTCAGGGGTGCCCTGAAAGCCCTAAAATTGTGAACCCTGTCTGAGACCCTTTTTTCAGTACCTTGTTTAAAAAGAGAAATCACTTTTCAAAGTATTTTCATTCACTAGAAAGTTATTCCTAATTTTGGGGTAAAAGCAGATAGACAAATATTATGCTCATTTCTTCATTGGCTTACATGATGATTCTCAAGATATTTTTATCTCCTACATGGTGACCTAGAGGGTTGGCCTGGAAAATGGAAGGTGTGGGCCCTCATGCTGGGCCTGTCATTAGCCATCTGAAACATCTTGCTGGACCCCAGTTTTCTTATCCTTAAAAACCAAATTAACCTGCCAACTTTCAGAAGTTCTCTGATCTTTGTTACCGTTCACTTTCCAGTGATTCAGTACATAATAACAGGTTTCCTAACTTCCCTAGTTTCTCTGTCAAAAAAACAAAAAACGAAAACCTAAAATCAATCATGCTGATGCACTAAAAGTGTAATGTATATAACAAACCATGTAGGATCCCCTCTGTAATGGTGAGAATCATTCAAATAATCACTCTGCCATATCATCTCCAGTTAAGAAGTGCAGCCATTCTGAGCACAGATATCTGCACTTGATATCTAAAGTAGAGTCGTTAAAGAGGGGATTTAAGGATATTTCAAAGGACCCAAGCTAAGGCTTCAAAATCCTCAACCCTTGGTGTTAAGGCTGAAAGTGGAAAAGGGAGGAGGGTCCTGTGTTGAGTCTTCGAAGTACACACTCCAGGCCCTCTCATTTTATGGTTGCTCCCTACATCAGTGTGTGCTGAAAGAGTTAAAGGGCTGCAGGCTCCAGCGTACCATCGGGGAGTGTCTCGGGCACTGTAGAGAATCTGGCACAAAGTATGTTTTCATGGAACTGCTTATCAAAACTAAGCCTCTGCCGGTTCATTTAGATGGGTGGGTTGGGTGGAAAACTGGCAGAGGGATCAGGAAATCTGCCTTCTGTTCCTCCTTCTGCTGCCGCCTGACCCTTTTGCAGGTCATTCCCCTAGCATGTCTCAGTTTCTCTATCCGTAAAATAAGACAGTGAGATTTATATTCTTTATAAGAAATGTTAGAGAAAATTTTTGGATTATTTTCATCAAAACTATGGCAAATGAATATTTTCATGGGGGCTCTGCCTTGATCCATTCTTTAGCTTACTATTGTATCATACCTTTTTATCTCTTTGGAGGGGCTTTTCAGACCATAGCCTTCTTGCCGCCTATTAATGGTTGTGCTCCCACCTAACCTTCACGTTAACACCACCCCCAACTCTAGGAAGAGAGACAGACAGTGGAGGTGGGAGCTCTTTGTGCCAAAACAAACAATAAAGTTTAGAAACGTTTAGACTAAGATAACTAGGAAAATGATGTTGAATAAAAGCATTAGACTTATGCTTAAGTCAGAGTCTAGTTCCAAAAAGCACAATCTCCAGTTAACTGATGTGTTTATAAAGGTTTGTTTCTTTGTGTTTTTAAAGATTTTATTTGTTTAAGTTTGCTGATTACTCCTCAGTTCAGTCTCTACTTAAGATTTCTTTATTCATTGAGAAATCATAATGGAAAAAACATCTATCAACAACTGTTTACTATTCGGGAACACTGTTTAACAAAGGAATACTATCTAACAATAATTAATAAAGCTAACTATTCAGAAAAAAAAGACTTAAAGCTCCTCTGAGATATCTAACTGTATAATGCAAATTTATTTTCCTGAAATAGGAAAAAACCACATATAAGATAAAAATATAAATTATCAAGATTTTTATGCTCTTTTAAAACTTGAATATAACTAACCTATTCAGGACAAGGAATCAGAAATTTTTAGAGATAAAAATACTGAAACCCCAAATTTCATTCTAAAACATTTTATTTAAAAAAATTAATGCTCTGGAAAAAATGCTGTGTTTCTGTGTTAAGTATGATAATGGTCTGAGGAATTATCACATCATATCTCAGAGGTCCTTATGGGGCACTGATCTCTTAGGCCTGGAATTTTCTCCAATAATATTATCATTTATAATAGCAATAACATTTAGTAGATCACACAGTGCTTTTAAACTGTTATCTAATATGATACCTAAAACCATTAACCTGTGTAAGAAAGTCAGAGGTAAAATAAGTGACTTGTTTTAGGACTTCCATCTGAGCTCTTTTCACTGCATAACATTGATACTGTCTGTTATGACTGCCTATTTTCCTGTAAAAACACTTCATTTGGAAAGACGAATAAACATGTGAGGGCTCCATGTCTTGGCTCTGTGATTTTCTCAGCTCTCACATTCTGCATACGGCTTTGGATTTTCGTTTTGAGTGTGTGTCTTTGTATTCAGTCTCGCACCACAGGCTCCCATTACATAAAAGTACACAAGTGATCACAGAAAGAGTTCTTAAGATACCAGCACTGTATTTATTGCTGGGAACTAGATCTTTAAAAAAAGGGTAACAAAACATTTTCTTCTTCACTCTTTCACTCTTAACTTCCACCTCCAGTAGTACTAGGAGAAATTGAATCAGATGAAAAAACAGGCAGTTTTGTGATGCCTGGCTCTGTTCTCTTACAGAGCCTCCAAACTAGGAGGTGGGGGCTGGAGAAGATGCTCAGCTAAAGAGATTGGTGTTTCAGCAGGTGGTACTGTTTCCCCCAAGGGATCAGACATCTTTGCCCCCCAGCTGGGAGCCACTGTTCACTCTTAGGAACAAATATCTAATGTTTGTCCTTGTACTTAGTGGTTCTAGCAAAGTTTTAAACTAACACCAAATTAGAAACAAAAGTGAGTCGTGCAAACCGAGAAACTGGCTCTCATTGCTTTGTAGATCATCATGTCACCATGATGTCTGGGATATTCCATTGTTCCCCTTTGAGCAAACCTGCAGTCCACATCACTGTTAGAAATACAACACTTGATTTTTTTTTTCATCTCTCTTTGTTCTGGAGTCAGTCACACATAGGCAATCTACAGGAAAGAAAAAAGGCAGGAGCAGCTGTGTAACTGTCATTCCCTCACTGACCAAGCTCTTTAGTATCTGTGAACACATGAATCTGGAGGCCCAACCAGAACATAGTGAGGACAGTGCATGGGGAGCCACTAGGATTTTGTCTCCGTGACTTAGAGGATCAATTGACTGGATTTTCCTCCCTCACTTTGAGGACAATTTTTTATTGCTTTTAGAGAGAGAGGAAGGGAAAGAGAAAAACATCAATGTAAGACAGAAACATCGGTTCGTTGCCCACCCTCTGCACTGGGGCTGGGGATCAAACCGGCAACCTAGGCATGTGCCCTGACTGGGAATTGAACCCACAGGCTTGATTAGGGGCTGACACTTCAACCAACTGAGCCAACTTCAGGCCAGGGTGACTGTTTTCTTAAAGACTCAATTCATTGATTCTTCAGGTCACTTGCTTAGTCCTCTCACTGTCTCTGTACTATATAGGTTCTTTTTCATTTTATTTAAGAGGATTCATTCTAGAGAACACCTGCCTCCGAATAATGGAGCTGGCTAGTGGGAGAGGACTCATTAGTTTATTGTCACATCTGTGGGTGACCGAATGACCTACATTCTCTAGCATCTTAGAATATGTCCTAAAGCTCTGACAGCACAAGTCACCCTCACCCACTTTTGTTTTTCTTTCTGTGGTTTCAGAAGGATTTAGTAGAAATAGAAACTGAAGATTTGGTGTAGATTGTCACAAACAGTGATTATACACTGGCTCATTTTCAAGAGCAGTAAAGGTATACTAAATATTCTACCTGCACACTTTAAAATGACCAGTTCTTAAATTAACTTATGATTTTTACAGCAAATATGTTCAATAGCCATTCTTTAAATTAATAATATTGATTTAAAAGCAAAAGTATCAACATTACCTAGTGTCTCAGTGAAGAAAAAAATTTAGGGAAACATTTAAAATTTAGTTTTGATATGTTACCAATTTGAAGTTTTTTAAATGCCCTTTTAGTTAGCACAGTAGGAACACTATCATGGTCTTTCAAAAAATGAATAGGCATATGAATGTAATGGATTTTGTATACTTCATTTTGGAGACCCAGCACATTGTATATCTTCCTAGGAAGGTTCAAATCATGAAGTTAACATCTGTGTTTGTAAACACTCCTCTCAAGTTCTCTTTCTCTAAAAGCTGGAGGCTGAAAGAATGAAGCACAGATCTTCCCCAGGCCAACAGTTGCATCATAAGCCCTTTGCAATCAATAAGAACATTGTGGTGGTTATTTCATACCTGATTAACTTATATGTCTACAAGCCAACACTTGCCTTGAAAGGCTGGTCTGGTTTCACGGGGTGTGAGCATGGCCTTTACTAGCCTGTTCTGGCACTGAGCTCTAGAACTGCTCTTTCCTGATGGCAGCCAGGGTCCAGGCCTGCAGTTTCGTAGTGAGTAACCCATCAGCTGGAGCATGCTTTTTTGTGAAAGGGCATTTTGTGTATTCAGGCAATACCACAATGGCAAGATAATTAGTGTTAGAAAGAAAAAAAAAACAATTGAAAACCGCATCAGATACCTGGCTGTGTACTGTTCAACTTTGAAGAGACAGAAAATGTGGTGGCTTTATTTTTCTTAATAACTGGCGTAAATGCAAACAAATACAGGCAATTGAGCATTTAATGATGAGTTAATACAGAAAGACATAAGAATAAAAGTTGCCTGTATGTTTCTCATTCCATTGTTGAAAAGCTGCATTTCTTGGCTTTTCTGTAATTGGTTTACATGGTATTGTATTTAAATTCATTATAAGATCTTAGAAGTTGCTTTCAGAGTTTTCGTATTCTTCCTTGCAGGCTCTCTGTTTCATTTTTAGGGAAATGGAATCCTTGTGTCTTATACTTCAAGTATTATTTTAGGTGTCTGACATTGCTTTTAATTTCACCAGTTGTGGGGTAAATAAACCATTGTGTATGTACTTGGGGAAAAATTGGCAGAAAAGCAGACTATGTCAAAGACTCTTGCTTATCATTCCTAGTAAGGTTTCCCAACTGGAGCTTCTCTGTTTTATTTTGCCTCTGGCTAACATCTAAAGATCAGTAATAAAGCTCTATGCAAATACTTTAATGTAGTAAAAGAACAATATTTTGACACTCATTGACACAAGCAAAAAATACAGCACTAAGTTAGTGTTCAGACAACAATGAAGACATTGTTCATTTATATGAAATGAATGTAGAAAATGTTGTGTTACAGTAACAGAAAAGATTGCTCCTCAGTTCTCGACCTTTAGCATTTGCTAGATGACATTATTTATGCTGCTCTGTAGTAATAGACAATTGTTTATTGTGAATAATGGGTCTTGAGCAGTTATTGATACTTGTCAAGCTACTGAAAATTTTAGTAACCAAAATAAATGCTTATTCTTCTGGGTCTGGTAATTTTAGTTAAGCTTATCTATTTTTTAAAATTTTTGAACATTTTAGAATTTTTAAATACTTAATAAGTTAAATGTTTAGAAGGTGTTCATTCAGTTTATCAAAGGCTTGTCTGTCTAGATTTTATCTGGAGATATAAAGACTTCCATCACCATGTATGTGTTTTTAAAATAATGGAACGTTTAGGGGCTCTTTTGATTTTTTAAGTATATTTTATTGATTATGCTATTGCAATAGTGCCAAATTTTCCCCCTTTTTATTCACCTCTGCCTTGCACCCCCCTCCAGAATTCTCTCTCCTTAGTTCATGTCCATGGGTTGTACATACAAGTTCTTTGGCTTCTGTATTTCCTATACTATTCTTAAACTACTCCCATCTATTTTACGCCTACCAATTATGCTTCTTATTCCCTGTACATTTTCACCCTCCTTTTCTTCCTTACCCACATGGGTGACCCTCCATGTGATCTTTATTTCAGGGATTCTGTTTCTGTTCTAGTTGTTTGCTTAGTTTTTGTTTTTGTTTTTTAGGTTCAGTTGTTGATAGTTGTGAATTGTCATTTTGTTCATAGTTTTTTATCTCCTTCTATTTCTTAGATAAGTCCCTTTAACATTTCATATAATTATAGCTTGGTGATGAATCCCTTTAACTTGACCTTACCTGGGAAGCATTTTATCTGCCCTTCTGTTCTAAATGATAATTTTGCTGGACAGAGTAATTTTGGTGGTAGGTCCTTGCATTTCATGACTTTGAGTACTTCTTCCCAGCCCCTTCTAGCCTGCAAGGTTTCTTTTGAAAAATCAGCTGATAGTCTTATGAGCACTCTTTTGTAGTTAAGTTTCTCCTTTCCTCTTGCTGCTTTTCAGATTCTCTCCTTATCTTTAAGGAGATAAGGATATATCTTGGCTGATATAATTATGATGTTCCTTGGTGTGTTCCTCCTTGGGTCCAATTTCTTTGGGACTCTCTGGGCTTCCTGAATTTTCTGGAAGTCTGTTTCCTTCACCACATTAAGGAAGTTTTCCTTGATTATTTGTTCAAATAAGTTTTCAATTTCTTACTCTTCTTCTGGAAGCCCTATGATTCAGATGTTGGAGTACTTAAAGTTGTCTCAGAGTTTCCTAAGCCTCTCTTCATTTTTTAAAAATTCTTGTTTCTTCATTCTTTCCCAGTTGGATGTTTATTTCTTCTTTTTGTTCAAATCATTGATGTGAGTCCCGGTTTCCTTCTCTTCACTGTTGGTTCCCTGTATATTTTTCTTTATTTTGCTTTGCTAAACCTTCATTTCTTCCTTCATTTTGTGACTGAGCTCAATCAGTTCTGTAAGCATCCTGATTACCAGTGTTTTGAACTCTGAATCAGATAGGTTGTCTATCTCCTCTTCGCTTAGCTGTTCTGGAGTTTTGTACTTTTGTTTTTGTTTTTAATATTTTATTGATTATGCTTTTACAGTTTTCCCAATTTTTCCCTCTTTATCCCCCTTCCATACTGCACCCCCAACCCTCCAGCATCCCCCCACCTTACTTCATATCCATGGGTTGTACATATAAGTTATTTGAGTTCTCTGTTTCCTATACCATTATGACCTCTCCCAATCTATTTAATGCCTACCAATTATGCTTATTCCCTATACCTTTTCCCCCATTCCTCTCCTCTCTCACCCCACCGAAAACACTCCATGTGATGTCCATTTCTGTGATTCTGTTCCTGTTCTAATTGTTTGCTTTGTTTTTGTTTTCATTGTTTTTCTTTCTTTTATTTTTTTAGGTTCATTTGTTGATAGTTGTGAATTTGTTGTCATTTTACCGCTCATATTTTTTGTCTTCCTTTTTTTAGATAAGTCCCTTTAACATTTCATATAATAATCACTTGGTGATAATGAATTCCTTTAACTTGACCTTATCTGGGAAGCACTTTAACTGTTCTTCCATTCTAAATGCTAGCTTTGCTGGATAAGAGTATTCTTGGATGTAGATCCTTGCCTTTCCTGACTTCAGATACTTCTTTCCAGCCCTTTCTAGCCTGCAACGTTTCTTTTAAGAAATCAGCTGATAGTCTTGTGGGTACTGCTTTGTAGGTAACTGTCTCCTTCCCTCTTGCTGCTTTTAAGACTGTCTCTTTGTCGTTAATCTTGGGTAACTTAATGATGATGTGCCTTGGTGTGTTCCTCTTTGGGTCCAACTTCTTTGGGACCCTCTGGGCTTCCTGAACTCCCTGGAAGTCTATTTTCTTTGCCAGATTGGGGAAGTTCTTCTTCATTATTCATTCAAATAAGTTTTTGATTTATTGCTGTTGTTCTTCTCCTCTGGCAACCCTATAATTTGGATATTGGAACAATTCAGATTGTCCCAGAGATTCCTCAGCCTCTCTTCATTTTTTTGGATTCTTATTTCTCCATTCTATTCTGGTTGAATGTTTATTTCTTCCTTTTATTCCAAATCATTGCTTTGAGTCCTGGTTTCCTTCCTGTCACTGTTGGTTCCCTGAATGTTTTGCTTTATTTCACTTTGGGTATCTTTCATTTGTTCTTGCATTTTTCAACTAAGCTCAATCAATTCTGTGAGCATTTTGATTACCAGGGCTTTAAATTCTCCATCATATAGGTTGGTTATATCCTTCTCACTTAGCTCTCTTTCTGAAGTTTTGCACTATTCTTTCGCTTTGGCCCTATTTTTTTTCGGGGCCCCTGATAAGTTGTAAGGGGGTGGGGGGATTTAAGAATTCACCCAGGCAGGGCAACCCTCTTTGCTATGCTGCCATGCTGTCTGTGGGGGAGGGGCCAGAAAGTGAACAATGCAGCTTACCTGTTCATCTCTAGCACACTTTTCAATGGATTCTCATGTGAGACTGGGAGTTTCTCCCACCACAGTAACTGCCATAGTCCACAGCCTCCTCTGAGTTCCAGTTTCCCCTTAAATCAGCCCCTCCCTTGCAGCCTTCTGCCTCGAGCAGCTAGCTCTGCCCCCACAGTCCACTACCTCACTGACGTTTCTCTCCGTTTCTCAGTCTTGCCAGTCTGGTTGTGCTGTTTGATTGTTTCTTTAATTCTGTGGTTGTCAGAATTCCATGCAGTTTGATTTTCTAGCACTTCTGGTTGTCTATTGATTATAGATTGGTTGTTTTTCTCCTTTTGGTTGTGGAAGGCAGCAAAGGGTTTCTACCTACACCTCCATCTTGGCTGAAACTCCGATAATCTTTTTCTGAAGTTTTGATGTTTTTATATGTGGGCCATATTTCCTTGTCTCAGTGCACCAGTCTGGATGAATGTTTCTTTAACTCCTTGGTTGTCAGAGTTCCATGCAGTTGGCTATTCTGGTAGGTCTAGTTGTTTATTGTTTTTATATTGGTTGTTATCCTTATTTTGGTTATGCGAGAAAAGGAAGAGTTTCTACCTCCACCTCCACCTTGGCTGGAACTCTCTCTCTCTCTTTCTCTCTCTCTTAGATTGGTGCACATAAAGCAGCTCTTTGTTTAATTTTCAATAGTATGGGTGTCCTTATTGGAGGTGAAGTTGTCTCTAAATAATTATTTTTATATGCAGTGGTATTTCTTTCCTCATATCAGTAGGCTCAAATGTTACTGTTATAATAATTCTTTTTCTTAAATAAAACTGGCTTCCCTTTTCATATCTTTCAATCAAGGGTATTACAAAGGCAGCGTCTAGGAAATAATTGTGATAACAGAAACATTTTGCTCATGGGTAAGACCAAGTCAATAAGAGCAATTTGACCTCTCTGAAGAATAAAGCTTATGTACCATTTATATTGGGGTATTTTATGTTTAACCAAAAATTAAAGGCAGAATGATTAAATCTAAAACTATTCAAGCGTGGTTTTAAGAGTGTTGAGTAGAGAATAACTTTTCAGTTGAAATCCTGATTTTTGTGAATGAGGACATTGTGGGAAAACACATTTGAAATGAATTTAATTGAGTGAATTGAATGAGGCACTAGTTTCCCATAACAAAGATGGTGCATGTGTCTCAGCCTGCAATCTTCAGAGGAGCTAAAGAATGGGTAGTGTCAGTGTTCTTTGCAATTAAAGACAGGTAAGAATCCTACAAAGCTCTCCCACTCCACTAGTGTGCATTGTCTTTTCCTTTGTGCTCCTAAAACTCCTTTCCTGCTAGCATTTATCCCATGGGCCTGTGTTATATCTGTTGCAGTGGACAACCAGCAGTCTTTCCTGTGGTTCTGTGGAAACAGGTGGTGCCTTATCCCCTGGGGAACTGTCTTCTCAGCTGTGAGAACAGAGCCTGATGCATGATTGGTTCTACACACTCAGACTCTGCTAAGTTCTGGAAATATTGGTCTTCAGCTCTCTTCTTCTGAGCTTGTTGGCTTAAGGAGCAGAAAGCACCTCAAAGGAATTCAAATAAGAAGTACAGGGATACTTCCCAGGAACTAGGAAGTGAAACCTGCCTTCCTGTGTATTTGTGCATCTTTCCCCTCATACCCCCTCAAGCCTTGTAGTCCCCCTTTCCCTGCTCTTTTCCCCAGGTGGGTCTCCTGCTTGACTCTGCAGCACTCCTTCTGTAGGCCTCCCCTTGGCTTTAGCAGTGCCAGTGGACCTCATGTGACAGCCATATGTATATAGCTCCAGTGGTCATTCAGTCTCTAGGTGTCTTAGTATAGATTTTTTTTAGTCTAATTGGCCCAGAATATATCAAGTGTCAGGAGGAAGGGGAGGCACAGGAACAGGTTACCCAGTTTAAGCCTTGCTGTTTTGGTTGACTCCTTCAGCAAGAGCTGTGGATAGGAATAATCTTGCTTAGAAGGAAGGTTTTGGAAAGCTTCTATGCCTGATGTCTTCTGCAAATGACCCAATTTATGTATCAGAAGTTCTTACTTATATCAAATGTTGAACTTTAAAAATCCTTTTCTATATAAATATTGGAAGTCCATAACCCAGGAAGGCACAGTGTTTACCTTGTGTATTTCTACCCGGCATAGTCTCAGACTCTTAACGTAGTGCCTGGCACCTTGCCAGCATTCCATATATGTTTAAAAACTGACTGATCAGGTCCTCAGGTTAGCCCACAAAAGTCCATGCAGCTATTCGTAACAACCATTTATAACAGAGTTTCTACAGGAAAATGCATCCCTAGTCATAATCAGTAGGAAAATGTTAGTGTAATGCAATAAAAAGAATACTATAAGGGAAATCCAGGTTCTAGTCCCAGCTCTGGCAGTAAATTGGTGTGTGACTTTCAGTGAGTCATACATTTTCTCTGGTTTCATTTGCTATGTCTTTAAAATGAATAGAATTGAATGAGAACATCTCTGAGGTCCCTTCCAGCTATAAAGCTTTGTGGCTCTAACAGAATAAGGATTAAATTTACTCCACCCTTTCAGTCTTCCTTCTTCCCACTGCCATACCTGCTTACAAGACTTTGTGGAGATCAACTAGATCCTCAGGCACCAATAACCCTCTCAGGCTACATAATTGCCACTGTCATCATCATCTAGATAAATAATAGTACTTGAGTGCTTATTATGTGTCAGGCACTCTTCCAGGCACTTTACATACATTAACTAATTTAATCCTAAAAATAGTCCTGTGAGGTAGGTACTATTATTGTTCTCATTTTCTGAGGCACTGGAAAATTAAGAGATTTGCCAAAAGTTACCAGGAAATTCCAGGGCTGGGGTTTAAACCCAGGTGGTCTGATTCTGAGTCTGAGCTCCAACAACAACAAGTACCAGTTGTCAGTGTGGTCCTCACACAAGGAGCTCCTGCTTCCCCATGGAACTTGTTAGAAATGCAAATTTTCAGTCCCCAGCCCAAGCCTACAGAGTCAGGGACTTTGGGGCGAGAGGAACAGCAATCTGCTTTAACCTTTCAGATGGCTGCAATGCACACTAAAATTCTAGTGCTCCTGCTTCCTCTCTTCAGCACTGCCTTTCAACATACCGATAAGAAGTTCTTTAGGTTTCTAGTCCCCAGATATTCCAGTTGGGGAGTTGGGGGTGTGGTATCATGGCCCAGTTATACATGAACAAGGCAAGCATTCAAATGTCAGAGGATCATAAATTAGGATCTAGTTATACTACTTTTCAAGCTCTCTTTCTCCTAGTTGGCATCACTGATGAAATCACTCCAGGAAAAGTCAGGAGGAGGAGATAATTACAAAGGAGGGAAATGTGGCCTTCTCCATGAAGCCCCAGCACAATCTTTGACAGGTTTAGCAAACAGGATTAGGCAGTGCATCATACAATAGGTGCAGACCCTCCTTCCTTACACGAGGCCTGCTCTGGCCTTGATTGTGCATGCCATATCCATGAGCTGCATGTAGTTACTGAGCACTTGAAGTGTGCCCAGTCTGGATGGGATGCGAAATATACACTGCACATTGAATACTTAATACGTGGAAAAATAATGTAAAATGTCTTATAATACTTTATATTGAAATGATAGTGTAATGAGTATATTTTAACTCTATACATTAAATAAGACATTGTTTAACTTTACATTTTCTTTGTTCTTTTATTGTGACTAAATAGAAAATTAAAAATTACACATGTGAGTTGCATTATATTTTTATTGGCAGCACTGTTTTCAACTAAGCTTGCCAAGTCCTATCATTATCTACCTTAATGCATACTATGTTGTATGTATAGATTTTATTTTTTGTTAATGATGATTATCAACACTGGAACTGAGAGATCTGTGGCAAGGTTAGGACCTGTTTTTCAAGGAAGCCAGGAACCGGCCCAGAAGTTGGATTCCAAAGGTTAGAGTCAGACAGAGAGGCACAACCAGGTGGTCAGGAGCAGCTTGAGGGGTAAAGTCACAGAGATGTCAGAGCTGGCTTCCCAAGAACATGTTTAGGCAGCACGGCTGGGAACCATGAGTTAAGGACATGGACAATCAGGTGGTCACAAGTGTAAAGTAACTTCCTGCTGCATACCCAGAGCTTTTATATTTTTCCTGCTAAGCCAGAGACTAATTCTAGAATGGCTTACCTGGGTATGCAAGTGGGTGCAGGTAATTGGAAACACCTGGTTGACGTAGGCGGCTGGGCATGCTCCAGGAAACAGCCACTTCTGGGAAGAATGCTGTGACAGTAATGATGTTGGGCTAAATTAGAACGTTTGTTAAATTATTAAATTAACTTGAAAGCAAGTTTCTATGTTCCATGTGTTGGTCTGAATTACTGGTGCCCTTATTTAAACCTATCACTGCACAATGTTAAAGGTAGACAGAGCCTTACATAGAAACCACAAGCTGAAACAATGATTATATTAAAGGCAAAAATATTCATTAAGAATATTGAATCAATCACTTGATATTATAATCGTTACAGGACAGATTATTTCCAAAGATGGCTGCAATAATCCCTCTCATCCTGCACACCCTTCCGTATTGTGACTTTACCTCTCTTGTCATAAAGGGACAGAGTCTGTTTCCCTTTTTTAGAATTTGGGCTGACCCTATAACCAGTAGTATACAGAGGAGTGACACCCTTACACTTTTAGGCTGATGCCTTCTGAGTCCTTGCAGCTTTCGTTTTGTAAAGAAGCTTGGACTAGACAAGTAAATGAGAGACCATGGGGGTGAAGGCATGTGGAGAACTGAGGTGCATCCGGCAGCGAGGACCCAGACCTGGGAGGAAGGTCCTCTTGATCCTGTAACCCCAGTCAAATCACTTCAGCCAGCACCACAAGAGTGCAGCTGAGCCATCCGGCTGAGCCATTCCACCAAGCCCTCCTGAACTACTAACTCACAAAATCCTGAGCAATAAGAAGGTTTAAGCCATTAGATCTTAGGGTGACTTATTAAGCAGCATTGAACAAATGAAACATCCTTTATTTGTATGTGCATTTTTCATTGAGGTTCTCTCACATTATTTACATGGTCACATAACTTTGAGATACATGTAATTGCTTAAAATAATTCTTTATACACTCACTCAGAGTGTATTAGGCTGAACATATATACATGCATACAGTCTATAGATTTTGCTCCAATTAATTTGGAGTACTAGGAGGCCCATAAAATGATATGACATAGGAATGGGGATTATCCTTATTAGAGAACCACTTTTATACTAATCCTAATATCAGGAAAGTGTTGCTGAAGGAGAGACCCATTGTACCATCTGTGTCATGGTCTCCTGGCTGAAGGGCAATGTAGACTTTGATCTGGGGGAATGCAGAGAGGAAGAATGATTGCCAGATAGCACTATAGTGGCCACGTTATTTCTGGCTATTCTGTGAGCCACACTAACCAAGTGCTGAAAAATCAGGGCAAACCAAGTCTTGGGTTTGGTTCTGGGTTTTGAGAGTAGTTGAATTGAAGTTGTAGTCTGCCCTCTGTGCAGTTCCCTGTTCTTCCTCATATGATTCCTTCAGCAAACATCAGCCTTATTCAAGTAGTCATAGCATGCCCCATGATCTCTATCTGAAGTAGGAGTAGGGAAGAGGGTTCCAAGGGAAGAAAAGGAACGATAATAAAACAGACGAATATCACATGTTACAAGGAGTATTATTCAAAGATAAAATATGTAGCTGGAGTTAATTTGTCTCCATTGATTCAAAAAAATACAGGCAACATGTTTTTGTTCAGTTTGCTAAATGCAAAGGTAGGCAAATGACAGGCCATGGGCCAGTTGCCTGTTTTTGTGAACAATGTTTTTTTTAGACATAGCCATGCCCGCTTGTTTTTGTATTGTCTGTGGCTGTATTTGCACTACAACAGCAGACTTGAGTTAGTTGTGTTGAATATCATATGGCTCGCCAGCCTAAAACATTTACTGTCTGACCTTTTAAGAAAAAGTCTGCGGATCCCTGGCTTAAAGAAAATAAATGAGAGTTAAGTCGGAAGTAATCGGGAAAGATATGGAGGAGAAAAAGAAAGCAATTTCAGGTATTAAGGTCTCATTGACAATGACGTTTAAAATAAACATCACTAAAATAATCAGGTGAACAATAGGAAGAAATCATGTAAAATTATAAGGATAAGAACAAACATTAAAGTGGGTAGATAGGGTATAATAGATATAGAAAGGAGAAGAAAAGAGATGCAACCTATGCATAATTGGTGTTCCTGAGAAAGAAATAGACTAGAAGAAATAAAATATACTCAAAAATTAATAAAAGAAATAAACAGATAATTTGAATCTGCATATCACAAGAAAAACAGTATCCCTGAAAAACGATTCAGAATTATTAGTACAAGACTGAGAGCTTTCGGGTTTTGTATTGTTTCCAGACATGAGAAAAAATAGCCCCCAACCTTTGAATTTGTAGATTGGTATACCTGGCTAAAATAAAAGAATACAGGGAAAGGCAGATTTTGACATGGCCTCTTTCTTTCTGTATATGATATCAAAGTAGATATGTTAACAGCCAAAGAAGCAAGGGCTTTATAACTTTCTAAGCTGTGTTTTATTATTTTTGGTGTTTTTATTGATTTGTTATCTAATAATTTTTACTGTTCAATATCTTTGTATCTTTAAAATGTCTGAAGAGCCCTTAATCAAAAGAATATACAAACCACAGTATTTTTGCCCAAGAAGAAAATTAATAGATTCAGAGGGCCCTAAGGCCAGCCTTTGGTTATATCCTAGATGGTTTTCATGATATAGTTTTGTTCGTTAGTCATTTGGCACCTGCTTTCCAACTAGGTTATATTAGGGGTACTCCCCACCAGGCTAACCCTCGGAACTTTCCACACAGGCCCCACCAAACTGGAGTCCTGGCCTAGCACAGGGCCACTTGAAGCCTTGTGAGGCCAGGCTGTCGTCTGAAACCAGCTGCCAAACAAAGCTACAAGACACAGTGCATGTGAATGGGTCCACACTTGTTTCCTTCAGTGGAAACTCCAGTTGCCGTTAGTTCAAATTCCTATGATTTTTATTAGAATTATTTCATAGACTTTCTCCCCTGAAATATATGTATATATAGTTCTCCTTTAAGATGATTTTTATGACAGCAGCACATAAAGCACGAAAGTGCAGAGCTGAAAAAACAGCAGTCAAATAACATAGTTAAACATAACCTTGATTAACAAATCTTGTTATTCATGGGTGACAGCTCAGTTAATAAGTGTTTGTGGCTTGGATACTAAACTGGAAGTTAATGGTGAGGGGAAGCAATTGTAGAATCCAGATTTTTAAGACAAATATGCATCATGCCCCAAAAGGCATGCATGGAATCAGGTGTGTAGTTAGTCGGCTGTGGTGATGTACTTCAGGTGTTCTCCTTCACTGGTCCAGCTGTGAATGCCTCCAGAACCACCAAGCCAAGGAAGGAGGAGTGACCCTTCCTGCCCCACTTCCACATGCATGCTTTGAATGGCCAAAGAGTAGCTTGTGAGAAAGGAGTATTTTCATTTGAAAAATTTTTAACTAAAATTTTATTTCAACTTCTCTAAATTAGCTTTGTAGAATGCATAGATAAATTATATAGTTCCAGGAGAGCATGTATCCAAAATTAACCAATATTTATAAGTATCTAAGTTGGCCTTCAAATGTCAATGGTGTGGAGTCAGATTTTCCCTCAACATCATGTGACTTAAAAACAAAATGAATGTGAGACATGATTTGAAAACTGTACTGTTTATTTGATATTAAGTGGCATTCTATGTTAAAGAATCTGAAGCATTGGTACATTCCTTAACTAATTCTCTTTCCTCCCTGTGAAATGGATTAAAAAGTGGGAGCTGTTTCCCCCACCACCACTGGTGATCCGGTCAGGGCTGAAAGTAAATAAGTATCTGAGGAAATGGATAAAGCAGTCATATCCTTAAAGGACACTAAAAAAATGTGGGAAATTTGTCTTTTTCCTTCTTCATTTTTTGAGAGACAGAATTGATGTCTAAAACATGTAACCTTAAAATCCTTTCTACAGTCAGAAGCCAAAGCTGGGGGGCAATTTGATCACAGATTGTGCCCTGGTGGTGTCATGGGTCATATGTTCAGCATGTGAACAGGAAGGTGAGAAGTGGTGAACTTTTGCCTCAGTTGTGCCATCCATCAGAGAACAAATAGACCAAATCAACGTGTGCAGCTGTATGAGAAGGGGAATGGCTGAGTACTTCTCACACAGGGGCCTTTGTGTCCTGGACATGACCTGGCATTATGATGGGATGCACTGGGCCTGGGCTTTGTGGCAAATTACTAAGCCATTATCACATAAGAACACAAGATCATTTATCTTCTAATCCAGAGTGTCACCTGTTCTTCATTTACCAGTCAATAACCATTAATTATGCTCAATGGAAATTTAAACAAAGCCCTTTCCCTCTGTAAAACGAGTAAACTATTCAGTAATAACAAATAAATCTGGAGTTGTATATCCTTTCCCTTCCCATTCCCAGACCGGAGTCTGGTACAATATGAACTTTAGAGGAAATGCCTAGAAATTGATAGGTCAAAGGCTTCAGATAGTCTTATGGAAAAGAAAGGAACAGATTCTTGGCACTGAACCTAGTGAAAATGAGAGGCTCCAACTGATCCCCAGATTCCTGTTGAGGAACAAAACAAGCACCAGGGAACTCGTGCCCAGTGTTTAAAGTAATCTGCTATTAACCAGTAATCATATTTTCTCCTTTTATTTTTAGCAAGCCTTTTCTTTTTTCACATGACTAAAAATATGATTATTTTCGAAACCATTCTAGCACAACATAGCATTTTAAAAGAAATAAAATAAAGCTGAGCAGTCCTGAAAGACCTATTTGAAATGTTATTTTTAGAATGGAACTTTGAGTAAAATATACTTACATACATTAATCCTACAGAAAAATGTTCAAGTCGAAATTCTAACCAAGAGCATAATTTGATTTTTCCTAAAAACTTTTCAAGTATTTTGAAGAAAGCCAAAAATATTTGCATGTGTTCATGTGCGTGGGCGCACTCAGGAGACATGGGAGGGTCAGCCTAGTTAGAAGGTGTGGCCAAAGAGCAGGCTAAGTACGAATGAACTCAGCCATGCTGTCTGCCATTGATGACAGGAAATTCAAGTTGATAACAGGAATTTGTTTTAAGGACTAGGCCTGGGGCCCTTGCACATGGCACAGGGGTGGCCAATCCTTTGGCATCTCTGGGCCACACAGAAAGAACTGTTGTCTTGGGCTATCCATTAAATACATTGCAACACATAATCACAAAAGTCTCATAATGTTTTAAGTAAATTTACGATTTAATGTTGGGCCACATCGCAGCCATCCTCGGCTGCATGTGGCCCATGGGCCTCAGGTTGGACACCTCTGGTAGAAGAAGAGGCCAGAGTTCCCACACAGATGAGGGAAACAAGCATTCTAGGCCCCGGGAATTGTACCTGCGAGTCACGGACATGAAGAGCAGGCCCCTGAACCAGTTTCTGCTAGAGCCAGCACCCATTACAAAGAGGCACCTCTCTGAGGAGCTTAACAATGAAGGGTGCTGGGCATAGGGCTTGACCACAGACCTGGGCTGTGTTTCAGACCACAGTCCTCGGCCTGGAGGGGATAATAATGTGCAGGGGCCATAGAGCCCAGGGAGCTACAAAGCATTAAAGAGAACATCTTGTATTTTGTGCCTTTTAAATAATGATTTAGCTTTACTATTAAATAATTAGTATAAAATTTAGAAAGTATTATAATTAAATTCATTAACTATGAACTCATAGTACAAAATGAAACCAGATATTTCACTAAAGTGAACAAAACTCTCTCCTAGCCAAGACAATTTCATTGGTTACTTTTCAGTATATCATTGACCTCAACTTAGTGCCATTGTTTCACCCAGTTGCCACATGTCCAAGGCCTGTATAATTGCCCAAAATATCATCTTTTCTAGAACAAAAATATGATTTAAAAATATCATGTAGCCCTGGCTGGTGTAGCTCAGTGGATTGAGCACGGGCCTGTGAAGCAAAGGGTAACCGGTTCAATTCCCAGTCAGGGCACATGACATGCCTGGGTTGCAGGCCAGGAGAGGAAACCACACATTGATGTTTCTCTCCCACTCTTTCTCCTTCCTGTTCCCTCTCCTTAAAAATAAATAAATAAAATATTTTTTTAAAAATCACATAATAGGCTAAAAATACAAGATATTCATAAGAAGTAACTTCAAGTAGAAGACAAATATTTACCTATTTTTTATTTTTAGAAATCTACCACAAATTCAAAGAATAATGAGGAATTAAGCATTTTTGGTTTCATTTTTGTAAGCTGCCCTGTTGAAGTCAGAAAACTATTTTTTCAACTTATCCAATAGCAGCTAGGGAGATACTGACTAAGATAATTTTCTTTAAGTGTTACAACAAGTGCTCAATTCACATAATATTAGGGACTGTGCCTATTATTTTTACTTACTATATTTTGAAAAAGTGGATAGGAGTAATTAAAAAACATTGATTTGTCACTTGCTTGGATTGTTCTTAAAGACACATGTCAAGGGCTGGGGAGAGGAGGAAATGGGGGAGTTATTATTCAATGGATATAGAGTTTCAGTCATGCCAGATGAAAAGGTTCTAGAGATTTACTGTGCAACAGCATGCTTATAGTTAATAATACTGTACTGGATACTTAGAGTTGTTGAGTAGAGCTCATGTGTATTTTCATGATAACAAAAAATTGCAACTAATTAATAAGTTTGGCAAAATACAAGGTCAAAATGCAAATATAAATTATAATATCATTTGCAATGAGCAATCCAAAAAGGAAATTAAGAAAACAATTTAATTTGCAATAACATCAAAAAGAATAAAGCACTTAAGAGAAAAAAAACAGAGAGATATGTCAAATACCAACTATACTTATTTTTTAATATGCATCTGCTGTGTAAACAAAACCTGTACAATTAATGTGCAGTTCCCAGCTATAGAAACTATAGGCCTGTATGCTATTGACAAAAGATGACATAACTGAGTGAACTCAAGCTGCAATGGCTGCCACAGTTTGTGTCTTAGACATGCAGCTGCATTGCTGCCCAACTAGGCTTCTCATTTCCAGTGAAAAAGTGCATCTGTGGATACTCCCATTGACAAACTGACCTTGAAATGCTGATGATGAAATCCTAAACTGGTACAACACTTTTCATTGCCTCTCAGAGAACCATTTTATAAGCATTAGTACTATTCATTACGTGATTGTTTTTCCATTAATGATTTTTTAAATTTAGTAGAGATTTATTTTACAGGGTTTGATTGTATCTTGTTTTTGTTGGAACATAGAATTGGTAACCAGTGAAGGCTCTAGAAAAAGCATTTACAGATAAGATGCAGAGGAGCAGTATATAAATTTTTAGTATTGCTCTTGGAAGAGTAAAACCTAAGCTAGGTTGGTTATCCATAGAAGCACTATCTATAGAAGCTGGGGATCTTTAAAATTTTTGAGCAACTGGAAATCAGGATCCATAGTTTAACATAGTAGACTTAGTTATGTTTATTGAGAATGGTAGTGGGGGAGTTGTTGAGGTCTTAGAATACTTGTGAAGTCTGAAATTCTGTTTAGGATTCAATATTCCCTTCTAATCATCATTTCCTTTGTGCTGAATACAAATCATCTCATCTTAGTTGCAATTCATACTAGTCTAAGGGGTAGTGGCATTCTTTCAGTTTCAGAGATAAGGAAATTGATTTATAGATCAGTTATTGCATCTCAGGTTTTGGAATCCAGTTTACACAGTATCAGCAAAGTGCAGGCCAGGTGGCTCAGTTGGTTAGAGCATTGTCCCATACACCAGTGGTCCCCAACCTTTTGGGCATCAGGGACCAGTTTCATGAAAGATAATTTTTTCATGACCAGAGAGTGGGAGAATGGTTTCAGGATGATTCAATCACATTGCATTTATTGTGCACTTTATTTCTATTGTCTTACTTGTAGTATATAATGAAATAATTATACAACTTAGCACATGCTAGAGTTAGCATGTGGGTTTACCAAAACTGTGAATATGACAGTGTATAGTATAGGAAAGAGAGACACAGACAGAGGTGGTAAATAAAATAATGGGCAGGCCACACACAGAGTACAGTAAGTGTCGGATTCTGGCTTAAAGCCTGGCACCAGATGCAGCTTAATTGTCACTTGCAACTCAATGATAGCATTTTGGTATGAGTCTGCAAGCAATTGATTTATTATGGTCCCTGTGCGGTCTAACCCCTCTGCTAATGAGATTATCATTAATCTATTTGCATCCACTCCCCAGTGCTAGCATCACCACCTCAGCTCCACCTGAGATCATCAGGCATTAGATTCTCATATGGAGTGTGCAACCTAGATTCCTCACATGAACAGTTCACAGTAGGGTTTGCACTCTTATGAGAATCTAATGCTGCTGCTGCTGATCTGATGATCTGACAGGAGGCTGGGATAGGCAGTAATGTGAGTGATGGGGAGCAGCTGTAAATACAGATGAAGCTTTGCTCACTTGCCCTCTGCTCACTTCCTGCTGTGTGGTCTAGTTCCTAACAGACCATGGACTGGTACTGGTCTGTGGTCTGACAGTTTGAGACTCCTATTGTACAATAAGAGGTTGTAGATTCAATTCCTGGTCAGGGAACATAACTAAGTTGCAGGTTTGATCCCCAGTCAGGGTGCATATGGGAGACAACCGATTGATGTTTCTTTCCCACATTGATGTTTCTCTCTCTCTCTCTCTACCTCCCACCCCTTTCTTCCTCTCTCTCTAAAATCAATAAGCATATCCTTATGTGAGGATTAAAAAATAAATATAAATGAACAATATCAGTAAGTAAATAGTAGTGGATTAAAAATGTTTTCCCTTGGGCTTTTTTAATTACTTTTTTTTTCAATGACAGTTTATATACCCTATTATATTAGTTCAGGTGTACACCCAGTGATACATTATATAACTTACTAAGTGATTATCCCAATCTGATACCCATCTGATCATACATAGTTATTAAAATATTATTGACTATACTCCATATGCTGTACTTTACATCCTCATGGCTATTATGTAACAATCAATATGTACTTCTTTCTCCTCTTCACCTTTTTTCCCCATCCCCCCAACCACCTTCCCATTTGTCAACCATCAAAATGTTTTCTGTATCTATGAGTCTGTTTCTGTTCTTTCTTGTTTGTTTTGTTTTCTTAGATTCATTTCTAGATAGACATGTATTTATTGCCATTTTATTATTCACATTTATTATCTTCTTCCTCTTATTCTTCTTAAAGAAGACCCTTTAACATTTTAGAAAGTACTGGTTTGGTAATGATGAACTCTCTTAGCTTTTTCTTGTCTGGAAAGCTCTTTATTTGTCTTTTAATTCTAGGTGATACCTTTGCTGCAGAGAGTAATCTTGGTTCTTAGTCTTTCTTTTTCTTCACTTTGAATATTTCTTGCAGGTCCCTTCTGGCCGTCAAAGTTTCTGTTGAGAAATAGAACTGACAGTCTTATGGGAGTGCCATTGTAGATAACTAGCTGCTTTTCTCTTTCTGCTTATATACCCTGCGAAGGTTATGGCTGATCTGAGAGATACAAACTAACTCTTTTCTTAAGTATTTTACATATATCAGGTACATATGTTCAAGGTCATGACTAGCTGCATGTTTGTACATGATTAATGTTAAGCCATAATGTTTAAGCCAGTTTGGTTATAAGTCTGTTTTGTAAGGATGTGTAACATTCAATAATAAATTGGACCTGAGAGATGACGTGAACTCTGAAGTCAGTGTTGGTGTAGTTGGGTTCCCCACCCCCCACCAGCAAACTTCAAAGTCCGTGTTTTTTTTTATTTACCATTGAAAATGGCTGAAAAAATACATATATCAATTTAATAATCCAAGAGATGTTGAAGAACTTCAGCAAATGCTATTTGAATCTGATGACAATGATAAAGGTGAGTATGAAGATAAAAGTAATTTAGTAGATAAAGATTATGTGGAAGTTTGTTCAGGAGAGTCAGATATCAAGCAAGATATTTCTGGTGAAGAAACTAAAGATGAATAAGACATGAATGAAGAGTATTTGGGGGGAAAGAAAAAATCAGAATGTGTTAGGTACTATGCATCCAAAATGAGTCACTTATTAAAATAGTTTTGCAAGGGTTGTGGACAGTGCGTATGCCTTGAGCACGGCAGTGTTGTTTGCAATGCCCGTTACAAATGTTTCGCAAAGCCAGCTATGGAAGATTCTGATTAATTAATGTTAAAGACATTTTTGGTTCTATTTTGTAATAATATTCATGTTTCTGGTTTTAGAAAAAATTTATTTTTTGTGTTTTTATATCTCTGTATTTAATAATTTCTAGATTATAACTGAAAATAAATAAAAATCATATATTATTATATAAATATAATAAACACAAATTTGTAGTGTTTTAAATTCTTTTGCATTTCAGCACATAGTAGTAATGAATGTACTGTTGGATATACATGAACTACACTGTAATATTTTTTACTGTGATTTCCATAGGGTTAATGTTCTTCATTTTTAACCTTTTGCATTTTAATTATGTTGTGTCTTGGTCAGAGCCTCTTTGGGTTCATCTTGTTTTGGACTCTCTGTGCTTTCTGTATGTCTATTTTCTTCACTGGGGTAGGGAAGTTTTCTGTCATTATTTTTTCAAATAGGGTTTCAATTTATTGCCCTCTATCTTCTCCTTGCAGCACCCCCATGATTCAAATGTTGGTACACTTGACGTTTTCCCAGAGGCTCCTTACACTGTGTATATTTTTTATTCCTTTTTCTTTTTGCTGTTATAATGAGGGTGTTTTTTGCTCCCTTATATTTCAGATTGCTGATTTGAGTCTCGACTTTTTTTTATTTAAAGTCACTAAAGCTGGGCACTCCAGGTATACCTCACACCCATGTGAGCTGTGTACATCCTCCTGTTGTAGTTGAGCCTTGATTGCTGTTAGCACATCATTGGAAGGGATTTACCCCCAGGCTGATCAACTGTAAGGACTAGCTGTGACCACCAACCACTGCAGAGGATTTACTGGCAGGAGCTTGTACCCACAGAGCAGAACTTACCTCACTGGGGCTCTTGTGCCTACTGAATCTACCCCCTTGAGTATGTGGCTGTGGAAGTGCTTCTGTGGTGCTTCAATGTAGTAGTCTGAAGCTGTCCACCGGGTGCGCTGTCTTTGAGGCCCCTCCCCCAAGAGGTGCCTGCTAAGGTCAGCTGCCACCCGTGTTCTCCCCAGGGCTGCCTGGTTTGATCTGCAAAGTAATCTGCAGATGGCTGCTACTTGTGCTGGGCTGGAGGTACCCAGGAGAGACCAAGCTGCCAACCATGGCCTCCTGCTGCTGCTAGTGCTATACCTGGGACCACTTAGCAAGCGATATGGAGCAGTTTAAGACCAGAGACAGCTTTTTGAAAGATTTTAGAAGTCTGAAACATGAACCAAGACAGGCCATTCATATGGAAAAGCCCCTGGAAACTGCTTGGGTAGGCCTACAAATTTGGTGGAACGGGGTCTCACTAGGGAATCACCAGAGAGGGGCAAACAGTGTAAACCAAGTAATGGAGACTTAGATATTGCAACTGTCTGCTGGCTCTGGGTGCTTAGTGAAAGAACAGTAGCCTGTACCAGCACTGTTATCTGGGAGAAAGCTGTCCCCCAGCACTTGCTCTGTTGCCAGATAAGTCAGTTCTTCCCCTATGTCCTTGGTGCCCTTTGAGCTGTTCCCCTAGCACTGGAGATCAGAGGGAGGGATTCGAAGTAAGTCTGTGTGGGGGCCCTTCAAGAGGAATTACCTGGGACTACAGAAGCCTTCCATCTCTTTCAGCCTCAATCCCTGGTGGTGTTTACAGGCAGAAGTCATGGGGACTTCTCTCCCCAGCACTGGCACCCTGAGCTTGGGGGCCTGGTATGGGGCTAGGATCCCTTGCTCCTCAGGGCAGACCTCTACAGCCATGATTGCCCTCCTGATATTTATCTGCTATATGTGGGTGTGGGACCAGCCCATTCCACAGCTCAGCCCCTCCTCCCAGGTTTGATATGTCTTCTTTAAATCCCCAGTTGTAGGACTTCCACTCAGGTAGATTTCAGGTGGTTCTGAATGGTGGTGGTTCTGTATTTTAGTTGTAATTTTGACATGGTTGTGTGAGGATATGAATATTACTTAAGCTTCCATCTTAACTGGAAGTCCATTAATAATCCTTGATTATTTTGCTTTTTGATGTCACCACTTTGGTACATTTTCACCTTATTGTTAAGAAACTTTGTTCTACTTTTAGTATAAACATCTATCTTTAAAGGACTTTTTCTTCCCTTTTGTCCATAATATGAAAGTAAATTAGACAATGGTTTTTAAACTCTTCTTTTCTAAAAAAAGAAAGGTTATTTGCCACATATACTCTTCAATATCTTGTTCCTCTACATTGTAGTCCAAGCATCTGCTGCATGACAGTCACCTGGGATGTTAAAGGTTTAGATATCTAAAGCATATTCTCTATTATGTCCACTTATGTGACTGTGGCCTAAGCACGTATACTGAGTTGTTCCCCGCATGACTATGATATACATTAAAGTTTGAGAACCACTACTACTGTAGTGGTGAGAATATTGCTTTAAGTTCATGGTTATTTTCTAGCTGTACATGATCGAAGTACTTAAACACGGAGACTGCTTAAACAAGTGGCTGTTAGACTTACCGTAGGTGATTCTAATGCCTTGGTAGCCCACATAAGCAAGCCAAACCTAAGGCACTTCACTTGAATCAAAGAAAATGAAACTTAAGAAAAACCAATCACAAACAGCTTACTTGGCTTTCCCAAGTAAGGCCACTGCATAAACTATAACCAATCTAATAATTTCTTTGCTTTGCTTTGTTTTGCTTTGCTTCATTTTCTGCTCTGTGAAAACCTTGCCCCTCTCTCTTATGGAGTGCTCCTAACCACCTTTGCTTTAGCACTACTCTATTCAAGTGAAGGTATGAGCAAATAAACTCCTTTTTAAAAAAAATTTAATATGCCTCAGTTTACCTTTCAACAATGTCCATACCCAATTATGTGAGTTTGATAACATATTTCCCAAGTGGCAGGTGGCTGCAACTTTAACTGGGGTTTGCCTGTCTCTCTGTAGGCTATGTGGCTGATGTTGCAGAAGGAGGAGCCAGAGGATTTTGTCATAGCTACTGGAGAAGTCCACAGTGTCCGGGAGTTTGTAGAGAAGTCATTTTTGCACATTGGAAAAACCATTGTGTGAGTATAACTGAGAGCTGATGTCTGGTCATTCATCAGACATTTGCTAGCACATTTGTATAGGTGCTTCTTATTCTGCCTTGGTTTTGTCTTTTTCCTTTTTTACTCTATTATAAAGCAATGTAGTGAGTTTCAATGTAGAGCAGCAACTTTGTTCTTCACTGTGTCCAACCCCAGTTATAACTTATGTGAAATACTTGTCACCATCTAAAGTCTTTTCAAATTTTCTTCTTTCTGTTTTAATTTTTTTTAATATTTTTCCTTTATGAAAGGTTTTAAATTTTTTAATTTAAATTTTTATTATGGTTTATATATGGTGTACTTTGATATTACTGTAGCTAATTGTACTCTCATTAGTAAATATGTTAACATCACACCTTCTTTTTTAATTCTTTCATTTTATATTTAAAATTTTTTTAACCATTAAAAACTTACAGAAAGTTTTAAGTACATTACAGTGTTCTTTTCTCTGAACCATTGAGAGTTGGTTGCCATCCTGATGTCCCAACAGCTACTACTTTTGTGTGTATTTCCTATAAACAATGACATTTTCTCACATAGACACAATTCAAACATTAAAATCAGTACATTCACTATGATAAAGTACTACTGTCTAATTATCAGACCTGATTTCATTTTTGCCAGTTGAGTGAATGCTATACTGTATATAAAAATGATTTAATTGATACTCATACACTGCATTCACTTGTAGCATTAGAAAATTTTGAAAGCAGATTTTTATTGGAATATTGGAAAGATTTGTGGGAAATCCTTCATTATACATGGATAATTAGAAGATTATTTTGGCCATTGTTTTTTACTGTGGTAAAATAAATACATAACAAAATTTACCTTTCTATACATTTTAATTTTATTTTTAATAATTTATTTTTTCATTGCACTTGAAATTCAGTATTATATTAGTTTCACATGTACAGCATAGTAATTAGACATTTATATAATTTATGAAGTGACCCCCCTCAATAGTTCTGGTCCACATTTGATACAATATATTATGATTCTGATAATGATGACTACATTCCCTATGCTGTACTTCTCCATGATTGTTTTCATTGCTTCTTATGAAGTTATGACAATTGTACTTCTTTATCCCTTCACCTTTTTCACCCATTCCCCCAACCTTCTCCTGCCTGGCAGCCATAATTTTGGTCTGTGTATCTATGAAATTGCTTGTTTTGTTTATTTGTTTATTTTGATATTTAGATATCACATATAAGTGAAACATATGATATTTGTCTTTCTCTGTTTGACTTTTTCACTTTGCATAATGCCTCTAGGTCCATCTATGTTGTCACAAATGGTAAGATTTAATTTTTTATGGCTGACTAATAATCCAATATATATATATGTAACACTTCTTTATCTAATCATGTATTAATGGACTTAAGTTGCTTCTATATCTTGGCTATTTTAAATAATACCACAGTGAGAAGGGTCAAGTTAAGGAACATGTATAAAGGACCCATGGGCAAAGACATCTGGGAGGGGGATGGATTGAAAGTGGATGGTGGGAGATGGGTAGGGCAGAAGAGAGTAATGGGGAAAACAGGGACAACTGTGATTGAACAACAATAAAAAACACAAAAACATATAATACTTCAGTGAACATAGGAATGCATATATCTTTTTGAATTAATGTTTTAGTTGTGTTTGAATAAATACCCAGAAATGGAATGTCTAGGTCATATGTTAATTCTATTATTAATTTTTTAGGAATTTCTATGCTATTTCCACACAGGCTAAACCAATTTACAATTCCTTGAACACTGCACAAAGGTTCCCTTTCCTCCACATCCTCACCAATACCTGCTGTTTGTTGGTTCATTCATAATAGCTATTCTGACCAGTATGAGGTGATATCTCATTGTGGTTTTATATATTTTGCATGTCTCTGATGATTAGTGACATGAGCATCTTTTTGTATGTCTATTGGCCACCTGTATGTCCTTTCTGGAGAAGTGTCTATTCAGGTCCTCTGCACATTTTTTAATAAGGTTGTTTGGGTTTTTTTGGTGTTAAGTTGTGTGTGTTCTTTATACATATTTGGATATTAACTTCTTATCAGATGTATTTTTTCCATTCAGTAGCTTAGCTTTTTGTTTTGTTGGTGGTTTCCTTTCCTATACGGAAACTTTTTAATTTGAGGTAGTTTCATTTTTTGTTGTAGTTGTTGTTTTTGTTTGTTTGTGTGTTTTTATTTTTACTTCCCTTGCCCAAGGAGAGATATCCAAAAAATATCATTCAGAGCAATGTCAGAGAGTTTACTGACTATGTTTTGGGTCTTTCATTTAAGTCTTTAGTCCACTGTGAGTTTACTGTTGAATGTAGTGTAAGATATTGGTCCAATCTTATTTTATTCCATGTGTCTGTCCAGTTTTCCCAGTACCATTTATTGAATAGATTGTTCTTAACCCATTGTAATTTCTTGCCTCCTTTGTCAAAGATTAATTGACTATGTAGCTGTGGGTTTATTTTTGTGCTGTCTATTCTGTTCCATTCATCTATGTGTCTATTTTATGGTAATATCATACTGCTTTGGTTACTATAGACTTATAGTATAGTTTGATGTCAGGTAGTTTGATACTTCTAACTTCATTCTTCTTTCTCAAGAAGAAGGTTGCTTTCAGTTTTCATGGTCTTTTGTGGTTACCCATGAATTTTATAATTATTTATTCTAGTTCTATTGAAAATGCCATCTGTATTTTGATAGGGATTTCACTGAATCTGTAGGTTGTTGTGGGTAATCTGGACATTTTACAATGTTATTTCTGCCTATCCATAAGCACAGAGTACTTTTTGATTTATTTGTATCATCTTCAGTTTTATTCTTCATTTTCTTACAATTTTCTGAGTACAGGTAGGTCATTGACTTCCTTTGTTAAATTCATTCCAAGGTATTTTTAATGTAATTGTAAATAGGATTGTTTCTTAATTTTCCTTTCTGATAATTTATTATTGGCATATAAAAATGCAACCAATCTCTGTATATTAATTTTGTATCCTGCTACTTTATTAAGTTCATTTATTAGTTCTAATAGTTTTTTTGGTGGAGTCTTTAGGGTTGTCTATATGCAACATCATGATATCTGCAAACAATGACAGATTTACTTCTTTTCAAGTTTTTATTACTTTATTTTTCTTTTCTAAATGCAAGAATTTACAATACTATATTGTATAAAAGTAGTGAAAGTAGACATCTTGAGTATAAAGTTAGTTGTGACTTTGATATATTGCATTTCTAACGTTGAGTTATGTTCCCTTTACTTCAATTTGCTGAGAGTTTTTATCGTAAATGACTAGTTTGAGAAGGATAAGTGTTAGTTCTTCTTTGAATGTTTGGTGAAATTTACCTGTAAAGCCATCTGGTCCAGGATTCTAGTTTTTTGGGAGATTTTCAATTACTGATTTGATTTCATTAGTATTAATAATTGTTGGCCTGCTCATATTTTCTCTTTCTTCTTCATTCAGTCTTTGGGAGATTATGTTTCTGGAGATTATATGTTTCTAGGAATTTAATCTATTTGGTTTTTTTATAAAGATTTTATTTGTTTACTTTTAGAGAGGGGGGAAGAAAGGGAGGCAGAGAGGGAGAGAAACATTGATGTGTGAGAGAAACATTGCTTAGTTGCCTCTTCCATGCCCCCAACGGGGGATGTAGACTGTAACCCAGGCATGTGTTCTGATTGGGAATCGAACTGGCAACCTTTCAGTTCATAGGCTGACACTCAGTCCATTGAGCCACACCAACCAGAGTGAATTTATCTATTTCTTCCATGTTCTTCATTTTGTTGGCATATAATTATTCATAGTATTTTCTTATCATTTTGTATTTCTTTGGTGTCAGTTGTCACTTACACTTTTTCATTTCTGATTTTATTTGTGTCCTCTCTATTTCCTGAGGAGTTGATTGTATTTATCTTTTCAAAGAACTAGCTGTTTGTTTCATTAATCTTTTGTATTTTTTAGATCTATTTTGTTAGCTTCTGCTCTGATCTTTTAGTATTTTGTCTCTTCTTACTCTGAGCTTTGTTATTTTTTAATAAATTTTTTTAATGTAAGGCCAGATTATTTTAGGTTTTTCTTGTTTCTTTGGGTAGGCCTGTGTTGTTATAAATTTCCCTTTTAGAACTCCTTTGGCTGTGTCCCACAGATTTTGGATTCTGTTTAACTTTCACTTCTCTCAAGGTATCTTGATTTCTTCCTTGATCTCATTGTTAACTCATTCATTGTTGAATTGCATGAGCCTTTTGTGTTTGTGTGGTTTTTAGTTTTGTTATTGTAATTGATTTTTAGTATCATACCATTATGTTTAGAAAAGAAGCTTTATATGATTTTGGTCTTCTTAAATTTGTTGAGACTTGTTTTTTGACATTATATATGGTCTATTCTGAAAAATGTTCCACATGCACTTTAAAAGAATATATATTTTCCTGCTTTGGGGTAAAATGTCCTACAAATATTAATTAAATCCATCTTGTCTAATGGGTCACTTAAGGCCACTGTTTTCTTATTGATTTTCTGTCTGGATGTCAATGGGGTGTTAAATTCCCTTGCTATTAGTATATTAGTGTAGATCTCTCCCTTTATGTTGTCCAATATTTGCTTTATGTATATATTTACATACTCCTACATTGGATGCATAAATGTTTACAAGAGTTATAGCCTCTTTTTGGGTAGATGCATTTATCGTTAAGAAATGTCCTCCATTGCTTTTCCTGTGAGAACCACCAGATTGAGAGGATTGCATCTCTCTTCCCCTCCACACCACGGTGTGTGCTGATCTATGGATATCATTATACTCCAAAAAAAGGGAATCATCTTGCAAAAATGTCACTTTACCAGCTGTGTTCAAGGTTCCCATTCAGAATGATATTGTTAATTTTGTTCACACCACCTTGCACAAAAACAATAGACAGCTCTATGCTGTCAGTGGATCAGCAGGTCATAAAACTAGTCAACTAGTGTTGACTTGAGCTGCTGGCAGAGCTATGTCTCAAATTCCCAGAGTTCAAGATGATGTAACTCATCAATCTGGCCAGGATGCTTTTGGAAATATGTGTTGTGGGGGCCACATGTGTACACTAACCAAAACCTGACACCACTAGCAACCCAGAATGAACTCAACATAGAAATGATATGCCATCTGTTCTTTCCTGGCTGCCTCAATCAACCTTACCATCCCTGGTCATGTCTAAAGGTCATTGTATTGAGGAAGTTCCTGAACGTCCTTTGGTGGTTAAAGATAAAAAGTTGAAGGCTACAAGAAAACCAAGGAGGTTGTTATGCTTTTTTAGGAAACTTAAGGCCTGGAATAATATCAAAAAAAGTTTATGCCTATCAGCAAATGGTAGCTGGCAAGGGCAAAATGAGAACCCATCATCATATCCATTGCATGTGACCTTGCATCATCTATAATGAGGACAATGATATTATCAAAGCCTTTAGAAGCATTCTTGGAATTACTCTGCCTAATGTAAGCAAACTGAACATTTTGAAACTTGCTCCTGGTGGGCATGTGGACTGTGTCTACATTTGGACTGAAAGTGCTTTCCACAAGTTATATTAACTGTATGGCACTTGGGATAGAGCTGCTTCCCTCAAGAGTAACTACCTACAATCTTCCCATGCACAAGATGCTCAGTACAGACCTTAGCAGAATCTTAAAAAGTCCAGAGATGCAAAGAGCCTTCCGAGCACCAGACAAGAAGATTCATCACAGAATCCTGAAGAAGAATCCACTGAAAAACCTGAGGATCATGTTGAAACTAAACCCATATGCAAAGACCATGTGTCAGAACACCAATCTTCACCAGGCCAGAACCACAAGCTCCAGGTGGGTAAAGCAGCAGTGGCATTAGAAGACACATCAGATGAGAAGTGGGTTTGTTCTAGGCAAGAAGTATTTGGCAGGGAAGAAAGGAAAGAAGGAATTGGTGCTATGAAGCGGAAGAAGCTTTGGCTGGGAAAAAGGGCTGCAGTTACCAAGAACCCAGAAGCTGAGAAGAAAACTGCAGAAAAGAAACCTAACAGAAGAAAACAAGGCTGTGGCATAAACTTAAATTTCTTTATTCCATAAAGGTCAAATCACTGTGGACAGCTAATTTGGAATAAGAATATGTCAAAGGCAAAATGAGAGAGAAAGTGAGTGAGAGAGACAGAGAGAGAGAGAGAAATAATATTTTTCTTTGTGTCCTATTATAAACTTTGTTTTAAAGTCTGTTCTGTCAAATGTGTACCTTTCAATCAAGTGAGTCTGTTGTAGGCAGCATATGCATGGGTCTTATTTTCTTATCCATCCACCTACTCTCTCTTTTTATAACTGAATTCACTTATATTTAAAGTGATTATTGATAAGTATGTAGTTATTGCAATTTTGTTATTTATATATTTTATCTTTCTCCATCTTAAATAAGACCTTTACTATTTCTCATAGTACTAGTTTGATGATGATGACCTTTAACTTTTTCTTGTCTGGGAAGCTTTTTATCTGTCCTTCAATTTGAAATGAAGCCTTGCTGGGTAGAGTAATCTTTTCATGTTGTTTTTATTCCCTTTTTATGGTATATTTTTTCCATATCAGTTATCCCCCCAATACCCTCCTCCACCTCAACCCACTCCCCTCCTCACTACAGTCACCACACTGTTGTCTGTGTTGCTCTCTATCTATGAGTCTGTCTATATTTTGCTTATTAGTTCAGTGTTCATTAGATTCCACATATGAATGAAAAAATATGGTATTTGTCTTTCTCTGACTGGTTTATTTCACTTAGTATAATGTTCTCCAGATCCATCCATGCTGTCGGAAAGTGTAAAATTTTCTTTTTTATGGCTGAGTAGTATTCCACTGTGTGAATGTACCATAGCTGTTTTATTCATTCACTTACTGATGGACACTTGCACTGCTTCCAAATCTTGTTAATTGTAAATAATGCTTCAATGAACATAGGGGTGTGTGTATTCTTTTGAACTAGTTTTACAGGATAAATTTCCAAAAGGGGAATCCCTAGGTCATAAGGTAGTTCCATTTTCAATTTTCTGATGTACCTCTATACTGCTTTACAGTGGCTGCACCAGTCTGCATTCCTACCTACAGTACATGAGGGTTCTCCTTTCTCCACATCCTTGACAGCACTCGTTTTTTGTTGATTTATTGATGGTACCTATTCTGACAGGTGTAAGGTGGTATCTCATTGAGATTTTAATTTGCATTTCTCTGATGATTAGTGATGTTGAGAATCTTTTCATATGTCTATTGGGTTATCTGTTGTCCCCCTGGAGAAGTGTCTATTCAGTTCCTTGGCTCATTTTTTATTTGGACTGTGTTTTTTGGTATTAAGTTTTATAAGTTGTTTTTTAATTGTTGTTCAAGTACAATTGTCTCTATTTTCCACCCACCTCTCTTATAAGTTACTTTTAATAAATTTTGGATATTAACACCTTAGCAGATGTATCAGCAAATATATTCTCTCATTCAGTGAGTTGTCTTTTCATTTTGTTGTTGGTTCCCTTTGCTGTGCAGAAACTTTTTAGTTTGATGTAATCCCATATGTTTAATTTTTCTATAGTTTCCCTTGCCTGAAGAGATATATCAGAAATAATATTACTATGAGCAGTATTTGAGATTTTACTGCATATGTTTTCTTCTAGGATATTTATGGTTTCAAGTCTAACATTTAAGTCTTTAATCCATTTTGAATTTATTCTTCTGTGTGATGTGAGAAGGTGATTTAGTTTCATTTTTCTGCATGTACCCATCCAGTTTTCCCAATACCATTTATTGAATAAACTCTTTAGCCCACTGTATCTTTTTACCTTCTCTATCAAATATTGACTATAAAGATGTGGGTTTATTTCTGGGTTCTCTATTCTGCTCCATTGTTTTTATGCCAGTACCATGGTGTTTTGATGACAATGGCTTTATAGTATAGCTTGATATTAAATAGCATGATTTCTCCAACTTTGTTCTTCTTTCTATACATTACTATTGCTATTCAGGGTCTTTTGTGGTTCCATATAAATTTTTGCATTTTTTTTCTAATTCTGTGAAATAAACCATTAGTATTTTCATAGAAATTGCACTGAATCTGTACATTGCTTTAAATAGTACAGAAATTTTAATGATGTTACTTCTTCTTATCCATGAACTCAGTATATACTTCCACTTATTTGTATCCTCTTCAAATTTATTCTTCATCATCTTTTAATTTTCTGAATACAGGTCTTTTACATCCGTGGCGAAATTTTTTTGGGGGGGGAATTGAGAATGGGGCTTTTTTCTTAATTTCCCTTTCCGGATAGTTTATTATTGGCATATAAAAATACAACTGATTTCTAGGTATTAATTTTGTATCCTGTTACTTTACTGAATTCATTTATCAGTTTTAGTAGTTTCTTGATGGAATCTTTAGGGTTCACTGCACACAGTGTCATGGCTGCTGCAATGAATGACACTTTTACTTCTTTCTTTTCAGTTTGGATGCCTTTGATTTCTTCCTTTCTGATTGCTGGGGCTAGAACTTGCAGTACTATGTTGAATATAAGTGGTGAAAGCAGACATCCCTGTCTTGTTCCTGATCTTAAGGGGAATGCTTATAGTATTTTGCCATTGAGTATGATACTGGCAATGGGTTTGTCATATATGGCCTTTATTGCGTTGAGGTATGTTCCCTCTATTCCCACTTTGCTGAGAGTTTTTATGATAAATGAGTGCTGAAGATCAAATGCTTTTTATGCATCTATTGATGATGTGATTCTTATCCTTCATTTTGTTAGTGTGATATATCATGTTTATTGATTTGCAAATATTGTGCCAACTTTACATGCCTGGAATAAATCCCACTTGTTTCTCGCATATGATCCTTTGCATGTATTGCCGTATTTTGTTTGCCGATATTTCATTGAAGATTTTAGTATCTGTGTGCGTCAGGAATATTAGTTCCCAGTTTTATTTCTTTGTAGTGTCTTTGTAGTGTTTGAGATTACGGTAATACTAGCCTCATTAAATGAGCTTGGGAGTCTTCCCTTCTCTGCAAGTTTTGGAATAGTTAGAGAAGAAGAAATAGATGTTAGTTCTTCTTGGAATTATTGAATTTTGTTTACTGGGAGTTTTTTAGAGAATTTCATCAATTTTAATTGTTATAATCTGTCTATTAAGATTTCTGATTCTCTCTGATTTAGTTTGGGAAGATTATAAATTCCTAGGAATGTATCCATTTCATCCAGGATGTCCAGTTAGTTGGCATATAGTTGTTCATAATATTTTCTTATACTACTTTGTGTTTCTTTGTTGTCAGTTGTTACTTCTCTTTCATTTCTGATTTTATTTATTTGGGTCTTCTCTCTTTTTATCTTGATGAGTCTGGGGAAAGGTTTGTCAACCTTGTTTATCTTTTCAAAGAACCAGTTCTTGGATTCATTTATCTTTTGTATTGTTTTTGTAAACTCTAGTTCATTTATTTCTGCTCTTATCTTTATTATTTTCTTTTTTCTACTCACTGTGGGCTTTCTTCAGTGTTCATTTTCTAGTTCCCTTAATTATAAAGTTAATTGATTTGACCCTTTTTTTTGTTTATTTGAAGTAGGCTTTAATGCTATGAATTTCCCTCTTAGGACTGCTTTCCCTGTGTCCCAAAGATTTTTGTTTGTTGTGTTCTCATTTTTTTTGTTTGTCAAGTTATCTTTTGCTTTCTTTCTTCATCACTTTAATACATTCATTGTTTAATAATGTTATATAACTTACATGTCTTTGTATTTTTCTCAGTTTTATTCTTGTGATTAATTTCCAATTTCATAGCATTATGGTCAGAAAAGATAATTGATATGATTTAAATTTTAAATTTATTGAGATTTGTTAGTGTCCTAACATATCATATATCCTAGAAAATGTTCTGTGTGCACTTGAAAAGAATGTATATTCTGCTGCTTTGGGATGAAATGCTCTGATGTCAATTAAATACATTTGCTTTAGTATGGCATTTAAGTCACCATCTCCTTGTCAATTTTTCTTTCTAGAAGTTCTATCCATTGAAGTCAATGTGGTCTTAAATACCCTACTGTGAACTTATTTCTGTTGATCTCTCCCTTAGTGCCCATCAAGTTTACTTTATATATTTAGGTGCTCCTATGCTGGGTTCATAAATATTTATCAGGGTTATATGCTCTTGTGGAATTGTTCTCTTTGTCATCATTTAGTGTCTTTCTTTGTCTTTTACTATGCATTCTATTTTAAATCTATTTTGTTGGATATAAGTGTTGCTACCAATATTTTAATTTCTATTTGCAAAAAATATCTTTTTTTCATTCCTTTATTTTACTGTGTATGTATCTGTCATTCTGAAGTGGGTCTGCTGAAGACAGCATATGTATGGGTGTCTTTTTCTTCCTGATTTAGCTACCCTATGTTGTTTGACTCGAACATTTAAGCCATTTACATGTAAAGAGATTATTGATAGGTACTTATTTATTGTCATTTTGTTCTTTAACTATGTTCCTCTGTTTTCTTTTTCTAAAGCAAGCCCTTTAACATATCTTGTAATACTCTTTTGGTGATAACAGACTCCTTTAGCTTTTCTTGTTATGGAAACTCTTTCTTTTTCCTTCAATTTTAAATGATAATCTTGCTGAGTAAAGTAGCACTGGTCATAGGTTCTTGCTCTTCATCACTTTGAATATTACATGCCAGTCCCTTGTGGCCTGAAATATCTCTGTTGAGAAATCGAATGACAGTCTTATGGAATCTCCCCTGTAGGTAATGATCTGCTTTTCTCTTGCAGTTTTTAAGGTTCTTTCCTTGTCTTTAAGATTTGCCATTTTATGTATAATGTGTCATGGTGTGGGCCTCTTTGGGTCTATCTTATTTGGGACTCTGCACTTCCTGGACTTGTGTGTGTGTTTCCTTCAATATATTAGGGAAGTTTTCAATCATTATTTCTTCAAATATGTTCTCAATCCCTTCCTCTCTCCTCCTTCTGGTATCCCTATGATGCAGATATTGTTACCCCTCATACTGTCCCAATGGTCCCTTAAACTGTCTTCATTTAAAACATCTTTTCTTCTTTTTGCTGCTTTGAATGGTTTTTTTCCCTACACTTTCTTCAGAATCACTGTTTAAGTCTTCTGCTTTATCTAACCTATTGTTTATTCCTTCCACTGTGTTATTGATATTGCATTCTTTCTAACTGATCCATTTTTATTGTTTCTATGTCTTTTTTCATGCTGTTGAGCATCCTTATAGTCATTACTGTGAACTCTATATCTCATAAATTTCTTGCTTCCATTTCACTTAACTCTTTTTTCTGGAGAATTTTCTTGGTTTTTTTGTGGGGGCTGTTTCTTTGTCTTCTCATTTGGCTGTCTCTTTGTGTTTGCTTCTATGTATTGGTTAGATCGTCAAAGACTCTGCTGCAGCCCTATATCATATATGCATGTGAGTGGCCCTAGGCAACATGTTTGGAGTTATTAGTGATCCATAGCTTGTGGTTCCCTCTGCTGGGCAAGGATAAAAGGACCAAGCTGCATACCAAAACCCACCTTTACCAGCACTGGGCCCAAGGGCAAGGTAGCTAAAATCTCAAATTGCACTGAGACTAGCCTCCTTCTACAGGGTGCCTGTGTTAGGCTTAGTCACTAAAAGAGCATCTAGGGTTGAGCAAGAGGAAATTCTTCAAGTGGGACTATTCCCTCCCCCAGGCTGATGCTGCATGAGGGGAGTGCTCTGCCTAAGAAAGATGGCTTCTGTAGTATGAGCAATGACTGCAAGAATCCTGGCATCTGACCCTTCAGTTCTAGCCCCAGAGTCACCACCCCCAGATACTCATCAAATGGCTCTAGTCCTCTCTGTCCTGGAGCCCAAGATAAGTGGCTGCAAATGAAATTGTATGTGTTGGTCCTTTAAGAGGTTGGCTGCATCTCTAGCCATCTCTCCATGGCAGAGGGACACCCATTGCTTTTCACAGCCAGATGTTATGTGACATCTTTCCCAGTTCTGGTGCTCTAGGCTGGGGAGCCAGGCTTAAGGTTTAGTCCCCACACTTCTTAAGGGAACCCACTCAGCTGCTGAAATATCCCTCTGGAACTTCAACTGCTATTCCTGGAAGCCCGGGCAGCCCTCTCTCACCTTCATACTTCCTACCAGTCTTGATGTAATTTGGTTTCTTCTGTGAGTCCTTGATTATAAGGCTTCTCTATAGCTAGTCTTCAGTTGCTTTTTTAGGATGACTTTTCTATAATTTTGTCATTTTAGTTATGATGTCTTCTGTGGACCTCTTTGGGTTCATCTTGTTTTGGATTTTCTGTATTTCCTAGTGTTGTGTGCAAATTTCCTTTACCTGGTTACAGAAGTTTTCAGTTACTACTTCTTCAAATCAGTTTTCAATAGTTTATTCTGTCTCTTCTTCTTCTGGTGCCCCTATGATGTGAATGTTGTTATTGTTGATATTGTCTTTTAACCCTGCAGAGGTCACACTCGAAAAAATTACAGCACAGGTTGTATATCCGAGAGACACATTCATTACTAGTGGTGCTGAAATGTGAAAAAAAAATTTAAAACACTGCAAATTTGCATTATATTTTATAATAAAATACATGATTTTTTTCAGCTATAGTCTAGAAATGATTAAACAAAGAAATTTAAAAACATAAAGAATAAAAATTTTTATTTTCAAACAACAATATTGATATTGCTAAAAAATAGAATGGAAAAAAGTCTTTAACATTAATTAATCAGAATCTTCAGTAGCTAGCTTTGTGAAACACTTGTATAACAGTCATTGCAAACAACACTGCTCTGCTCAAGGCATATACACTGTCCACAACACTAGCAAAGATATTTTGATAAGTGACTCACTTTGGTGCATAGCACCTAATGCATCTTTTTCTGCTTGTCAAAGGAGCTGTATCTATGTCATCATTAGAATTTCCTTTAATTTGTATTTGAAATTGATGAAATTGCAGGTGTGAAGGCTTATGCACACATATAGAGATTTATGGATGCCATTCTATTTGTGTCTGGCACTAACTGCATTACAAGATTTCTAATAAATGTTCTGTACCTTATTTTCACATTGCTGCTTAGCACATGAATAGTTCGAGCATTTATTCCTTCAATATTCATAGTTGTGTAGAATGTAACCAGAGGCCATTTTTTGGTGTCCCTAGCCACATTATATGTACCTGTCATTTGGTCCACAGTATCAGCCTCTGACTTCATTCGATTGTAATATTCTATTATGTCAGGCTTCTATGTCTAAATCTGTGGCATCATCGAAATGCATACTTGAAACTAAAATTATGGTTTTTCCTATTTTGGGTATATGAGATACCCAAAAGTGTATCTCATATACTTTTCGGTATATGAGATACCCAAGTGTGAAATCTGCACCAAAAGCAAATAAGTTGGATATTTCAGGCCTGGTTTTAGAAAACAGAAATTCAGGGAGCTGTTCAGATTTACCCTTATAAACAGTATCTACATATGAAAGTTGCTTCTTTTTCGAGTCAGAGATCAGATTTATATCAGTGAAAAAGTTATCTGCTCAGCTGTTACGTGCTATGAGTAAAGGGTTTCTGTAAGTGTTCCAATAACATCCACTGGTTTATTACTGATCAAGTAAGGATCTCCAGTCTCCTTACTGGCATATAACTCAAGATTTCCTGTGTAAAATACTTTTGAATTGACCATAGCAAAAATTTTTATACAGTATTTATTGGATTTGGATGGAATATATTGTCTAAACCCACATTTGCCTCTAAATTGAGGTAACATTTTGTCTGTTGTTAACATTCTGCCCAGTACAATAACATAATTTATAATTTTCTACAATGCTGAGAAAATGTTTCTCACAGCCACTAATTTATCCACTTTCAGGGGTCCTGAAAGCACGTAAGTTTGTCATCAAACCTGATATGGTCATGAATAAATCTAAATCTCCATAAAGATGTCATAAGTCTAAAAAGTTCAATCCCACTACCATCTGTAGCCCATAAATCCTGCAAATTTAGCCAATTGCTGCAATGTAAACCAGCTAGATATAAGAGGCCTAAAAATGGTTACAATTCAGTTTTGTTTATTTGTTTAGCATCTCTTTCTCATGAAAACTGGCTCAAGATAGAATCAATGTATTCATCTGCATATAATAAGATTATATCTAAAATATCATTTGTAATAAAGCAGTTCTAAATTTCAAATTTTGTCTTGGCATTTTTTGTGTTTGGCTAAACTAACAGAAGCTGACACAAAATATTCTGTGACTGTTTTCTAATTTGTCTTCTTACTGAATTATTTCTCCATTTTGATTCTTTATCCTTTCCAAAAAATACTCTTCATTTATCTGTAATTCATCTTCATTTTCTTCACTAGAAATACCTTACTGAGTATCCAAATTTTCTGAACAAACTTCCACATAATCTTCATCTTCTAAATCACTTTCATTTTCACACTCGACTCCATCATTTTCATCATCAAACTCAAGTAGCATTCACTATAGTTCTTCAACATCTCTTGTATTATCAAATCAATGTATTTTTCCAGCCATTTTCAATAGTAAATGAAAAAAAGTAACACTGACTGAAATTTATGGGAAAAAATAACTACACCAACACTGACTTAGGATTTTGCAGTATCTCTCAGATACAATTTACTATCAAATTTCACACATCCTTACAAAACACATGTTATAAACAAACTAATGGCCTAAACTTTATAGCTTAATATTAGTTATGTACAAATGTGCAGGTACTCATGAACTTGAACCTATGCACCCAATATATGTAACAATATTTAAGAAAAGAGTGAGTTTGTATCTCTCGGATCAGCCGTGAGCTCCACAGAGTTAAACTATTCTCTTTTTTATTCTGTTTTCTTTTTGCTTTTCTGACATGGTGTTTTCTTCTATCTTGTCTTCCAAATTGCCGATTCAGTCCTCTGCCTTAACTAATCTGCTATTAATTTTACTTCATGTATTCTTCATTTCTAACTTGTTCTTTTTTATGATTTCTCTTTTTGTTGAAATTCTCACAAAGATGATCTGTTCTTCCCTTAAGTTCATTGATCATCCTCATAACCAGTGTTTTCAACTTTGTATCTGGTAGATCACTTGTTTCCCATTTTGTGTAGGTATGTTTCTGGAGTTTTGTCTCATTCTTGCATTTGGAACACTTTTTTCTCCTCATTTTGGCTGCATCTCTGTGTTTGTTTCTATGCATTAGGTAGATCTGCTACATCTTCTAGTTTTTGAATAGTAGCCTTATATAGTAGGTATTCTGTGAGTCCAGTGACAAAGTCTTCCTGGTCACCTGAGCCAGGTGCTCCAGGGGTGCCCCATGTGTGGGTTATTGTGCCTTCTTGTTTTACTTAAGCCTAGATTGCTGTTGGCACATCCGTGGGTCAGATTGACTAACCTACTGTGAGGATATGCCTGTCTACAGCAGAGGAGCTGCTGTGCAGAGGCTGACAACATGGGGTGAAATCCACTTTTGTAGGGCTCTACTGCCTACCAAATTCACCCTTTGGTTGGGGTGTCTATGGCACTAACTGGGTGGTGCTCTGGTATGTTCTGAACCCAGCCACTGAGTTTGTTGGTTCTTGGATCTCTTGGGATCTGCTCCAGTGCAGGCTATGGTCGGTTCTATGTGTACCTAGCTCAGGACCACCTAGAAGGAACTACAAAGTGACTTTTGGTTTTTAGCTGCCTGTGCCAGGCTTGGAGCCACCTGCTAGAGGCTATGCTTCAAACCAATCCCAGCTACTACTAGTGTGGGCTTAGGGCTGCTTAGCAAAATGTACATGGCACACTGAATCCAATTACTTCTTTTTAAGGGCTGTGGACCTTTGAGGGTTTGGGGAAAGTCCACAGTATAGGCCAAGGCTGTCCCTGTGTGTAACAGACCCTGTAAGAGTTGGGCTGGGCCAGGGAGGGTGTCCCAGGAAGTCACCAGGATGTGGTAAGTGGTATGAGCCAAATTAATGAGAATTCAGATTTGTCATTTGAATCTGCAGACTGTCTGTGGAAATGTCTCCTCAAATGAACAATGGCACCTGCCAGTACTTCTGTCCAGCTCTTGCCCTGAAACCAGACAATTCAGTCCCTCACCCTAATTCCCTGGTTCTTTTCAAGCTACCATCCTTTTGCTAGAGCTTAGGGTAAGTGTATGAGCAAACGAGTTGTGCTCCAGCTCTTAAAGAGGATGCCTTGGTGTACAGCAACCCTGTGCCTCGCCCAGATGAATTTCTGCTGGTTTTCATAGCCAAACATTATGGAGATTCCTATTCCCCACAATGATGCTCCAGGCTGGGGGACCCAGTGTGGGTCTGGTACCTCTCACTCCTTAAGGGGAAGACCCACAGCTGAGATATTCTTACTATTCCCAATTCTTAATGTTCCTTAACTACCACATGTGGATATGGGATCAGTCTGCTTCATGTTTCCATTCCTCCTACTAATTTCAACATGGATTCTTCTTTATTTCCTCAGTCATAGGAGTTCTGTTCAGCTGGTCTTCACATGTTTCTCAAGGGTGTTCTGTAATTTAGTTGTGATTTTGATGTAGTTGGAGGAGGCAAGCCCGACATTTACCAACTCTGCCATTTTAATCATTTTTGTTATATAATTTAGTGTCATTAAATGCATTCATAATGTTATGCAACCATCACCACCATCCATCTCCAGAACTTTTTAATATATTCCAAATGAAATTATGTACCTGTTAAACAATAATTCATCATTTCTTCTATTTCCCTACTCCTGGCAACTACCATTCTACCATCTTTCTCTATGAATTTGACTGTTCTAAATACCTCAAATAAGTAGAATCATACAGTATTTGTCTTTTCTGTTTGCTTTATTTCACCTAGCCTAATGTCCTCAAAGTTCATCTATATTGTAGCATTTACCAACCTTTCATTTCTTTGATTTCAAGGCTGAGTAATAATTCATTGTGTGTATGTGTGTTATATTTTGTTTATCCATTCATCTGTTGTTGAACACTTGGTTTGCTTCCAAGTATTGACCATTGTGAATAATGCTACTATGTGTACCTGCATGTACAAATGTCTGGGGCCCTGCTTTCAGTTCTTTTGGGTATATACTTAAGAGTGGAATCCTGGGTCATATGTTTAACTTTTCAAGGAACTGCCAAACTGTTTGACATTTATTTTTAAATTATAAGAAAAGACATTCACTTCTACCTATAGTTAAACCTTCTATCTTTAAAAAAAGCCAAAGGAACTACAGAAAATATATTAAACCATTATTTTAAATATCAGGAAAAAGGCAGTGTAGGACATTGATTCCTGTTAGAAAAGAAACAAATGAGGTGACTCTTGCAATCAACCTGTTCTTCTTCCTGGGGAATAAGTCTTAACCATGGAGTATTGGAGAATTCCAAGCAGAGAACAACTGTGTTGCTAAGTTCAGGAGGAAAAGATCAGGCCCTCACAGTCAGAAACCAGGCAGAAAACACATTGGGATCTGAATAAAGCTTAGAAGGCCAAGGATAATATTGTACCTCAGTAACTCATAGTTTTATTACAATTTGGGGAAATATGCTTTTTATAGACCTTAAGGAGTACACACCTCTTTCTCCCAATTATGCAATTTTAATTTCTTTATTACTTGACTTGGCCAGTTCCATTCCTAAGGCACTGATCCTTATGTATACATAGTGTGGCATAATATGGTGTGCCATGAAAGTACAGTCCAGTGCCACATTCCCTGGGTTTGGATCCCAGCTCTGCAGCCTCCTAGTGGATGCATCCATCCTCACTGTGTCTTCATTTTCCCAACTGTAAAATGGGGATTTCACAGCAGTGGTCTGAAGATTAAGTGGGCTAATATCTGTGAAGTACCTAACATAGTGCCTGATTTTATCCTGAGCTCTATATAAGTGTTTGTACTTAATGAAATGAGTGATTGAAATGACATTTGTCAACAACAAATACAAGAGGTGAGTAAAATGTAGACACTGTAAGATTGGGCAATTGATTATATTTTGGGGGACAAGAAAAGATAAAGAAAGTCACACTAATGTGTGACCAGAAGGAATTTAACAGAGATACTTAGTAGAGAAAGGTAACTGTAGAGGGAAGAACCAGCTTGGTCAATTGTAATTAGATAGAGGTTGTGGATCTAATGTGATATCTCTTTGTCTCAAATATATCCCTTCTGAAATATAACACCTTATTCCTGAATCTCTCTCCTGTAGAACCATGGTTATCAAACTTCAATTTTCTGTGAATCACTTGGAGATCTTGTTAAAATATAAACTGGAATCAGTAGGTCTGGATAGGGCCTGAGAGTCTGAATTTTTTTTCTTGTTTATTCTATTACAGTTGTCCCAATTTTCCCCCCTTTACCCTCTTCTGCCCAGCCCATCCCCGGCTCCCAGTCAATCCCCACACTGTTGTTATGACCATGGCTCACTCATACATGTTCTTTAACTGATCCCTTTTTTTTTTTTTTTTTTTTTTTTTTCCCTTTTGTTCCCCCCTTCTTCCCACCACTCCCCTCCTCCCTCTTCCCCTCTAGCAGCTGTCAGTCTGTTCCACATGTCTGGTTCTGTTTTTCTGGTTAGTTTATTTTGTTCATTAGATTCCTCTTATAAGTGAGATCATATGGTGTTTGTCTTTTACCGAATCACTTATTTCACTTAGCATAATAGTCTCCAATTCCAACCATGCTGTCACAAAAGGTAGGAATTCCTTGTTTCTTTCGTCTGCGTAGTATTCCATTGTGTACCACAGCTTTTTAATCCATTCATCTACTAATGGGTACTTGGCCTGTTTCCAACACTTGGCAATTATGAACAGCACTACTAGGAACATAGATATGCATATGTCCTTTTGAATTGGTGTTGTGGGCTTCTTAGGGCACATTCCTAGCAGTGGAATCACTGGGTCAAAAGGCAATTCTGTTTTTAAGTTTCTGAGCAAATTCCATACTGTTTTCCACAATGGCTACACCAGTCTGCATTCCCACCAACAGTACACTAGGGTTCCCTTTTTCCCACACCCTTGTTGTCTATTGTCTGCCAGCAATTGTTGTCTGTTGATTTATTAATGATGGCCATTCTGATCTGTGTGAAGGGGTATCTCATTGTTGTTTTAATTTGCATCTCTCTGATGGCGAGTGATGCTGAGCATCTTTTCATATGTCTCTGGGCCCTCTGTATGTCCTCCTTGGAAGAGAGTCTATTCATATTCTTTGCATATTTTTTAATTGAATTGTTTGTCTTCCTGATGTTGATTGTATGTGTTCTTTATCTATTTTGGGGATTAATCCCTTGTCTGACATATCATTGGCAAATATATTCTCCCATACTCCCATATAATCAGTCCTCTTTTCATTATGATGATGGTTTCTTTAGCCATGCAGCTTTTTAATTTGATGTAAAAATATAAAGACTTATAAAACTCCAGGGTTTCCCATGAGAACTTGAGCACCTGCAACTAGCTCGGTTCATTTTCCTCCTTTTTTCTCCTATTCCTTGAACCCTTAGAATTTATAACATTAGTAAAATATCAGTTACATTTAATTGCAACTGGATCAAATGCATTATCAGATAAATTAAGGTAAAAAGAGTTCTCTGGACTTTCCATTAATAAGCTCAGGAATGCTGTCAGAGGAGATGAAGAACTCTAAAACACAGCAGTCATACTGCCTACCTTTTTTCTTTCATATGGTCTGAAGGAGGTAAAGCAAATGAAGACTGGAATCTCCAAATTATAAAACAGTTTCTGGAAATGGCTCCTGGTTCAGCCATAACTAAACCTATCTCTAATCTAAGATGCTATCTTTGATAATACAAGTCACCTTAGAGCTTAACGTGCACTGTAGTATACCCAGTAATTATGTATTCAATCCCACCAGGTCTTGATGAGTCATGTTCTTTCAGATGAACTAACAATTCAATTCATAACATAGTTTGCTCAGTTCAGAAATTATACAGAAGTGGGTAGTGGATGAAAGAGAATGAAGGGATTAGCCAAAGACAGACACAGACTGCTGATGGCCAGAGGGAAGGGGTACTGAGGTCAGGAGGAGGGAGCAAAGGACGGGGGTCAATGGGGACATTTGTAACCATGTGAACAATAAAAATAAAGAAAATTAAAATTAAAAAATCCAAAAAATCTATAATAACAATCTGTCAAAATAACCTTGGAAATTGGAAAATGCCAAAGAGTTTATGTTTTCAGAAATGTTTAACCTGATTTTTTAAACTTAAATTATTTTATTGTTGTTCAATTACAGTTGTTCGTATTTTATCCCCACCTTCTCCCCCCACCCTCTCCAAACCCACCTATCTCCCTTGCTTCCACCCTCCCCCTTGGTTTTATCTATGTGTCCTTTACAATAGTTCCTTTTCACTGTTCCAAAAACCCTTCTCCCCACTGTCCCCTCCCACCTCCCCTCTGGCTATTGTTAGATTGTTCTTAATTTCAATGACTCTGGATATATTTGTTTGCTTTTTTCTTTTGTTGATTATGTTCCAGTTAAAGATGATATCATATGGTATTTGTCCCTCAACGCCTGGCTTATTTCACTTTGCATAAGCTTTCTAGTTCCATTCATGATGTTGCAAAGGGTAGGAGCTCCTTTCTTTCTGCTGCATAGAATTCCATTGTGTAAATGTATCATACTTTTTTGATCCACTCATTTACTGATGGGCACTCAGGTTGCTTCCAGAACTTGAGTATTGTAAACTGTGCTGCTATGAACATTGGGGTACATAGGTTCTTTTGGATTGGTGTTTTAGGGTTCTTAGGATGTAATCCTAGCAGTGGAATGGCTGGGTGTCAAAAGGCAGTGCCATCTTTCATTTTCTGAGAAAATTTTATACTGTTTTTCATAATGGTTGTACCAATCTGCAGTCCATCCAACAGTGCATTAAGGTCCCCTTTTCTCCACAACCTCTCCAACACTTGTTGTTTATTGCTTTGTTTATGATGGCCATTCTGACTGGTGTAAAGTGGTATCTCACTGTGGTTTTTATTTGTATCTCTCTGATAGCGATATTGAGCATCTTTTCATATGTCTCTGGGCCCTCTGTATGTCCTCCTTGGAGAAGTGTCTGTTCAATCTTTTGCCCATTTTTTAAATTGGCTTGCTTGTCTTCCTACAGTGCACTCATGTAAGTTCTTTGTATATTGTGGAGATGAAGCTATTGTCTGAGGTATCATGAGCAAATATGTTTTCCCATATGGTTGGCTCTCTTTTTATTTTAATACTGTTTTGTTTTTTTTTTAGACAGGCAGAAGCTTTTTATTTTGACGAGGTCCCATTTGTTTATTTTTTTTCTTTTATGTCCCCCTTACTTTAGGGGACATATCTGTGAAGATGTTGCTGTGTGAAATAACTGAGATTTTCCTGCCAATGTTTTTCTCTAGGACTTTAATGGTATTATGGCTTATATTTAAGTCTTTTATCCACCTTGAATTTATTTTTCTGAATGATGTAAGGTGGTAATCAAGTTTTATTTTTTTGCATGTAGCTGTCCAGTTCTCCCAACACCATTTGTTGAAGAGGCTGTTAGTAGTCGATTTTATGTTGCTGCCCTCTTTGTCAAACATTAATTGATTGTAGAGACTTGGATTTATTTCTGGACTCTCTATTCTGTTTCATTGGTCTACATGCCTGTTTTTATGCTAGTACCAGGCTGTTTTGATTACAGTGGCCTTGTAATATGTTGGTATCAGGTATTGTGATTCCTCCTACTTTGCTCTTCTTTCTCAAAATTGCTGCAGCTATTAGGGGTTGTTTATGGTTCCATATAAATTTTAGAAGCATTTGTTCTATGTCTGTGAGATATGCCATTGATACCTTAAATAGGTATTGAATTCAATCTGTAAATTGCTTTGGGTAGTATGGACATTTTGATGATTTAAATTCTTCTAATCCATGAGCATGGTATATGTTTCCATTTGTTTGTGTCTTCCTTGATTTCTTTCTTCTTCAGGGTTGTGTAGTTTTCTGGGTACATGTTTTTTAACTCCTTGATTAGGTTTATTCCTAGGTACTTTATTTTTCTTTTTACGATATCAGATGGGATTTTTTTCCAGATTTTTGTTTATGAGGCTTCATTGTTGGTATACAAAAATGCCTTTGATTTCTGGATATTGACTTTGTATCTTGCTCTTTTGCCAAATTCATTTATTAGGTCCAATAGTTTTTTTTTTAGTGGAATCTATAGGAATTTCTGTTTACACTATCATGATCTGCAAACAGTGACAGTTTTGTTTCCTCCTTTCCTATTTGGATGCCTTTTATTTCCTTTTCTTGCCTAATAGCTGTGGCCAATACTTCCAAAACTATATTGAATAGAAGTGGTGAAAGTGGACATCCTTGTCTTGTTCCTGATCTTAGTGGAAATACTTTTAGTTTTTGCCCATTGAGTATGATATTGGCTGTAGGTCTCTCATATATGGCCTTTATTATATTGAGGAATGCTCCCTCTATTCCCACTTTGCTGAGTGTTTTTTTATCATAAATGGGTGTTATACCTTATCAAAAGCTTTTTCTGCATCTATTGATATTATCATGTGGTTTTTGTCTTTGCTTTTGTTTATGTGATGAATTACATTGACTGATTTGTGAATGTTGAACCATTCTTGCGTCCCTGGGATTGAATCCTACTTGGTCATGGTGTATAATCTTTTGGATATATTGTTGGTTTCAAATTGCCAATATTTTGTTGAGGATTTTAGCATCTATGCTCATCGGTGATATTGGCCTGAAGTTTTCTTTGTTTGTTGTGTCTTTGTCTGGTTTTGGAATTAGGATGATGCTGGCTTCCTAAAAAGAGTTTGGGAGTCTTTCATCATTTTGGATTTTTTGGAATAGTCTGTGAAGGATAGAGATTAGCTCTTCATTAAATGCTTTGTAGAATTCTCCTGTGAAACCATCTGGTCCAAGACTCTTGTGTGACGAGAGATTTTTTTATTACTGCTTCAGTTTCATCTGCTGTTATTAGTCTTTTCAAGCTTTCTGCTTTATTGAGTTTTGGATGGTTGTATTTTTCTAGAAATTTGTCCATTTCACTTAGGTTTTTGAATTTCTTGGCATACAGTCTTCATAATAATTTCTTACAATCCTTTGTATTTCTGTGATGTCAATTGTAATCTCCCTTTTTTTCATTTCTTATTGTGTTTATTTGGGTCCTCTCTCTTTTTTGTTGATGAGCTTGCTTAAAGTCTTGTCAATTTTGTTTATCTTTTAAAAAAAACCAGCTCCTGGATTCATTGATGCTTAGAATTGTGCTGTTAGTCTCTATGTCATTTAATTCTGCTCTGATCTTGGTTATTTCCTTCCTTCTACTTGCTCTGGGGTGTCTTTGTTGTTTTTCCTCAAGTTCTTGTAGGCATCGGGTTAGGTTGTTTGTTTGAAATGTTTCTATCTTTTTTAGTTAGGTCTGTATCACTATGAACTTCCCTCTCAGGACTGCCTTTACTGTGTCCCATAAGTTTTGGGTCGTTGTGAGTTCATTTTTGTTCTTTTACAGAAACTTTTTGATTTCTTCCCTAATTTCACTCTTGACCCATTCTTTCTTTAATTGCATGCTATTCAATCTCCATGATTTTGCGTGTTTTGGGTTTTTTCCTTTTGTGTAGGTTTCTAGTTTCATTCCTTTGTGGTTGGAGAAAATATTTGGTATGATTTCAATTTTCTTGAATTTGTTGAGGCTTGTTTTGTGTCCTATCATGTGGTCTATCTTTGAAAATGTTCCATGTACATTTGAAAAGAATTTGTATTTAGCTTCTTTGGGATGAAGGGCTCTCTATACATATATCAATTAAGTCCATTTCATCTAGGGCATTGTTTAATGCCACAATATCTTTGTTGATATTTTGTTTGGAAGATCTGTCCATTTTTGACAGTGGGGTGTTAAAATCCCCTACTATAATTGTGTTGCTGTCAATATCTTTCTTCAAGTCCTCTAAGATTTCTTTATATATTTGGGTGGTCCTATGTTGGGTGCATATATGTTTACAATGTTTATGTCCTCTTGGTGGATTCTTCCCTTGAGTATTATGAAGTGACCTTCTGGGTCTCTTTTATTGGCCCTTTTTTTGAAGTCTATTTTGTCTGATATGAGTATTGCTACCCTGGCTTTTTTTTTCCTGGCCGTTTGCTTGGAAAATTTGTTTCCAGAACCTCACTTTCTGTCTGTGTCAGCCTTTTGTCCTGAGGTGGGTCTCTTGTAGGCAGCATATGTATGGGTCATGCTTTCCTATCCATTCAGCTATTTTATGTGTTTTGATTGGAGCATTTAATCCATTTATGTTTAAGGTTATTATTGATAGGTACTTATTCATTGCCATTTTTGTACATGTGTTCCTTTCTGTCTCTCTCTTTTCCTTCCTTTCCTTAGAGCAGTCTCTTCAGCATCTTTTGCAGAGCTGGTTTGGTGGAGATGTATTCTTTTAGACTTCTTTTGTTTTGGAAGCTCTTTATTTGGCCTTCTATCTTGATTGAGAGCCTTGCTGGGTAAAGTAGTCTTTGATGCAGGCCTCTGTTTCTCATTGCTTGGAATATTTCTTGCCATTCTCTTCTGGCTTGGAGTGTTTCCATTGAAAAGTCAGCTGCTAACCTTATTGCAGCTCCCTTGTATGTTCCTTCCTGTTTCTCCCTTGCTGCCTTTGAGAGTCTTTCTTTGTCCTGTAATTTTGCATTTTAATTCTGATGTGTCTTAAAGTTGGCCTCTTTGGGTTCCTCTTGATTGGGACTCTCTGTGTTTCCTGGGTTTGTGTGACTTTTTCTCTCATTAAATTAGGGAAGTTTTCCATCATTACTTTTTCAAATAGGTTTTTTATGCCTTGTGTTTCCTCTTCTCCTTCTGGTGTCCCTATTATACAGACATTATTATGTTTGATATTGACTGGTATTTCTCTTAATCGCTCTTCATTTTTTCTGAGCCTGTTTTCCTTTTCTTGCTCTTTCTGAGTGTTTTTTTCTTTGTCCTTCAGCTCACTTATCCAATCTTCTGCTTTATCAATCCTGCTGTGTTCTTCAGTTCAGAGACTGTATTCTTTATTTTCTCTTGGCCCTTGTTGATAGTTTATATTTTCTTTTTTCATGATGATATAGTTTGCAGTGAGTTCATTATAGTTTCCCTCTAGTTTCTGGTAACTCACTGTGAGCTCATGGAGCTTCCTGATAACCACTGCTTTGAACTCAATAACTGATACTTGAGTTGCCTTTATTTTATTTAGCATTCTTTTTGAGGCTTCCTCCTTTCCTTTCATTTGGGGACTGTTTCTTTGCCTTCTCATTTTTTTTTGTGAGACTCTTCTTGTTAGCTTCAGCTTCTGAAATTGATCTGTTTTGGCTCCCTGGGTTTATGATGTGAACATCTGTGGTAGAATACCTGTGAGATTCAGTGGTGCAGTCTCCTTGGTCTCTAGAGCTGACTGGTCTTGGTCTGTTGTTTAAGTTGGCTCTGTATTTGTCTTTGGGTTTTGATTGTTTTGGGGTCTTTCTTTTGTGGGTTCTTCTTACCAGCTGGTTAACTGAGGGTCACTCTGACCACCACCTCTTGTATTTTGTGGTTCTGGTGAGGGCAGATTGTGTTGAAGCTGGTTCTTCCATGTGTACAAGGTTTTGAGGATTCTCTCTTGCTCTTGTTCAGTTGTTTGTACTCTATAGTTTCTCCACTATTTAGTTGTATTCCCAGATAATTCCTGGATTGAGGTTTCTGTGGTTTCCACTCCTTCCTTCACCTTCTTCCGTTGTTATTTGTTGGTGGTTCCTCTGTTGTTGGGTTTCCTCTTCCAGTGGTTATCCTGGTGTTCACTGCCTCCACCTACTCTTTTTTGTGATCAGTTGGAGGGAAAAGGCAAAAAAGTTGTTTAAGACAGGAAATGAGTATTCTATGATATCTGCAGTAGCAGCCGGTAGAGAAGAGATAGGAGATCCTTTAGCTATATATACTGTTAACCGTGATCTTCCACCCACCTAGCCAGTCTGTAGGAAGGATAGAAAGAAAATAAAATTCTTGTTGCGGAGGAAAGGATTGTGAGTTGGATCTAGAACGCAGTGAGATTGTGGGAGGTCAGATTCTGAGGTAAGGTGAGAGTAAAGGATAGTAAATAAATGTAGTATGTGAGAAAATGGAGTTAACCACTACAGTAATAGTGTTCAGGAAACTGTAAAGTGGGCTAAGATCCAGGAAGGGTGTTGTGTATTATTAACAATTATATTAGAGCAACAATCATATGACAGAATCTATGTGATCTGGATAACAAGAATAGAGACTATACCACCTTGAGTAGTGTACTAATGGAACACAAGTGTAGTAAAGGACAATAAATTAGCAATATACTATGAAAGAGAGAACAGGGAAAACCTGTGAAATGATACAATGTAACCAGCCAAGCAAAGAAGACTATACGGAAAGAAGATGAATACAAAAATACTCTTAAAATAAAAGATGTAAGAATAATGGAAAAAAATAATAATGCAAATATGCAATAACTTGCAGGTTCTCTGTAGTAGCAAAGTGAAATTTGTCACACTGTCTCAACTGTTGGGATGCCCCCTCTTTGGGTACAATTCTGGTCTTTTCACAGTTCCAGTATTTTCTTTCTCACTTGTGGGTCTTTAAAAAAATAAGCAGATGAAGGAAGGAAGAAGAGAGAAAATTGGAAAGAAAGGAAGAAGGAATAAAACAAGAAAGAAGGAAAGAGAGAATAATGATATTGAAAGGTAAAACAATAATAAAAATTTTTAAAAAGATTACTTTAAAAAAAAACAACACCTTTTGTTGGTTTCAAACTGGCCAAACTGGTTTTTCTGGTCTTGCTGGCTGCAGCAGGCTGATGGTGTGGCTTTTCTCCCTTCCTGGTCTGCACTTAGCCAGTCTTGCTCTCACTTTCCCCAGAGCTGGCCTGGCGCCTCTCCTTGTGAGCCTTGGGTGCGGGATCCAGGTCTTACCGCTGTAGACTGGGGTGCAGGTGGGCCAGGCTGTCTAGGCCCCAAGGGTTTGGGCGCACACTCTTTTCAGTGCTATGGGGGTGCACAGGACCTTCTGTGCAAACTTCCGTGCAACCTGGGGATTGCTGCCTGGCCGGGTAGGGAGGAGGCCCAGCTGCTGTTGCAGGAGACATCACAGTTTTTCTTTTTGAGAAATTTCTCCTATTCAAGCCTGCCACTTGTTGTAGCCCAATTCTCCAGCCAGACCGGTGACTGTTGGAGTCAGTGTGGGTCACTGTGCGACTCTCAACTCTCCCAAGCCTGCGTCCACAGACTCCTGGGGTGATCCCAGCCCCTGTGTGTTTGCCACTTTTAAACGTATTTCCCTCTCTGTGAATTCAAGCAACCAGGTCTCTCCCAGTGCTGCTTCAGTCTTGTTTGGCTGGGGATGAAGTGAGCAGTTGACCCAGCTCTCTCCCAAGAACTCTGGAAAACCTGGCTGCAGGCACTGGGCCTGGGGCTGCAGCCACCCTGGTCCTGAGCTGGTCCCTGGGACCTCATGTTACTGAAGCACTCTCCTTACCATCTGGTTTTTCAATTCCTGCTACAATTTCTGGTCTCTTATTTTCATATATGCTGGGGTACTGTTGGCTGTTTGCTCTGTTCCTCCACAGATTGGCCAGGTTTGTCTCCCATGTGTAGGGGGAAGTGGAATCTGCTCCCTCCTACCCCATTGCCATCTTCCTCTAACCTGATTTTTTATAATAGTTTGCATTTTAAAACATTTGACATTGCTTAAATATCAACAATAAGGGAAAGTCCATAAACCTATAATCAATATCCTGTTTTGTAGTAGTTTTAAGGTAATTTTATTTCTGAATTCTAGTATGTAGAGAAAAAATTTTAATTAGAAGTTCTTTACATGTCATTTTTTATTCACCTACACTTCTTCCTTACCTAGCTACCTGACTTATAAATTGGTTTTATATAAAATATTTGTGCAAGAAACTAATTATATTAATTAGAAAAAAATTAAGAATGGGAAGACAAAATATGGTCTTGATGCCGGGGGTTGAAATATTGAACAAAAATTAAAAGCAGGAGGATATTAAATCATCTTTACAATGCAATTTAGTTATCTACATTATCTTTATGCCTGCTATTTCATTATTTAAATAAGATATTTCACATTTCAAGGAAATTATCCTTATTGTTTTGTGGACTTTAAAGTGTATTATAGATTGCTTGCGTTGAGATTGAGTTTTTTTAATATCTTTTTAAAATAGAATTCATATTGCTTTTAAATAACCCTCCAAAATTAATATTGAAATGTATATACTTTAGAATAAATGAGTACACCTCCACCGTACAGTGGAGGCAACTTAACACATTATTTTCTAAGACTAGATACCCTTTTTGTGTGGATTTTCTTAAGAAATCAGTTATGATGTTTTATTATTAGGTATGTTTTATTGAACTCCAAAAAATTATGATGTATGATATCTATAAATTCTTATTTTTTAATGTGTGAAACATCCATGCTAATAAAACAAAGGCTTAATTAAGTATAATGAAAGTATTTGTATTAGAAAGAAGAGAAAAGTGAATGAACATTTTTACTAGTGAATTCTTTTGTTTTTAAGGGACTTAAACTGAACTCAGTGTAGCCTCAGGAACACTTGTCCAGGATCTGGAGCTCTGTGGTGGTTCTTGGCTTTTTGGCTCTGCTGCTCTTGGAATGCCACCTTCATTCTCTTAGCATGGCCCTGTGACAGAGTATATCATTGACAGTGTTTCTGGGGACATACCCTTAGACAGTCAAAGAGGAACAGAACCTTTTTTGACAGTTATCCACTTAAGAGAAATCTTGAAGAAGGATTCCAACTCACCTTACTGGGCCCTGTGATCATCTGTAGACCAATCACTGACGTCTGAGTATGGGGTAGGCTTTTAGGCCTTGTTTTGTTGCCAGGGAGAGAGAATTCTGTGCTTGGAACCCACAAAAATCCATGGTTTGAGTGGGAGAGAAGTGGGGGCCTCCACCAACAGGGAAATGAAACAACGTGTTCACTGTATCCCAAAAGTGTGTTGTGAATTGCGTGCCTATTTAGTTTAATTTCAGGGCTGGGGATACTGTTTCACAGAGAAGGAAAGAGGCACAGTGAAGGTAAGTATCCTCCAAAAGTTACTTAGCTGAAGAGTGATAGAGCCAGAATCTAAACTAAGTATTTCCTAAACAAAAGGCCTTAATGCTGCACTTTTCACCCTCCCTGTTTATGTCCTTTAAAAATATATATTTGTGATGTGCTGGTTGCATGCAAACAGTGGAGTCCCATTAGAAGCAACTTGCCAAATTAGCCCTACTCCTGCATGCCTTTGGGAAAGACAAGCCCCAACCCTAATGCAAAGAGAGTAAAAGATGCCGAACCTTGGCTTTTGAACATTCAAGAGCCCAAGTTCTGATGGAAAAAATAAGATGAAGAATAATTTTCACCGTATGTAATTTTGGTCTGTCACTCAAAGTTTATTTGCTCTTAACCTTTAGCACAACCCCTAATTCCTTGAGCATATCCTGTCCTTTAGGATCTGCAGCTGTAAAGGAAGGAGATAGTACTGGTGCCTGTCTCCTTCCCTAGCGCATCCTCAGTGCTCACAGCAGCTGGCCTGCACGGGGTAGCACTTACTCAGTTGAGCCCAAATGGATATCCAGATGTCATCTAGCCCAGAAAGACCTTCCAAGAATGCCATCGATACCCTAACTTCCCCAGGTTAGGTGAGCCTGAACTCCTTCAGCATCCTTCCTTCCTTGATAGTGATGACAGCTCCAGGGAAGCCACCATGCTTTCTATATCAGCAGGCTATTAAGGATGAAAGGGATCTTCAGTGACACAAAGGCATGGGGAAATGGAGAGGAGGGACTGACCCAAGGAAGACAGAATCCACAGAATTCAATGAACAATTGGATTTAGAGTGTAAAGGAGAGCTTAATTAGTGGGGCCATTAAGTAATACAGAAAACTTTGCTCTCTTCCATCATTTTTACCTGTTGTGTTTTATGTGCTTAAAGAAAGGTGAAGGGCATTTTCTCTAAACTTCTGTACTTTCTCTAACCTCATATTCTTTTGTGTTAAACACATCAGTCAATGACTGGAACACTCTCACTTGAGCTGTTTTAAGATCTGTTGTCACCTTCCATTTCTGCTGCCGTTTTTGAAAAGATCTGTTGTAATTTTTACTGGAAAAGCTTGTCAAATGTGTTGCTATCTATATATTAAGAATTGGCACAAATGTCTTGAAGTCTTTGACATCATTTAAGTGAATTTTGCTTTGAATTTGTTAGAAAATAGCACATTTGAGTTTGGTTAAGTAGGTGATATTTTGCAGTACAGATCAGCTGCACACACCATCCTGATAAAATTTAAAGTAATGTTTGACAATTAAATTCCCAATTGGTCATTGTATTTCAAAGGACCCCTTATGACCACAAAGGGTTTTTCTAAGAACATTATAGGGTGTGTGTTTATTCAAAGGAGGATGCAGTATCAATTTTGTTGTGTGTGTGTATTATATTTTGCTTTTTACTTTTCCATCAACTTTTACTGAAGTTGTGAAAAGGAAACATTTTTCTCCTACAATTAAAGTGATAGTAGCATAAACCAAGGAGGCAAATTCCCTTTCTTAACTAATATTCTGTCATTAATCTTGTTAGATTTTGAAAAGAAAGGTGTAAGAATAGCCTGCAACCATTCGAGAACCATTATCTGCTGCTTGGGGTGAGGGACAGAGATTTTAGCCAATGGAAGTATTCATCATAGTTTGTTATACTGCGTCTACATTTTCAATAAAAACAACAAAGGCAACAGTTAGTATACATTTACAAAGAAACTCATTTCTAAAATCGTCCTAGCTGACATAATATTTTGTGTTCAGGCATAGCCTTTCCTTAGTAAGGAATTGTTTTGTGGAGGGTAGGATTTCTGGCCCCTGGTCCTGAGGATGGGCATGAGGAGGACTCTGAGAAAAGGAAGCCAGTGTGGAGAAGTTCTGGGTGCGAATCCTATATTCCTGTGACTGGGCCTATGACTGTTAGATTGCATTATGGGAAAAGCACATCCTTCCAGTCAGGCCTTTTTAATGAACAGATTTTCCTATGAGGCACTTGTAAGGGTTCTCAGGGGGAAGAAGGGAAGGAAAATCACGGGCTCTACATGTTTCCTTGGGGAAGACTCTCTAACTTTCGATGTGCACAGGATTATCTCTTCCTGGACTACATTGCAGCCTATGTTTTCAGACTAGCTACCTCTAAGCCCCTAATAGCTTAAACTCCCACTTTATCACCTTGCTACGTGTTTCTCCGATGTCTGTACTGCGATGAGTGAAATCTTAGCTAGTGAGTGATAGAAATGTAACTCACATTCAGTCATCCGCTACTTAGATTATGTCATTAGATCCAGAAAAATCACTCACTGTGAGGAAGCCTGCATAGAAACCTATGCCTGAGTGTAGGCAGTGTGAGAACTTTCTAGAGACTCTGAATGGAACTATGCCTTCAAAAGTGTATACATAACATTTAGTGATAATAAAGAGATTGGGACCTTTCTTTTTTAAGAGAGTGAAAGAGAATTTCTCCCCCTCCCTCCTTTCTTCTTTGTCTTTATCCCCTTCCTTCTCTCTGTGGAAATTTGAGTCCTACTTATATTTATAGCTTGGGGTTTTAAAGAAACTTGGGGTTTGAACCTATGAAAAACAGACTATAACAGCCTAAAGTAGTGTGAACCTTTATTGAAGCAACAGGTTTTGTAATTATTGGTATATACAGAATCTAATCTGAGCTCTGATGTCATACTGTTTCTGGAGGGCTGAGGCAACCCTCATTCCATTTCACACACAGTTGATGCAGTTCACTGGGTAGCAGGTCATTTTAAGTTCTTTCACTAAGGATTCATTAGATCTTCAAAATAACTGCTGCCTCTATATGTTACCTAATTAAACAGCCAGTATAGTAGCTGAGACATAGTAGATGCTCAATAAATATGCTGTCTGCCCACTTCATTTTTCTCTCAATGCCAAACTTATCTAAAACAATCAAAAGGCATTTTCTTGTCCCTGGGAAGTGTAGGCTCTAATTGGGTAAAAATAAGAACATATTGTTTACAAATATATACAAATAGATAATGGTATTGTGCAAATTTATTATATCAGTACTGAAGTGATAACAAAAACAGTGATCAAGATTGAAGTGGTATCTGTAGAAAGGTAGATTTAAATGGGCTTTGGCCCAAGTGGGAGTTATGGCTTGTAGTTAAGAAGAAGGAGCCCTGCTCTGGCATGGCTCAGTGGATTGAGCACCAGTTTGCAAGCCAAAATGGTCACTGGTTCAATTCCTGGTCAGGGCATATGCCTGGGTTGTGGGCCACATCCCCCATTGGCGGCTTGCAAGAAGCAACTGATCAACATTTCTCTTTCTCCTCCCTTCTCCTCTCTTTGAAAATAAATAAAGTATTTAAAAAAAGGAAGGAAAGTGTTCCAAGTGGGTGGAATGGCATGAGAAAAGGCATGGAGGCAGGAGTTATTAAACAGTATGTGGGCGATGGGCAAGCAGATAAACTGGGTTGGACCAGCCTGACCACATTGGAGACAAGAGATACCCACACCTACTATAACTTCTGCCTCCCAACATTCATTCTCTAGGTCTTAGCTTATACAAGGCCAACACCCTGCCTACACCCAGGTCTAGCCAGGTGCCCTTCTGGTCCTCTAACACCTCCCTCTCTACCTTCTGCCATTATTGTACATGACATTATGGTGGCCACTGCACTTCAAGCCTCTTAAGGACAAGTACCATATCTTGCTTACTCATGCATATGTTCTTAGCATCTGGCTTAGCTTAATGCCTAACACTTAGTAGGTACTCAGTGCAGATCCGTGGGAGGAGGAGGGGAGATGCATAGATAAGGTTGGCCAAAGAGAGGAAGTACAGATTACAGAAGGCCCTGAACTATGGCTGAGACTCTCATATAGAACCTGAGCACTGGTCCTTAAATTGCTACCTTCCCACCATGGCCCCTTAATAAGACTTCCATGTATTTTGTTTACTCTCTTAGAGCAGGAGAAACTCCACCTACATTCTTTGAAAATGGGACACCTTAGCTGAGTTAAAATAAATTAAAATAAAGCAGGTGGATAAAACACTGTTAGCGATCCATGAAAAAGACAGTGTAGAAATATAGAGGCTCATGTAAAAGCTAGCTGTGCATTTCACTATCCTTACCCTTCTATTTCATAGCTGAGGAGAACAACCTCTGGTCTTTTTTTATTTTTAATTTGCTTTCTTGAGCTACCCTCATTCTGCACGACCATATAGACTTTTACCTTGAGTTAATTTTACCAGTCTAATTTCCTAATGATAAAGCATAACAAAAGACAATTTAAAAGTAGAGCCTCTCTGGTTAGTAGTTTCTCAATGACACTAATAGCAAGAAGAAAGCAAAGGAAATATTGACCAACTGACAATTCTCGGTTTAATCATTTCTCAGTGATACTGATAGAAAGAAGAAAGCAAGAGAAATATCAGCCCATTGACAACTCTTATGGGAAACGTTTGGGGAGCCTCCCTATAAAAATGACTGTGTCCTTTAAGAGGGCACCCCGCCCATTCTGCTCATTTAAACCTTGTGAGATAGAAGGGAAACTCCTTTTCCCTCACACAGAAACTACAGATGGTACTACCTGCCTGACTCTTGGTATGGGGATTCATTAGCTGACATTTACAAGGGGCCCATTATGTCGAGAGCACAGAAGAAAGGTCTTCATTACTCTAACAAGTAATATCAATAGCCTTCTGCATGAATAATGTGTAATGACTTAATTTTACTTTTTTGTTGTAGTTATTTATTAACTACAATAAGGGCTGGAAACCCATCATTTAATGTTAGCAATATTGATATAAATAAAATAGAGAAAAAGACTGAGCATGAATGGAGACAAAGGAGTTTCCATTTCTATAGCAATCTGAAAGACCTGTGCACAACTTAAGTTTTCGTATGTGCACAGTACAACCTTTGTACTACTGTTGTTTTTTAAAAATTAGAGTAGGTTTCATGATTAAAACAGTAGTCCCTGAACCTAACAGTTATACCCTGTTCTCTCTCCTATTCCACCCTCACTCCTTCCAGGAACAGTGCCTCCACCTGCCTTTTTAAGAAACTATCAGTTATCCCTCTCATTCTCTGCCTTCAGCCCTTCCCCACAGCTTCTTCCCATCAACATTCTGACATTTTCAAACCCAACCATCTTTCTAAAATGTACCCCCACAAACACTCATTCTCTCCAGGGCCTGCCCTTCCTCTCACCTCCCTGCTCTGCCAAAACATGTCAGAGAGTTGCCTCTCCTCTATGTCTCCCTTTCCCCAGGTCCCTTCCCCCCAGCTCCTTTCCCCCTTCACCGCATACCAGTCTGCCTCTGCCCCATGGACCCCATCAAAGCTGCTCTTCCTAACTTCCCCAGGGACCTAAACCTGATGGACTTGTCTCGGTTCTTGAGTCCTCTTAGATATTTCCCCAGCCTTGTGGACACCCCCTCCTCCTTGACACACAACTCATCACCCATTCTTCAGCAGTCTATGATTGGCCTACCTCTTCCCAGTTTGCTCCTCTTTGGCTTTTGCACACTTGATCTGCCTGCCCTGTGGCTGGATTCCTCTATGAAGGATATGGCGGCTGGAGTGTCAATGGCTCCAAACATCAGCTTTTCTAGTTGCCAGGAAGGCAGAGTGCGAGGATATCTAGGGGAAGGAAGCCCTGGTTTTTTAGGGGTGATGGGCAGCACAGCCTTGGAAGGCCATGTAGAGGGAGCTACTGGGGAAGCCCTTGGTCAGTCAGTTTTTGGTTTGTAATGCTTGTGTTTGCCATGCATTTTTCCTTCATTATTGTTTGTTTCCAGTTAATTTAGCACACAATTTAAATACCAATCATTCCATAGGAATTGTCAGAAAACCCAGCAGGTTTCCACCTCCCACCCTCCCCACCCCACCTCCGTTTTCACAACCTATCTGCTGTTTGAGAAATTCTGTGTTTTTTTCCATCTGAGATGTGTGCTCTTCTCTCTGCTCTGGTAAATTGTCTTGATTTATCTCAAGATAAGAATTTGCTCTGCTCTACATTTTTCTGTTCTTTCTGGAAATCTCTTTATACTTTGTTACACTGTTTTAGCTGATTAGGTTGACATTTATCTCCTTGTTTCTAAATAACATATTTTTATTTCTTGCTCTTGATTTTTTTCTTCTAGACATTATCTATTGGCTTCCTCTTATTCAAAACAAGAGTTTTGTTTACTTTTTCTTCCCTTGACTCATACCTCCTCTCTTAATACTCTGTTGTTATATTTTAATTGTAGGTTGGCTTAGTGTCACATCATCATGACTGATTACTTTTTCTTTTCTGTACAGTTGTCATTTTTTTTTACTATAGAGCTAATAATTGTTGTCTTTCTTCATTTATCTTATTATCTATATATTTACCATTAACTATCCCAAACTTTGCCCCAGGTATCTAAATCACCTTTGAATCAGCCATGGGTTATTTTATCAGTTATGCTTTTCTATAGCAGGCCCTCTAGAACCTTCTGACCTGATCTGCCTTCATGCCCATCTGGAGGGTCCTCTTAGCCACTCCCCTGACTTGGATCCCCTATTTTCTGGTGTCTTTTTAAAAAGTCCTTGATTTAGTAAAGCGAAATCTTAATGATTTTCCTGATAATGGTCCACAAAAAGCAAATATTTTTTGACCAAGTACAGTAAGTCCTCACTTAGTGTCCATAGGATCTTGGAAACAATGACTTTAAGCAAAATGACATATAACAAAATCAATTTTACCATAAGCTAATTGATATCAACAAAAGTTCCTACAGCTTATTTGTGGTCACGAAAATATCAGTAAACTTCTAAATAAGACCTTAAAAACTTCTAATATTAAAGAGTGAAATAACAGCCAGCTCTACAAACATTTAAGAAAGATTAATAAAAACATATAAAATCATTATTTTCTAACTCACTCATTCCCGTTCAGGGTTGCAGGTAGCAGACGCCCATCCTGGCAGCTGAGGGTGCAGGCAGACCCCACCCTGGATGCACTTCTATCACAGGCACCTCACACATCTCACACTCACAAAGAAGGGACAACGTAGACACATGCACAGCTCTAGGGTGTGGGAGGAAACCCAAGTTCCCAGAGAAAACCTTACAGGCATGGGGACAATGTACAAACCCCAAACAGACAGTGATCCTAGCTGGTCATCAACTTTTTAAACAATGTTATAATGAAACATTACTTAAGGACCTGCTATGTATCAAAAAATATCTTTATTCTGTCTACAAAATTAATAAGGTAACTGGTATATATTTCTAGATCAGAAATAATTCTCCTTCAGAATTTAAAAGGCATTGCTTCGTTGCCTTTTAATTTGCAGAGCCATTCTGACTTCCTGCAAGTCTGTCAGACTTCCCCTTGTCTCAGTGTTCTGAAATTTCATGGGATGTAGGTCTAGTCCCATTCTTTATTTGGGACATTTTTGGTGGCAGGAGGTGGTCCCTTCCTGTTTGGAAATGTATGTTGTATTGCTCTCATCAATTTTCTTGATTTATTTTTAGGTAATTATTTGCTCCATTTTTTTCTCTACTCTCTGGAAACCCTATTATACTGACCTCTTGAGGCCATCTTCTGATTTTTTTTATCTTCCTCTGGTGTTTCATATCTATAACTTTTTGCTCTACTTATTAGGAGAGTCTCAATTTCTCAATTTACCTTCATTTTTTTTTTTTACTTTTATTGAATTTAATGGATGACACTGGTTAACAAAATTATACAGGTTTCACATGCACAACTCTACAGCATAGCATATACACTGTACTGTGTGTTCATCACTGCAAGTCAAGTTTTCATTCATCACCATTTATCTTCCCTATATTCTCCAATTCCTTCCACCCGTACCTCCCCGCAGCAATCACCTCACTGTTGTACATGTCAGGAGTTTTTTCTCCTTTTTATTATTTTTTTCTCAATCCCTTTACCCTCCCAGGTCCCCCAAAACAGGTGTTAGCCTATTCTCTATCTGTGAGTTTATCTCTGCTTGTTAGTTCATTCATTCATTGGGGTCCACATATGAATGAAATTATATGGTATTTGTCTTTCTCTGACTGGCATATTTTACTTAGCATAATATTCTCCAGGCCATCCACTCTGTCATAGAAGGTAAAATTTCCTTTTTTTATGTCCTAGTAGTATTCCATTGTGTAAATGTTCCACAGCATTTCTTTTAAAGATTCTATTTATTTACTTTTAGAGAAATGGAAAGGGAGGGAGAGGGGGAGAGAAACATCAATGTGAGAGAGAATCATCAACCTGTTGCCTTTCTCACACCCCCAAATGGGGACCAAACCCTCAAGCCAGGCATGTGCCCTGACCAGGAATCAAACCAGTGACCTTTCACCTATAGAAGGATGCCCAGGAGACTTCCGCCAAGATGGAGACGTAGGTGGAGGAACCACCTTGCCTCTGTGCACAACCAAATCTAAGAACAACTATTTTTAACAGCAGTCACAACCAAGCCACACGGAAAATCAACAATACGGAGTCCAAAGGACAACTAGATACTCAGCTGGACCGGAATGAGGAGCGAAGCCAGCAGCAGAGCAGGTTAGCAAGAAAAAATTCCCGGGTGGTGCGCGGTACGCGCACAAGCAGCCGAAGGCGCTGATCGTGAGCGAGCTAGCTACGGGAGCGGGAGCGCACAGGGAAGAGGCGCGGCGTTGGTCGCGCATTTACGTGCGGAGAAACCAGTGACAAGGGAAGCCTGCACAGGGCAGCAGCCTCCCACAATTCCAATCGGATAAACAAGCCCAAGCCCCAGGCGTGTGGTGTGACTGGACAGGCTGGGCTAGCGGAGAGGACCGCCATTGCTCCCTCTCTGACCACGCCCACACACACAGCGTCACAAACCAGCGACCTGGGTCTCCCGGTCCTGGTAAACAACTAAGGCTTCGCTCCACTTACTTAGCAGCACGAATAGACCAAAAATGGCTCTAGGACAACTCAGAGCCCCAGAACCGATAGATCTAAGCGATGAAGAAATAGCCAGTCTTTCAGATGCACAGTTCAAAACACTGGTTATCAGGATCCTTACAGAACTGGTTGATTTTAGTCACAAATTAGAGAAACATATGGAAGCTAAACTAATTGAAATGAATGGTAATACAAAGGAAACCAATAGTAATGGAAAGAAAATTGGGACTCAAATCAAGGGAGTGGACCAGAAGGAAGAAAAAATGATCAAACAGAAAAGAATGAAGAAATAAGAATTCAGAAAAATGAGGAGAAGTTTAGGAACCTCCAGGACATCTTTAAACGCTCCAACATCCGAATTATAGGGGTACCAGAAGGGGAAAAGGCATAGCCACCAGTGGAAAACTTATTTGAACAAATAATAAAGAAGAATTTCCCCAAGCTGGCAAAGGAAATAGACTTCCAGGAAATCCAGGAAGCTCAGAGAATCCCAAAGAAGTTGGACCCAAGAAGGAACACACCAAGGCACATCATCATTACATTAGCCAAGATTAAAATGAAAGAGAGAATCCTAGAAGCAGCAAGAGCTAAGGGGACAGTCACCTATAAAGGAGTTCCCATCAGACTGTCAGCTGATTTCTCAAAAGAGACCTTACAGGCAAGAAGGGGCTGGAAAGAGGTATTCCAAGTCATGAAAACCAAAGATATACAACCAAGATTGCTCTACCCAGCAAAGCTTTCATTTAGAATGGAAGGACAGATAAAGTGCTTCTTAGATAAGACCAAATTCAAGGAGTTCATCATCACCAAGCCCTTATTATATGAAATGTTAAAGGGACTTACCTAAGAAAAAGAAGATAAAAAAGATGAACAGTGAAAGGACAGCAAACTCACAGTTATTAAGAACCACATCTAAAACAAAAGCAAACTAAGAGGACAGCTAGATCAGGAGCAGAACCATAGAAATGAAGATCTCATGGAGGGTTAGCAACAGGGGAGTGGGAGGAGGGGAAGGAGGGAGAAGGTACAGAAAATAAGTAGCATAGACAGTAGATAGAAAATAGATAGGGAGGAGGGTAAGAATAGTAGGGGAAATATAGAATCTAAAGAATTTGAGACACGTGTTCATGAACTAAAGGGGGAAATGGTGGGGGAGGGGTATGCAGGGTGGAGGGGAATGGAGGGGGGGAATAGAGCAAATGTAATGGCATAATCAATAAAAAAGAGTTAAAAAAAGAAAAGGATGCCCAAAAAACTAAGCCACACCAGTCGATGCTGTACCACAGCTTTTTTATTCACTCTTCTACTGATGGATACTTGGGCTCCTTCCAAATGTTGGCTGTTGTAAATAATGCTTCAATGACCACAGGTGTGCATGTAGTCTTTCAAATTAGTGTTTCAGGTTTTTTTCAGATGCCCAAGAAGTGGAATTGCTGGTTCAGAAGGCAGTTCCATTTTTAATCTTTTGAGGTAACTCCATACTGTATTCCACAGTAGCTGCACCAAGATGTATTCCCACCAACAGTGCACAAGGATTGCCTTTTCTCCACATCCTCACCAACACTTGTTTTTGTTGATTTATTGACAATGGCCATTCTGACAGGTGTGAGGTGGTATCTCATTGTGATTTTTATTTGCACTTCTCTGATGATTATTGACATTGAGTATCTTTTCATATGCCTATTCACCATTTGTATATCCTCTTTGGAGAAATATCTGTTCCAGTCCTTTGCCCATTTAGTAATTGGATTGTTTGTAGGCTTTTTTGTGGGGGTTTTTTTGGTGCTGAGTTTTATAAGTTCTTAGTAAATTTTGTATATTAACCCTTTATCAGATATATCCAGTAATATGTTCTTCAGTGGTTTTCTCTTTTCAACTTGTTGATGGTTTCTTTTGCTGTGCAAAAAAGTTTTATTTTGATGTAGTACCATTTCTTTATTTTTTTCTTTTCTTTCTCTTGCCTGAGGAGATATATCAGAAAAAAATTACTGTAAGCAGTGTCAGAGATTTTACTGCTTATGTTTCTTCTAGGATTTTTATAGTTTTAAGTATAACATTTAAGTCTTTAATCCATTTTGAGTTTATTCTTGTGCATAGTGTAGGAAGGTAGTCTAGTTTCATTTTTTTTTTTGCAGATATCAGTCCAATATTCCCCACACTATTTAATGAATAAACTGTCTTTATCCCATTGTATGTTTTTGCCTCCTTTGTCAAATATTGACTATAAAGTTGTGGGTTTATTTCTGGAATCTCTATTCTGTTCCACTGGTCTTTATGTATGCTTTTTCACTACTACCTGTGGTTTATATTACTGTGACCTTGCATTATAGTTAGATAACAGATAGCATGATTCCTCCAACTTTGTTCTTTCTCAGGATCACTGTTTCTATTCAAGATCTTTTGTGGTTCCATACAAATTTTGGAATATTTGCTCTAGTTCTGTGAAATATGTCATTGGTATCTTGATAGAAATTGCCTTGAATTGATAGATTTCTGGAGTAGTATGGACGTTTTAATGATGTTAATTCTTTCTATCCATGAGCACAGTAGATACTTCCACTTTGTTCAGTGTCTTATACTTTTTCGAGTACAGGTCTTCTACATCCTTGGTTAAATTTATTTCTAAGCATTTTATTTTATTTTACTTTATTTGAAAGAATTGGGAATAGGATTGTTTTCTTAATTTTCCTTTCTAATAGTTCATTATTGATGCATAAACATGCAATTGATTTTGGGAATTAATTTTGTGTCCTGCTACTTTACTGAATTCATTTATCAGTTCTAGTAGTTTCTTGGTGGACTCTTTAGGGTTCTCTACATACAGTATCATGTCATCTACAAAAAAGGACATTTTTACTTCTCTTTTTCTAATTTGGATTGCTTTAATTTCTTCTTCTTCCCTGATTGTCGTGGCTAGGACTTCCAGTACTACGTTGCATATAAGTGGTGAAAGCAGACATCCTTGTTTTGTTCCTGATCTTAAGGAATATGTTTGTAGTTTTTGCACATTGAGTATGATGCTGGCAGTGTGTTTGTCATATATGGCCTTTACAGCATTGAGGTATGTTCCCTCTTCCCACTTTTCTGAAAATTTTTATCTTAAATGGATGCTGGAATTTATCAAATGTTCTTTGCTGCATCTATTGATTTGATCGTGTAGTTTTTAACTTTCATTTGTTTTTCTAAATTATATTTTATTAATTATGCTATTAGAGTTGTCCTAATTTTTCCTCCTTTGCCCCGCTTCACCCAGCATCCCTTATTCCCTCAAGCAAGCCCTCTATCATTGCTCATGTCCGTGGGTCATGCGTGTAAGTTCTTTGTCTACTCCATTCCCTATACTGTACTTTACGTCCCCATGGCTATTCTGTAACTACCTATTTGTACTTTTTAATCCCCTTACCACTTTACCCATTCCCCCATACCCTCCTCCAACCTGGCAGCCATCTGGTAACTAACTTCTTTTCTCTTGCTGCTTTTACGAGTCTTTCTTTATCTTTAACCTTTGGCATTTTAATTATGATGTGTCTTGGAGGGGGCCTCTTTGCATGCATCACGATTGGGACTCTCAGTGCTTCCTGGACTTACATGTGTATTTCCTTCACCAAATAAGGGAAGTTTTCTTTCACTATTTTGTCAGATAGATTTCCAATTTCTTGCTCTTTTTCTTCTTCTGGCACTCCTATGATGCAAATGTTGGACCTCTTGAAGTTATCCCAGAGGCTGTTTATACTATCCTCATTTTTTTGGATTCTTTTTTTCTTCCTGATGTTCTGCATAGTTGTTTTTTGCTTCCTTACGTTCCAAATCATTCATTTGATTCTTGGCTTTATGCATTCTACTGTTGTTTTCCTGTAATATGTTCTTTATTTCAATTAGCATATCCTTCACTTCTGACTAGATCTTTTTTATGTTGTTGAGGTCCTCACTAAGTTCCTTATAACCAGTGTTTTGAATTCTACATCTGATTGCTTATCTCCATTTCATTTACCTCTTTTTCTGGAGTTTTGATCTGTTTTTTATTTTGGGCCACGTTTCTTTGTCTCCCTGTTCAGTAGCCTCCCTGTGTTTGTTTTTATGTATTTTTATGTATTACATAGAGCTGCTTTGACCCATGGCTTGGTGCCATGGCCTAATGTAGTAGGTCCAGTAGGGTCCAGTGGCACAGACTCCCCTATCACCCAAGCACAGTACTAGAAGTGCGCCCTTTGTGGGGGCTGAGTACACCCTCCTCTTGTAGTTGAAACTTGGTTGCTCTTGGAAGATCAATGTGAGGTATTTACCCAGGCCAGTCTGCTGCAAGGATTGGCTGTTACCACTGACCACCAACCTTCACCATCTGTAGTGAATCATTTGTGCAGGGGCAGGGTGGTGGTGCTCCAGCGTGGTCTGTAGCTGCCCACTGGGTGTGCTGGCCCTGGGGTTTCCCAGGTGGTACAGACCAAGGTCAGCACCCACCAGTGTTTTACCCAGGACACCCCATCTGAACCCTAAAGCAATCTGAGATGACTGTTACTTGTCCTGGGCTTGGACATTCCCAGTTGAAGTCAATCTGTGAATCCAATCTGGCTTCTGCTAGGGCTCACTGAAGCCAGCTGTTGCTTGTTTGATAGGATTTAGGTGTCAACACCAGCCATTCTTATGGAAAAGCAGCTTGAGTGGGCCTATAAATTGGGTGGGGCAAAGCCTCTGGGGGGTCTCTATGGTGGATTAGTGTTAGCCAAGTTGATGGAGTCTCAGATATGGCACCAGTTTACCTGCTCACAATGGTCTCTACTCACCTTGATGTCAGACACTTCAATTCCTCCCTTTATGCCACTGATGCCTTTCAAGCTGCTGCCCCAGTGCTGGAGCTCAGAGGGAGTAAGTCTGAGTGGATGAGTCTGTGTGTGGGTTCTTTAAGAGGAACTGCTTGGGGACCCAGCAGTTTCTTCCGTCAACTCAATCCCCACTGGATTTTGCAGCCAGAAGTTGTGGGGACTTATGTTCCTGGTACTGGAATCCTGTGCTGGGGTTCTGGTGTGGGACTCCTTGCTCTTGAGATATCCCTCTCTAATTTTTATCCACATGGGTGTAGGACCAGCCAGTTCCTCAACTGCGCCCCTCCTACCAGTCTGGATGGATGTGGTTTTTTTAATTGCATAGTTGTCAGACTTGCATTCAGCTCAATTTCTGACATTCCTGAGTGATAGTTTTTCTATATTTTAGTTGAAATTTTTATGTGTTTTTGTGCGAAGAAGCAAGCCATGTCTGCCTATGACATCATTTTCCAAATCTATGCTTCATTTTGTTTGTGTTGCATTGTGTTTACTGATTTGCAGAAACTTTATGAACCTTGCATCTCAGGAATGAATCACACTTGATCATGGTATATGATCTTAATATATTTATGAATCTGATTTCTAATATTTTGTTGAGGATTTTAGCATCTATGTTCATCAGGGATCTTGGCCTACAATTTCCTGTCTTTGTAGTGTCTTTATCTGGTTTTGGAAATACAAATTGTAAAGTCAGCTTTGGAGTCTTCCCTCTTCTGGAACTTTGTGGAATAGTCTGAAAAGATAGGTGTTAGTTTTTTTGGTGGAGAATATTTGGTAAAAATCACCTGTGAAGCCATCCAGTCCTGGACTTTTGATTATTAGGTTTTTTTATTACTACTTCAGTTTCACCCATTGTAATCTGCCCATCAGTTTCTCTGATATGTCCTGATTCAGTTCTGGAAGATTGTATGTTACTAGGAATTTATCCATTTCCTCCAGGTTGTCCAATTTGTTTGCATATACTCATTTGTAATTTTTTTTACAATCCTTTGCATTTCTTTGGTGTCAGTTGTTACTTCTCCTCTATCATTTCTGATTTTATTTATTTGGATCCTCTCTTTTTTTATCTTGGTGAGTCTGGTTAAAGGTTTTTCAATATTGTTTATCTTTCCAAAGAACCAAGTCTTGCATTCATTGAACCTTTGTATTTTTTTAGACTCTATTTTGTTTGTTTCTGTTCTGATCTTTATTATTCCATTCCTTCTGTCTATTTTGGGCTTTGTTTGTTGCTTTTTTTCTAGTTTCTTTAAGTGTACACTTAGATTGTTCATTTGACTTTTTCATGTTTCTTGAGATTTTCCTGTAATTCTGTGAATTGCCCTCTCATTATTTCTTTTGCTTTGTCCAATAGATTTTGGGTGCTTTTGTTCTTATTTTCATTTGTCTCCAAGTAATTTGATCTCATTGGTAACTCAATCATTGTTTAGTAATATGTTATTCAGCTTCCGTGTCTTTCTGGGTTTTTTTCTTTCTTATGATTGATTTCATATCATTATGTTCAGAAAAGATGCTTGATTTGATTTCAGTCTTCTTAAATTCAGTGAGACTTGTTTTGTGTTATAACATATGGTCTACCCTAGAAAATGTTCCATGTGTACTTTAAAGGAATATATATTTTGCTGCTTTGGAGTAAGTGCTCTGAACATAATCAGTTAAATCCAGCTGATCTAGTGCGTCATTTAAGGCCACTGTTCCCTTGTTGATTTTCTGTCTGGAAGTTCTATCTGTTGAAGTGAATTTGAGTGTTAAAATCCCCTGCTATAACTGTATTACTGTCCATCTCTCCATTTACATTCACCAAGATTTGTTTTACATATTTAGATGCTCCTGTGTTGTGTGGATAAATGTTTACAAGGGTTCTATCCTTTTATATCCCCTTCATCATCATTAGTGTTCATTTTGTCTCTTACTATAGCCTTTGTTTTAAGGTTTGTTTTGTCAGATATAAGTACTGTTACCCAAGCTTTTTTTTTTTTTTTTTCATTTCTATTTGCATGAAATAGCTTTCCTTTCCTTTACTTTTAGTCTGTGTGTATCTTCTGTTCTGAGGTGGGTCTCTTGTAGACAGCATATAGATGGGTCTTGATTTCTTATCCATCCAGCCACCCTATGTCTTTTGATTGGAGCATTTAAGCCATTTATATTTAACATGATTGTTAAGTACATATTTATTGCCATTTTATTCCTTAAACTATGTTCCTCGGGGGGTTTTTTTTATTATTATTTTTCTTCTCCTCCTACCTCTTCCTCTCCTCTTCTTTCTTCTCCTCTGTGTCCTCCTCTTCCTCCTTCTTTTTCTTCCTCAATCAGCCTTTAACATTTGTTGTAATACTGGTTTGATGAAAACGAACTCCTTTAGCTTTTTTTTTTTTTTTTTGGTCTGGGAAACTTTATTTATCATTCAATTTTAAGCGATAGCCTTTCTGGGTAAGTAGTCTTGGTTGTAGGGACTTGGTTTTTTTATGACTTTGAATATTTCATGCCAGTCCCTTCTGGCCTGAAATGTTTCTGTTGAGAAATCAGCTGACAGTCTATGGGAGCTCCCTTGTACATAACTGTCTGTCTCTTGCATCTTTTAAGATTCTCTCTTTGTCTTTAACTTTGCCATTTTAATTATGATGTCTCTTGGTGTGGGCCTCTTTGAGTCCATCATTTTTGGGACTCTCTGCACTTGCTGGACTTGTGTGTCTTTTTTCTTCAGCAGGTTAGGAACATTTTCTCATTATTTCTTAAAATACATCCTCAAAATCACTTAAAGTGTTCTCATTGTTTTTATTCTTTTTTTCTGCTGCTCTTACTGTTTTTCCTACCTTGTTTTCCAAATTGCTAATTTGATCCTGTATGTCATCCAACATAGTCTTTATTCTTTCTTGTGCATTCTTCATTTAAGATATTGTTTTTCTCATTTCTGACTGGTTATTTTTATGGTGTCTATGTCATTTTATGTGTTGTTGAGCATTTTTATAACCATTGCTTTGAACTGTATATCTCATAAATTGCTTGTCTCCATTTCAGTTAGCTCTTTTTCTGGATATGTCTTCTGTTCTTTTATTTGGGGCCTGTTTCTTTGTCTCCCAATCTTGGTTGCATCTTTGTGTTGGAAGGAGTTCCTATGTATTAGATAGATCTTATGTGACTCCCAGTTTTTGTAGGATGGCCTTATATACTAGGTGTCCAATGAGGTCCAGCAATCCAGTCTCCTTGATCACCTGAGGTAGGTGCTACAGGAGTGTGCCTTGTGTGGGTTATGTGTCCCCTTCTGTTGTAATTGACTCTTGATTGTTATTGGCCTGTTCGTGCATTGGATCAACCCTCAGGCTGGCTAACTCAAGGCTCGACCACAACATGGTATGCAAGCTGCTGCATTGGTGTTGACCATATGAAATGGAATTTGCCTCATTAGTGTTTGATGCCTCCCAGGACTGAAATTACAATTGCATTATAGAAAAATCATCCCGAATAACCAACTGAAGGCTAGCTGAAGAGAAGTCTTACCACCAAAAATTTACAGAAGCCACATTAAGACTGGTAGAGACATGAAAGGTGCTGTGCCTGCTGAGATCTCCCTGTGGATATGCTGCTTGTGAACCTTATTGGATCCTCCTCTCATACTGTCTGAAGCTGGTCACTTGGTGTGTTAGTTCTGGGCCTCTTAGGAAGGACTCTGTGTAGGCCAATATAAGACATTGCCTGTGACTCATCCTGGCAACCTGATTGGAACTTTAAGTGACCCACTGTTTGTAGCTGCCTCTGCTGGCCCAGGGTGCACATGGGAAAAACCAAGCAGCTACCAAAGCAAGGTTTTATCATCACCAGTCCCATAGGCTGGTCAGGAAAAGGCCCAAGGCACCCAAAGCTCCATCTCTGCCTGGCAGCTACCTGTTAGGCTAAATCACTAAAAGTGCATCTGCCTACTTATCAGGGCATAAGCTCCACATGGTGTGGCAAAAGGGAGTTGAGAAGGTGGAGCTATTGCTCTCTCCCAGGCTAATGCCATGTGGAGGAGAGTGCTCTAACCAAGAATGATGAGCCTTGGCTGGAGTGGCTCGCTTTGTTGGAAAATCATGCCATACACTGAAAGGTTGCAGCTTTGATTCCTGCTCAGGGCACATACCTGGGTTGCAGATTCTATTGCCAGTTGGAGCATGTACATAAGATAACTGGTGGATGTTTCTCTCTCATGTCAATATTTCTCTTTCTCCTGTCCTCTCTCCATAAGAGTGATTTTTTAAAAATGTCCTTGGGTGAGGAAAAAAAATAAATAAAAAGAAAAGAAAGATGATATCCACTGCCTGAGAGAGGGACTCAGCACAGGGATCCTGTCAGCTGATCCTCCTCAGCTGTCCCTCCTCCAGCTGAGGAGGCCAAAAGAACAAACCCCAGACTCTAGTTATGCTCTGATCTCACTCCATGGTACCCCAAATTGAGTGGCTGCAAATAAAATTTTGTGTATTGGACCTTTAAGTGCGCATCTGTGTTTCTAATGGCCTCCTGTCTCTCCCTGGTAGACAGAAACCCCACTGCTTTTCACAGCCTGATGTTATGAGCACCAGGTTCTGGTGCTCCAGACTGAGGAGCCTGGCTTGGGGTTTAGATCCTATGTTTCTCACCCCCTGCAGCTGAGATATCCTTCCAGAACCTCAGCTGCTGCCCTCTGGATGAGCAGGTACAGCACCATTCATGTCTCTACCAGTCTTAATGTGGCTTCTGTAAATTTTTGGTTATAAGACTTCTCTTCAGCTAGCCTTCAGTTGGTTATTCGGGATGATTTTTCTATAATGTAATTGTAATTTCAGTCCTGGGAGGAAGTGAATGTAGCTTCCACCTACTCTGCCACCATCTCGGGTATCTATCCTCAAAATCTCTTGAATGTTTAATTTCTGACTTTTCTCAATTTCTAATTTAAAAAAATTTCCTTTGTTATATAATATCTTACTTTTGTTTCTTTGATAATGTCCCTTATGTCTCTGAAGACATATAGGAAAATATGTCTTTTTCCTATTTATTAGACATATCTAAGAAATATGTCTAATAGTGGTATATGTGAGTTTATGTTTGTTTTAATTATCTTCCCTGTTTTTTTCAAGTGGCTATTTTTATCGATTTGTTTGTTGTGATTTCTCTCTTTTATATATGTGAGGAAAACCACATATATAAAAGACAGAAATCACATCAAACAAATTTAATCCTTGGTCTGTTGATCCTTGGTTTTCTGCTCATGTTTAAAGTGGGGTTTACAAAGCTAACTGGGAATTTCTGAGAATATATAGCTGCTCGATTGTGTCACTACACGAAGACTTGACAGGGCCATTTAGTGATGCCTAGAAAAGAGTCCAGTCTCCTCCCTAGACGGAGATAAGCCTAACAGCCAGCACCCTAGGGCTGGCTGTGGAATCTCAGCATGTAGCCATGCATACTTTTTCCTTATTCCCAGTTCAATGACCTCATCCTTCACTGGACCTACTAACCTTTAATTTTGGGACCTTCTTCTCCAGAAAAGGTGAGGTAGTTGCCAAGTATATGGTATCTCAGAGGAGACTGGGCATCATATTACTTCCCAAGCAGAGTTGTAATCAGCCCACACATTTGGGGGATCCCACGAGTATAAATTGGGTTTTTCCTTGGCTTTATCACTTTTGACTTAGGAGTCTGTTTTCTAAGGCTCCTGCCAAGTTCTTTAACACTCATCCATCTACTTTCTAGTTTCCAGAATTTCATTTCTCTCTTTTCTTTCCTGTTCTTTTAGCCCTTTTGAGTTTACTCCTTTTTTGAAAGGAGTCTTGGGAAGAAGCAAAAGTGTATAAACAACCATCTTAATCCAGAACCTAATAATTTTTCCAGGATTAGTTATGTCATTTGCTAAATTTTAGACTCTGGTACCCATTTCTATGCCTGTGTTGTAATGAAATAGCATTTCTTAAAATAATTCCTGAGAGCTTTTGTGATTTTTCAGGTTACTACAAGGAGGACATTTTTTCCTCCCCAGCTTTAGATGTGTTTCTTAAACTTGACTTACCCAGTTGACTTTGCTTTTGTTCATTAAAGGGATTTCTAGTTGAGAGTTTAATAGCATCTCATCATGCCTTATTGTGCTTAAGTCTGCTATTCTTCAGTGCTTTCTATTTCTTTTTAATGAAGAAGTCAACAACTTATTTTAAAAATCAGTTATACAGGATTCTTGCTCAGTGAGCCGTTGATCCAAATTATTGGTTAGCAATTCCTGTTAATTAGCTAAATCCTCTACTCCCTGTCAAGGTATTGTCATTTCATGAAAATTGCAGCTCTGCTTTGAGTCATAACATAACTTGTTAGCACAAGTTAGCTGTTACTTTCTACTTGTTAATACAAGTGTTTCATGTATTGTTATTACTGAATGTTTTTTGGCCCTTGGCTGAAACTTTTGCTTACTGCCCTCATGTAGATCCAGTGCAAATTAGAGTGTTTTTTGCCAACTTGTTTCTGCTTTGAGCCATTTCCTGGTTATAGTTGATTACTCAGAGCAGCTATATTTATTGTAGGAGTAATATCATGTCCTTAGAGATGGTTTGGACTGTAGACAGCCTTAGCAAAATGGCAGCCCAGCAGACAGTATTCAGACAGAGACAAAGAAGGCCTATGTGCAGGGAACTCATACCCGCAAGTGTCTAAGTAGCATCAAACTTAAGTCAACTTGCAGATTCCTTCCTTCAGTCTTTTTCCATTTCAGCTACTGTTAAAATTTCAAATTTCCATTTCAGCTACTGTTAAAATTTCAGAACATAGCAAAAAGACTCAGTAGTAGAGAGGAAAATTCAGGCTGGTTCAACAATGCAAGCTGTTGGTATGAAAAGGGATTAAATGCTATTCTTTAGTTGATGGTGAGGCTATATCATTAACTCATCTTTTAAAGTAGGGTGGGCAACCTATGGCATCTAGGCCAAACCCCACCAGAGGCCTGATTTTTACTGACCTCAAAGGACACAGTTGTAATGGGTGGTTTAAACAAAAATGACAATGAAGAAGAGAGAAAATAAGGAAGAATAGAAAGCAGAGGAGGAAGAAAATGTTACAGATGCTGTATGTATGCGATCTATAAAGCCTAAAATATTTACCGTTGACTCTTTACAGAAATAGTTTGCTAGCCTGTGGTCTACACACCACTGGGTTAGCCTCATCCCTTTCCTGTCCACATGTTCCTTCTCCAGTCATGGAAAGTTCTCCGAGTTTTTCCCAAGACTTTAGCAACTTAAATACATATGTGTGTTCATTCATAGTTTCAGAAGAATTTAATTATGGGTAGATTTGAATCATCAGTTCTGAAGTTGGTGACATCTAAGCAGGTTTGCCACCCTCAAAGATTGTGCTGTAAGTATGTGCGTACCTAAATCAGCACGACCCATTACAGATTACATACCTACAGCTACAATTTGAGAAAACAGCAAAATTATAAACTGTATTTTTGTAAACCCTTTTGGCTTTTTATCACCCAGTTGGAGATACTGCCCTAGAGGTATATGTTAAACTCATTTCTCTCTGTGAGTATGAAATGTAAAACAAAATTAAAACACTTATGTGATACAAATATTCTCTTTTTTGCTGAAAGCCTAACCAAAGAAAAATTTTCACTTGTACAATTAACCGTAGAATTAAATGGATAAATTTTAAAAATTATGACTTTACCAATTATTCTTCCTTACTATGTATATTAGTCCAAATTTGGTCTTTATCAATAAGAGATGTACAGCTGTCATCATTACTTTAGTTTTCCCATTTTACAGCATCTTTAGTCTATACACTCTAAAGCATCCACATACCATTTCCAGATGAATTTTCCAAAAAATTAGCTCTGATCCTGCCAAATCAGTATAGTCAACATTAAGAAATTAAACCAAAGAAATAAGTTATTAAACATTACTTTTTGAGTCAATTAATATGAAGTCCCTGGAAAAATGCCACTGGTACAGTTTTATATTGTTCAACATATTGTACTATAGTTCTCTCTGTATTATGGGATATTTTCATATTTGCCTTGAGTCCATTGGCAAATTTAGCATTCTTATAAACTCAGTATTCCTCCAATGATGAAATATTATCCCTATGCTATCAAGCTGAATTGAGAATAGAACATTTAGATGATTACTCAGAGATAAAGCTGTGAGGCCAGTTTATGTGTCTAATACTCAACCTATGTTCAAAATGTAAGGATGACCAATATGTACCTCCTTCTAGGTGCCTGTGAGTCACATAGTTGAGTAACTAATTTATTGATCCATTCTTTTTTAAAGTATACTTTATTAATTATGCTATTACAATTGTCCCAATTTTTCTCCCTTTACTGCCTTCCACCTGGTACCCTCCTTCCCTTCAGCAACTCCCCCCCACTTTATTTCATGTACATAGTTGTGCATATAAGTGCTTTGGGTCCATTTTCTATACTATTCTTAACCTCCCCCTATCTATTTTCTACCTACTATTTATGCTTCTTATTCCCTGTACCTTTTTCATTATTCTCCCTATGTGCCCTCCCCACTGATAACCCTCTAAAATTCAGGGGGTCCAAACTTTTGGTGTCTCTGGACCACACTGGAAGAAGAGTTGTCTTGGTCCACACATTAAATATACAAACACTAATGAAAACCAAAAAAAAAATCTCATAATGTGTTAAGGAAATCTATGATTTTGTGTTGGGCTGCATTCATAGCCATCCTGGGCCACATGTGGCCCATGGACCACAGGTTGGACACCCCTGCTGAGTCCAAATGATCTCCATATCTATGGTTCTGTTCCTGTTCTAGTTGTTTGCTTAGCTTTTCAGATTCAGTTGTTGATAGTTGTGAGTTTATTGTCATTTTATTTTTCATGTTTTGATCTTCTTTTTCTTAAGTCTTTTTAACATTCCATATAATAAGGACTTGGTGATGATGAACTCCTGTAGCTGCACTATGTCTGGGAAACAGTTTATCTGCTCTTGATTGTAAGTCCTTGCTTTTCAACACTTTGAATACTTCTTGCCTGTCCCTTCTTGCCTACAAAGCTTCCTTTGAGAAATCAGTTGATGGTCTTATGGGAACTCCTTTGTAGGTAACTGACTGCTTTTCTCTTGCTGCTTTTAAGATTCTCTCTTTATCTTTAACCTGTGACATTTTAATTATGATGTGTTTTGGTGTGGTCCTGTTTGCATCCATTTCATTTGGAATTATCTGTGCTTCCTGGACTTACATGTCTATTTCCTTCATCAAATTAGGGAAGTTTTCTTTCATTATTTTTTCAAATAGATTTCCAGTTTCTTACTCTTTCTCTTCTCCTTCTGGCACCCCTATGATGCAAATGTTGGGACACTTGAAGTGGTCCCAAAGGCTCCTTACACTATCCTTGTTTTTTTTTATTATTATTTTCTTTTTTTGTTTTCTTATGTTCCATTGCACTGCTCTGATTCTTGGATCATCCAGTCTACTGTTATTTCCTTACAAATTGTTCTTTATTTCCATTAGTATATACTTCATTTCTTCCTGGGTCTTTTATATGTTGTTGAGGTCCTCACTAAGTTCCTTATAATCAATGTTTTGAATTGTGCATCTGATAAATTGTTTGTCTCCATGTTCTTTAGTTCTTTTTCTGAAGTTGTATTCTGCTCTTTCATTTGGGCCATATTTTTTTGTCTCCTCAATTTGGCAGCTTCCCTGTGTTTTTCTCTGTGTATTAGGTAGAGCTGCTTTGATTCCCTGTCTTAATGCACCTGTTAAGTTGTATGGGGTAGAGCTTTAAGTATTCACTAAGGCAGGGCAATCCATTTCACCCATTTGTGGCTCTATATGTGGGGGAATGGTTGGAGAGGGGTCAGTGCCACTGCCTGGCTGCTGGAGGCTTGCTGGGCACTCAAACCATTTCTAGTCACGTTACCCACTTCCTGTGTACAACTGGCACCCTTCTAGCTGTTGCCCTGGTGTTGGTTCGAAGAATGGATGAGCTTGTACACATTCTAGGACTGTGCAGGCCCTTTAAACAGACTCTCCCAAGAGACTGGCAGTTTCTTCCACCACCACAACCCCCACTGGTTTTTAAAGCCAGAAGTTAAGAGGCATTATTTTCTCAGTGCTGGAACACTGGGCTGCATGGTCTGGCCTGAGGCTGGAATCACTTGCTCCTCAGGTATTCTTCCCAATTTTTGTCTGTAACATGTGAATGTGGAACCAGCCACTGCTGCCACCTCACCAGTGCCACACAATGTCCTCTTCACCCTGGCTCCTTGTCTCTCCTTCTTCTACCCATCTGGATGAATATGGCCTCTTTAAATACTTGGCTGTCAGACTTCCAGAAAGTTTGATTTTCTGACTGTTTTTTGTTTTGTTAGTTGTGATTCTTCTTATGGTTTTATAAGGAAGCAAAGTGTGTCTAACTATACCTCTAACTTGACCAGAAGTCTATTGCTCCATTCTTTTCTTTAATCCCCATTATGACTGATCCAAGGGGCACACACAGAAAATCCTGTTGTCGTAAGATTCATTTCTAGCTATATAGCATTGAAGTCAAACATTGCTTTGTAATGCTTTTTCTTTCTTTGCCAAAATGGCTCATCTATATAAATAATTTTAATTATATAGTATTTTCTGTTTATTCTATTAGATTTTGAAAGTACAGATGTCAACATTAAGCCACTGGCTTTATTTCTTTTAAAAATGGTAACATAGAATGGAATTCCAGTGAAAAGGTTGTCCTGAAGCTCATGAGCTCATCCTGTGCAGTGTGCATTGTGGACTAGAGGGGCCATTATTTGGGGCCTTAACCATTTTCAACTATAGATGTTTAAGGAAGGAATAACATCATAGCTGAATCAAAAGAGGTAGAAAGATGCTAATATACCCTCTCTTTAAGGAAACCAACTTTTTGGAGATTTAATCATCTGATTTTTGTTAATGAGACCCAGTGCTGACTAGGTAGAGTAAGGGAATTTATATATAATCCAGGGATTAAATGAATGGTTAATTAAGATATGAAGCTTATTGTATACTGGAATGCATTTAACTTATAACAAGTATCCATAAAACTACAAAAAAATAAAGAAGGGGGAGACAGAAGAAATTAATTAATTCAAATTAATTTATTTTATCAAGAATAATGTAAAGAATTGCAAAATATTTAAATTCTCCATAAGTTGCCCAAATCCTTATTTTGAATAATCTGTTCATTTCTAAAGTCTCAATTCTGAGCCTATCATGATTTTCTTAAAAAGAAAGGTGGGGGGAGCCCTATCTTTTCTAAACATATCTGGAAAAGGTTTGAAAGTCGCTGTTCCCCTAATAACATGGTTAAACTTCATCCTGTGTTCCTGTGGTTAATGAGCTCATATATTCCTGCAGGGAAAAGCTGAGCTATCCTGAGGGACAGCATGGCCAAATGCTTCTAAGCAATTACAGGCTAATTAAGTGTGTATTTTCTTTACAGGTGGGAAGGAAAAAATGAAAACGAAGTGGGCAGATGTAAAGAGACCGGCAAAGTTCACGTGACTGTGGATCTTAAATACTACCGACCAACTGAAGTGGTAAGAATTCCTGGCCGCCCAGTGTGGGGCCACATTTGGCAGCTGTCTGGGAAAATACTATCACTGAATACCCAAAGACAACCTTCAAAGCTCTCCATTGGGCTCTCTGGCATCTTTCTGTGGGCATTTACCAAACCAGAATACAGTGAATTGAATTTGAGATGTTATTCTCACCACAAAAATCTAATGCTTTAAAAAGGAAAGCAAGGGTAAAACACACCCAAGGAAATAGTTCATTTCAGAAATGGAGATTCATACCAATGGAAGATCTCATCATGTTAGTCCCCTGCTTTAACTGTTGACCCCAGATACCTACAAGGCCCCCCATAACCTGCAGGATCTCAAGATCTGGAAGGCTGCCTACCTCCTCAACTCACCCATGCACTCGTACACACACAAATGTAAATTGTAATGGTCTCCCTATACATTTTTTAAACACTCAGCTCAAGTACTATCTTGCCTTTGATTCCTTTTCTAGATAATATCCCACTACCACTGAAATTTCTACTACTTCCTTTTTATCTACATTATGTGCTACATATAATTATATTATAACATCTATTATAATTTATTACGTTGATTTGTTTACATGTGTTTTTCCCTTTACTGTACTGTGAACTCTTTCAGGGTAAGAACTTTTTAAAAATGTCTTTGACTATTACAATGTACAATAGTGCTTAATAAATATTGATTGATGGGTAGATGGATGCATTTCTAAATACAGAGGTTTCTGTATTAAGAAATTGACCTTTGTTTGTTAGAACATAACATCCTCCTTTCCTAAACTTATAAAAATTTATAGCTTGGTATTGTCACTTTAATGTGGTCCACCCTCACTATGGTGACAAAACTCAACATGTTAAGTATACCTAAGATAATAAAAAGTGGCATTTTCAGACAGAGATATTCAAATTGATGGTTAATGACATGCACGTTAACTGTGAAAATAGGACCCTGCAAACCTGTTTTACCTGTGTTTTGAACCAAATCCCTGTGTATTGTACAGCCTTGCAGAGATTGGGAAAACCCCAGTGAAGAGAGCTTGAAAGTGCAATGTCATCAGTAACTACCCTTTGAAATACCTTGTTTCAGATGAAAGAAAAACTTCATTTCATGCACTTTTACACACAGGAGGAAATAAAAAAAGGGGAAAAAAAACAGTGCTTAGTGACTAGGACTGTAGAGTCAAAGCATTGTCCTGGCTCAGGGTGTGGCAGGCTCTTTGACACAAGGGAACAATGGTTCCCTGTGCTAATGGCAAGTGGGTGTGCCAAGGAGAGGATGTGCTCTGTCTCTGTGGGAGGAAGATACCAGCACAGTCCTGCTGACACAGCAAGGAACGCCTGTCTGGGGCCCCTAGCCACTGGCAGTCATTTCCCTGTCCTAAAGAGGTGCTACAAGATATCATTTTTTCTGGAACGTTGTGCAGATCACACAACAGGCAAAGTTGTTTCTATGCTAACAAGAATTGTCATATCAGAGTGGAAAATATACTGAGCCAAAAGAAAGCTCAATCCTCATAACAATTTAAACATGGTCTCTCTCTGACACCAAAATAGTTTCAAAAGCTAGGAAGTCATTAAGAATGGCTCGTCTGTCATTCTCACTTAGGCAAGGTGTGGGATTGATAAGAACACAGAACAAAAGAATTTGCTGAACAGGAAAAGGACCCTTGGACTAACAAGACAGCTCTTAAAGTCCAGCTCTATCGACCCCTTTTCCTGTCCTGATACTACATCCCTCCCTAGTTCTTTTGTTCATTCAAATGTCATTATCATACCTGTTCTGCACCTTCATTCACACTGACGCTGTTTGAACCTGGTGGTATCTTATTTTCTGTACTTGCTTTATATGTTCACTGATGTAGTCCCCACCCTGGATTCCCTTTACTACTTCAGTTTGGATGTTTAACTGCATTTCATCTTTCTAAGCTTCTAGGCTGCATTAATTTTGTTTACTTCAACTGAGTATTAGGCAAGCTCTTCTTGTATAGTGAGATTAAACTTTTAACCTCATTCCTCAGAATAAGGAGTTTTCACAAAACTGGGATCAGCTTTACGTCCTTCTGTTCGCTTGCCTCTGTGGAGATAGTAGTCCTCTTCCGGTTGAAAGGTGACTGGAATTGAACACTGACTTGGAAATAAGCTTTTAGTCAGGTGGAGACCTGAGTAGCCAACACATCTAGAGAATCACTGGGCATGAATCCTGAGAAGCACCAAGCTTCTCTGAAGTTTATCAGCACTTAATGTAGTATAGACATGGAATTAATCCATGTCCAAATTGTATCCTTCCCCACTCAGTGTCTAAGTTCATCTTGAAAGTTCCAAGACTTCTTTTCAGCCTTCCTCAGATTCTGTAAAATCTTGTTCTCGTGATTAGCTTTAATCATGTGTATTCCCCAACATAGGGCACTCCAAAGGCAAAAGCATAAACTATTGAATGGATCTTCTTAGCACCAAATGGTTCCAAAATTGACTGATTTAAAAAATATAAAGAAAATTTGAAAAGAAAAAAAGTAATGAGGACATATCAGGTCTCAGAAAACCAGTATTGTAAAGGAAGACTAAAGGCATGTAGAGCTTCATGTTGTTGTTTTTTTGTTTGTTTGTTTTTTTAGTAAGATTCAGACTAGTCTCAAGAAAGTCTCCTTTACTCAGCATAGGCCAGCACTAACACAGAGGAGGCCACTGGAGATTCCATAGAGAATGTATCTGCACATACACCAATAATTTCTATCCCCGTTGATGTAGCCGCCACAAAATCTTAAATCTTGCTTGTGTACCAAAATGAAAAGGTCTTAAAAGTGTTCGTTTTAAGCTAAGGACTCCAGAACTGAATGGAGTCACATTTTTCGCTTCTTTACTTACGAACCAGTCAGTTTCCTTTGAATGTTTAGGAGCTTTTGATACTGTGGAGAGCTTAATACTGAAAATTAGACTTTTAATTTCACATTGCCTCTGAATTGCAGCATTTGGTGATGGTGTTACCAATATTTAAGTTCCATGCCTCTTAAAACTCCTGTCTCATATGTAGTTTTCTATACATATATACATTTACACATAGATTCATTGCATTGTGCATTTATTCTTAGAAAAGTAGGGTTGGGCTTAAGAAAGTGTCAATTACTAGCCACAGCTAGTAGGCAAGTTACTTAACTTCTCAGTGCTTCTGTTTCCTTGTCTTTAAAAATGGTTTTGGTAATAGAACTTCTTTCAGAGTTGTTGGATATTAATAATTGGGCATATAAAATGCTTATTAGAACAGTATCTGGTACACAGTAAAACACCCAGTATTGATGCTGTTATTGTTATTTATTCATTTATTCAGTAAATATTTACCAAACACTGTGTTACGTTCTAGGGAATACAGTATAAACAAGATAGACACATCCCATGCCCTTGTACAGACAGACTGTAGATATAGGGGTCTAAATCAATTACTTAAATCTAGTACCTTTTGAAAATTAGAATGGCACCATTGGTGAATCATATAGATTAACCAATAAAAGGTAGGTAACAAATTATAATCAAAGCTATTAGCAAATACTAGTATGTACTTTGATTATTTTATTCTTGTTTTATCTTTTTTTTAAATTTTTATTTAGTTATTTTTCAAGTACATTTTTTGTCTATTATTCTTGTTTTATCTTGATTTCATCCTTTCTGATCTCTCTGAAGATTAAATAAATATTCAGTAGTATGGAAGCATCATGCAAATATAAGAAAATTGATATTGACCTTATTACTTACTTTAAAATAACCACCTAGGTATCTTTTTTTTTGTTTGAGAATGTTTACCTTGGAAAATTTATAGATGTTGAGTTAATTAAGTATTCATGCTAATGTGCCAAATTTTTAACCACACCAAATGGAGAATCCACTTTTTTTTTTTAAAAAGGTAAGGTTTCCTTTCAGTGAAGCAAACAAAAATTCCTTTTTTTTTTTTTTTTGTCTGCAGAACATTTTAGGGAAGGCCTGGAGGACACATTTACAGACTAAAGTGAAATCATATTTTTCATAAAAAAATATCTTGACTTAAACTCTGGTAGACAATGTGAATTAATTTTTTTTGGCTATATTATTTGTCTTTAACATTCATTTTTCTTGCCATTGAATTTCTAATGTCCTCAATTGTGATTGGTTTTTGTAATATTTGCTTAGATACTTTATGTTTATTCCCATTCTTTATAGATATGAGAAAAATATGAATTAAAATCTAGAATGGAGAAAACAATAACTTTAAAGAAGTCCCAACAAAGAAGTAGTCCACCATCTTTCAGTAAAAACATGTGGTCTGTTTCTAATCAAATTATCATATGCTTGTCAAGTTGTGCCCTCTGCAAACTTTCTAATATTTTTCTGTAAATGATATCATTAAGTTCAGTAGCCCCAAATTGCTTGCCTCTATCTCATAGCCCTGTTTAGAAGAATGCTATGTATCACTCTTCAGACCTCAGGAATCTGATCTGTCATCAAAGGACTTGTATAATTAACAGTTAGACCTTCCTTTAGTTGTATCTCTGTGTATTGGGGGTCTTGAATTGTCCCTTTACTCCCTGATCTCACCATATTCTCACACTTCCCACTTGTAGGAAAAAATCAGATCCTCTCTACTCCATCCTTTCATCTTCTCTAGGTCTGTTAGAAGCTACTGATCGCTCTCTCCCTGTCCTGATTCTTCTGACCTCTAAGACTCTAATCCTACCCCCTCTACTCCTGCTCATTGTTGTTTCTTGTTGTGACCATTGGGAGCCTGGGTAGGAGGGATGCAGAGTGATCAAATCTCTTTCTTTCTGTATTCCTCAACATGTGTAAGGAGAGGCTAGACTACTTGTTCTGTAAGGCTTCTTCCAATTTTCATATCCTCGCCTTTCTGCTTTTATAACTGTCAGACCACACTGGAATGCTGTCACTAATGCCTCATCAGAATGTTTCTTCTTTTGTAATTATTCTATGAACTTTTTACTACTTGTATGTTATACTTTATATCTTTAAATCACTGTTTTTACATTTTGAGCCTCTTTCTTAGTCTCCTTATAGTAATCTTTATATCCTTCCTCAATCACATTGGCCTTTTATGACCTTTTTCTTCCTTGGACTTAACCGAAAGAGCCTTAAGTTTCGATCTCTTTGGTTGATTCTCAAATACTCCACTGTATGTTTTCCATATTTTGTAGGATCCCACACAAAACCCCCAGGAGTGTATAACATTCCCGCTCAAGCCTGTGTTCTTTCCTTGGCTGCTGTCCCTCCACGAGCATTTCATATCTAATGAAATAGGTTTGTATCCTGACCGTAATGCCCCCAACTTCCTTTTGATTTTCCTTGATTCTTATGATTAGATCCAGATTAGCATTATGCCATTAAAGAGTCAAAAAAATGATGAGTGTATAAAACTATATACATTTTCTTATTAAAAATATTTTTTGTATTTATTCTAAAAACTTTCTGGTATCCTTAATGTAGATGGTTTTACTCCTTGCATGAATAGGGAATTCCTATGAAATCTGTACTTTTTTCCTTAAAAGAAAAAAAAAAGCTTTTCAGGTAGTGACTACCCTCATTTATAATTGTGGTGTTGACCTCTTGACATCTATGAAATAAATCCCAAAGTGTTGGAAATTTCTCTTAGCCTATATGTCTACTTTCCTTAGGAATAGCAATTAGTACTTGAGCTCAGCTTCTACCTAAACTAGCTCTTATGCAGGTCACTCAACGTACAGAATTACTTAGGGGGAGACCCAGCCATCACTGGCGTGATTACCTGCTCCTTCTTCATTTTCATCTAGCCAATGAGATCTATTTTCTGGAATTTTAGAAATCACTATTTGCTGTTGGTTTCGTAAGCAACTCAGTAATGCTTTTCTGTTCTATCAAGCCATATTTACCTTCTAAAATAACTATCATTCAAAAATCTTTATGCATGGAGATTTCATAAACAATATTATCCATGGTTTTCTTCCTCCACCTATTACAACAAGGTAATAATTTCTGCCCAAGTTTTATTTTTTCCTAGCACATTATTCACTGTTGTCACCAGATATTCTGGTCTACTAAAACTTAATCCATGCATACCGACTTTAGTCTCCTATCTGTCTTTATCTTACCCTAGAGACTTCCTCTTGACTCACACCCCAAAATTTTGGCTCATGGCAAACTGGTTTCTTCATTCATTGTTACATCTACTAACAAAGTGGAGAGTTCAGGTGATTGCTTTGTCAGAAACTGCAAGTGGATATCCACAGTTATGGTCTTACTTCCTGATTTAGTAGCTCCGATTTGCCTCCTTGACAGTCAGTCACACTTCATGCGTTTGGCCTGCCACTAAATACCTGCTGTCATTCAGCTGCTGTTAACCATAGGTGGTGTATTTAATACCAAAATCAAGTTTGTATATTTTGTAATGCTGTGATAAATTCATAAGTTTCTTGGATAAGTCAGATGCATACATCATGAAAACCTGGTGTGAGAATATTTAAGCTAAGACATGGCAGATGTCTAAGTACTAAATGATTCTCTAACTTTTAAGATTCTCTTTAACTAAAGGAGTCCTTTATAGAGTACATTCATCATGTACATTCAAAATACAATTTTTATTTACCTTAGCTTCTCAGAAATATATCAGTACATATGCAATAAAATATCCTTATATGATTAAGGTCTTAGAGATTCAATTAAAAAATAAAGTTTACTTCTGGTCAAGTGGCAACATAGGCAGATATGGCTCAACCTATTTGCCCAACCACATCAGAATTATAACTAAAATATAGAACAACCATCACTCAAAACTGTCAGAAAGCAAGTTGAATGGAAACTGACAAATACAAAATTAAACAAACCACATCCATCCATACTGGTAGAAACACAGACACAGGACAGGCCAGTCCCACACCCTTGTGTGGTGGATAAAAATTTGGGAGGAATATCTTGGGAGCAAGGAGTCTCAGCCTCACACCAGGCTCCCCAGCCCAGGATTCCAGTACCAGGAACATAAGTTTCTACAACTTCTGGCTGCAAAAACTAGCGACCGGCAGGATTGAGTCAGAAGAAGAAACTGCTGGAATCCCAAGTAGTTCCTCTTAAGGAACCCACACATGGACTCACCTACTCAGACTCATTCCCTTTGAGCACCAGCACCTGAGTAGTTGTTTGAAAGGCACTTGAAAGTGGCATAAAGGGAGGAACTGATGTTTCTGGCATCAAGACGAGCAGAGGCCATTGGCCCTTTTCTAAACCCTCCCCACACAGAGTTAGCAAGCTAGTGTCATACCTATGACTTCATCAACCTGGCTAACACTGTTTGATCCACCTTAGAGATCCCCAGAGACTCTACCCCACCCAACTTATGGACCTACCTAAGCTGCTTTAAATATGAATGGCTGGTCTTGGCTCATGCTTTACAAATTTCTAAATCCAAACAAGCAACAGCTGGCCTCAGTGAGCCCCCGGCCTGGCACTAGCAGCAGCCAGCCTAGATTCACAGCTTGGCTTTCCTGGGAATCTCCAAACCCAGCACAAGTAGGAGCCATCTCAGAATGCTTTACAGCTCAGTCAGGGTGGCCCTGAACAAAACACAGGTGAATTCTGACTTTGGCCTGCATCACCTGGGAAACACCAAGGCCAGCACCCAGTGGACAGCTACAGACCACACTAAAGCACCACCACCTGGTCCCTGCATGGCTGGGCTGATCCTTCACAGAGGGCAGAGGTTGAGGGTAAGTAGTCACAGCCAATCCTTGAAGTTGACTGGCCTGGGTAAATAGCTCCCTTTGATCTGCCAACAGCCACCAAGAATCAACTACAAGAGGGGGGTATACTCAGCCCACACTAAGGATGCACCTCAAGTACCCAGCTTCAGTTATAGGGGAGGCTGTGCCACTGGACCCCGCAGGGCACCTACTATATTAGGCCACACTACCAAGACATGGAGTCAAAGCAGCTCTATATAATACATAGGAACAAATACAGGGAGAATGCCAAAATGAGGAGACAAAGAAACATGAACCAAATGAAAGAACAGATCAAAACTCCAGAAAAAGAGCCAGACAAAATGGACATAAACAATCTATCAGATGCAGAGTTCAAAACACTGTTTATAAGGATGCTCAAGGAACGTAGTGAGGACCTCAGCAGCATAAAAAAGATGCATCAGAAACAATGGATACACTAATAGAGATAAAGAACAATTTACATGGAAACAATAGTAGAGTAGATGAAGCTAAGAATCAAATCAATATTTTGGAACATAAGGAAGCAAAAAAACAACTAATCAGAACAAGAAGAAGAAAAAAGAATCCAAAAAAATGAGGATAGTATAAGCAGCCTCTGGGATAACTTCAAGGGGTCCAACATTCACATCATAGTGGTGCCAGAAGAAGAGAAAGAGCAAGAAATTGGGGATCTATCTGACAAAATAGTGAAAGAAAACTTCCCTTATTTGGTGAAGGAAATAGACATGCAAGTCAAAGAAGCTCAAAGAGTCTCAAACAAGATGAATGCAAAGAGATCCACTCCAAGACACATTGTAATTAAAATGCCAAAGGTTAAAGATAGAGACTCTTAAAAGCAGCAAGAGAAAATCAATTACTAAACTATAGGGGAGTTCCCATAAGACTGTCACCTGATTTCTCTAAAGAAACTTTGTAGGCTAGAAGGGATTGGCAACAAATATTCAAAGTCATGAAATACAGGAATCTATAGCCAAAATTGCTCTATTCAGCAAAGCTATCATTTTAAATGGAAGGGCAGATAAACTGCATCCCAGACAAGAGACAACTAAAGGAGTTCATCATCACCAAACTATTATTATATTAAATGGTAAAGGGACTTATTTAAGAAAAATAAGATCAAAACTATGAATAATAAAAAGGGCAAAAAAGACAAAGCAAACAAGAATAACAGAGACAGAATCATGGACAGAGAGTGTTTTGATGGCTGCCAGTTGGGAGGGAGAGATGGGGGAATGAGTGAAGAAGTGAGGTGACTAAGAAGTACAAATACATAGTTACAGAACATCCATGGGGATGTAAAAGTACAGTATAGGAAATATGAATTTAAATTGAATGGCTGGTCTTGGCTCTTGGAGTAGCCAAAGAACTTCCATGCATGACCCATGGACATGAACAATGGTGAGGAGATTGCCTGAGGGAGTGAGGGGTGCTTGGTGGGGATGGGGCAAAGGGGAAAAATAAGGACAACAGTAATAGCACAATCAACAAATTATAATAATAAAAATAAATAATGTTTACTGTGTTCCTACTGAGGACATAAATCCTAGTAGTGCTGTGAATAATATAAAGATGGATGAGATAAGGTCCTTGTTCCATAGTAACCCTCAGACAGATGAGGTGGGGAGCATCTAGGAAGCTACTGAGACAGTCACAGGCAGGTGTAACAAGAACTAATTAAACCAGAACAGTAGAATGAGGACAGTGACAGATGCCAGGACATTGCAGAGATGGAGACCCCAAGATTAGATATCAAATCAGATTGTCATATGTGGAAGATAGACAGGAACTGAAGGTGACTCCCTGGGGTAGAGGCTCAACAGTGAAGTGTGGTAGGCAGATAATGATGTCACAACTGACCTGAGAGATGGAGGGACAGGACTCAATTTGCAGGGGAAGGAGTAAGGTCTGTTACATTTACATGCCTTAGGGATAGCCATGTAGCAATATCAAGCAGGAGTGTAAGCTGGAGGCCTGGTGTAGAAGATAGAAGTGAGGTGTGTGGATTAGATGTGCAAATAGTGAGAGTTGAAGCCCTGAGAGGAGCTCCTCAAAAGAGAACATTTGTGGTATGAGCAGGGAGAAGAGAAGATCATGAAGGCTAGTCACAAAGCTACACAAGTTAATTCCAGGTGGTAAGTCTCAGAAACACATTTTGAAAAAGTGGGTTAAGAATTCAGAGTTTACAAATTAAGCATTTGTATTTCAGGATCTAGGGCCAGAGTAAAGTACCTCCCATCCTACATAATTATTCCTGCCCTTCAAGGGTCCTTAAAGATTTAAAGGGGAAATACCAAAGAGTTTACATTAACTGACAGATGATTACTACATTGCAATCATCTGAAAACTGAATTTCAGAGGTAAGCAAAGACCTAATTTTGAATTGGTGTGTCCTGGAAGTCAGGTTGCAAAGCAGTTTTAAAGTCATAAAGATCAAAGGGCTTATATAAATACATGGTACTTTGCACTGCATATTACCAGTTTTATTACTGTCACTATCATTAATTATCATCACTATATACTTCTGTAAAATCGTTACTTACCAAAAGGCATCTGAAAGAATACTTGAGCTCTTCAACTCCTGAGATTTTTCTTTCATTTAAATATTTATTTTGTTCTATAGCTATGCACCTTCATGCAGAAAAGGCTTTACTTCCCCAGCTGGTGTGGTTGGGCATCATCCAGCACACTGAAAAAGTTACGGGTTATATTCCCAGCCAGGGCACAGGCCTGGGTTGCAAGTTCAGTCACGAGGTGGGGCACATACAGAAGGCAGCCAGTTAATGTTCATCTCTCACATCAATATTTCTCTCCCTCTCCTTCTCCTTCCTTTACCCTCTCTCTAAAATCACAAATAAAAAATACATTTTTAAAAAACATACAATTTTTAAAAATACTGTACTTCTTGACCCAGTGGTATAAGTGATCATGGTAAAAGATGGGAAGATAGATTGTTGACCTTCTCTTCTGACTCTGCCTAAACTCTAGGTCTCTAGAGGCTATAACAGGACCTGACATCCAGCCAGTTCTGTGGCCACGCCCCTAAAATTTAAGTGTCCCTAACAGGCTAGAGAGCAGCCACCAAAGATAAGACATTAGTCCATCATCCATGTTCATATTTACTACCAACCAATCCCTTCACTCCTCCCTCAGAAACCTTGATGCAAAAACCTTTGTTCTTGTTTCTTAGAGCCTACGTGTCACTTTTCTCATCTAAACTCTATGTTGGTGCACTAACCACTGTGGCTCAGTTGGTTGGGTGACATCCCACAAACCTAAATGTTGTAGGTTTGAGTCCCTGTCAGGATACATACCTGGTTTGTGGGTTTGGTCCCCAGTCAGGACACATACGAGAGGCAACCAATTAATGTTTCTCACATCAATGTTTTTCTTCCTCTCCTTCTCCCTCCCTTCCCCTGTCTCTAAAAATAAGTAAATAAAATATTTTTTAAATAAATAAATAAAATCTATGTTGGTTTCCTATTGCTGCTATGACAATTATCACAAGCTTAGCAGCGTAAAACTACAAATTTACGATCTTATAGCATTCAGAAGTCTGAATTGAGTTTCACTGGGTAAAATTAAAGGGTTGATGGAGCTGTGTTCCTTCTCAAGGCTGGAGAGTTCTTGGACTGCAGGATATTCTATTGGCAGAGAGTACTAAATTAATCCCTTTAAACCACTGCTGGTTCAGTGTTTGGAAAGCACATTATTAAACACTTTGAGGAGAAATAAGAAATGGAGGACTCTAGTTAATTGTCAGTTCATAATATACACACTCAAAAATACCATTAACGTGCACTTAGGCAGTTATAAACGAGAACAAAACATAGGTAAGTCTGAAGTAACACTGGACAAAGGGACACAAAAGGCATCCTAAATATTAGAGCTTCAGAGGAGGGTTTTAGAAAAATGTGTGGTTTAAAAGAGAGAAGGCACTCCAGGTTGGGGCAGAGGGGCCCTGGGAATGAAACTTAAGGCAGAGACTGTCATGTGGAGAGAGGGCTCAGCACCACAGATGTTCCTTCCCATCCCTTCCACTGGCCAGGCAGTAGTCCTCTGCCCCTGCCTCCACACCCCCAGCCTAGCCACACAAAAATTCAGCTGCTCTTCCTCCGTTATTTTGTATTCTTTTTCTCCCTTTATTTTTACCTTCTCTTTTCTTGCTGTCACAAGTCTGGAAAGCAGCCACGTGTCACCCTTATGCTCCGTGTAGGCACCATTCTGTCTGACACTGCCAGCCTGTCTTTTGTCACATGTCATCCAACCCCTGACTGTTTCAAGTTCTGGAAGTGTCCCCTCACCTCCTTTATTAAGTTAAACAAATTTTGTGTTTGAGGTGAACTCAAAGAGTTCACAGTTGTTTTAGTGATTAAAAGATAAAGTCAGGAATAAAGAAGAGCTTAATTTCATATAAGAGATTTATTTATCTCATCAATATGTGTTCTTAACAGTCATTCCAAGAGGATCAAACTAAATATGCTTTTTAAAAGCATGTGCTTCTCAGTTTCTCAAACTCTTCCAAAAAATTGGAGATGAGGCAACACTTCATCATACATTTTATGAGGCCAGCATAACCCTGACACCAAAATATGGCAGGAATGGCTCTGGCCAGTGGGGCTTAGTTGGTTGGAGTATCAGCCTGTATGAGGTTTCAAGTTCAATTCCTGGTTAGGGCACATGTCTGGATTGTGAGCTTGTTCCCAGAACAACCCATTTATGTTTCTCTCCCTCTCTCTTTCTCCCTCCCTTTATATCTCTCCAAAATCAATAGGCATGTTCTCCATGGAGGATAAAAAATAAATAAATAAAAATTAAAATATGGCAAGGATAACACAAAAAAAGAAAACTACAAGCCAATAATCTCTGAAGAATACACATGCAAAAATCCCAAATAAAATACTAACAAATTGAATACACTAACACATTAAAAAGGTAATACATCACAATCAAGTGAGGTTCATTGCAGGAGCACAAGGGTGGTTTGACATACACAATTCCATCAGTGTAATACACCACACTAACAAAAAGAAGAAAAATCATACAGTCTTAGCAATAGAGTCAGAAAAAGCATTGTATAAGATAACAACAAACACCTATTTGTGATAAAAAAAAACATGCAATAAAATAGGTATAGAAGGAAAGTACATCAACATAATAAAAACTACATATGACAAATACTCAACTAACATCATACTTAATAATGAAAAACTGAAAGCTTTTCCTCTAAGATCAGGAACAAGACAAGGATGCCTACTCATCACTCTTATTCAGCATAGTACTGGAAGTCATACCCAGAGCCATCAGGCAAGAGAGAGAAATAAAAGACATCCAAATTGGGAATGAAGAAGTAAAAGTATCACTGTTTGCAAATGACATGATTCTTTATGTAGAAAACCCTAAAGGCTACACACACACACACACACACACACACGCAAAAAAACTATTAGGAACAATAAACAAGTGCAATAAAGTTGCAGGATACAAATCAGTGTACAAAAATCCACTGCTTTTCTATATAATAACAATGACATTTCAGAAAAAAAATTTAAGTTCCTTTTGTGATTGCAACAAAAAAAATAAGATACTTAGGAATCAGCCCTGGCTTATGTGGCTCAGTGGATTGAGCACCAGCTTGCGAACCAAAGGGTCGCTGGTTCGACTACCAGTCAGAGTACATGGCTGGGTTGTGGGATAGGTCCCCAGTGGTAGGCACACAAGAGGTAACCACACATTGATGTTTCTCTTCCTCTTTCTCCCTTTCCCTCTGTCTAAAAAGAAGTCAGTAAAATCTTTAAGCTTACTTAGGAATCAACAAAGGAAGTAAAAGACCTATACATATGCTGAAACTACAAAAGCCTGTTGAAAAGAAATATTTGTGAATCACTTTTATTTTTGGAAGATTAGAGAGTGACAAATCCCCTCATTGGAATTATAAAATTAAAAAAAACAATAGTGACAATTTGGATATGTCCTACTGGCTTACAGTATAAAGTTAAAATGTATAAGTCTCGACACTTTTTGCTCCTAGCCCTCAGACTGTTATAAATCTTCTTAAAGCTCTGAAGCTCCCCTTCTGTGTTTCTACTATAACATAACAATGAATATTTTCCCACCAGTCTTAATGGACATATTGAAAAAAACTGATGAATTAATTACTAGTCTCAAGGCCCTTCCTAAAGGTCAGCCCTGGTGAGCCTTCTCCTATTTGCTCAAGCAGAGTCAGCACCCAGCCCTTTTCAAGTACTTGCCCCCTGTATTGTGATGGTTTGTTTCCACCTGGGACCCTGACAACAAGACTGACATCTAATGGCCTTGGATCGGACCTAGCACATAGTAGGGGATAAATTAATGAATGCATGTATGACACATCAAAGAATCATTCTTATGCTTTTCATCCATCTCTGGTATGAAAAAATTACTTCAACCCAATATAATGAACTTAATTAAATTCTAAACAGCAAAAAAGTTATAAAATATGTTTTCCCTTCTTCTTTCTATTTGATATTCCATGGCAAGATGAGTATTGAGTTTACAGTTCATATCTTTGTACCAAACCTTTAAACAAAATTCATATTCTGTATCTATCTTTTTTGCTGTGTATTCCCTTTTTACTAGTTCTTTATCTTCTGCCCCCCTTCTTATCTTCTCCTGTTTTTGCTGATGTTCCCTCCTTTTTTTCCTATTTTCTGAAATTCTCTTTTTCTTAAGTTCTGATTGTTTCCCTGCCCCACTCCCCTCCCTGCAGCTTCCTTTTTAATCTATTCCAAGCATCTTAAATGAGCTCAACACAAGAGTTATTTCCTGGTGCCTCTTTGTAGGAAGCACTGGTAATGGAGATATTACAACCTGACCTAGAGCAAGGTGCCTCCGGGAAGCCACTTGGTGTGTTATGCTCTCCCCATAGGAGAAACCTCACATTGTCTGAAATCTTGAAAGGACTGCATAGTAACATCAGACAGACATGCAAAATACATCCTAGGTTGCTTCTGTCTGCAGAAAGTACATCTGCCAAAGAGAGGTATTTTTAACTATCAGCTGCTAATTAGAAATGCCCCCACTGGCAGCTACCATCTTTCTTTACCTACTCTAAGACGGTATCTGTAGAGCCGGGTATCATATAGCATAAGAGACATTTTATTGTTCCTTTAGCTTTGTCCACCACATATGTTCTTCTGCTGTTCCATCTCCAAAACTTAGTGAATAAAACATGAGAAGTATAGATCAGTGAATCACTCTAATGACTGATATTTGGAGCCAAAGTCTACTAGAAAATTAGTGGCATTTTATAATTTCCTTTCCTCACTTCAAATCTTCAGTTTTTTCTTCTGTTAAATGCAGACTAAAATTTGAACATATCATTGTATAAGATAAATGACAGTCATTTAGAACAATATTTTTTAATTTCTGAAATGTGTTAAGGTTACAGAGAAGATTTTCCTGGTAAGACTAGCAGTGTCTTCCTATTTGTGAATCTATTTTGGTGAAAAATTTATTCCAGTGCAGTGGAATAGGCTTTGGATATACTTTCTAAAACAGGTATCTAAAATATAGTTTTCTTTAATAGTACATTTCTCAGATGAAGAGAAGTGCCCTGATTGAGTATGGCTCTCTTGCTAAAAAGGTTAACTCACAGTGAGGATGTGAAGAAAGAATTCCAGTGGGTCCATGGATCAGATGAATAGGAAAAAGTTAAGAGAAGAAGTGTGGATCTAAACAGTTCCTACTTTTCCTTTTAGGTCCTTGTGTTGTGTGCTCCCAAGGTGAGATGATGAGAAGCCCTTTACACGCAAAGGGCACATCTGTCAAATGCAGTGTGCATGTTAGGGAGGGGACAGGGAGGCTGTGGATATGAAATATTCTCTTTATGAATCAGCAACTCCCACTTCCCCTAAAGGTGGATGGCTGTCAACACAATGCTTTGTCTCCTGTTTCAGCTAGTGAGGGAGGGCAGTGGGAGGCAGCATGGCTAAGAGAAGCAACACTGAACAAACAGTGGCGAGCACCTGATCCTGGTGTGGGTGGGTGGGAGGCTCCCAGTCATCCCACGTCATGCTGAGCAACCACCAACTGATCCCAGGGAGGAAGTGGAAAGATAACACACACTGGAGTCCATCAGCAACACCAGGACATTTCATCCCATACGGTTAGCCATGGCTAAGGGAATGGTTTTCATCAAAGTTTCCTTCACCATATTTATGAAAAGGCTAGCACTTCAGGTCCTGTCACATGGCTTTACCTGGGAAATGGAAAACAGTCAGTTGCTTGTAAACTTAGAGCACCCACAATGGTCACATTTCTCCTAACTTATCAGTCTTATATCCATGACTTGGTCTATAAAGTCTTGTGTTTATAGTTCTATTGCTTTGTAGCTTTCTTCAGCCTAAACTTTATACACCTGCCCCACTGTCCCCATTGTCAATGTGTATTTGTCAGTCTTTCAGATTCAGCCTGCTCTCTTCAGCCCTCCCTTAGCTAAATACCCCTATTATTGATTGTTCTGCTACCAACCTCTATCGAAATCTAAACTAAACAACTCATCGGTTACTAGAAATGATCTTCTTTCCTTTTCTGAATTTTTCACAATGTTACTCTTTTTTTTAGTAACTCAACCTCATTTCTTTTTTTCCTCTATCCATATAATTTTCCCAAGCAGCTGAACTTCATTTGTGGTACCCTTATGGTTTGTGGTCTGCATGACAGACTTAAAAGTAAAGCATATATTTGTTTTTAAACATTGAGTTGGTGATAAGTCCTTATTTCTTCTATCTGTGTGACATTCTGCATCACAACTCTCACTGTAGACAGTAGGTCAGGAATGTGTGAATGTGTATTTGCAGTTATTGTTGTTTATGTAAACTATTGGTAATGACATTAGTGTCTTCATCTGAAGTAAACCACATGGAAGAACACTTCAGTATGGTCATTAGGAGCCACCAAAATAGACTGCAGTGTTTGAAAGTTGTGCACTTAGCTATATACATCTTCACCATTACACATCCACTCAGTGTCCCTGTCTTCTAAATGAAGGATGATTGTGCTAAAATTCACAAAAGTACAAGGCAGTTAAATTAATGTTGGTGAAATGTTTTGAGATCTGTGATCAGAGATAACATTATCATCGTCATCACCAATAATCATCATCAATAACATTGATGTGATTATTACCAACGAAAACTTCTCAAACAAGGAATTGGGATTAATCTGAACTAATCAACATCCTCTATATATGCTGTGAAGCCCCAAACCTCTGATCTCTTAGAGTTTTTTCTGTCAGTCCTAAAGTCTGTTTCTAGATGCTAGAGAGGATTAAAGAGTAGGTCATGGCTGTGGAATTATAAACAGAAGAATTGAGTCAGGTGTTAGTGAACACTCAGGTGAGAGGTCAGACTAGTTTTGTAGGGCATGTTCTGTGGGTGACAGCAAAGCCACCCAACAGACACCTGCTGGCTAGTACATCATGTCAGCACTAATGTTCACGGTGGTATTTATTACTCCCTATTAATGGTCCCTTTACCCAACTCAGCCCATGTGGGACTTTGGCTGATATGGCATGGAATCTGACTAAAAAGATGGCTTTCCAAAAGATTCCCAAGTCACTTAAAGAGCAGGGGGAGGGGTACATAGGTGCTTAGGAGTCTCCTAGATAAAGATAGACTGTCAGATAGAAAAACACAAAGTGGATCAAAAAATTTATACCTAGGCCCTGGCTGGTATACCTCAGTGGATTGAGTGCGGGCCTGTGAACCACATGATCATGGTTCGATTCCCAGTCAGGGCACAGGCCTGGGCTGCAGGCCAGTTCCCGGCAGGGGACTCACAAGAGGCAACCACACATTGATGTTTCTTTCCTTCTCTCCTTCCCTTCCTCTCTAAAGATAAATAAATAAAATTTTTTAAAAATTATACCTAGATGTAATGTGTGGAAGTCGTAGATGCACAGCCCACAACTGCGGGCTGTGCGTGCAATGGTTTCAGTGCAAACAGTGGTAGATAGATCTCTCCATTTATTTCCTGCTTGCTGTGTTTCATTTTGAATGTAAAATTCAGAGCTGGCATGGATGCACCAGTTTCCTGTACTTAGACAAGTGGCCAAAGACCCACTTCTTACCAATAAGCCAAATTACAGGCATGTTTTATTAAGCATGGCCACCCTAGTCCATGTTTCTCAAACCTGGTGCATTATAATCATATAGAAAGCTGAGCCACAATCTCTGAGAGTTCAGGACTCTTTACAGGCCCACTGAGGCAGCCAGACTTGAGCCAGGCCACATGTCCACAGGTGGGAAGCTGCACCCTTTGTCTGCAGTCAGAGTGATGCAGATAGCTTAGTTATCCCTAACATTTTTTATTTTGTTGACCTGTTTGAGAATCAGATGAAATCTGATTCCTCCCAAGGGAAAATTTGCTCAGAATACACCATTTATTATATAATTATCCCCATAATTATACAAATCATCATTCCTTTCCAGTCATCAATACTAAGAAAAATCAAAATTGAAGTGTGAAGTCTAGCCCCTTTCCTCTTTATCTAACCTCAAGTTTTAGCTTAGCAAAAGTACCTTTTTATTAGCTATTTTATTTTCTAAATGCTCATTTGGAGTGATTAAAAATTTTATCTTTATAATCCAGTGATGTGTAATCCACCCTTTACATATCTGTAATTAAGCCCTTCGCAAATTCACATCATTGCTTCAGAAGAGCATGACGTCCTCCCCAACACAACAGAACATGAAGATCTTTTGCCTGTCAAGGAAGGATGTTCCTCGGACCTTCACATTGCACTTGGCAACTTCAAAAGATAATTTGCTGATTAACATTAAATTGATGGTAGAAATTTAGAAGTTGGGATTTTGTGTGCAGATAGCCTCAGTATTTCCAACCTCATCTTCAAGGAGACCCAGCTCAAAGTGAGCCATATCCCAGAACTTCCAAGGTTTACTTTGATGTGTCTGTGCAGATGTGTGTTGAAACTCTGTCAGATCTGACAGAATGACCTGTTTATTCCATGAGTGGCCATTGAGTGCTTGATGAGTGAATGAATGCTGCCGAAATACAGAGAAAAAAATCAGTAATCCATCAGCTGTTTTAGGTATCTGATCAATCAGTTTGATTGGTTTTCTTTACCAAGTCAATGGATATATCTGCTATGGTCTTAGCCACGATGAGGTCAAGCTTCTCAGGTACATACACATATACAAATGTTTTTCCCTGTCCAGTGGAGTGTGGGAATATAAGCAAAGGGTTTGGAGACAAACTCAGTTTGATGAGCATGGAGGTGAAAAGCCTGACTGCTGCAGGACTGCTGGCAATGAGCAGTGATTCTTGGGACCAGACTTCAGGGAATTAGGCAATATAAAATAATTCTTTAAGGTCTGAAATCATTTACATAAGCGCACTTGTATGAGTTGAGGTTTTGTTATCATTTTATATACAAATGCAGTTTTTCTTTATATACAAAATGGAGAAATAATTCTACAGTTGAGCCAAAAGCTGTTGCTCGAGGTGCGAGCTCTCCATTCTTGGTGGCTCTGGGTAGCTTTTCAGCTCAAAGACCATTTTCATTTAGAAAAGAGACATTTTCCTTTCCCCAGACTTCACATTCTGGTTTTAAGACCTAGCTCTCAGTCCCAACTCTAAATGCAAGTTACAGCATGAGTTCCTGATGATTTCCTTTTTCCCCTTATTCTCTAATGAAAGACGTCTCAATGCTGTGCAGAAGCAGCTCAGAGAATCGGATTTTTGCCTTAGGAAACAAAAAAGGAGTCAAGGCCGTGGCCCACATCAGTTGTTCATTTCTGCATGCTCCTGTGAAGATTGGCTCAAAGCATTACGCACTTCTCTAGGTCTGGGGGTGGGGGGACAGGCAGCAAATCCTCGCTTTGAGGTTATCGTCTTTGTCACCTTTTCAAAGGTGTGCAGCTGGCCTCTGCCGCCTTGTGGTTCCCTGATTTCTCCACCACAGAGCCTCGCTGTCACTTCTTACAGCAAGCAGCCAGGAGCCTTATCTTCTAGGTCGTCATTTCAGATGGGGAAACTGGGGCAGCAAAAGGCCAAGTAAGTTGTCTAAGATCATGCACACTACACTGCATGGCAGTGGTCCAGCTGGTTTCCAGGCTTTGGTTCCCCATTAAGCCTCCCTTTCTTTCCTCCAGGGTCATGTGACCCAGGTCACCCGACCCTTGGCCTCGGGAACACTTGCTGTCCATGTTTCAGCAAGGTCCCTCTGCTGTGGCACTAAAGTTTGACCGACACTTTGATTCTTTGAAGGTCTTCCCTGGCCTTTTCTCAGTGCAGCTTTTCTTTGTTGTAGTGGGTGTGTTTGCACCTAGTGATGGCTGAAACTATAAACTTAGTGGATAAGTCAGCGATGTGTTCGTAGGACATAAACCTGCCCTACCATCTACAGAATTGAGGCATTGTGAACTGTTCACAGGCCATCAGAGGGGTTATACAGATGGCTCAGCTCTCCCCCAGTGGTTCTGTAAGATTATGTACAAGTGGGAGGGTCATGGCCCAGCTGGTGCTCATCGCTGTATCACCTGACAATGACCCTTTGTTCTTGTAGTTTGTGACTGGCATACATTTTACTTACCACATAAAAAAGTCTTCTTGAGCAGGTTTATGTTTGGAGGAAAAAGTAAAGCTGTGACATGCAGGGTGGTAAGATGTGACTGCTGGTGGCTTTTTCAAGCAACAGTGTGCTTACCCTGGGTCTCTAGGGAATGTTAGCAAGGCCAAAGGCCTACCTGGCAGTCACGGTCCTTTCTTCAATGTACCCTTGTAATTCTTAGAGGACTAGAGTTTCATTTAAAAGGAATATCCTAACAAGGAGTTTATAATAGGCATAGTTTGAGGAAAAGCCAAATCTGCTTTTCCCATGATCTAGACCATTTTATGGACCACTTGTCTGCTGGTGTAATGGGACGTTTTTCACAATACCTTCTTCATACCCACATTGTAATATTGTTAATATCAGACCTCACTGCACACTCACTTATTTCTGAGCAGTTCAGATTCAGAACCATCCCAAATGGCATATTTTTCCTCGTCATTGTCACCGCACCGACAGTGCACCCAAACGGGTTCCACCTGCAGACCTGTTCCTCAGTGCTCCCTTCCCTTTCATCTGCCTTTTACTTCATGGAGCTTGAAGCTGCTGGGAAAGGAGCCTGCAGGAGTGACATCTCCAGCATCTGCAGAGTTACACATTTTTTTACCTGTGAGATAGATGAAGATGCCACATTTGTTCCCACATTTTCTCCTTGTGGCCACCCCCCAAGCCTTTTAAAGCTGTGGATGGGCACCTTTCCCACTTGGTACTTGTGGATGTTTCCTCATTAAAATTGGATGAGTGATATATTTGTTTATTTTTATTTCATTTTTATACCAGTTTCAGAAAATGTTTTAAGAAAATGTAATTATCTGTGTAAATAAAAAGGGTGCAGCCTAAGCCTACTGTGTGAAGCCTTTAGTGCAGTGACAGAGCTGACACCCGAAAACATTTTTCTCCCTTAGAGCATGTTTTAAATGAGATTAGGGCCCCACCACTTCCCAACAAAAGCCCATTTTCTCAATAATGGATCTAAAATACTGATAAAAAATACTTTAACTACACCTAGTTATAAAATTGTTTTTCTATGAAAGCACATGTTTGGAATTCCAAGTCTGGGAACCAATAACGTGCATCTTTCAGGATGAGAGGGGTGGGCGGGAAGGACGGAGGCCCAGCAGAAGCTCTGTACACATAGCTGTGTGTGGTCAGTCTGCTCGAGGGCCACCCTGGGCGAGACAGAGGCCACTGCCGTCTGATGCCTCACCCCTGGGCAAGGTTAGAGGTCTCTGAAACAGAGCCTTTGAGAGAGTTGTCCTCCTGTTACTTCTCTCGACTACACGGCTGTTCAATCTACACTTAACAAGCCTTCCTTCCTCTTTCTATGAGGCCTATACTTATTTTTAAGGAACAGACAGGTAGATGGATGGGAAAGATATTTGTTAAAATCATAATCTCTTCAGCCCATGTTTTGACCTCAAAACCTTAGGACTCTGTTTTGCTCCCTGAAGTCACATAGAAAGTATGGTTAGCAGAGACATGGTTCTGGTGGGCACAGTGGAGATGTAATTTTAATTCCTTTTATTCCCAACCAATAATAATATTGAAATTTGGGGTAAACAACATTTGAGAGGTACTGAAACTTGAGATTCACTTAACTGCTAAAATACTACTCTGTTATTCACAGACCACCAGTTATAAATGTTTCCATGCCCAGTTCAGTTGACAGCAAGAGGATTTGGAAGGCTTTAAGCTAGGAACTAGTAAAAGATGCCAAATGCTTCTTTGCCTTCCCTGAAATATTGGCATGAGAGTTTGCCTTTAAAATAATTTTCTTGTGTCTAGAGGTCTGTCGGACAGCATAATGTCTACTTATCAAGGATAATTGCACATGATACTTCAAATTGACCCAGTGCAAAGAAGCCATTAGAAACTGCATTCATTCAGACCATGGATACTCAGGAAAATGTTTGAGATAAAATGTAGAGTGAGAAAAGCAGTATCACAAAATGTACAGTATGATCACAAGCATATAAGAACACCTACACACAGGTGAGAAAAAGTTGGAAGGAATTATCTCCTATTTCCAGCTGAAATGTTAACATGGTGTTTTGCTGATGGGCCTGTAAGGGGCTTTTCTAATGTTCTATGTTTTCCAGATGTTCACTGACAAACATATATTACCTTACAGTGAAAATTAAATTAAAAAAAAAGAAGTGCCTTAGTCACAGACTCAGACTTGTTTTCATCAGTTGAAATAAGGAAAAGCATGAGGCAAGAGACAAGTATTTTCACAGGGCCTCAGGTAAGAACAAATCGGCAGAACAAAAAACCTGGATGTTTCCCTGGACTTCACTCCCTCCACCGCAGCCTCCCGCTTCTAACCAGTCCACAGGCCTTCGATGCTGCCTCCCGAACATTCCTGAAGCTCAGCACCCCTCCCGTGTGCCACCCTGGCCTCCTGCTTGTGTTCCTGCCCCTGGCCCCTCCCCAGATTCATCAGCTGCAAAGCTGCCAGAACATTTCTTTTTAAAGTGCAAATCTTACCATGGGCTTTCTGGCTTAATGCCCTCCATTGCTCAAAAAGGCCTTTCCTTCCCTGTCTGACTCTGCCTGGGATGACTGGGGGTTTCATGATGCCTCCCAGGACTTAGATGTGACAACCTTTCCATCCACCACTCCAATTTCCAAACTCCCGCTAAGCTAAATTCTCCTCCTCTCTGGGCCCAGGGGCTCAGGGTTGCTGCACTTGGTCCAGGAACCTCACTCTACCTTCCAAGATCCAGCGAGGTATCCCTCTTGCATTCTCTGTAACTCCTGCATTTCATCAGGTGGTAATTACTACCCTACACAGTCCACAGCCCCTACCCAGGGTTTCAAAATCCATAAAGCTTTGGAAAAGCAAAACTTTTCTCATAACTCGTCTAAGTAGCAAATTCTTCTCTGGACTGACACAAGATAATTTATAGTGTCTTTATATTATTTATTGTGAACATTCAAGGTTTCATACGTTTTTGCTGAAGAAATTTTAATTTTTCTGGAGAAACATGAATGTGTTTGTTTGTGGAGATGTTAAAAAAGACAGGGTTACAGTAGCCATATATTCACCATTAAACTTTTGAGAGTAGAAGGGAGCACTAGCCAGGTGCAGCACCGGGACAAGTATAGACGGGGACGCCGCCAGACAGGCTGGAGCAGATGTTCACCTGTGTGTGCTACACATATCGCATTGTCCTCCCCAGAGCCAAAGATATATATTCCAAAATTCTCCCTAAAATTTCCACATAAGGGATTGTGCACCTGTGTTCTAATTGGTGGTTTCTGTGTCTCTTTCTGCCACAGTATTTTAAGCTCCTAAAGTCCAGAGAAGGTGTTTTGTTTCACTTGTATCCCCACTGCCTTTCTAGACTTACAGTAATCCATCAGTATTTATTGCTTGAATGGAATTTAAATATTCATCACTTTCCCTTTTAGTAGTATTTAAGAATTATTTGTAGAACTAGCATCTGATTATCAAAAGTCATTGAGCTGTTAATGTAAAAACTTCTGCATGGGCTTTGTTCAGCATTTTAACCATGTGTTTTATCATTAAATGCTTTGATACCAAAGCCACTTGAACTTAACCCTCTCAAATGACAGAAGAACTGCTGTCCTGGCCAGATAGCTGTAACGTTAACCTGCAAAGCAAGCTTAATGCAGGCAGAGGCTATTTAATTCACTTACTTTCTATTGGTTTGCTCTCTTCTCACACATGGAAATGGTAACAACAATAGTAGTTCTGTTAGGTAGTGTTCACTGGGCACATGTCTATACTAGGCAGTATGCTAAGCACTCTTGTGTGTTTTCTCATTGCCTCTCTTCAGTAGCATCATGAGGCAGACATTTTTATCCCCCCATTCATCTGTCCATGCCTTTCCTCTTCTTTTCTGGGGTGTTCCTTTGATTTTCTGCATTTCTTTCTAGCTGGACTCACTACCTCAATCCTCTGCCTTCAACAACCCATCTTGAATAAGAGCACTACATTCATCTACCTTCCTTACAGGCACATTCTTTCTTGCCTGGTTACCTGCAGTGATTCTCAATTGCCTACTTCATGTAGCCCACACTACTCTGCCCAGTCTGCAGAGCTGCCCCTTCACCACCCCCAACAATTGCCCCCTCCTGGAACCTTCTATGCCTTCTTTCAGACTGACCCTACCCCCTGGAAGGCTCATTCTCTGTTTCATGGCCCTATTGTCATTAGAGCCAGCAGGGCAAATTTAACCCTTGTGGATAACCTTTTGGTTCTGGCTGATTATATCATCAGTTCCCTTAGCAAAAATGTTAACTTGTTAGAGTCGAGGACCATGTCTTATCTCGCTATTATATCATCCATGGTGCCTGTCATGTAACAGACAAATGATAAGTGATTAAAACTGTGATTGATGGGACCTTAGAAAGGCAAGGCACACTGGTGTTCAGAAAAAAATCTCTCATGAGAAGATGACATCCTTACACTATTTTTTACAAGAAGCCTGTACCAAAGATGAAAGAAAAGGAGAAGAGAAATTTGTAACTTCAAGTCCTAAACCTTGATCTAGAAACCAAATTACAGAAGAGACAAACAGTAGAACAGCACCTAGGAAAAAACCTTGGCATTGTAACTATCTGTAAGCTCAGTGTGATCCAAAAAAGTGCTCTGGGGTCCTCAGAAATACAGTTCTGTCCTGGGCCACTTTAAAGGCAGTGTGATGCTCGGGAAGAGTTTTTCGGTGTCCATACACACACACACACACACACACACACACACACACACACTCCACCTTCCTGTTTGGGCAGAACATGGCTACAGATGCACTGACAAACACGCCTAGGGACAGTGGCCTGGGTGTGGGGAAGAGGGTTGTATTTCCTTCTTTATACAAAGTAGTTTTTAATCAACTTCTAACCAGTACAGGAAAAGACATATACAAAAGCAACTTTTAAAAACTTTTTTGAGTGAAAGTTCCTAAATATATGAGCTACAGGCTCCTTTTGGTATGACAAGACATGTTTGGATATGTTACATTACCACTTTAGGGTGGAACTGGAGATAGGAAATGTGAACTCAGGTAGCAACTCCCTGCCTTCAGAATATTTACAGATTATCAGTTAAAAAATCTGCTCTCCCTCTGGAAGAGAAAGTGAGGGAGGGAAGGAAGGAGGGAAAGGAGAAGGAGAGGAGAGAGAGAGAGAAACAAAGGAGGCAACAGGACTCTATACCTGTGACACTTCCCCCACCTGCCCCCCTTGGCTGCCAGCTCAGTTGCTCAGGAACAGTTAGCAGAGAAGGAACTCACTTAACATGCATCATCCTTATTATGCTTGGGGAAGATTTTGGCTTTCTCAACCAAAATACACTGCTGCAGCTGTAACTCAGGGCATACATTCAGTTTAACACTTCAACTTATCGTTGTCTGTGTGGGCTCTCATCCAACTGCTTTAGGAAGTTCTCCATGGATAGCAATCTGGAACATGAAAACCGGCACTCATAGTCAACACAATTGTCTCTCTTCTCATTGTGCACTGAGATAGACTTGTCACAGAGACTAAATCTTTCATGGGGAAGTGATTTCTCCCAGAGTCAACAGAAGAGCAATGAAGCTGTATGTCTATCTGCAGTTCAGTGTTCTTGAGTCTACTGTAAGCCTCAAGTGCTTATAGCTTACAGGCATCAGCCTGGAAACCTCCAGGAACCTCCCCTTGGAAGTTCTTAAAGCTGTCATTCCCCAGGTCCACCATAGACAGATGCCAGCCTGATTGACAAGGCTGTTAAGAGGGCCAGAGAAAGACAGAGTGTCTTCGCTGTGGCTTCTCTCAGAGTTACCTGTCTTCCTCCCTAGGGAACATGATTCAGTAATATCAGTTACAACCCTTTTGGATGCTCCTTTCCCGGTTTGCCTAACTATTCTTCCACCCCACGGTGAAACTGTAAAACATAACCAGGGTCAATGTTGTTAGGAAAGGGTTCAGCACATTAACCTCCTGCGTGGACAAAGGGTATTTTAATTAAAAATTTTGGGGTGAAAGAGTAGAAGGTGCTGTAATATTTTAGTCCTGGCTCTGCCACCAGCAAAATGTGTGTTTTTCTAGCTTTGCTCTGCCTTAGTCTCCCCATCTGTAAAACTGAGGGGCAAACCAGGAGTTTCTACTGCTCTGAACATCTCTACTTCTGGTCAAAGGTTCTCCAGCAGTGCCTGAGGTAAGGCATACCTTTCCAGATAATCGGGCCAGGCAACTCTTGTTAAAACATGAGACTGTGTCAGGAATTACTGAGAAAACAGCTCAGACCACGGTGCACTGTGGCACCTTTCCTCAGACTCCATCTGGTATAAAAGCGGAATTCCAGCATCAAGGTTGATAATACCCCAGAGATCTATGTCATTGAAAAAGAATCTCTCATACCCCCATCTCAAAAGTCTTCCACACTGATATTTTATAACATCATGTCTCCCTACAGAAGACAAACTCCCAGCTTGTGAATCAGCTTTTAGCCACTTTGGGAGAATCGTTCTCTTTGAATAAGAACATGTTTTACTCCAAATAAAATTATTTGTCATAGTTGCCATCAGTAACCAAAAATAACTTGTTTTATAGGAATTTATTTTAAGCTTATAGAAATGGAAGAAGCATTTATGGGGTATTAAAAGGAAGAGATATATGAGTAAATTTGTTACTTATAATTAATATATATATAATAAGTAAGACCTCTCTTCTAGTGATCATAAATTTGATGGCCTAATGTATGGAAAAGGAATGGATTAAATTGTTTTATTTTTAATTTTACCATCACAAAAAACACAAGAGAACATAAGACATTACTAATTTCTCAAAAATCTGAATATATATATATATATATACATCCTTTAAATTGGAAAGACTTGTCTTTAGGTTCAAAGATTGCTTTAGTTAGAGAGTGAAGTTGCTCTATGGACAACTAGAGTGACTGTTGAAGTAGACATGGGTCTTGACCTTGAAACCTGCCACTGGCAGTGCTGAGCCAGGTGGAGAAAGCATGCTTCATAGAGAAGAGGGAATTACAGGAAGAGACATCTATATTTATTTTATTTTCCAGGGCAGGGAAATACCTGAAATGTTCACAATGAAAGAAAGGTTACCTGAGGTTTTGAGTAATAAATACAATGTATATGAAGAACTGGGGTCAGTTGGTTAATTAAAACCCAAAGCTTAGTAAACATAGTTCATCCCTTTAGTAGAATGATGTTCTCTACTCTACCTGCCCACCAAGAGCTCTGCTTTTAAAGATAGGGTCATGGTCGGGTACCTTGACCCTATCTGCCCAGGTCAAGGGTGGTATCACCAGAGATTCTGCCCAAGATTTTGTACTTTGCTATTCTGATTTATGAACAGGATAAGTTATGCCTGAACTTTGTAACTCCTGCCTCTGTTTGTCCATTATCTTGAAGTACAGTAACAGTCTCAGATTTCAAGAACAGGGATGGGATGGATTTTTGTATCTAGGGCACATATGTGCCCAGAGTCCAGTGACAGGCAGTAACCCCTGCAGGATGCTACCCACAGGTGGAGAGGGTGGGCCTTAGGGGCGTTGTGCTGGCAGCTCTACAATACAGAGCACTTATCTGCAAGAGAGCTGGGCCACAAAACACCAAGCACAGATACTGTTGCCTTATGTCTCCATCTTATTCCTCAAGTCAGTGTCCCTAATATCCAGGCAGTCTTTAATTAATATTTTTGGCCTCCCGTAAGAATTTGAAATGTGATGTAGACTCTTTCCTGTGCAGCTTCTGACTCCTTTCAGAGTGACTATAAGCCAAGACTATAGATCTGCTTTCCCCCCACAACAGTAAAAAGTAATAATTTGGAGTTTATGAAACTGACTTCACGTTCTTCCTGCCCTCCCCCTCCCAGTGTTCAGTAGTACTGGGGAGTACTATTTGTTGTGAATATCAGATTTCCAGTTTTCAATTTTTTTGTGTGACTACATGAAAATAAACTTAAATGATTGCTGATTTTTTTCCTAGCAAGGATAATAAAATTTAGAATAAAACCTTTCAAAGAGTAGTTGAGAATAAAAGTTGAGAATGTTATTTAGATAATAATAAAATTTTATTATTATCTAAAATAATAAATAAAAATTTTATAGTTGGGTAAATTAGTGGGACCAGAAAGACTTTTTCTTAAAGAAGTATTCCTTTCCTTGTATGTCTATTCAGTGTCATATTTCTGCCACATCATTAAACACAAAGTACTTAAATTGAACAGTAGCTTCTGACTGAGAGTTTTTTAATAGATGGGCAAATAGTTCTTGTGGTAATTTTTACATTTAGGGGCCTCTCTTACAGAAAAGAATATAAAAATATTCTGATTTTTAGAAGTTTTTGACAGAAGCATCAGGTCATATGAACCATTGCAAGGCCCCATCTGGGCCTCTTAAGTGCAAGGGAGGGTGCTGAAGCCTCGTTACGCTGGGCCGACCTGCCACTGTGTGTTAGGAAGCTGTGTCTGCTTCTCAGCTGCTTCTGGGCAGACGGGACACTGGCCAGTGCACAAGGGTCCTTGTGATAATGAAGCTGGAGGCTCACAGTCAGCAGAGATGTGATCACAAAAGCAGTGGCTACACTGATAGGAGGGAGGGACCACAAGCCAAGGAATGCCTGCAGCCTCTAGAAGCCAATAAAGATGAGGCAATGAATTCTTTCTGCCCTGAAACCTCCAGAAGGAACCAGCCCTGCCTACAACCAGGGCTGTAATGGGACAAGCCCCTAAATCTGTGGGGATCTGTTAGGCAATCCTAGAAGCACAAAGGAATCCCTGGCTGCAGTATTACCTTCCCTTTCTGGCCCCTCCCACGCACTTCTCTCTGTGGAGCCTTTTCTGAAAGCCCCTATTGGCTGCCCCGGGCCCTGTAGCCCGTTAGTCCTCCCTCAGCCTCTTACCTCTGGCTTCTTTTCCTCTTCCCTACTCCCATTTTGTTGTTCTTTCCATTCTCAGAATATAAGCCTTAGGGTTCATTTTTCTAGTCTGATGAGCAATTTTTCTTTTCTCTCTTCTATTTCTCCCCTGATTAGATCCTTAATGGGAAAGCAGTATAGAATGTTACTTTTTAACACTTCAGGCAACTTCTCTTGCTCAGGCTGGTTGTTTTTTTAATAATACACAGAGATGAAGATAAACTGAGCCTAAAGAGCACATGGGATTAACATTTTTTAAAGGTCCCAACTGTGAGCTACCTGTTTATTTCACATGAAAATCAAGATCAGTAGTTTTTATCACCCCACGATTATGGGCACGTGTGCCCGTGAATCCTAGGGGCACTGTCTGTTCAGAGCACTTTTGGAATTTCCATTTGGCCAGGTGACAAGAAAGCATTCACAATCCTAAGGAGTAACCTATCTACTCCTTCCTGAGGAAATATGCACCCCCACCACAAAGCAAAGGAAGCCAGGCTCCAGAGTGCCACGGAGGCAGCGCCCCTCATGACACAACACGTGTCCCTAGGTGCTCACACCAGACAGACGCAGCCCCGGAGGGCCAAGGACCAGCACCCACCTTTCTCAGTGCTAGGCACTGTCACACTAATTGCTTTTCCACCTCAACTCCAACTTTGTCCACTGGACTTTAAACGGCAACCCTGAATCATCTCATCTGCTGGCCATCACATTTCCTTACTCAGGAAATCTGTAATTTTATGTATTTTTCTAATAAGCAAAGTCCCCAGAGATAAAAGAAGCTACCACAAAATACTCCACTCTTTCTGGAAACAAAAGAAAGGCTCTGCTGACCTTGTTTGCAGGGAGGAGGGTTTTCCTGATATGCATGTGTGTTTTTACCACACTGGGGTGGAGGGCAGTTCAAGAAGATCGAGATCACACTTAGAAGAGCTCAGTTCTAACGTCAGAGGCCTTGCCCACCCATCCCAGACTTCATCTCCAGTAATATTTCACACATATATCATCTATAAATACTGTAGCATATGTATATTGCTTATGTACACAAAGCTAAAGTATACATTAACCAAGATAAACTGTGTTTGCCAGGCCTTTCATCTCCTCAGGAGGCTGTTATTACTGGATGCAGGCCCCAGAGCACCAGCTGAGGAGAGGAAACTAGACTCTGGTGTGCAGGGTCTGGGAGGAATAGTTCTTTGTCTACTCTTTTCTCTTTAGAACAGATGCGAAAATAGCATTTGCATGTGGCCCCCGGAATGCAATATGTCTGACTCATCCCTGATGCCTCTCTTGTCAGTGTGTTACTTTCTAGAGGTACTTTACACTTGATCATCTCTACATAATATCGGATTACTATGGAACAAGGGAACGGGAAGTGCTTTCATAGTATTTTTTCAGTTCAGTGTAAGTAATCAAATGGAAGTAAATGATGTTTAGTCACAGAGACTTAGCTGGTAATAAAACAAAAAACCTAAACAACTTTTTATAAAATATTCCTACACAGAAAATAATGCAAAACCATGGGCCTCTGCAACCTCATGTTCAAAATCAGTGGTTCCCAAAGTGTGATCGACAGCAATGGAATCACCTAAGAACACGTTAGAAAAAACATATTCAGGGGCACTGTGCCAGACATGACAAGTCAGAAACTTCAGGGTGAGGCCCAGGAACCTGAGTTTGAACAAGCCTCTGGAAGATTCTGATGTTTGCCCAAATTTGAGAACCTTGGGTCTACACCGTAAGCTAAACTAGATGCCAAGCAAAATGAAAACTCATGACAGAAAACTTTTTCCTGAATGGCTTGTTTCAGGGACTCACACAGAAAGGCCCTTTTCACATGGCTCCTTCCTCCCAATGAAAAGACTGTGAATGTGCTACCCTTGGATTTTACAAGTGAAGTAGTAGAAGTGGTGACACAACTTGAGTGAAACCTGCCATTAAAGCATAGGGATGATGTTTAGAGACATTAATTAGCCCTAATGAGGAGTGTGTAGGAATCACAACCACTCTAAATGTGCTGACTTGTGGCATTGAGGCTCACATAACAAAACAGCTATTACAGTCTTGAATTACATATGTTGGGTACCTACTATGTGACAGACATACTGCTATGAAGTTTTTATGCAGTAGCTTGTTTCATGCTTCCTATAGCCTTACCAGGTAATCATCATTATTTCTGTCTTTCAACAGTGGTTGCTTAAATAAACCATTATTTATCCCAGGGTCACAGATCTTATAAATGGCTGAGCCACATGCAGGTGAAACACTTGTCCTTTGACCATGCAACCCTAATGAACATTAAATATGAGTCTTTTTACAGTAATCACTATTCTTCCAACTGCTCACATTCTTTGACTTTTGTGGAGACAAAACACTTTCTGAGGTAGAGAGCGGTGGACCAGGCATCAAGATGCTTGGACTTTTGTCCTGCTTTTCTCAGCTCTGAGCTGCATAACTTGGATTAAGTCACCCCTTTAAACTTCACTTTCCTTGTCTGTGAAATGGGAAATAATTCCTCCCTCACCTTCCTCCTTCATTTCTCTGGAAGAGCAGTAGAAATACTGCTTCTGAAGCTGCTGATAACCTGTTAAAGTGCTAAATAAATGTGCTGATACTTATCACGCCTTCTGTTTTTCCAAAAGAAAGATCAGGCCCTTCCTCAAGGAATGTTTACTTAAGTGGAGAAAAAAACAAAGCAAATTAACGTAACCATTACTAGCCAAGAACACAAGAAAATTCTCATGGAGAAAAGGGTTCTTCAGTTGCAAGGATTAGCAACTCGTGGGACCATCCCTGAGCAGCCAATTCAGAGAAATGGCCTTGGCCAGCAAGAAGGAGTAGGCAGGGTGGGAGAGGCAGGCCGCCTCCTTTGTGAAACAGTCTTTTGGGAGACACAGACTACAGGTGTGTGTTAGTAGGCCAGGCCTGAGCTATTGCTTCCTCGGTGTTAAAGGATCTCATTACATTACTTTTTTTTTTTTTTTTTTTTTTTTTTTTTTTGCTTAAAGCATTAGGAATTCTAGAGTGCTGAACCAAGAGGATGATAAGCATGCATTTGTGAATATGTTTGCTTCTGACTTTCTTACTTTTCTGTTTTCCTTCTTGTTTCTCTGTGTGCATAGATTTGGCTGCCTGTAGCTTCATCATCTAAGTTAAATCATGTCCTATCATTTTCTCTAGCATTAATTTTCTTATCAAAGCTTCAGCTTCAAAAAAAAGCATATGATTTTCTTTCTTTCAGATTCAGCTTGCTTATGGAACCACAAGGTGTCCTCGGCACTGTTTTTTCCCAGCTACTGAATTTGAGCCAGGGGAGGAGGACATGGGACTCAGAATGGCAGGGCAGGTTCCCTAGGACAGGAACCTTCCAGAAAGAAGCACACACATGCTCACAACCTTGGGGGTACGGTCAGGAGCTGCTTCCAGATGCCATTTGTCATGACCAAAGGTGTTGACGTTGACTTCAAGGAAGGTCGATATGTTAGACATTATCATCTACCGTAAGAGAATTACCTGCACTCCCTAGTACCTAGCATTTAGAAAATCTGCTCCCTGAATATCACTGCCACCCCTTACTCTTCTTAAATAGGAAGTATAATTAGAATATTGCCGATGTAAGATTTCAAAGGGAGTAACATTTCATTCTGCTATTTCAAAGGCATTCATTAGTTCAGCGGTTTTACAGAAGACTCATATCTATCTATTTCTGAAATTAACTAACTATTGATATTTATAACTCTGATCAGAAATGGGGATCCTGGACAATAGCCTGACCTTTCAGTGGTGTTCACATTGCATACTGCACCAGTGGTGGCCTGTGGGTCGGCTGTCTCTGGGTGGTTCGTGACAGGCTGCAGTTATCAGTCACAGGAAATGACCAGCCTCTCACTTTCACCTGCAGGGAAGTTGTTTTTTTATTTGTTCATAGGAGTATGAATCTGTTCTCTGATTGTTTTTGACACAAGAGAGGGGCAGAATTAACAAGACAGCAAAAAGAAGTTCTCTTGGGAGCAGAATCCTCCCCATGTGGTAGTGTAAAGAGTCATTCCTTCACTCAAGGGCTTTAGACAATTATACTGACTAAGCAGAGTTTGACTTGAGCCTTTAACACACTCCAACTAAGTAAAAATGTATAAAAGCAATAGTTATTTTTATTTGAACAGTTGTATGTTCTACTTTAAAAAATGGTTTATTGCCACAGTAAATAATCTTTAAACTTTTTCTAAATTTTTCTAAATTCATGACATAGTTGTTCATTCACTAGATTGCGGGTGGATGAGAAATTTCATTCTGCCAACATTCACGGATCCCATTTCCACCTGTCACCATCTGCTACAGCAGATCTAACTCCCAGGGTGCTCTCGGGGAACACATGCATGAAAGTACATGCATTCACATACACACATGGGATTAACAGGTCATTAATAAAAATGTAATAAGACTGATTTTTAAACAAGTATATAAGAAATAGCAAAAGCCCCACACCACCATTTTCTAGCTGTGTAACCTTGAACATATTGCCGACTTCTCTGAGCTTTAGTGTCTACTTGTATGAATTATAGGCTATAATGCCTACTTTATAGTATTTTTGAATCAAATGAAATAATAGTACATACTAGGTACTGTAAATAATACTTTACTGTTTTATTAATTTTAACACGCATTTTAACAACTTTAAAATTGAAATCCATATGACTCTATATATGTATATATTTGCATGCATACACACACACACACACACACACATATATATGTGACCCCAAAAACATTAAGTCTGAATCTTTAAATTTTATTTTAGGTTAATTTTTGTTAAGTTTTTATTTTATCTATCCTTAAATTTATGGCACTGAAAACACTGTTTTAAAGGGCCAGTTTTCCTTTCTCAGAGGTGGACAAAATAATTCTGCCTCTCACCATCAGGAGCATCTCAGAACCAGTGAAGCACAGTGACCGTTATCATGCTTTCTCTGGTCACCAAGGAAGGTGCTATACGCTCCTGTGTTTTAATAGTGCTCTCCTTGTTCCAATAAGTTTTTGGTGGCCTGAGATCTTCTCTTCAGTTTGCTCAGAAGTGCAGTGAATAAGAACAAACTTGGTTTCGGCTCCCAGCCTTACCACTTATTATTTATATTTTAACCTTGGGCAAATTGCTTGACTCTTCATGTCTCAGTTTCCTCATACGTAACAGGGGAGTGGTAGTATTTACTTGAAAAAGTTGTTATAAAGATTAAAATAAGATAAGGTGCATAAAACATAGCATACTTGTAAGGTATGTAGTGCATTCTCGGGTAATGATAAAGGGGAAAACAAAATAGAAACCATGCTTGCTAGTGACAGATCCTTTGCAATTTTACTTGATTTTTTTTCTGAAGTAGGCAAAAGTCATCCAAAGTCCACCCTCATCAAGTCAATGACCATGTTGAGTGGTAAAAAAAAAAAGCATAGAGGATGTCCACATCCAGCCAAGATGGAATGACAGAGACCAGATTTACCATCCTATCCAGAACAAGACAAAACAAAAAATACAAAATATATGGGGAAAATGATTTTTGGTGCTCTGGATTTCAGGCAACAGAGGGTATGATTCCTGAAAAATAGGAAACGATTGAGGTGAACCCTTTAAGTGTCCCAGTCACTGCCTTGAGAGAGTATTTGGGATACAGCTGGAAACAAGAGTCAGGCATAGCCCGGTAGAATTCCCTAAAATGAGAGAGCAGAGATGAGAGTTCGGAGAGGACAGACTAGCAGAAGCACACAGGACAGAGTACCAAAGAGGAGAGCACTGCACAGATGGCTCCAGAGAGCTGCAGAGACCTCTCCTAGAGCATTTTGGAGAGTACCGACCATCAGTACATATGAGGAAGCCATCTAGGGCTGGAGAAGACCCACCCAGAGGGATTAGAGGGAACAGTGTCAAGCATGTACACAGGGCTGAGAGTATTGCCTGCTCCCACCAGCCAGATTGGAAAAGTTCAAAATCCAAGGTGCTGGCTGGAGTGTTCAGAGGAGTCTTGCCTTGGTTGTAGGGATTTATTAGCCCTGGCCTGGGCCCTGCTCCTGACCTGACTCAAAAGTCTTAAAGGAAGCCCCAAAAGGATCACACTGTTTTCAAGTAGGTTAACTGTGCCTCCACACAAAGTTCAAGAGTACTTATAAAAATACAAAACTACCACCACCACGCAAGGTGAGTTTCACAATGTGTGGCATCTGATCAAAAATTACCAAGTTCGCAAAGAAACAGAAAAGTACATCCCATAATTAAGAGAAAAACCATCAGTAGAACAGACATAGATATTAAAACTGACATAGAATGGACATAGATGTTAAAATTAGTGGCAGGGACATTAAACCAATTTTTAGAACCCTATTTCAAGTGTTTAAAATGTTAGATAAAAAAGGAAGGTATAAAGAAGACACCCAAATTGAATTTGTAGAGAAGAAATCTATGCTGTCCTACATGAAAATTATATTGGATAGAATTAATGGTATACTAGACATTGAAAAAGAAAAGATTAAGGGCCTTGAATACATAGCAATAAAGAACTATCCAAAATGAAACATAGAAAGAAAAAGAATTTTCAAAAAAAGAAGAGTATCAGTTCTGTAGGACAACTTCAAGTGCCCTGATGTACATGTAATTGGAGTCCCTGAAAACAGGGTAGAACAGAAGAAGATATCTGAAGAAACAATGACCAAAAACTTCCCAAACTTCATGAAAACTATTTTCATAAAATACACCAATCCAAGAATCTCAACAAATCCCAAGCACAAGAAACAGGAAGAAAACAGCACTGAAATGCCTCATAATCAAATTGCACAAAACCAGGGACAAAGAAAAAAATGTTAAATGACCCATGACACACAGAAGCAAAGATAAGGATGACAACTCATTATTGCATATTAATTACAAACCTTAATAAAGCTGTTAAAGCAAAACAAATAAAAATACTGTAACTATACCGTAGAACTGGTTCTCAAATGTGACTTGTAGATTCACTGTCAGGGCAATTCCCAAAGGGACACTCCAGAACAGTTAAGCAATATTAGACTCCAAGATGATTTCTTTAGAAGAAGGGATGCTCATTTCACTTGTATATGTAAATGTGCAACAGTTTCATTTTATTTTAAAAGGGCAATCGTATCTCTTGATCATGTTTTATATATTATTCCATGTGTTTCGGTCTGCTTTGTTGGCTTTTGAAAGCCAGTTTGAACATTCATTTAAGATTAGGTCAGGTAGGATCCACTTGATTTAAGGAAATCCTGGCTTTTCTTTAGCTTTAGTTCAATTTCTCAGAAGGCATTAGGGAGGACCACACTTGAATGACACTGTGGGACATAAATCCCCTGCTCCCATGGCTGGCAATCTAAGACAGCCCTCCAATCAATCTTGTAGGCTAGAGGTCCCCAACCTTTTTTGGCACCAAGAACTGGTTTCATGGAAGACGGGAGGGGGGTATAGTGAGCTTTGCTTGCCCCACTGTGGAATGGGGAGGGGCCAGAGGCAGAACTCAGGTGAGCCTCACTTGCCCCACAGGGAAGGGGGAGCTTTGCTTGTGGCCCAAAGGGTTGAGGACCCCTGTTGTAGACAATGGAAAGGCAGCTTGGATAAAAACACTGGTGTTACAAGTCTACTTGTGCAGGGTTGCCAGGAACATGTTTACTGCTAATATCCAGTGTCTATATCAGAAGATATAAATGTATCTAATTCAAAGATGTGGGTGTAGTTTTTAAATCATACCTCTATTCAGTTCTACACTATTTGTGACTCAGGAGGAGTGGCTCTAGGTTGCTACATTGCTGGCTGACATTAGTCATTAGTTCATTCAGAGAATAAAAAGTTACTTTATAATAGCTAGTGAAAGCTTTTAAGTACTCATTGCAAAGTAGTTTTAAAGGCCAGCACTTAAATGCTTTTATGGGCTCTCTTGGCTCATGTCTGCAGTCATTGGATGCAGAACAAAGTCAAGTGAAGAGGAGAGGGAAGTGGTAAACAAATCCTGCCATAATTGTGATTGTATCCAACTCAGTATGAAATATGGAATCCCACACAAGCCATTCCTCCCATATCTCTTCAGTATTTAAAAGTATATGTATCTGACACAATTAACAGTTTGGCTTATTAAAAAGACTGAATACTTGTGTGTCTATGTAATAGGCTATTAATGGTGTTGAAGATGGTGTAAAAGTGTAACTTGAAAGCACCATTTTTCAATGCACCATGTATAAGAAAGTAATCTTTACAACACTGACCATGTAAATACACATTTTCTAACATTGGTTTTGGGTGATATCCAGTGCGAATGATAGTATGTTAAAGTCCTATCATTTATTTACCCTCTGAAGCTTATGTATATATGGAAAGCTGACATTTTTTATAAACTCTTGTTCCTTGAATAGATGCCAGAAGTTGGAAAAAGCACTACCCCCAAAATCTGCTTACATTTACGAAGTGTTAATTGCCTATCTGTATAGAATTGCTATTTCGTTCAATAGTGTTTCCTTAATGAAGACTATTACAGCAGTATCTTAAAAACACTAAGTGCTGCATAGGAGTATAAAAGTCCCTGGACAAACTCTTCCGTGTGGGCTGGTATCTAAGGTAGGAGCCTTAGAAGCACTGTGGTAGATTTGTGACTCAGCAACTAAAGATATGCATGAAGATCATAGAGAAGTTTCAGAAAATCTTCAGAGAGGATTTGAAGTGGAAACACACATATGACTTTAAAAGTTAGAGGGAACCAGAAATGCTTGATCCCTAGGGGGAGATTTAAGTAGGACAAAGAAAAAGTTCTGGAGTCAAATCTGTATTCTGTTCACCACTTTGACTCTGAGGTCACACCTGTGTGACCTCAGCAAGCTATGAATTTGTCTAAGTCTTTTTTTCATCTGTATAATGGGAGTAATTCCTACTTTTCTGAATTTCTGAGACTAGTAGAAATAATATCCTGACACATAGTAGGTACTCAACAAATGACTTTTTTTTTTTGCTGAACCCTTAAACCTCAGAGTCACCTTTGACTCCTCCTTTTCTCTCACACCCCATTAGCAAACTCTGTCCACTGTCCTTTGGAAATATACATCCAGTCTCCAACTGCATCTCACTACCTCCCCATCACCTCCTTAGACTAAGCCACCATCCTTTCTGCCATGATTCTTCCAATAGCATTGACACTGCTCCTATTCTTGCCCCCAACAGCTCACTGTCAATACAACAGCCAGAGTGACACTTAAAATCAAGTGATATCTTACTACTTCTCCCTGAAAACCCTCACTGTGGCTTTCCATCTCATTCAGAATTAAATCCTATGTCATCCCACAGCCAGCAAGGCTCTCCATGATCTGCCTTCTTCCCACCTCACTGAGCCTAGGCCCTGCCCTCTCACCTTGACTCACCTCTCTTCAAGCACACTGACCCTTCATTCTTCACCCCAGGGCTCCTTCCCTCCTTCCAGCTCTGTGTAAATATCACTGTATCAGAGGAGCTTCTGTAAAACAGCAAGCCCCCATCACAGCCTCCCCTCCACCTTTTTGTGAGTCTCTCTGCTCACTGTGTTCACTTCTGCCTCCCTAACACCTGGAACAGTACCCAAAACAGAGCTGCTTACCTGTTGGATGGAAGAGTTAGTATAGACCCTACATGCACCACTGAGAGAGAGACCTAGAATGCAATGGAAGGAGATCTGGGCTAAAATTCAGAATACCTGGGGCCTGAATTCAGGTCCTAACCTTGATATTCTCCACCTGTCTGACCTTGAGCAAGATCTAGACACAGAGCATGAGTTATGTTCTATTTCTCTGTGAAATGAAAGCCTGGGCCACTTCCAGCTCTGAAACACGGTGACGCTGTGAAGTGCGTGCTGTCCAGCTTTTCTCACCTCCCGTCTTTCCTGATGGTAAAGCCTCAGGAAATGCATGGAAGTCAAAGCATGAGCTTTAGTTTTCTGCTCAGAGAAAAATTCTGTCCATGAGATGCTTAGTAAACATGGCAGGTTACTGATGTAGGTAAGAACTTTACAAATATCTCTTTTCCTCTCATCTTGGAAAAATGTAGTTGTGATTTTTCCTAAAACTTAAGATTGGACTAAAACCCTATAGAGTTCTAGTTTTATCTGAGATTTCAAATGTTTGTATGGTGCTATATATGTATTTGGGGTTAGAGAAAAATGAAGTTTTGTAATATTTCAACAGATGGCGCTGCTGGTAGCTATTATCTGACTATAAAAAATAAATCTCAACTTTATAACTTAAATAATGTCATCTTTAAAATTTTTATTGCATCCTAGAATGATATAGTAATTTGTTTAGCCCTTTATCTTACTAATACCTCAGAAAATGAATGGTTTTTAACCATTTTGTTTAGTGAAGCCAGCTCTAAAACATGGAGTAGCTCAATTCCAAAAGTTGCCTGCATGAATATATTGTGTGCTTTTACCCAGAGCTATCATTAAAAATAGAACAAAATACTTTAATTAGAAGAAAGAAATCATTTGCACAGAAGTGCTGTCCATTTCAGCTTGACATAAATGCAAATCAATCAGTGGGATGAATTTATCAGTGGGGTGCCTTAAATAGATACAAATACTGTCTTCAGTGACTGCATGTACAAAGAAAAAGATTGTGATTAATCTGGAACATAAAGACACATGTCCAGTACAATCTAAGGAGACAATGTGTGGAGAAGGATAGCCAAAGTGTGAGAGGTGATGTTTATGCCCCTTCATGAGCTTCTTCCACCCCTGACCAATGTTTCCATCTGCTCTTCGAGCAAGATCATTTTAATTATTCAGCCATACACTTGCTTCTGGGTGTGGTTTCCCTGATTGCATACTTCAGCACAGAATACAAATATTTGGCAGGATTCCTCCCTCTGTGAGAACCAGACAAGTTACAACACCAAATGAACGCTTTAGACTGTTATGCAGGAAAGAACCGCGTCATCTTGGGTTTCAGAGTGCAGAGGCTGAGAAACTGCTATAGTTCTACTCTCCCCTAACAGCCATGTGCCAGAAGCCAAGAAAGGGCCTTAATTGGAGTTACAGGCTCTATTCTACTGACTCCTCCTGACAAGACCCACAGTCATCAAGAACTGGCCCAGGGGTCCCCAACATGGAGCAACGTTTTGTTTCAGAAAATGACTTATTATCTTCTTTACAGCATGACTACCCAGAATGGGAGAGAGAAATGGAGATTCGAGTATGAACTAAAAAAAGTCTTCAGTTTGTGATATTTAAGAGCTCACTTATAAGATCAAGAAGGTTGTCACAAATTGTTAGCTTTTAAAAAAACTTAAAAACATTATTTAGTGAAACCAAGAAATGCTGAGTGAAACAGTCACAGTTTTTCCTTCATCGTGAACCTAAAATTTTTACTCTGTGTGCCTCTGGTTCCTTTTTGCCTCCTTCCCCCTCTTCTTGCTGTTGAGTGTTCATGCCTGTGTGCCTGCCCAGTCCCCACCTGTGTTCAGCCCCAGGACTGTGGTGAGACTTGACCTTTGGGGTTAGGAACATGGAGAACCAGTGAGGCCGTGTGGCTCCCAGGATTCAGGCACCCGTGGCATCAGTAATCTGTCAGCATAATTGGAAATGAGGCATTTATCATCAAATAGCCCTTTAATTACCTTTTAAGAATAAACAGGGTTGTTGGGGTTTTTTTAAACTTTTTTACTAATGTCAATTAGCAAACAAAGAACCGTACTATTTGTATACTTGAAAAGAAGAGTAATAAAAACACCTGGCACTCCTGTATCACTTTTTGTCCAAGTGTCCCAAGGCACTTACTTTACAAACGTTCAAGTCTCAGTGCCCTCTTTTTTTTTTTTTCCTGAGGTAGAAGGTAAATTAAAAAAAAAAAAAAAACAGGCAGGGAGACAGTTTTGTGTCAGAAGCACTTGAAGAGGAAAAGCAACACTTAAGGTTAAGAGCAGCATGGCTTTGCTGACAGGCAACGTTAGCACATGTAGGCACAGGATTATTCTAGCTGACAGCTAAACAGGAAGAGGACTCACAGTTTACCGAGAGTATTTACTCATTCCAGGTACCACATTTGGCTTCTCCCTCTCCCAACCCAGGTGTAATTTATTTAAAATAAAAGTCACTCACTTTTAGTGTATAGTTGGATGACTTTTGGCAATGTATACAATTGTGTAGCCATCACCATAACCAAGATAGAGACATTTCTCTTACCTCAGGAAGTTTTCTCTTGCTCCTTTGTAATCAATCTTTCCTTCCCCCTCCACTTTTTTTTTTGCCACCATAGCTTTTCCTTTTCTAAGATGTCATAGAAAGTGAGTCATTCATTTTTAGTTTTTTTTTGTTTGGCTTCTTTCACCCAATATAGTGTCTGTGAGAATCACACATGTTCTTCCGTATATTAGTAGGTCATTCCTTTTCATTGCTGAGTAGTATCCCACTGTGTGAATATATACAATTTACCCTCTCAGCAGCTGAAGTCATTGAGCCGTTTCCTTCTGGAATGATATGAATATTGCTGCTATGAACATTTACATACAAGTTTTGTTTTCCAAACTTACTCTGCTTTCCAAACTTACTCTATCCTTTGGCCTTCCCACCAGCAATGTCTGAGAGTTGCAGTTGCTCCGCACCCTGTTATTTATGTATCATTTCAGCAACACTATGAAGTTAAGTATTACTGTTATTATTCCCATTTTACAAATAAGGAAACTGAGGCCCTAAAGAGATCAAGTGACTCGAGAAAGGTACATAGGTGATAGATGGCAGATCCAGTTTATATTGAACCAGGTCTATTGTTGTTAAAATTCACTCTTTTTCTATTATAAAATGTGCTGTATTTAAGATTCACAAAACTTCTGTTGATAATCTAGAAGATTTTAAGACACATGAAAAATGATTAGTTACATGTCAGAATCCTATTTTGTCTCATAAGATGTAAATACAGAGTTGAGCGCAAAGGAATTAATTAACTGAAAAGCAAATTTAGGGAAAACACGAGTGAGATCAAAATACCTCGTATGTCTTAAGCTTTTATTCCCCTCGATCAGTGTATCATGTCATTTGTATTTGATACCTGCCCCCTATGCTTGAAACCCATGAGGGTCAATGGTTGTGTCCTGTTAGCTAAAGTTAGGAGAAAAGCCAGCAATGGAGCCAGGATTCCTGGGCCTCCAACATCAGCCGTTCAGCCAGAGTTTTTTGGGTTGATTTTTAAAATGGAACCATCTGTGGGGCAAAATGTATATTATAGGGACCAATCTCAAACATAAAAGAACTTAATGAAATAAGCACAGTGAGGTTTGCATGCATTCGCCATGCAAGTCTTTTCTTTCCATCCTCTCCATTACCCATCTAGAGGTCTCAAATCAGGAAGCTCCAGACAGAACTGGTCCAATAGAAGTGTGTTTATTAATTGAATTTAAATATCAGAAGATTTCACAGAAAAATCCAGAATCCTTCTTCTGAGAAATCAGAAGACCTTCAACATTTGGTGCACACTCTCTTGCTGACATTGTCTGGCATGTTGTGACTCTGGCCCACATGTTTGGAGAAGCTGGCAGAGTGGCCAAAGATCAAAAACCTGAATGTGTTTCATTGGCGAGTCTTTGTGAACCTGACCAGAATATGGGCTGTCAGTTTGGAGGAAATGGAAGTTTGGGGAGAGGAGTTAAAGGAGAACTCTCTTGGCCTCTAACACAATTCTAGCTTTTTCCTACCTAAAATTGTGACATTGCAAAAAGTGTGCAAATTTTTTTTGTATGTGGACTCTTTTTTCCTTTGCATTTGCCTCAGAGTAAATTATAAATTAAAATAAATGAATCCCATCAAATGACTTACAATTGCATCTTCTTTAGAAGGCAAAATGTAGGTGTTCAGAAACTGTCAAAGTTTTGGAAGAAAAATAATTTCATAAACCTAGAACATACCAAATACTGAAGGCTGTAAGGTTTGCAAGTGAAGGTTCCATAATTTGGAGCCAAGTCTTCTAACTCCCATAATCTTTTCATTAGAAAAGGAGGAGAAATTTCTATGTGAATGTGCTAAAGTGGTACTGTGACAGTCAGACTCACAGCATTCCCTTTATTCAACTTGCAGTGCTTTATTGTGATGTTTAAGAAGAACAGAAGGGCTGGTGGGATTGCACAGGTCCCTGTGAAGCCCTTGGTGAGCACCTCTGTTGAAAGCCCTCTCTAGCAGTCACACAGCCTCTCCTCCTCACTCAGAGCCACGCTGTGTCCTGAGTGAGGAACCTTTCGTAATTTCTTATAACTTCAGATGCTGAACACTGTAGGGCTACTTTTTCTCTACCATTTTGGAACCCTGCATGCTAGAACACAGCTGACTGGAAAATGAATGACTTATCCAATAATGTGACAGAATTTGCAGAGTGATGTCATGCATGTCAATCAAACAGAACCTTTTGTCACATTTGGATGAGTACCAGCATGTCCAGGTGGCAAGATACCGCCAGGCAGCAGAGGTGCAGATGCATTCCTTTCTCTGCATTGACACACACCCTGTACCCATCACCTCTTTCGGGAAGACGGGTATCTGTGTATCTGTGTATCTGTGTACATGTGCATTTTGCTTTTTGCTTTTTAGTCTCCCTCCTAAAAAGGCAGCAGCAGTGTGAACTGACAGAGAGAACAAACCTAGAGTTAAATGATCTCTGCCCACTTATGTGACTTCTTTAGGGAACATCATTCCAGGTGATTTGTCATGAAAAACAGCTTTTTAGGTTACTTACATTAGTTTCAGAAATGGCAAGCCCTTGTGCACCCATCCTGGGTAGACATCCTCACAGACTTATTTCTATAGTTTGCCTGAACTGTTTTGTGATTCTGACAATTCAGATATTGTATCTAGAATATATGGTATCCATGACACTTTGCCTTTATAAGTCCCTTTAATAAGAGGATCTCAAGGGACCTTATCAGTGTAAAATGTCACATTATAATGTAATGTAATGCAGATTTGGGACAGCTCCCTGGGAGGAAGGCCAGAAGACAGGCATCATTCCTGATTAAGAAATTGAGCCACAGTAAAGAATCAGCCAAAATCTGATCTGAGCCTTAGGTTGTATAGTACTTTGGAAGACAGAAGGTGTAAGAAGAGAAATCACTATCACAGGCAAAGGGATTTCAATATTTAGGATTGGGACCCCAAAACATTTCAATCCTGGCATGAGTCAAGCCCTCATTTATTCACTGTAGCTCACCTACCTGTGCTATTCTCTTACCTAACTGTCCAGAATTAGGTCTTATCACTTTGAAGCATGCTGGAAGAAGTTAGGTTGGTGAAGAGCCCACACATTACGAATTTGTGTTTGCCACAGAAAAATGCTTCAAGAGTGAAGGTCTCCTCTGAGGCTTGGTGACAAAGGTCCATTGAACAGCTGGTTGTTAAACACAATAGGTTTTCTTAGGCAATAGAATCTTCTCTCTGCAACCAATTGAAAATGAAATCTACAGAGTGGGTATAATTTCAGTATATGACACCTAGCTTGTAAAATTACAGACTAGTCCAAATTTATGATCAATTCAGTGCAGGTATTTGTGCAGAATGACTTGACTATGGTTGATCCATGCTACAACATCTAAGAACAATATATTCCATTGTCAATTTTTTATTTTGTTTTCTTTCTTTTTTCCCCCTGTCTCCAGGAGACCAATTAATTGTTCAAAGGTAATATATAGGGGAGATTTCAAAAGCATTTACTTTGGCACAGTCTCTGCCCCTCTGTGGTCTGGCTAACAATTAAGCTGAAATTTGTTTTGTAATGATGGTTCTAGTTGGACTGGAATTCCTTTGAAGTTCTTGCAGTTTGCTGTTATGAGAACTCAAGATATTAATTGACTTCAATAAAACACTCTGTACATTATCAAAATATGGTGCACACTGAATTGTAGCAACTTACAGTGGCCAAACTCCTTCTGGGAGGTGTTCCACATGAGTGAAGCACATAGCACCTCAAGATGAGCCCTTGTCTACATCCACTAATCTTCTGTCATTATTCTATGGACAATTCATGGACCTTAAACTCCCTGCAAGTTTGATATCAGCAAGTATGGGGAGCAAAGAGCAAATCTGAACAAATAGATGACTTTAACCATGACACACTGGCCTGGTCTGATAAGATAGAGAACCATGCCAACTGGTGTAAATGTTCAGCTTCTCAGCTCTTGCATTAGGTGACCTAAATTATTTAATGCTGTTGTCACCTCTAAATAAATATAGTCATTGTCCTGCTCTCTGTTTATACTTTAAAACTCTTTCCACCTACCCCTAAGGGCTGGAACAATCCATATGCTTCAGTGAAGGAGGGCATACCAGGGCCGCCTGCAGGTTTGGATCCAGTGACAAAGGTAGTCTTCATAAAGCTTACTGCTCCACTGAGATGTAACAATCTAGAACATCAGTGCAGAAGTATTTGATAACCACTGTCCATCTGCTTTTGACACAGGACCCACATGCAGAAATGGTGTCATCCTTTGTTTTCATAATGAGTGTGTACATGTATATTCGACAAAGAGAGTATTATGTGTTTGTGTGTGTGTGTGCACAAAACTGGGATAATATAAATAATTTGAAAAGCGGTTTTTTGTCTAGGGCTGTTTTGATAAACAGCATTCATTTAAAAAATGTGTTGCTTTCCTATCAGAATTACATTTAGGTACTAGAATGTGCTGTGATGGGTGCTGGTTTTAAACAAATAATGGAGTCCTTGTAGTACTTACTGACAAAGCTGACTGGGCCATGTTTCATTGCTTGTGTAAATAAAAATATTTAAGTAGTTTTTATGATAAATTTAAGTAATTTAAACAAATGCCTGAAACTATATTTTGGCAGAGGGAAATTCCTCCTTTAGGAATTTACAAATATGTGACGTAGAAGAATAATTTTAATAATCTATTTTAATCTTTTACCTCTGAGTCTTAAGTTAAAATGTTCTGCCTGTGGTTTTAGCACTGTCCCTGCCTTATGTGTTACTTTCCAGGTTTGATCTGAGTCACATTTAGTAGAAGAGAACAATAATTAAAAGTCCATTGAACTCACTTCCGGTTTCCGTTCTAACATGGAAGGAGTGGGGAAGTCTTTATTCCTTTCCTCAAAACAAAAAGAAAGTGGAACAAGCTGAAAATCCACAATTCTTCTTAGATTCATCAGAGAATTGAGGTCATGGGGCAAAATGCCACCCCCAAAATTCAGAGAGAGACATGAGTAGAGAGAATCAGAAATTGTTGAGAGCAGAAACTTCTACTGGGCCAGCACCAGGTAGCAACACATAAAGGGCAGTTGACTCATTGTTGCAAGCTAAGCATGGACTGGCTTAAGAGATCAAAACTCTTAGGGGTTCAACATTAGGGGGACCCCACACTGTCATGAGTTTTACCTCCAGGAGTCCTACTAGATTCTCAAAGAGAAGATCAAAGAAAACTATCCTGATGCTTTTGTAACCATTTTGGAATATGTTCAAAGCTCTCTGTTGTCCTTAACAAAGTCCTTCATAGAGTCTAACTGATGTAGAAGAAGGCAGATACTCAACTCCAGCCCCCTCCAGCCCTCTTGTCTCACATAGGATGGTGAGGAGGAAAGCTGGAAAGCACTTGTGGTAGTCATAGCACAGGGACACGGACCAGGTAAAGATATAGGATTTTAGAATATTTTCCCTGCCTTCACACTTTAATATCACATCAACATGCTTTCATATTATTATGAGGATTACAGCTGAAAGAATACAAGGTTCAGACTCTAACAAGGATTCTATAGGGAAACCCAAGGACAAAAGGGGGGAAAAAACAACAGGGACACTGGAGGAAATTTTAGCCTCTGATACAGCTAAAGAATATGATAAATATGGCTAACTCCTACCAGATAACATCAAACCTCACATTTAAGTCCCACTTACCTCAGTTTCTTTTCTCTGATACATCAAGTCTGACTTTCAACTATAAGACATGTTAAAAGGCAAAAAAACTAACTGAAGATATAAAGCAAGCATCAGAATCATATACAAAAGATTTAGAATTATTCATTTTTAATGTAAGTTATCTATGATTAATATACTAAATAATCTAATGAAAAAAAGTGGTCAACATGCAAAAACAGATGGATAATGTAAACAGACAGTTGGAAAACTATAAGAAAGAATCAAAAGGAAATGCTAGAAATCAAAAGCAATGTAACAGAAATGAAGAGTACACTTAATGGACTCATCAGTAGGCTGGACATGGCCAAGGAAAGATTCAGTGGGCTTAAAGATGACAATAGAAGCTTCCAAAACTGAAAAGTGAAGAGAAAAAGAAATGGAAAAAACTGAACCACACTATCTAAGAACTGTAGAACAATTGTAAAAGGTGTAACATACACAAAATGGGAGCAGCATCATGAGAAGAAAGAGAGAAAGGAATAAAATATTTGAAGTAAAACTAGCTATAATTTCTTCAAAATTAGTGATAGATGCCAAACTACAGATCAGGAAGCTTAGAGAACTCCAAGTACAATAACTACCAAAAATTTACAGTTAAGTAAGTCATATTTGAACTGAAAATAATTAAAGACAAAGAACAACTCAAAAGAACTAAAAGAGAAAAAAATACCTTATCTTCAAAGAAATAGGGGTAAGAATGATGTTAGACTTCTCTTCAGAAACCATACAAGCAAGAAGAGAATGAAACAAAATATCTAAAGTGTTAAAACAAAAAATGAAGAACCTGAAATTCTTTATCTCATGAAATTATCCATTAAAAGTGAAGAATAGACTTTCTCAAATGAATAGAAATTAAAGAAATGTGTCCCCAGTATACTTACCTTGCAAGAACTGAAGTTAAAAGTTCTTCAAAAAGAAGAAACATTGTATAGGATATTTTTGTAGATATTTAAAAACTATAAATAATTCTAAAGTTTACATGGAAAGGCAAAACACACCAAATAGCCAACATACTACTAAAAAACAAAGTTAAAGAACTGATATTACCTGATTTCAAGACTTAGCATAAAGCTATAATATCAAGATAGCATGAAAAAAAAGAAACTTGATCACCAACTTATGCCATACACAAAAATAAATTCAAGGTGGATAAAAGACTTAAATATATGTGTGACACCATAAAAGTCCTAGAGGAAAACATCGGCAGGAAAATCTAAGACATTCCACGTAGCACCATCTTCATTGATATGTCTCCTAAAGCAAGGGACATAAAGGAAAGAATAAACAAATTGGACCTCATCAAATTGAAAAACTTCTGCATGCCTAAAGAAAAAGGAATTAAAATGAAAAGAGAACCAACTGCATAGGAAAACATTTGCCAGTGATACCTCAGACAAGGGTTTGATCTCCAAAATATACAGAGAACTCACACAACCTCAGTCCAAGAAGACAAGCAACACAATTTAAAAAAGAGCAAAAGACTTGAACAGACTATGTCCTCCAAGGAGGATATACAGAGGGCCCAGAGAAATATGAAGAGATTCTCAGCATCACTAGCTATCAGAGAGATGCAAATTAAAATCACAAAGAGATACCACTTTACACTGGCCAGAATGGCCATCATAAACAAAGCAACAAACAAATGTTGGAGAGGATGTAGAGAAAAGGGAATCCTAGTGCACTGTTGGTGGGAATGCAGACTGATACAACCACTGTAGAAAACAGTGTGAAATTTCCTCAAAAAGCTAAAGATGGAACTGCCTTTTGACCTGGCAATTCCCCTCCTGGGATTATATTCTAAGAGCCCTGAAATACCGATGTTCATAATGTTCATAGCAGCACAATTTACAATGGCCAAGTGCTAGAGGCAACCTAAGTGCCCATCAGTACATGAGTGGATCAGAAAACCATGGTACATTTACACAATGGAATGCTATGCAGCAGAGAGAAAGAAGGAGCTCCTGCCCTTTGCGACAGCATAGATGGAAATGAAGAGCATTATGCTAAGTGAAATAAGCCAGGCAGTGAGGTACAAATACCATATGATCTCACCTTTAACTGGAAGATAATCAAGAAAACAAACAAGCAAGCAAAATATAACCAGAGACATTGAAATTAAGAACAATCTAATAATAGCCAGAGGAGATGGGGGAGGGAACAATGGGGGGAAGGGTTTTCAGGAACTATTATAAAGGACACATGGATAAAAACCAAAGGGGAGGGTGGAAGCAAAGGAGGGAGGGAGGTTTGGCTGTGGTTGGGGGGAGTGATGGGGAGTAAATGCAGACAAGTATAATTGAACAACAATAAAATAATTTTAAAAAAATTTTTAAAACATAGCATAGTATTCACAAAATAATAGATCAGTAGAACAGAATAGAGAGCCAAGAAACAGATGAACCCAAATATGGTTAGCTGACCTTTGACAAAAGAGCAAAGGCATTTCAATGGATAAAGGATAGTCTTTTCAACAAATGGTACTAGAACAACTTAATATCCACATGGAAAAATTTAAAAAATGAATTTATACACAGACCTTGCACCCTTCACTAAAATTAACTCAAAATGTACCACAGACCTAAATGTAAAATGCAAAGCCAAAAACTTCGAGAAAATAGCATAGGAAAAAATCTTGATCATCTAGTGACCTTGGAGTTTAGTTACAACACTGAAGATGGCCTTGTTGTATTTAGGTATACCACCAAAAGCACAGTCCATGAAAGAAAACACAAATAAGACCTTATTAACATGTAAAACTTCTGCTCTGTGAAAGACACAGTTAAGAGAACAAAAATAAAAAAAAACAAAATAACAAGCCACAGACTTTGAGAAAAATCTTTGCAAAACACTTATCTAATAAAGGATGGTAATCCAAAATATACAAAGAACTGTTAAAATTCAACAATAAGAAAATGAACACCCAATTTAAAAATGGTCAAAGGATCTAAACAGACACCTCACCAAAAAAGACATACAGATGGCAAATAAGCATATGAAAATAATGTTCTACGTGAAATGCAGGGAAATGCAAAATTTGAATAATAACAAATACCATTATACACCTAGTAGAATAATGAAAATCCAAAACACCCCAATGCTTGTGGCAATGCAAAATGGTACAGCCACTTTGGAGGAATGTTTGCAATTTCATAAAAAGCTAAACATAGTCTTATTATATGATCCCAAAATCTCACTGCTAAGTATTTACCCAATGGAGCTGAAAACGTAGGTCTGCATAAAAGCTGCATAGGAATGTTTATAGCAATTTTATTCATAATCTCCACACACTGGAAGCAAGCGTGATACCCTTCAGTAGGAAAATGGATAAAATATGGAGCATTTATACAATGCAGTATTATTCAGTGATAAAAAGAAATGAGGTATCAAGCCACAAGGAAAAAAAACTGATGGAGGAATCTTAAATGTGTATTACCAATCTGCAAAGGCTACATACTATTATGAGTTGAACTGTATGACATTCTGGAAAAGACAAAGCTGTGCAGACAGTAAAAAGATCAGTGGTTGGCAAGGGTTCAGGATGAGACAGAGAGGGTTAAATAGGTGGAGCACAGGGGGCATGGTTTAAGGCAGAAAAATGTTTCTGTACAATACTGTGATGGTGAAGACATGACATTATACATTTGTCAGTACCCTTAGGGTTGTACAATACAAGGAGTGAACTCTAATGTAAACTATAGACTTTAGTTAAAAATACATCAATATTGGTTTATCAATAGTTACAAATATACCACTCCAACACAAGATAATAAATAATAGGGCAAATTGAGCAAGAAAGGGGGAGGAATTGGTATATGGGAACTCTCTGTACTATTTGTATAATTTTTTTATAAAGCTAAACTGCTCTAAAAATTAAAGTCCGTTTATTTAAAAAATAAAAGGCCCTTTGATACTCTATTGAAGAGAAGTCATAGTGAGAAACTTGGAGTCTTATCATGCCAGGAAAAGTGGTGGGGAGAGGAGAAGGGATATAGCAATGCCTTGATCACTTGGCCCTGTAATTTCTGGGAATCCGGCAGCCTGTGGATCTGGGCAGGCATCTGTCTGCTGGGTGAGCAGAGTGGATGGTCTGAGATGTTAGAGAGAAAATAGAGTCAGTGTTAGTGATGGCCTGAAACTGGAGAGGTTCTCTGAAATCCTAACCCTCATTTGTTTTCACCAAAGTTCAAGCCACGGTGGACCTGCTTGATTTTCTGCCAGCTGCTGCTGGCTGATCGATGGTTTGTTTCACGCTGTGTTTAAAAATATGGACTTAGGAATTAGGTGGTACATTCTGAATCCCTGCTGAAATGTCTGGCTGGGTGTGGTAGGGAGTGTAGACCTAGCAGTAAGTTGTTTCCTGACATGCCCAAAAAGGACGCCAGGGAACAAGCCTTCTCCCTGGGCTTGCGACAGCCCCACTGCTAAGCGGCAGTTCTCAGAAAGCCTCCTGAGACAGGGTGAGAGGAATACGGCATGAGACAGGGCATACCAATTCTAAGAAATTAACCTCTGGAATTTGCACCACCCATTGCATTGCCTGGTGAGGTGTTTGAATCCTCCTGAGGCCCTTTTTACCTTCTGGAAGATACTTAGTCTGGTGGCAAAACAGGTCCTCTCCTTATGTTCCCCTGTAAAACTTCTGCAGTCTGTCATTTCTTGAGACCTTTTAACCAATCTCAGAATTGTCTTTCAGTATCTGATTTTGCTTACTAAGGAAACTAAGAATTGTGAAATGCCTCTTTTGACAGTACTCTTAAAGACTAAAATAATTACAGAGAATGTTAGGCAAAAAACTGGAAATTTCAGAGATACTTTTGTTTCTAAGAATTATCACTATACTGCAAGAATTACTCAAAACTCTAGGTCTCTTCTTGCTTACACATGCCTACGTGTGTGTGCACAGACATGGGGCCACCTCATCAGTTGCCAATGGACTACTTTCACAGCCACCCTCTTTCTTTTCCCCCTTGCATCTCCCTGTCTTCCACGGCGTTTTTATCCTGCCATTCACCATCCTCTGCCCTCCAGTTCTTTCCCATTCTCTTTTCATCCCATCTTCTCCCTCATTCAGTCACCGTGAACTGGGTACCAGACCACCTTTGTCATTTCAGAGAACATAACAAACATGGCAGTGGCTTCAAATTGGCAGTACCTCTCAAATTACCCATGCCTGACATCCCTGAAGCCAGACCCAAATGCGATTGTACTGTGTGACCACCGGCATTTTTTAGTCCAGGACAACACACAATGAAGAAGTATGTGGTCATATTGAATCTGTGATTTTGCCCATTTTAAATTTATCTTACACATATTTAGGAGCATACAAAATGCTTGCCTCTTAAGCCATCAGAATGATGTCATTCATTCAGTGTTTCTGTTTATTTACTTAATGGCTTACATTCATATACATTTGTGACTTTAAGCCTAGAAGATAAAGATACCTTTTTTAAAGAGTAGTCTTTGGTGGTGGGGTGGGGTGGGGTGTTGGTGGTAGTGTTGCTTTTGGACTCATACCAGTGGCATGCCATTCATTTTCCTCAACACTGTGGTGTTTCACAGAAGAACAAATGAAGAGGAAAGCTGTCTTTGTTTGCTTGCTTACTCTGAACAGGACATAGAGTGAGAGGGAGCCTTTAAACACATGCACGAACATGAATGTGTCTGAAAACTCATAAATAGGAGTGATTAGTCTGCCACCAAGCTTCGACAGGCTGGCATCTCTGTAGGTCACAGGTTGCTTAGGGAGAGTAAATGCAGTGCAGCTGAGTGACACCTTGGAGTAGTTGCATGTGCTGGGGCCTTTGTAAGTTCCTGTGGTTTGCAGGATGCTACCTACCATCAGACCTTCATTCCCAGTTCAAGACTGAAGCCTTCTGAAAGCCCCACAGTTGCTTGCAGAGAGGTAACACGGAAATGAGCTCCATTGTCTAGAATTTCAAAAGGCCCTGCAGCTATGTGGTGACAGCAAAATTCTGAGCCAGAGTCTGCCCTGTGAGTGAGGAAGGATGAGCAACTTGTAAAGAGGTGTGCTTCACTGAACCCAGCCTCAGAGCAAGAGTTTTCATGTTTGCAAAATGAAGACACGTTTTTGTAAGAAGTATGAGGTACTCACCCCAGGCCATGGTCTGACCTGCAGATGACTTCAGCTTTTGGAACCATGGAATGTAGAATGAAAATGAAAAACATAGCTGAAGACAAAAGACACAAGTACATGATTATATCTCTCTAGCACCGCTGAACTGTTTCTTACCTTAGGAATATTATGTTTAGAAAATATATCCATTTAATTTTCCTCATTTTTTAAAGATTTTATTTGCTTATTTATTTATTTAGTTAGTTAACTAGTTATTTTTAGAGAAAGGAGAAGGAAGGGAAAAAGAAAGGCAGAAAAACATCAATATGCAACAGAAACATTGATCAGTTGCCTTTTGCACACCTGCAACCAGGGACCTGGCCCACAGCCTAGGCATGTGTCCTGACCAGGAAACAAACACCACCTTTCAGTTTGCAGGATGATGCCCAATCCACTGAGCCACGCCAGCCAGAGCACATAATTTTCTTCATTTTAAATGTTTTTTAAATTATTCAAACTTAGAAAATACTCTGTTTTTTCATGTTAATGTATTTTTTCTCTGTCACATGCCAATATGGATAAACCAATTACATTTAAATATCTGAGCTGCTTATTACTTAAGAAAAACTAAGAATTGATTACCAGTCTTATATTAATGGTTTAGAAACTTGCAAATCCCACATTCCAGCATGTGTTTCATCAAGTGAAAAAAGATCCTCAATTGAGCACGGGTCTGCGAACCAAACAATCGTGGTTCGATTCCCCATCAGGTCACATGCCTAGGTTGCAGGCCAATTCCCAGCAGGGGCCAGTTCCCAGCAGTAAATGCACCAGAAGCAACCATACATTGATATTTCTCTCCTCTCCTTCCCTTTACTTCTAAAGATAAATAAGTAAAAAATTTTTTTAAAAAGGATCCTCTAATTACCACAATATTTCCCAAAGCATTCTCCTCTCTCTTTTAGTTTAGGTGTAAAAAGAGAACAAACAGGAACCCTTCATACTGAAATAGCTTTTTGAAATCAAAGCAAGAGATGTTGCTCCTGAGAGTTATCACAACACCTACACACAGGCATGCCCATCTTGTCTTTGGTCCTCATCACAAATGTTTAACACCTTCTCCTTTCTGAACCATCTTGCCCAACAATCCCAGAAGGCCACCCAGCACCTAATGAGGTTTCCTCATTCTCACACTGTGTCTAGTGCCACGCATTTCATTTTTCCTGGAGACTTGGTGGGTCTAAAATATTGTTCAACTTTTCCCCTCCCTTGTAATGTGTAGGGGCAACTTTTCTGGCACGTCCCCCCAGCCGCCACAGATGAGAGTAATTATGACTGAGACATAATGTGATCTGCTTGGGTAGGAGAAGTGGCCATTTTCCCAGAAGAAAAAGGCTGTGAGCAGTGGCCAGTTTCTCAGGGGAAAAAGGCATTGAGCTCCCTCCTCCAAGGGCTTTTATTGGGTTGTAATACACAGGAGTACAGGGTGGCAAGGATCAAACAGTAGATAACATTTCAAAGAAATCTGAGGGCTTAGTATGAGTCAGAGTCTGTCAAGAACAGAGTTTTAGGGTTTCCTGCTTGAACCCTTAACATATGAATGAAAGCACTCTTAGCAGAGCAGATTTCACAGGTTTATCAGGAAGTCTTTGTGATGCCAGATTTTCCCCCAAGACACTCTCTAGCAAGGCAAGGAGCTGCACCTCTCCCCAACAGGTATTCAGGCTTAAAGGGATTAGAGCCAGGAAGCCCTTCTCCCAGAGAACATAGGGACTCAGGCTTTGTCAAAATGGGGGGGGGGCAGTGAGAGTCCATTGCTCTTTGTTGCAGCCCCTGAGTCCTTCCATGAAGGCCTCCCACGTGATCGAGTTTGGCTTAGATAGCCCCCGCCCACTGTGAGGGGTCTTACTTGTCATTGTCTTCCGACCAAGCTTTGAGGGCAGAGAGAAGAAACTGAGGCAGTGTTCACTACCAGATACAAGCTTTGTCTCCTGCGGCTCACATTCCAAAGGTCGTCCCTTGTCCTTAGCCACTACGGGTCGAGATACAATTCCTGAAACCAGGCAGAGTGGTCCACAACAGTAATGCTGACTGTATATTCCAGAGAACCTCACAAAATCATGTGGTGGGAGGAGGGGCTTCTGTGGTCTTTGCAATTGCTGGGCCATTATCAGACAGATCATGATATTTCTTGATGGCAAACCTCCACTTCTAAATGTAGGTTTCATAAACTCATTGAAGAGCTCTGGAATGTGATGACATCATTTCTCAGTACCTCCATTGAAATAACAAAATGCACAATGCATATTTCATTTTACTTAAGTAACAGAGGAAGATGCTATTCATGAAGTATATTTTTCTCTCTAAGCAAATGCTTTCTACATTTATTGAATCCTAAAGATGGAAAGAGCATTAAAGATCATAGAATCCAATTGCATCCCAGAGAGAATGTGTACCTCGGAAGAACAGAACCATAATTACAGACCCTGAAAGAAGAGCAGATGCCGTCCCCTGTGAAGTGTGCTTTCAGAAGGGCAAGGCCAAACCCTAGAGGCTCATAAAATTGTCAGAAACTAACTGTGACAGCACCAAGCATAGGCCCCAATCTTCCCAAGGAACTATTTCAGTGTTTTCTCTTTATCCCATGAAATAAATGTCTTTTCTGTTGCCTCCTTCTGAAGAAAAGAAAAACATTATGACTCTTTTAATCAAGGTAGCAAGACATTCAACCAAGTTTTCTCAGGTCTCAGTATCAGATGTTAAGGTTATGGAGTGTTCTTCCTTCGCTAGCTGATCTCTTCACGGTGTTGATTTAAATTACACATACATTCCCTTAATCTATGACTCTTCACTAATCTCGGTGTATATGAGGTTTATATGAAAATTCCTTTTGGTAATTCACTGGCATTTGTTGTTTTAAGCTGATACCCTGGTACTTGATTGATTTGACAAAAATCAGATGATATGTTTCTAGAAGCAACACATCTTCCAAAAAACTATGTCTAAATTGATAGCATTGTTTCCCCTGAATGGAGAATATTCTGTTTGATGCTTGCATTCCTTTTTTTCCCTGTATCACTTAAAATATTTCTATTTTCTGGTTTTTAAAATTTATAATTTATAATTCAAAATTTTTATCTTATTAAGAATTTTTAAAGTAATTTGTATTAGAGTTTATCATCTTATATTTATATTTATTTGCTTACCAGTGTAACTATTATGGCATTTTAACAGGAAGTGACACTATCTTACTTATTTGGAAGCTGAACCACAAAGTGACTGAAAACTCTTTTTATACAAAATTTTTAAAAATTAAATAATTCCAAGGCTGATCTTCTCTTTTGAAATAGCCTTATATTGGAATATATTTATTTATAAGTCATATTCCTATATTTTATGATAGCATTATAGAAGATGTTTGAATAGAGAGTGGGTCCCAAGCTTCATTAGAAACAGACTTAATTAGGACTAAAATACATTCAGTTCCTCTCAAAATGCCAAAGGTACTGATAAGTGGGACAGATTTTTTTTTAATTTTATTGAAATGGCCACATCAGAGTAAACATTTGAGAAAAAAGAAAAAACTAATAAAATTATGTCACTTAAAATAATACAGAAGTTTTCAGACCAACTCTCCTATCTGTCCCTATGCTGCCATTACTACCAACTGGTCTTCAGAAAAGACTGTCACCATCAATTTTTCATTTTTAAAGGATTTTAATTCTTTCAGCATGTTCATATGGTTTTATAAAGCCCCAGATACCCAGTAAATCCCCTTGGTGTTGTAAGACAAGATTGCTGTTAAAAAATGTTTAGGCTTAGTCAGCTTCTTCTCACTGCTGACTTCATGAGGAGCTCTGGGAAATGGTGTTTATACTAAGCTTAAATTGATAGGGCAAGTTTAATGCAGTCAGGTCAAAGGTACAACTGCTTAGCTGGTCTCATCAAACACTCAAGTTTCAGCATTGGTTTATAAAGAAAGGTCTGTAATGATAACATCTGGCTGCTTGAGCGTGACTGCATTTTGCCTACTATGATTGAATGGAATTTAATGGTGGGGAGGAGAAAACCTAGGGCAATTTCATTCTTGAATTATGGTTCCAAATAGATAAGACAAAATGGCAGACTTTGATCAATCTGGGTCTGGTCGTCTAGCAGTTTGTTGAGCAGACTTGCTTCTTTAATCTCTACCACCCCTCCCCTGCTCCCCTGTAAGACAGCCATCCTTGCTGAGTCAGTGGCAGGGGCCCAGGGTGGGCCCAGCTGCAACCAGGCTCATGTTAATATGTGTTCAAGGCCTGCTCTTTGGCCTTGCTTATATAGTTCTGACTTGTTCTTCTGTGAGGACTGCATAGGTACTTGTGCTCAGCAGAAAACACAGTACCCTTCCCTCATAGGGTGCTCCATAAATGGCTGTTCACCAACTGGGAAGGTTGATTACATTGATTGCTAAACAGAAATTGCACAGCTTAATTCATGTTCTCAAAGAAAGGAGATGAAGTTAGTTCCTGATCTCCACCGTCATTCCAGTTGGCCTACTTTGTGCCAAGGTTACAAGGGCACTGATCTTAGGTACCCAAAATGTAAATGTGTCATTAATCAGTTATAGACATTATGGGAGATACCTTCTATGCATATCTTCCAGCAAGGGACCAATTCAAATTGTACACCAAGACCCCAAGAGTTCTGTGCATTCTATGGATACTCAGTAAATTCCATTAACAATCACAACACCATAAAAGGCTAATTGTATAATTATAAATTCATGTTCCTTAAGGTCTTTTAAAGTTTTCTTAACTTTACCTTTGGATCAATGAGTATCTGTGTAACTTTTTTAGTTCGCAAGAACTTTTTTTAATTAAACAAATAGGTAGACAAAAACTTAAGTAAATCATGGCAGAGACTTACCTCCCTAGTACTATAAGGCTGAGAAAATGGAAAAAAGAGGCAGTTCTCCAATGCTTAACATTTATAATATTTGCTCACAATGTTCTCGGTCTTGGTGCATCTTCAGGACTAATAGGAGAGGACTCCAAACCCACCAGATCCATAGTGTAAAATGAAGAGGGTGTAGAGGGAGACACATTTATTGTGGTGCAGGTGAGAGGAACATGGGACAAGAATTTGATTCACAGTTTTAGGACCTCATAGCTGTCAACCTTAGAATTCTCACAGAACCTGTGTTTCTTTATCCTTAACATGGGACAGATGTCTAATCTACTTACCTACCACATACATATGCCCTGGGGCTTATAAGAACCAAAAGCAGTATATGTGAAAGTCCATCTGTAGCCTCCCACCATATCTGAAAGGAAGTGTCATTATCACTTCTCCATTGGTGGTCTATTTTACTGACTCCTGTTTGTGCGACCAGAGGTCAAGTTTAACCATCTATGTCACTGAAATTAGAAATAAGGTCCTTAGAAGGAGGACTTCCAGCCAAGATGGAGGTACAGATAGAGACACTTTGCCTCCTCACATAACCAAAAGAAGGACAACAAAAAATTTAAAAACAAAAAACACCCCTGGCTGGTGTAGCTCAGTGGATTGAGCGGGGGCCTGTGAACCAGACAGTCACAGTTCGATTCCCAGTCAGGGCACATACCGGGGTTGCAGGCTGGTTCCCTGCAGGCCAGTTCCCAGTAGGGGACGCACAAAAGGCAACCATACATTGATAAACTTAAGTGGGGAATGGAGTACAAAGGCTATCTGGTATCTGTAGATGGCTATATGAACATGCAGCTTGCAAACACAGAAGAATACATAGATGGAGCATTGTCTGGACACCTGGGTGAAGTTTTAATAAGATGTAATAATGTCCTTTATATCAGGGGTGTTGAAGAAGAGGAAGAAGATGGGGAGATGAGAGAATAGCATCTTTTTAGGGAATTTTTTTTTATATTTGTTTCTAGATAATAAAATATATGCTTGTTTTTCATCTTGAAAAAATAAAAATAAAAACAAAAACAATCAGAACTGCCAGAAAATCCATCTGTATGGAAGTCTGACAACCAAGGAGTTAAAGAAGAAATATTCATCCAGACCAGTAGGAGGGGCATAGAGGATGCCACTGGAGGACTGAGTGGGTGAGGCGGCAGCTATTGGACCTGGCAGTCCCACATTTTCATGCAGATAAACCAGAATAAACAATTGAGGGGTGAGACAGACCTGCAACCCAGGGTTTCAGTGAGGGGAAATAAAGCCTCAAAACCTGGCTGTAAAAACTTGTGGCAATTGCAGCAGTGGAAAAAACTCCTGGCCTCACAGGAGAGTTCATTGGAGAGACCCAGAGGGTCCTAAAATATACACAAACCCACCCACCCAGGAATCAGCACCAGAATGGCCAAATTTGCTTGTGGGTAACAGGTGAAGTTACTGAAAGCTGGCCAAGAGCTGAGCAAGCAGCATCATTCCCCCTCTGACCCTCCCCCATATATAGTGCCACAGTGCAGCAAGGTGGGTTGCCCCACCCTGGTGAGTACCTAAGGCTCTGCCCCTTACAACATAACAGTTGTGACAAAATATATATATATATATATATATATATATATATATATATATATATATATATGTCCCAAATGAAAGAACATATCAAAGCTACAAAAATAGAACTAAGCAATGAAGAGATAGCCAACCTATCAGATGCAGAGTTCAAAACACTGCTGATCAGTATGCTCACAGAAATGGTTGAGTATGGTTGCAAAATAGAGGAAGAAGTGAAGGCTATGCAAAGGGAAATAAAGCAAAATATACAGGGAACCAACAGTGAAGAAAAGGAAACCAGGGTTCAAATCAACAATTTGGAGCAGAAGGATGAAGTAAACATTCAACCAGAAGAGAATGAAGAAACGAGAATTCAAAAAAAATGAGGAAAGGCTTAGGAACCTCTGGGAAACCTTTAAACATTCCATCTGAATCATAGGGGTGCCAGAAGAAGGAGAGGAACAGCAAGAAACTGAAAACTTATTTGAAGGAGAACTTCCACAATCTGGCAAAGGAAATAGACTTCTAGGAAGTCCAGGAAGCTCAGAGAGTCCCAAAGAAGCTGGACCCAAGGAAGCACACACCAAGGCACATCATAATTACATTACCTAAGGTTAAAGAGATGGTGAGAATATTAAAAGCAGCAAACAGAAAGTAGACAGTTACCTACAAAGGAGTTCCCATAAGACCATCAGCTGATTTCTCAAAAGAAACCTTGCAGGCAAGAAGGAGCTGGAAATAAGTACTAAAAGTCATGAAAGGCAAGTACCTACAACCAAGATTACTCTATCCAGCAAAGCTATTATTTAGAGTGGAAGGGCAGATAAAGTACTTCCCAGATAAGGTCAAGTTAAAGGAGTTCATCGTCACCAATCCTTTATTATATAAAATGTTAAAGGGACTTATCTAAGAAAATCAAAAATCTGAACAGTAAAGTGACAACAAACTCACAACTATTAACAACTGAACCAAGGGTAGAAAAACTAAACTACTAGAACAGGAACAGAATCCCAGAAATGAAGATCACTTGTATGATTTTCAGCAGTGAGGTGGTTCGGGGAGAATGAGGAAAAAGGTACAGGGAATAAGAAGCATAAATGGTAAGTACAAAATAGACAGGAGGAGGTTAATGATAGTATGGGAAATGGAGAAGCAAAAAAATTTGTTCATGTTCATATGTATAACCCATGAACATGAACTAAGGTGGAGGGGAGAATGCTGGTGGGAGGGGCTTACAGGGCAGAAGGGAATAAAAGGGAGAAAAAATGGGACAACTGCAGTAGCATAATCAATAAAATATATTTTAAAATAAATAAATATTAACCCCTTTAAAAAAAGAAGAGAGTCATCAGAAGGAAATAGTCTAACAACTATATAACTTAACTTGATATAACAATCCCAAACATAACAAACAGATGAATTAAAGAAAATATTTAGAAAGTAATCCTTATTTTAACTCAGTGGGATTTATTTTAGAGAGCAAGCTTCCTCTAGGCATTTCAGACATTGTGTGTAAAACATTCTATTTTTCTATAGCAATAGCCATATGTGATGCAAGGCAGGTGTATATCCTTCTCTCCCTTCTCCATCATCCTATCTTTGTCATTCATTTGTTTCTACTCCAATCTTAACCCTGTAGCCACTGAACAAAGCACATCTCCAGATAAAACACAAGTCAGGAGTGTGCAATCACCAAAAGGAAGAAAGAGGCCCTCGATTTGTCCCAGTAAAAGAGGGAAAACCGGGACACCAAAAACAACAGCAAAACTTTCTACCCTGTTCTTCCCTATCAGATTCTCATATCTACCCTAGAAGAAAAATGGGTGAGAATAATGTATAAAATGAGCCTAAGATGAGTTTGATTCTTTGCACTAAAAGTCAATGATATACCCTTTTTTATTAATATTTAATTATCACTTTTAATTTCTAGACTGGCCCATTACCTCTGTAGGACATCGAATGGAAACCCTGTAAAGTAATTGCAACTATACATTTTGTGCCCTTAAATGTATAAGCCACCACCCTGACTGGTGTGTGTTGTCCTACGAACTGAAAGGTTGCTGGCTCAATTCCCAATCAAGGCCCATGGCTGGGTTGTGGGCCAGGTCCTTGGTGGCAGGCATGCGATGGTCAACTTATTGATGTTTCTGTCCGTCTCTTTCTCACTTCCTTCCCCTCTCTCTAAAAAGTAAATAAATAAAATATTTTAAAATAAGAAGTATAAGCCACCTATAAATATATTGGAAAAACAAACAACTGCCAATTCATGAATCCTGCAGTCCACAGAACCTGCAAATGAGGAAAACCAACTTTGTATGTAGAAGGATGTATGTATTTACACAGCACATATGTCATGTATAAGAAATTATGTTGGATGCTATTGAAGTAAAACATGTTAGTTCTACAGTTAGAACTATTTTAACTTCAATTTTAAAATGTTGGCCCTGGCTTGTGTAGCTCAGTGGATTGAGCGCAGGCCTGCAAACCAAAGGATCGGGGTTCAATTCCCAGTCTGGACACATGCCTGGGTTGCAGGCCAGTCCCCAGCAGGGGACTCATGAGAGGCAACCATACATTGATATTTCTCTCCCTCTCTCATTCCCTTCCCCTCTTAAGATAAATAAATAAAATCTTTTAAAAAATCTTTAAAATGTTTTTACTGCCCTGTACCTTTGATATTAGTGAGGTAAAGTGATCTCTACCCATATGCTCAGCCTCTTTACTTCTATACTAGGATTTTCTAAATTAAATGTTATGCATAAATATTTGCATTTTTCTCTTAATCATTAGGCTAGAGCTGCAGCTGATCAGGAAATAGTTTTCATGAGGCTCCAACCCTTCAATACTGGCTCATAAATGAAAAGTCAGGCCAGACCGTGGAATAAGAGCTCTCAGGAGAATGAGACACTCATTCGTCCAAGGCCCCTCTAAAGAGGAATGAGTTCTTTCCACTGGGGAAGAAAATGCCCAGTCTTCTATATGAGTGAACAGTGAAGTTGGAAGAACACACTTTGACATCACCCTTGGTAGCACAAGTCAGTGGGGTTGAGGGGGAATCAGCAGGTGAGGCAGGGGTCAAGGGACAAAGGGTGTGCATGCTTGGTTCAGAAATCTCTGTGGCCAGCAGATTGGCCCACACTCTCACTGGTTTTGACTGAAGACTGATACAAAATTCAAGTAGGAAAAAACAGATTCTTGATCTTAAAAAAATTATTAAGATTCAGAATTGGTCCTTTGGAGTAAGAATATATAACATTTCAGAATTAATTTGATGAAAAGAATTGCCAAAGCAAAACAATTCATTGGATTACCTTTTTTATTTTAAGCAAAATTTAGCCTAACTATTGTAAATAAACTATAATAGGTGGAACATGCAAGTATTAAGCATTTGTCCAACAAACTCTTACTGGGTGCTTAACTATGTGCCAAGCACTGCTCTAAGTGTTGGAGGCACAAATGTGTAGGATGCTTACCTTCTAATGAGGGGACAGGAAGACACAGGCAGCAAATAAATGACTATATCAGGGGAAATACATGCTATGAAGAAAAATAAAGCAAAGTAAAGAGTGATCAAGGAAGGTATCTCTGGTAATGAGACAGCTGAACACAGCAGTAAAGAAGTGAGGGAGAAGGGCATGCAATCTTCAATGGATACTCCATGAGCACAGCCCTGTGGCAGGTGCATGCTTCGCCAGTTGGGGAACAGCATAGGGGCCAGTTTGCCTGGTGCAGAGTGAGCAAGGGCTGGGAGTAGAGGAGTAGTTAGGGAGACAGCTATGGGCTAGTCACAGAAGGCACTGCAGCCATTGCTAGAGTGTGGGGTTCTAGGGTATGTGAGAAGGACAGCCATGGGGTTGTTTTTGGATAGGAAGAACACCGAACTCTGCAGCAGTGCAACTTGCATTCACAAAGCATCATCTGGGGTCAGGGGGCAGAGAGGGGCATGGCACGGAGAAGTCTGTAGGAGGCCTGAGTAGAAGCAGGGGAAAAGCAATGTGGTTTCCTACTCTTGTAGAAACTTGAGGGGGTTTCAATTAAATACGCTAGAAGAAGAGACATTTGGGGTGTTTTGGTGGAGGGGGTTCCACAGTTTAGACTAGACTGGGTCCATAAAGGGAAGCCATGCCTGCCTTTTCTGAGCCAACACCCTCAACTCTACTTCTGTGTGCTCTACCTGAACAAGTTTCCATGCCCTCGATGCCCATCTTTTCCTAGTATCCCCAACAAAGGTTTCAAAGACATCCTAAGGTGCATTTCTGAACCCTTCGTTACCCAATGCACACTCTAGAAAAGCAAGAAGATACAAAGAAAAGCTACAGTCTAGTCTTGTGCACTGAATTCTATGAAAATAAGAAATTTCACTATTACCTTAGGTTTTTCCTCTCCCCATAAAAGGAAAGGTCATATTTAAAAGGAAAGGGTTTGACCTCTCTCCCAATATCCAAAAGAGGGCAGGGAGAATAGAAAGCTTTTAGTAAAATAATTAAATCCAAACCTATATCCTCAATCTGACAGTCCCATTGCAAGGATTTGTAAACTGAAAGTTTTGCTGAGTCCTCATTGAGTCACTCTTCCTACAAATGTGCATTCATCCCAAAGCAGCATTCCTCCCAGCTGACTGCCCTCAGCATCTGGGCAGGAGAAAGCATAAAATGCTACTCAGGAGTAACCTCCCAATTCACACTGTCATCAAGTAACAGAGGGAATATTGGAATGATTTTTTCAGGTATTTTTTAAGTCAAGGCTCTGATAACAATATATCTAAATTAATATAATGCAACTGGGGGTGCACCACTTGAATGTTTCTCTTTCGATATTCCGATGAATTACCTAGACTTTACTAGATTCCTATGACTGTAACATGGCCCTAGACCTTCTAGAGGTCCACACAAGCCTAGATCCTCCTTCACCTCCCAAGGTTCTCTCTACTTTCCCATGACTGTTCTCAAGTGAACTGGAGTTCCTCCTGTGGGAGCTATAACCCACAGCCGCAGTATTGTGGAATTCCAAGTCAAACCCCCAGCACTGTGCCACTCTCACCTATGTAGCCACTCCCAAATGTATACCTTCTCCCAGTTCTTCCTGGAGACCTCCTGCCTTTCTGTTTATTGAAACATGCAGAGTCCTTCCCTGACTCAGATGGCACAGGATTATCATCTTGATCCAGACCAGATTTGAATTAAAACTCTGCCTAAAAATTGGTCATTGGTACCACAATTTCCCATTCCTGAAATAAGGATAAAAATGAAGCGATAGTCACCTAGTGCAGTCAACTTGAGGACTAAGTAAGTGAATATTGTAAAGCTCCTGGTACACAGGAAGCATTCAAGCAATGCTGGGTCTCCTCTTTTCTCTGCCCAGCCCCCACTCTCCTGGCAGCCATACAGCTTTCTACCCTGTCTCACCACCTCAATGTCCAAGGCAATTCATTCTTCACAGTCTTCATTCTCCCTTTGCAGTATTTCTTTTGGTTCTCAGTTATCCACTCCATTGTCCCAGTGCAGGATTCCATGGTTGTTGCCCTTATCATTTATGATGACTCAGGTGATAGTCTTCTCCTGCCTGTGTTTGCTCTTTTCCTCCATTTTTTCCTCCCTCTATCACCTACTCTTTTTTAGCTACCTGATCTGTCTGTGCATTCTCCTCTAGCCAGCCCTGCTGGTGCACTTGCCATGTGGCAGGGAGTGAGAAATCGGAGGCCTCCTTCTCTCCACCCACCGCAGCTGCCCAGCAAGGAATTACCCAGAACATAGCTCACACTCTCTTGCTCTCAATCAAACTCTTACCATTCTGGGTTGCACAATGATCAAGGAGTGGCATGACTGGGTCCAATGGGATAGGGTCTGATAGCCAGCCTGGGGGTTTGCCTCCTGACACTTATCAGTGGGTCTGCTGCAACCACAGGCCCTCAGAGAGAGGCACTCTCAGCTCAAATGTAAGGCCCAGGTAGTGCAGTGAGCCAGCTGACATACCACTAGCACTCTTGGGTGGGAATTTGGATCAGGTGCTTCTAATTTAAATTCTCAGACCCACTCTGGGCTTATTGTGTGGACTCAAGCGAGCCACTTAACCTGCGTGTTTCCTTATATGTCAAATGCAGATAATACTTAACTACATCACAGGGTTGTAGTGTATATTAATTAATTAATGTTTGTCAAGTGCTTTGAAGATGCAAGCCTGGTTAAGTGCTTAAGTATTCTGATGATAGTTCTTGCTTGTTATTAGAAGCCTCTGAGGTTCCTGGATAATCACGTGCTGATAAGACTAGGTTCTAATAGCACCTGCTGTGCCATCCACTCAGGGACCTAAGACATGGGCCTTGCGAATTTATCCCAAATACATTCATATTTTGAAAAAGATGCTAGTGAGGCCTATGCCCAAACATTGGGCCAGTTACTGGGCTCCTTGCAGTTTCCCAGAAGTTGAGAGGACTACATCATGGTGTATGCTACAAATGGTGCCTGCTGTAATTCCTTTCATCTTTTATGTGGCACTGCTCAAATACAGACTGAAACTGCTTGCCGGGACTTGTGGTCTCCTTGGGCTTAATCTCAAGGTCCAGAAGGAAGAAAATGGGGACTATGGTATGCCCAGCACTGCTTTATTTACAAACCCATAAAGCCTTGCTGGAAAAAATGAGAGGTCCTGATATACTTGTCTTCCAGGCAGCATTCTGAAAGATTACAGTGCTGTGCATGAATATCTTTGCCACCCCACTTTTGTAATTGTGTCCATTTTTTAAATTTTTAAAGTATATTTTATTGATTATGCTATTACAGTTTTCCCAATTTCCCTCCTGTGTCCCCCCTCCACACTGCACCCCCAACCCTCCTTATTTCATGTCCGTGGGTTGTACATGTAAGTTCTTTGAGTCCTCTGTTTCCTATACCATTATGACCGCTCCCCATCTATTTAATGCCTACCAATTATGCTTCTTCCCTGTACTTTTTCCCCTCATTCCTCCCCTCCCCCTCCCCCTGAAAACCCTCCATGTGATGTCCATTTCTGTGATTCTGTTCCTGTTCTAGTTGTTTGCTTAGTTTGTTTTTGTTTGTTTTTTTAGGTTCAGTTGTTAATAACTGTGAGTTTGTTGTCATTTTACTGTTCATAGTTTTTTATCTTCTTTTTCTTAGGTAAGTCCCTTTAACATTTCATATAATAAAAGATTGGTGATAACAAACTCCTTTAACTCGACCTTATTTGGGAAGCACTTTTTCTGCCCTTCCTTTCTAAATGATAGCTTTGATGGATAGAGTATTCTTGGATGTAGTTCCTTGCCTTTCATGACTTTAAGCACTTATTTCCAGCTCCTTCTTGCCTGCAAGGTTTCTTTTGAGAAATCAGCTGACAGTCCTCTGAATTCTCCTTTATAGGTAACTGTCTCTTTTTCTCTTGCTGCTTTTAAGGTTCTCTCCTTATCTTTAATCTCTGCTAATGTAATTATGATGTGCCTTGGTATGTTCTATTTTAAAAGACTATATTGGGATTTGGATTTTAGATGTGCTACCATCCTCAATAATGTCATATTGCTTATGTCTCACAAAACAAATAGGTAGTTTGAATTCAGGTAGCAGTCAGCTAATAATCAGAATGTAAAGAATTCATTTCCAGCCTGGTTAGAGATGTGGCCCTTACATAGTTGATCAAAGAGGTGAAGAGAACAGAATGTGTCCCCATAGTTTACAGCTTTGATTCAACATATGTCTTCATTTCTTTCCTACTAGAAATTCTATTTGTGATCCCTTACATTCTTATTCTTCTCAGTCTTTCTGGAAAAACACATGCTATGTCTGCAATATTTGCAAGGTTTCAGAAAACTGAAATGGTTTTCTTAGATTTTCTGGGCAGTTTGTGTATTTGTTTCTTTTGGATGTTAGGTGCTGTAAACCCAATCACTAAGCCCCATGCTTCAAAGTTTTGTATGAAGTATAAACTCTAAATTAAGATTTTCAGATTCCTGTAGCTGAAGTGTTAGGCTTCACCTTAAAAAAAATTATTCCAGTTTCATTAAGGGCCCTGGGGTTTTAATTGGCACACAGATGGTAGCTTTGCTTTGCCCCGCCCATGATTGCCCTAGATATGGTTAGCAGGGGTTTTCCAGACAGGCTACAGCAAGAAGTGTGACAGTGTGTGTAAAACAGCAAGCATCTCATTTTATTCAGGGTGCTACTTATTTGCTCACCTTAAGAGCACAAGCAGGGTGGGTCCTGGAAATATCAGTGGAAACACTTTGTACGTGATTTTCTGAACTCTATGCTGCGCACCTGAAATTTATACAAAATAATATTAAAAAATAAAATAAAGAGCACAAGCAGGGGCTTTGGGATGGGGGAGCAATATGATGCACTTTGGCATGGGCCTGCAGAGGGCATGGGCCTGCACTCTGCTCTCACAGAGTGACCCTGTGCAGACCACTGACAGTTCTTTGGGGATGCACCACAGGGGCCCAAGTTTAAAAAGAACTCCCTTTTCCTGGTGATTCTAACATGTTAGGGAAATGAAGTGGGTTTAAAATGGCTGCTATGCTTTTTAAAAAGGGACATTACAATTATGATCATCTTGTTGCTAGCAGCTAGCTTGTTTTCTGAATAACAATGTATTTTACAAGTGAGTATTCTTCAAGGCTCTCTAAAGTATACTATGGCAAACTGTCAGGGTGCAAGTGTCCACTACTGCCTTAAGCCAATTTATTATAACTGAAACGTTATATACAATTGAGCAGGGCCATTGAAAAAGTAGTATACTCTTTTCTTCTTGCCAAACCTCAATGACTCTAGCCCCTTGTTTCACTCATGGACTTCCTGTCACCCACCTGCCAGTCTCTTCCTCTCCATCCAGCCCCCTCCTTCTCTCCCTTGTTTTGTGGCACAGCACCCAGTGCACCCACTGTGAGGTGCTCAGGCTATGATGCACAACATTATGGTTTGACATGTATGATACGCACCTCACTAGACAATTTTGATCTTAGAGACGAGCTTAATTAAAACAACTTCCCATGCAGGATCCTACTGAGGCAAAAATGTTATAAAACTGATGAATGGTGATGGTTGTGCAACATGGTAGAGCAACTAAACATCATTGAATCATACAGTTGAGATGGGTGAATTATGTGCAACAGTAAAGTGAGGAAGAAAAGAGGGAAGGAGGGAAGGGACGGAGGGACGGAGGGAAGGAGGGAGGAAACTGCCCCATAGGCACTCACAGCATGCAATCCCCCATGTTCCTACCCTGCGCAGCAGTGGGAATTGTCAGCCTCCTGCCCAGTGCATAGATCCTCACATATCCTCACAGAGGCCAAGCAATGTCTGTTTTGCCCCAGTGACAAAGGCTTGGTCACTAGTTCACAAGGCAGCTTGTTCCACTGTCGGAATGCTGATGTTATTACAAAGTTATTTTTTCTGTTAATCTAAAACCTGCCTCCATGAACTTCTACATTTATCTACCTTAAACAATTCTAATCCCTCATTCATATGAGTCTTTCAGATATTAGAAGACAGCTCTCAGGCTTCCCCCAGCCTAGATCAAGGTTCTCTTCTCTAAACAAACACTATAACTCACCTTCTTCATTCCTTGGACATTTTTAACAATGGGTTGGGCTGAGGTGACAACACCATGCTGCCAGTGTGACTTGGGTTAGAGAGTGACCTCCCCAGGACAGGTGCTTCAACTTCTGGTCTATAAAGAGGAACATTGATCTAAAGCAGGGGTGTCCAACCTACGGCCCACAGATTGCATGCAGTTCAAGATAGCTGGGAATGCAGCCCAACACAAAATTGTAAATTTACTTAAAATATTATGAGATTTCTTTTTGTGATTATGTGTCTCAGTGTATTTAATGTGTGGCCCAAGACAACTCCTCTTCTTGCAGTGTGGCCCAGAGATGCCAAAAGGTTGGACACCCCTGAATCTCTCAGGTGCTTTAAATATTCCAGATTCTATAGTTTTGAGATGAAGAACTATGAATATATATACTGATATTGTTAGTCTTGCTCTTTTTTCAAAAAAATTTGCTTTCGTCTTCATGATCAGTTGACTTGATATGATTGACTATACCATAAAGTAGATGAAGCACTGGGTGGAATGGACAGTGAAACTGCCACTTGCCCTGTGATGCTCCCACAAGTCCCTACCTCATACAGGTGGTTATGTCTCTGGGTTCTCCCAGAGGTGGAGCAGGCCTGACCCCAGTCAGCACAGTACACTCTACTCATTTCATGGAAAAGCTATCAATAAAATGAGATTTCACAAACTGTGGGTTCAGCTTGGAAACAATGAACAAGTCAAAGTGTGCTTATTGGAGAAGCAACTGCTGGATAATAATTGACATTTTCCCCTAAATCCACATAAAGAGGTACTACCACATACCTTTGGTGTGTTAGCGGTACTAACATATACCTTTAATATGAACAATAGCAATATTTGTAAAAGTAGTTCATGATGTCTTTCATGAATAATGTCTTTCAGTTTAAAATTCAGTGGCCCATTTTCTAGATCATCATTTGGATATCCATGTGCAAACACATACCCTTTGAAGTCCTAGCCTCCAAGTTGTTCCATCAGAATTCTCCAGAAATGTGTAAGGCACAATTGAAGATACCCCAGTTCCGTGGCCCTGGGTCAGTGTTCCACTGTCCACAGAGCTCACTCATGCTTTAAAAAAGGCAGTGGGGGGCATGGCAATGGGCATTTACTTATAAGTATTATGTGAGTTGTTTGCTTGTGTGTAGAACTTTGTTACAAGACTACTTTCAAAGAGTAAAGAATAAAAGTAATGAAAGGGAATTTTGCTTAACTCTCAAGGGAGAGAGAAAGCAGTGGGACAGGAATGAGTGAGCATAAGGTGCCTGCCCTCAGCTGTCACTTTGGATGGAAACATTTTGCAGCACCCAATTGGTTACTGCTCCTGAAAGAATACTAAGGACAAGAAATTTGGTCTCATTTCACAAACTAAGGTAGTGAAAGAGCTGTGTGAATACCACTTAATTAAATGCATTGGTCTGTTTTGAACAATGCAGAGTATCAGTGTTCTGTCTGAAAGCATTCCTAAGCTAGTCAATGTTGTGAAACAATACAGAAAATGGACACTTTTATTGTGACATGAGTTACCATATAGCAGTTATCTACTGGTTCATTTGGTTCTATGATCCCCAGTGTAGCTGTCATATCAAGACTCAACCAGCATCTCTCATTTCAACACTACCTTAAGTGCCTCAGTGCGCCTTACCGCAGGACCCTCTAATGGACTCTGTCTGCAGGCATATGCCAGACAAGCTCAGTCCTGGCTCTGTCCCTTCACACCTCACTCTGGGGTTTATCTGGAAACACATGCATGAGGCAGAGACTTCACCGCACCCATGCATATATCTGGCCTTCATGCTTGTCAGGAAGCTGATGGTATCTTGGTCAGATTTCCATAAGTCACCAAGAAAGTCAGGCCCACAGGGAGCCAATACCCCTCCTGTCACAAAGCAAACCCTCTCAAGTGTCCCCTTCACCGAAGGAGCACGGTGTGGCTGAGTGGTTCAGGTCATCATAGAGGAGCCACTTGACTTTGCCTGGTTTGGGTAGATGAGGGGCTCAGGCTCAAATGGCCCCTCTCTGCTAGCTGGAACAGCCCTCATGTGCCCCATGGGGGAGATGGTCATGCCTACAGTCCACCACTACACTGACATACAACTGTCAGATGAAATAATTAATTCAGCATTTTAAATCATTCTTAGAGCAATATATAGTCCAATTTGAATGATAGACAAATTAAATAAGTCAAGAGCATAGATGAGAAGTGACACCAGGTGAGTGCATCAGGAGTGATACCATGAGGGTCTGAGGAAGAAAGCATGTCTACCCAGCATTAGGATCATTGCAACACTGCCATGAGTGGCACAAACCAAGGAATGAGGCATGAAAGCCAAGATTCTGAGGGGTTGGTGACCTGAGGGCCAAAAGTGGACTATATGGCTCAAAGAAAAATGAAGCGAACCTGAGAGATCAAGGGGGAAGCTTAAGTAGGAGTGGGCAACCTAGCAAAGGGTAGGAACAAGGCGAAAGCTGTACCCACATGTGTGAGTAGCAGCCTATACATATCCAAGAACAGAATATGGACAAAGAGACCTTACACAATGTCTGAGCTGGACGAAAAAACTGAAGTCCCACATCTGTATACACTTTCTCCAAGGTCAGAGATTGGGGAGGGGTAACAAGTCTGGCCTCAGCTAAATCCAGGCTTCAGATCCAAGTCTACTTCTAGGCCCTGACCACAGATAGCCACAGCTGTTCCTCTACTTAAAGTACTAGTTGTCCACACAGTATGGTTGGAGTCTTGGTGACATAGGACACAGAAATTGAGGCTCACAGAGCATCTAGGAAGGGAGTACCAGGAGAATATTTTCTTTCCTCTCTGCCCCTTGCCTAGAAATGTGAATCAAAGAACATGTTCATAGGACAGCACATGAGAAAACTGCACTGGGCCTTAGCCAGTCAATCTAGGGTGCTCTCTTAGATCAGTCTAACTTTTCAAACATGTCTTTGAGTGTTTCTAACTTGTATGACAGGTGTGAGCTAAGACATGGTAAGAACAAGCCATGGGGTGTGTGTGGGTTACTGCCTACGTACCACAGCAGGCACAAGGCCACCAGCCCCAAAGTGGCTCCCTGCCCAAATAGATCTAAGGGAAGTGTGCACACTGTTAGTGGTGGTGAAAACTATCATGGCCTTAATTATTTAGATAAGGTGTTCAAAGAGGAATATGTACATGTTGAATGCCAAGCCTAGTTTTCATCCCATGAAGGGTCTAGGAAAGCTACTCTTCTGTCTTCATGGTTGATCTGGTTCTGTTGCAGGCAGAAGAGCTGGTCTTGACAGGGTAGTGGTGTATTTTTCTGTTTCATTCATTTGTTCATTTTTTTTAATTTAAGAAGACTGTCATAATTTTTTTCAAGATTCAATCATCTCTGGCCACAGCATTGATTACAGCATTGTCCCCATAGGTTGCAGGTTCAATCCCTGTTCAGGGCACACTCAACGATCAGTAAGAATCAATCAAGAATGCATAAAGAAGTGGACAGACAAATCAATCTCAATTTCTCTCTCTCTCTCTCTAAGTCAATAAAAAAGAAAATGTTTAAAAAACCATTTAATCAGTAGACATTAAGAGTTAAGAAGAGTTTTCCCCTCTGTACTCCCCTGTGTACTTATATTTTATTCTACTTGGTAGTTAAAATGAAATCAGAATTGGTAGGAGAATCCTTTAAGTATTTCTTATTCTGCCTGGGTACAAATGGACTGTGGCATAGCTCACAGATTTTTAAATAGGTGCCACTGTCATAAACCATCTATCTGATGGGACACTCTGGAAGAGTGTTGCATCACTTAAAGGAGCATCTTCCCAGTTTTAAAGAAACAAATTAATGTGTAATTACTGCTTGGTTTCTTTTTTTATGTTTTTTTGGCATGGAGTTTGATCCTTAAGAAAGATTCCAGAAGAGCACTGTTAGAGCCACATGCAAAAGTTAATCCTTTTGGTCTTTGCTAGGCTCATGGTTGCCTTGAGAATTAAAATGATTTCTGCTGCAAGTGCAATTGTTGACATCGTTGACACTAGTCTCCACAAAATGATATGAGGAAAGGAAAAGGCCAAAGTCTCAGAGCTGTAGAGCCAAGAGAGTCCTCGGCCATTAAATTCAACTCTCCCACTTCACAGCTTATAAAACTGAGGCCCACAGAAGCTGTTTCAGGGTCAGACAGCTAGGCAGTTACTTTTGACCCTTTTTAGAAGATAAAGTACAGATTTACCATGCTAGAAAATTCCATTCTCTTCTTTTTAGGGCTCTCTGAATTATGAATTTGGAAAACTCTATGAAACCAGGAACCAGTCACCCACAGAGAGAAATAAGATATGTTAGAAGTTAAAGAGCCATTAGGCCCATCATATCTAAGTGATATCTTTGATGCACAATAAAAATATTTCTATTAGAGAAGGTTACCATAAACTTTTCTTCAAAAATAAGAAGAAATAGCTTGGGGAAAAAAGAAGAAGAAATTATTTGGAAAGAATAACCTGCAGTAACTGGCCATTTGTTTGGGGAAGAGTTGGACTGCACCAAAAGGAAAAGGTGCCCTTTGGCCTGCACTTGAGGAAGATGTAGTAATTAGGGCAACAACATTTGGATCTGTTGCATTTGTACCTTGTGCAACATGCTTTCATATTACAAGATGCAATAAGAGAGAATTTTTTAAAAGAGAGAGAGAGGATTTCCATTCCTTTAGGAATCTTAGTTTAATGGATATATTAGGAAAATTAAAATGTGTTATTAAATGTGCTCTGAAAAAGGCTAGATATTACAAATATTTTTAATGCTGTTGACATAAGTGTGTGTTAAATTTAAAGTTTGGGAAATTATCAGATATTCTGATCTCCCACATTGACCTCTGAGGCTGTTTTCCCACCTGTTGAGAAGAGTGAATAAATGACACATATTTGAAACATGGGTTTAAGGTGAGTCATAGAAAGACTATATAAAACCCCACAGAGCAACACTCTCATTTCTTCTGGGTACCCAGGTTCATTTCCTGAGAGTACATAATAAAATTATTCTAAAATAGGATCCTGTGGCTTAAAAGGGTTAATGCACGCCTCCCATACCAGTGAGACCCAATATTATGGCAAGTGACCTTTAACATAACCTGACAACTTCACATGTGAATAGTATTTTGTAGACAATATTATAAGTTAACATTTTTTAAAAATAATAATTGTAATTCCATTTGTGCATTTTAAAAGATTATTGTAAAATAACCTTATATTATTATTATTTCTGATTGGGTATAGCATTGTCTTTGCAGCCATTATGTGTATTTAGAAGTATAGAGCAATAAATTCAAGAACGAGATCTGAGGAGAAGACTGCTAAGATTATAGATTCTTGATCAAGAAGGTCTCTGCTATAGCCAGTAGAAGAATTAAACAAGAAGCCAGCAGGCACTGACCACCACAATATTTTTACACTTAGACCAATGAGATTCAGCTATTTTGCAAAAATTATTTCATTTAAAATTGTTAACAGTTACAATGTTTTGTTATTTGGGAGTGGTAAATAGCTAGACTACCTATGAATTAAAGTATTATAAAACTAACAGATCTGAAAATTCTCTGTGCAAAATAACTTTGCATTTTTATTGAGGAAGCAAAAGCCATACTTTTCCTTGTGTAAAGGAAAATTTAGTTGTATATTCTTAACATGTGTTCAAAAGTATTTCTTACTACAACAGCAAGGAATAAGGGTTTAGCAGAAATGGGGCTTATTCTATGTTTCTCCCCTGTAAATTCAGTAACATTGTGTTGCTAGTTGTAAAATTATACCATGCCTTATGGAGCAACACTTAGACCCTCCTGTGTTACTTAGTGCAGCTCACAGACAGCTTTAATATCTAAACAACTCAGAAAGTATGATACTGCAGAGAAGGGATTTTTCAGGTCAAGATGATCCTAAAATGTGCAGATATGTTAGAGAGGTGAGATCACATCCAAAATTACTTCCTTTGATTATCTTACACACAGGATAACCACACTGCTTATATTGTCACTTCTAAAGAATAATAATGGGAAATTTTTGAAAAGATGATACGATGAACCATTGTCCAAATGACAGAACTCCAGACCTATTCCCATCAAACCAAGGAAAAGAACTTAAAACAAGGAATTTGGTCACTGTCCCCACAAATACATCTTCAGCACTCAATAAGAGGAAAAATATGGACTAAGCATGAATGGGGTGGATAATGACTAAGAGTTCCTTCCTCCTTGGGAAGATTCTGTGAGGGCAGACACCAGTGCATCGAGGATGCTGGAATGAGCTATGTTCAGTGAGAGGAACACAGAGCTGCCCATGTTCCTGGGAAGACCATATCACTTAGGGTCAGCATGCTCTGGGAGGAGATGGCTTCTAAGCTGTCTCTTGAGGTATGGGTATGATGTTGGTAAGTCCAAGTGGAGAGAAGGGTGTTAGAAGACGAAGGAATGGCTTGTGCTTCCCACTGTGGCATGAAAAGGTTTCCAGGATTCCTCAGGACTCAGCCCAGGCATCCTGTCCTCCATAGAGCTTTCTCCATCCCATGAGAGAGCAGGTACCTACCTCTCTCCCCTTTTATCCTCTACTAATAATCTCTGTCAGTGTTCTCATCAAACTGATTGCAGTGACTGGTTTATGTGCCCAATATTCCTGCAAATTACTGGCTTCAGGGAATGTCCTGCATCTACTGAACTCTCCATCCTTGCTCTCCATCTCCTGCATCTTCCATTTCCCATATCACATAACAAGTAAGGTCTTCTGTAATTGAAAGGATTTAGTAGGAAGGTTATATCTTAGTGAATAAAACTATTTAAAATCACAAATTACATAGTCCCATTCTCCAAAGCCCATGGTCATTAATCTCTGTACAGCACAGGTCCCCTTGGGAGAGTGGTCTAGCTTCTCTTCCTCTGGAACCTGCCCAGCTCTCCAATGAGGTCTTGTCACCTTTATGCAGAGCGGTTTAGCCCTTTCCTACTAGAATCCCTTCTGCCCAACCAGGCCAGGGAAGGAGTGAGCCTGACCTCCCACACCCAAAGAAGTCCACAAGATGGCCTGCTTAAGACACAGGCTGACAAACTCTCTGACCTGGCTTGTGAAGTAACCTCCCTACTTCAGACCCATGACATCTAGCTGTGTGTATCCAGCATCAGGTAACTGGAATGTGGTAACCATTTAATTATGCTTCTTCACTGAGTTTCTAGATATGTGAAGGTGGAAACAGGAGTTTCCAGCATACATATGCTTCCTGGTTCATCCAACTTGTCCCGAATGCATGGTATGGTTGGAAAGGAATGGGAAGTAAACCTGGAAAAGTAGGTTGGGATCAAATTGTCAAACATGTTGAAAATGTGAGCGAGAGTTCAGATTTATTTGGCAAGTAATAGAGATTTCTGGCTAGGGGAGCTCCAGGATGAGTGAGCAGCATCCCAAAAGAGAAGGGACCCTGCAGCAGGGGAGAGGGTGCTTTGTGAAGAAGTTACTGTCATCACCCAAGGGCACATGAACTGAGAGTTAGGAAAGAAAAGCTGGCTGCAAAAGACTGTAAAAGATTTGGGAATGAGTCCCAAATCTTTTACTGGTGTGGCAGTGGACTGGTGAGCACCAGCCTACAGACCAAAAGTTTGCTGGTTCAATTCTGGTCAGATTACACGCCTGGGGTGTGGGCCGGGTCCTCATTTGGGGGTGTGCAAGAGGCTACCAATCGATGTTTCTCTCCCTGCTTTCCCTTCTCTCTAAAACAAATAAATAAAATATTTTAAAAAGTATTTGGGAATGAATAATGTGGGCACAATATGGAAGGAGACAAAGTTGACCACAATTTTAATACTGAGTGTAGGAGGGAGGATAGTGGAAATAATTCAATAGGAAAGGAAACAGGTGCATTTAGTTGGGGTGGGGGTGGGGAGATGCTTTGACTTCAGTTTTAAGCATTCCTTTATCATTCAACAAATACTTATTGAGTGCCTACTGTGTTCCAGGCACAGTGTTAGATCGTGAAAAGAGCAGTAAATAAGATTAAGTGGTTCTGGCCCTCATGAAGCTTACATTTTAGGGAGGCAGACAAGAGAACAATAAAGTAATTGACAAAGTATGTAATCACAGACTGTGAAAGGGCTGGAAGGGCCCTGGCTGTGTGGCTCAGTGGATTGAGTGGTGGCCTGCAAACTTGGTTCAATTCCCAGTCAAGGCATGTGCCTGGGTTGTGGGCCAGGTTCCCAGTAGGGGATGTACAAGAAGCAACCACACAATAGTGTTTCTCTCCCTCTCTTTCTCTGTCCCTCCCCCTCTCTAAAAATAAGTAAATAAAATCTTTTTTTAAAAGTCTAGAAGAGAACATTAAGAGGATACTGTGATAGAGAAATGCAGGGCTATATATGGAGACTTATTAAGGGGAAGGCCCTAGGTGGGTGTGGCAGCTGCAGCTGTGAAGCAAGCAAGGAAAAGACAGACCGGAAACCTGGGCCAAAGGTGAAGGTAGAAAATGTAGACAGTGGTGTCCTTCATGGTAAGAGATGAAATCATTGGTGGAAATGGACCTGCCCATAGAGAGCAGAGAAGATTGGCCAAGAACAGAATCTTGAGCTTAGAGGTGGGCAGAGAGGAGGAACCAGCCAAGGAAGAGCTAGAAGAGTGTGGGAAACCAGGAGAGGAAAGAGTTTCAGGTTGGAGGGGGTGCCCAGTGCCCCAGACACCAGTAAGAGAGGTCAGAGTGCCCAGCACCAAGAGCAGAGTGGTATAGGAGTCCAAGAGAAGGCACTGCTTTGCAGAGTGATTGAAAGGTACTATTTCTGGTCAAGACTGCTTCTGTAACTGATTTTTAAAGCTGCTGTGTGCAGGAAGCCATTAAAGGCATCCCATGTATCATTGCAAATAGTCAAGAGACAGTTTCTGCCCACGCGGGGCTTTCTTTTGATTTGGAAAGGGAAGTACAACACTTAAGAATTAGATCACAGCCTATGAGTCAGGAGACTAACACCAAATCAAAATTCTTCATGACCTTTTAAAATGGATAGGGGCCCTGACCAGCATGGTTTAGTTGGTTGGGTGTCATCCTGCAAAGTGAAGGGTCGTCAGTCCAATTCCTGATCTGGGCACATACTTGGATTGCAGTTCAATCCTTGGTCAGGGTGTGTTCCAGACACTACCAACCAATGTTTCTCTCTCACACTGATGTTTCTCTCCCTCCCTTCCCCTCTCTAAAAATAAATAAAATATTTTAAATGCATAGGGAACCTGGGAAGAGAGGAAAAAGTGCACAGTAGTGAGAAAAGCAGGAACAGGACAGCCAGAGACAAAGCCTTAAACTTACTCAGGATTTCAAGGTATCTATTCTGTGGGGTGTGTTTATGGAAAATGGAGTAGAGAAAGTCGGAAGGCTTGGGCAACTGTGCTGAAGGGAGACATGGGTGCCCAACTACAAGCATCTGGGTGGTAATTTGACAGTTTGGCTGATGGAGCCGCATGTGTACCTAACTCACATGTTCCCTGGAGGTGAGCTCAGTATCACCTGCAGATGAGGGCCTTCCTGAAGATGATCCCTGGGGGAAAGACAGCATGTCCCCAGACTCAAGGCTGCAGGCTAAGCTTCGGTGCTGTGGAGGGGGAGTGGGTGCCTGCCAGACCCAGTCTGCACAACTGGGGGAGTGTCTGGAAGCAGCTCCTGGTTGTTGGCAGAATAGGCAGAGATAGAATTCAGGGCCCAGCATGAGGCCTGTCACAGGCTGGGAGGAACTAGGAGAGACTGGGAGCCCTGTGAGGAGTCCTCTGAGGCAGAACTAGAGCAGGTATCCTTTGTTCTTTCTCAGTGTTTTAATGGGACTTCTGCAGGCTCTACCTGCCTCTTGATGCCAAAGGGAGTCTAGAGGGAGATAAAGAACTTGAAGCCCTTTGGAGACAAGAGTAATTAACAAAGCAAGAGAACCTTAAGGGATAGGTCAGACGTGGAAGTGTCCAGCTAAACTGTGGAATGTCTGAGCTTCATCTTAAGGAGAGAGGCCATTTTTCTTATAATATCTACTTTCTATGCAGCAATGGGCTGTGTCCCAGAGACACCAAGATAAGTAAATCATTCCCCTGCCCTCAAAATGGGTGTGGTCTGAGGAAGCAATTTTAGAACACTTTTTCTGAGGACCCTCACTCAGAGTTTCTGATTCGTTTGGCCTGGTGAAGGCTCCCACCAACTTTATATAATATGTGCAGAATCACTTACCTCTCTGAGGAGACAGAGGTGGAAAAAAGGAAGCAGATGAGAAAATTAAAGGAGGTACTGGTTCGATCTGCCTGATGCCCACCTCCTGAGCAGACTCCCTAAGATGTAGCTGTGTCCACTCTGCCAAGACTGGGGATGGGGGAAGTTAAAAGCTCCTGAGGCATCTCCATAAGCAGGTATTTTAAAATAGGGAAAAATTAAATGACAGAAAAATATGGAAAAGATCAGGGATAGGAAAGGGTGAGAGTCAAAGGTAAGGGACTGCATGTGGCCAGCTCTTCCTTGTGTGCATTAGGCTATGAGACCTGCACCCCACCCTGAGCACTGCCGAGTCCCACCAACTTCCTGTGGGACTCTGAGGGACAGAGCTTGCTGGTCCCTGGCTCCTCCACCTCCTATTGGGACCAGCACAGCTGGCCCCCTACATCTTTCAAGGAGATACTACAAACAGAGGATGAAAGCAGGGTTTATAAAGTCAAAATATTATTCTGTGGTTCTATTCATAAGGATGACTAGACACACTTTATTTATAACTCAAGACTGGTCACTGTGAAAGCCAGTTCTCCAGCCTAGTGGACAGGGCTAGATTGGCCTTAACCTTAGGGGAGGGGGATATTTTGAAGGTATAAAAGGATGAGTTCATTTTCTCTTCCACAACCCCAAAATTTCAGGCAGTCCAGAATAAGAGTTATTGAACTGATGACTTTGGAGTGGGTTTAAAGTCTGAAACCAGCCAGATTTCAACAGAAATTAAACTTGTTACTGTCCACTGATATCTGAAGAGCATGACTTTCAAGCAGAGATAGGACAAGGCCAAAGGAAAGAGCGATGCAGGATGGTGCCAAGGCCGAGTGACTGATGAGAAAGGACAGGGGAAGTCCCAAAGAGGTAGGTGAAGCAGGACCTGCTTCTAGTTCTGAGGAATTTTCTAATGTGTTCTGCACCATTTAGTGGAAGAAGGAGTGCATTTCTTTTTTCCTCTTTCATGAAGGTAAGCCAGGGAGATGCAGTAAGTCTGAAAGAGATATGCAAATAATTAAACAGAAAGTAGACCAATATATAAAAGCCGTTGCTTTAAAAAAATGAATCCTTCAGGAGGGAAGGAAAGAGAAGAGAAGGCTAGGAGAGAAAGAAGGTGTTGAAGAGAAGGGAGCTGTGAGCAGTGCATTGCTGAAGCCCAAGCCTGTCTTCTGGACCATGGCTGGCGTGGTTGGGGGTTGTTTTCCACAGACGGTCTCTGTACTCTGAGGATCCTGTGTTATTTTCAGAGTGCCAGTCAGAGAAGTGATGTAAGAAGAGTTGAGTCACCTGATAAAGATCAAAGTGGCCCTTTGGGTTCTGCCACAGGCTGGGGTTAGTTAGGCCCTCACAGGAGGAGAGGTGCCCTATCAGTCAGTTGTGGCATTTACCTCCTCTGACAGGAAGAAGGTGAGTGTTTTCTCCTGAGAGACCTCCTTGTTCTTTGACCCACAGTGCCTCTCATAACACTCTCTGTGTGCCATCAGTTGGCCGAACATACTTCACTCCATTTATCTTTGCTAACATGGTGACCGGGATGTAGGTTATTTCTGATGAACTTAATATGTCAGACCCCACTCCCTCTTCCAGGGACCCCTGGGTGGGAGCTAAGAAGTAGAAGCAGATCTGCGTGAGCTTCAGGGCTTTCTCCAAGGCCTCTAGGCTTTAGAACTACTAACAGCAAGTGTCTGTACTGTTCTGGTCTCTAGCCCCTTGCCAGGATGTCCTGAAATCAATCCCATCTAATCACCAGCCCCTGGATGTCCAAAAGTTTCCCCAGGGGAAACCCAAGACACCTGTGGGCAGAGGATCTGATAAATATCTGGAGGAAAATAGGTATCCAGGGATCATTCTTGGTAAAACTATGAATCGATACATCTTAAATTCACTGCCAGCTGTGACAACTTCTGGTTTGTGACCAACCAGCCCTCTGCCACCAAGAGTCCCCAGCCCAGACTGCTGCCCTTCCTGGAATGGATTTCCCACAGTTGGCTCCCCCTTGTCAATCATGACTGCTTAAACATCACCTCAGCAGCATTATTGACCCCCATTACTGTTTTACTTTCATCATGGCTCTCATTACGACCTGATTTCTCATGTGCTTTTACAGGAGTATGGTTTAAATAAATGAAGAGGAGGAACAAGAATATTTCAGGCTATCGGAACTCACAGTATGATGAAAGACAGCTGCTGATTGCTCTAATTAGAGGATTCTGTAGGGGCTGTTGGGCAGCAACATTGTCGAGCTTGCACAGACACCTAAGGGACTGTGCTGGGTTCTCCAGGCCCCGGTGGAGCCATGCCATTGCACACTGATACTGGCGACCGTTTATTGAGTGCCTCCTCAATGCCAGGCACTGTCCTAAGCTGATCTTTATTGTTGGTGGAAAAAAATTAACAAGTTTATAAATGAGGAAACTGGAACCCAGTGAGTAAGTGATGGAACAGGGATTCATCTAGGTTGACTCCAAATTTCATGCCAAACTATCGCTGACTGCTGGCTCCTGGGGGTCCGCAGCCAGCAGGAAGGGGTTTTCCCCTCTGCCCCCAGCCATCTTGAACTGCAATTCCTGGAAAATTTTCTAGCACCAGTGTGCCCTTCAGCTCCTGTTCCTACACCTAGACTTTGCCTTTGCTCTCTGTGTTTCTACTGTTTAGTCATTCTTCACCACCCAGCTTAGGGGTCGATCAAAAAATCCTCTCCGAAGGATTTTGAGGCTTTGGGCCCCTGCTGGGCTGTGGGCCCCTGCTTGGCTGCAGTCCCCTCCTCTGTCCCACTGTGAAAGTGGCTTAGTCCTAGCACTTTTCCAGGGGTGGGGGTGCTAGACAGTCCCCCATCATTTATTTATGCAAGCACTTCTGTGACATGCTTAGCACAGGGCACTTATAAGGCTGACCACAAAGCTCATTCACCCCTTCTCATATGGCCCTTCAAGTAAACCCTCTTCCTACTCCCTGCACTCATTCTAACTTCCTTCTCTGTTCACCTACTCTCTGTCATTACCCCATACTGTGACATGCATCAAATATTGCCATTTGCTTATTGGTCTCCATCATTGGACCTTGAACTTCTTGAGAACCAGGTGATTGTGGCTATTGAGTGCATGAATGACTGAACATTGCCAGGATTACTTGAGAAAATAGATTTAGAGAGTCCTTTTTAAGTAGTAAGTGCTGTTGTTTTTGTGATAGCAATTACTGTCCTTACTATTAAGGTGGTCATGAGAGGTATCCCTTTCTTTCTGAATTCTCACTATTAAACTCAAAATGAAGTAAATTTGGATATAGTCTTTATAAGTCCCGTGTTCTCCAGACCTGCTGTCCTTATATCCAGGTCCAGTAGCAGTCTCCTTAGCTGCTTGAGGCCCTGAAACTGAAAAGCTCTGCCCCATAAAGAATAGTGTCTTTCCATTTTCTGTTAGTAGTGCTCATAGCAGTGGCATAAATAAGACCAGACTACTCTTTTGAATTCTGTGAGTTGAAGCCTTTTCATAGAAAAGGGTGTTCTGAGGGGGTCAGATAGAGAGCAAAGGTCTTTTGGAAGTTTCCCAAACTCACAAAATTCCCATGTCAGGGTTCACTTTAGTATTCCTTGCCATTCTAGAAAGCAGTGTGGCTCCTGGAAGAATCCACCCAAAAGTCTGTATCTGCCAGAGGCAGTCACCTGGGTGTCTGACCTAGTAGCATCAGGAGAAGAAGAAGAAATCCTTCCACTGGCAAATGGCCACTGGTCTGGGTTTTAGCCATTCATAAGTAGAAGGGTCATTGTCCTGACCATTCTTGATAGTACTTAAAGTGATATTTATTTTTGAGAAAACTACATTAATTATATTAACCAAAGCAAGATACTTTATATCTAGCCAAAGTTCCCTCTATAAAACCTTTCACCTCCGGCTGGATAAAAGCCGTGAATTCATTTTCACTTTCAAATACAAGGCTGGATCCAACCTTGTCGCAGTATATAGCTTTGATGAAGACCTGTGTGTTCATGTCAGCCTGGTTTCTCTTGACATGCCCCCTTTTTTTCTGACTTAGATTTCTACTCCTTTATCTGCTTGAATCTATCATCAACATAGTAATCCAACTATGTTTTAGTGTTTCTGCACCTCTGTAGAGTGAAAGCATAGTCTCCTCTTCTGTCTTTAATCTGTTCTTCAGGGCTTGACTTCAAGCTCATCAAGAGTGTCTCCTTGACTGGAACAGGTCTTGTTGCCTAGCTTTGTTCTCTTCTATTGTCAGCCTGCTTACCGAAGAGAGCAGACCCTAAGGGAGGGAGTATAGGTAAATGAGATAATTACCTTGTCTTTAAGTCAGACAAACCTGGATTTGAATCCACACTGCTCTGGTGAGGCCTACTTTCCTCTTGTACCACAGAGGATCTTTGAGGTTAAACAGTGAGGTATGTGAAGTGTTTGGCAGAATGAGAGGGCCAAATAAAACGATGTTGTCATTGCTGGCTTTAAGGGACCCCCAGCTCCCCTGACCCTTAAACCAGTCATCACGCCTCATGGATTTCTGAGGCCTATGACAGCCAGGAGGCCTGTCACTTTTGAGTCCTGAATCGATGGCCATGGGAGGGGGCAGGGAGGCAGCGGAGGTGGCTCCCTAGCCCACTATAGAGGGAACCTCACTGAACAGCCCTCTGAGTGGAGGCCTACTAAGCCAGCAGCAATCTCCAATAGGTCAGTGGAAAATCTGCTTCCCCATTGTCACCACTACTTGGATGCACATGTTTCAGGGACATAGGTAGCCCAGAAACATAAGGTACCACAGTTATCTGCTGTACAGCCACAAGGTAACTGAAGCACTCAGTCTGACTGGTTGTGTGTAGCTACCTGAATGTCCAGGGATGATTTCACGGAGAGGTTTGAAAGCCTAGCTCCCTCAGGGCTGGGTATAGCACATCACCCTCTAACTCAGGCTCCCACCCTCAGAGACTGGCCCCCTGCCTAGTGCCCTATGCATAGAGCCATCCAAGAAGCATGTGCCCAATCCCCCTGGGCACAGATGCTATGGGAGCAGGGCCAGGAGAGGCCTCCCGCCACCTATTGCCACCTGACTGTGTGCTAAGTCACCCAGCTCACCTTTCCACCCAGCTTTGTTCAGGAACAAAACTCGAATGCAGTGCTAAAGCTAAGCCAGACCAGATCCACAGGCATTGACACAAGACACACAGCACCTGATCAAGCACCACAGTACTAGCAGAGTGGCAAACAGTAGCCTAGAACAGCCACCTTCAGATTCTTCTAGTCCCACCATGCACTCATTTACAGATGAAGAAAGCTCGGTTACAACTTCTGGCAGGGCAGAAGCTGGGCCTCCCTCTCTTCGCTCTCTTCTCTCTCTTCCGTATCATTCCTCTTCCCTGTACAGAATTCTGGGCAGATTGGGCATGAGCAGGCATTTTCACTTAAGAAATCAAACTTGGGAGGATGTAACAGTGGTGTGGTAAAGGCTGCTTCAGGTGGCAGCAGATGGCCTCCCTCCTAGGTTGGTAGAGTCAGGGCCCAGGCTTTGAGCTCCTTCAGCTTAGAGACTGTCACCTCCACGGTGGTCATGCTGAGCACCAAACTTCCAGGAGCCTTCACAGGGCTGTGTCTACTCATGTGAATCTTGAATCCTATGACTAGTCTCTGTACAGAACACTTGAAGTATGGCAATAAAGCATAGTGAAAGTTTCTTTGAAAGTTACCAAGTCCCTAATCTTCATTTTGCCCACCTTCCAACCCAGACTAGCCCTTTGTCAGTCCTCAATCTTTAGAACACTATTCTTCCCCAAAACTCAAGAATCCTATCACCTCACAGTTGGCATCACCTTGCAGAGACAGTCCTACTTTCTAGGCTAACATGCTTTTGTAGGATTGATAAGTTCAGAATTCTAGAACCACCCAACACTACTGTTTAGCTTTGTCCTTTCCTGTGTTTATTTGCAGAGCACATCATGCACATCAAAAAAGACAAAGTTCCTGCTTGGCGGTTTTATCAAATTACTGAGAAAGAGAAACAATGTAGAGATGCAAATATTCCCCCTTGTGGTGTGAGCAATTCATCCCTTCATTTCCTCTGACACTTTGGAGTGTCTCTTCTTTGTCAGCTCTCAGCCCCTTAGTTATTAAGAATGATTGCACAGTGACCTTCGACTCTGGAAATACTACATAGGAAAGAATTCTGACTGCAGAGTTGTGTCCTAAACGTGGTCCTAGGGGAGCAGAGAAGAACAGGTCAATGGCTACAGTATAGGACATATTGTGGCTTGGTGTTACTGGTATAGTAGTGGATTACGTAACAAGAGTGTGATGTTTATATTTTTGCAATCAACAATTTCTCACATCTGGATAGACCTGTCATTTCCAAAACATTTTCACATACACTGAAGTGTTGTTTTAGGCAAGCTGGCAGAGTGTGAGCCAAACTCTTGCTTTATCTGTGCACATTGAAGCCACGCTTCACTGTGGGCAGCAGTGAGCTCAGGCTTGCAGCCTTGTCAGCGAAGGCCTCTCTGAGTGCAATCAGAGCACCTGCCAAGGGTTACTGTGCAGAGTGTCACACTCGGGAGTCCCTACCGTAGCTTTCATCAAAGTCAACCTGATTATTTTCCACTGCATTTTCCTGAAAGGATGTTATGATTTTCTAGATGTTTGGTGGCTGGTGATAAATCAGGCTTTTATGATGTCATGTGAAAGGCCACCTCTCGGACTTCCTCCTGCAACAAGCCATAGATTAAAAGCAGGACGTGCTGGTTGGCATAGTGGACATGGTCTGACTTAACCCTTTCCTTGCTTGTCCTAAGGCACAGCTAAAGCTGTCTACTAGCTAGGGCCATGAAATAAGGTGAGCTGCCTTTCCTGCACCTTCCTTTCACATGAATACAGGTGGAGCCTGTGGACACTGAGCTACTTTCTCTGAAGTCATCAGACTTCCTCATTTAAGAAGCTTTGGCTTCAAATCAAGACTCAAAGCAAGAGAGTATGTTCTGTTGAATGGTATAAGAGATCATAGGTAATTTTATAAGAGTAATATTTTAAAAAGAGTCTCTGATTCATAATCATGAAAATGAGAGCTTTCCTTGAAAAGGAGATAGTAGCTAATGCCAGTGGGTTGTGATAAAATGTTATACTTTGCTGGTAGCAGTGAAAATCCATACCTTGTATTTGAAAACAATGAAAAGATTCTCATTCAAGCCAAAATCCTACAAGTTCTCTATGAATTCTCTCTTTCCCTCACCCCAACATCAGCCTCTCAGCAAGTCTTCTTTCCACTGTACCTTCTGAGGAGATCCCAAGTTTATCCATTTCTTTCCATCTTCCCACGCTCACTGCTGCCCCTCCAGTCCAGTCGGCTGCCATCGCTCATTACATCCGTGGCCACTGTCTCCTCTGGTCTCCTCTCCTACACTGCCCCTCTCTAACCTAGCACAGTACCCACAGTGAGGTCTGAAATGTCCAGCAGAGTGTGTGCTTGCAGTTCTTAAAGCCTCCAGTGGCTCAGAGCAAAATCTAAGCTGCAGATGTTGTGTAGCAGGCAGATAAAGACTGTACATGTTGAAGTAAAGCAGGTTTTTTCTCTGTAGATGAGTGGATATTTACACACACACACAGAGGGAGGGGAGAGAATTTGGTAAAAACTTTTATAAAATCCAAGCAAGTTTCAGTGCTATGTCCCATTTTTTTGAGATCTTGTGGAGAAGAGAAGAGGCTCCTTAGTCAGGAGGGTAAGTGTGTGGTTACAGTTTCACTCTAGCCAGGATTCAGCTTACGCAGAAGGAAGTAAAGGATGGGACACCATCTCAGGAGCCCTCAGGAGGTTGAATGTGTCCCCATTTGTCCAGGAGAGGAACAACCTTTCCACCCCATACCCCAGGAGCTGCCAGAGCAGCAAGACAGGCCACTGACCTCTGGGCCCTGTGTCCTGGACCTAATCCCTTCAAGAGTAACCATATATTTCTAGGTTGGGTGGCCCAAACACAACGAAGAGTGGCGGATTTGTCAGGAGGGAAAGGGGTTGTGCATTAGAATTGGAGCATGGTAGGCAAAAATAACTCACACACCCTTTTCAAAACATAGCTAGAAATCAGTCTCATGCTTACTTTCAAAAATTATATTAGTGTCAGCAAAATCAGACATCGAACTATGTCAAGTTGAGTTAACCAGATTTATAATGGTGGCCTACCAGCTATACGTGCTCTAAGTCTTACAGTTGAAGAGACAATCAGTGATGAGAGAATAAAGTTTGTGACAACATGTTTTTGCCAAGAAAGGCCTGGGCTACATGAGAGAGATTACACAGAGGGCCAGATGTAATCTGACTGACCATTGTTACCACTCTGACCTTGTCTTGGGCTTTGATCCCCTTGATCACTCTGTGCAGACTCAGCAGCCTTTTCTCTGCTCCTTAGACTGAGTGAATTGCTCCCTAAGGCGTCAGTCCCGAAAGGACCCTCCCACTGTGGGTCTTTATGTGACTGGCTTTTTTTTTTTCTTGTCATTTAAATCTCTGATCAAAATCTACCTCTTTAGAAAGGCCTTCCCCACCCAACCCTCCCACTCTTAGTCAAGTTCAGTTCCTCTTCAGTCTTCTGCCAAGTGTTTCCCCTGTGTCCCCCCCCCCCATCGAGTGGAAATGGTCTTATTCATGTCTTCTGTGCTCTTGACTTGTCTCTCCCTTCTGGAATGTAAGCTCATAAGAATGGCCTCATCTTGTCCATGGTGGTTTCCCCAGTATCTAAAGGAGTAAATGTTTGGCAGCAAACAGTCAAGAGCATGTGAAATGATTACAATAATTGGGGAAAAGCAGAATACAAAATTGCACACTCTGGTTACCACTATTCAAAATGATTTAAAAATAGAAGTTGGGTTGGAATGCAAGAGTAAAAGTAACATGTAAGTATAAAAAACCCACAAGACAACCCATGTTTTCATCTGTTATGTTACTACAAGAAATTAAGAGAATAGCTTTTTCTACAACTGAGTGATAAAAGCAACAATAGCTAGCCCTAACAGGAAACCTGTATGTAATGAATTAGAACTACTGCTAGCACCTTTCCTTGTGCAATCTTGAATTCTCATAACATCCCTGCAAGATAGGCTGTTTTCCCCATTTGACATATTTAAACCCTGAGTCTCAGAAACATTAAGGAACTTGCCCTCCAAAGTCACATAACACAGTGGCTGAGCCACGATATGAAGCCAGTGATATCTCTGTTGTTGGTTTCTAGTCATCCTTTCTTGTTAAGCTAGAATTTATATAAAGTGAAATGCTTAGATCTTCACCACATAGTCTGATCTCCTTTGACAAATATGTTCAGTCCTGTACCCTATACTCTTATCCACATAAAAACACTACCCAAAAGTTCCTTCGTGCACCTTCCTGCTGATCCCCTTCCTTCACCTCCTTTCTATCACCATCAATTTGATTGCCTGTCCTGCAACTTCCTATTGTATGATACATTGAATCATACACTATATACTTTTCTCTGTCCATCACTTTATTTTTTTTAACATTTTTAAAAGTTTATTTAATTGTTGTTCAAGTACAGTTTTCTGTCTTTTACTCCCATCCCGGCCCAGCCCCCCAGTACTCCCCACCTCCCTCCCATTTCAACACCCCCTAGTTTTTGTCCATGTGTCCTTTATACTAGTTCCTATAAATCCTTCCCCTTTTCCCATGAAATTCCCTACCCTCACCCCTCTGGTCACTGTCTGCCTGTTCTGTATTTCAGTGTCTTTGGTTATATTTTGCTTGCTTATTTGTTTTGTTGTTTAGCTTCCTGTTAAAGGTGAGATCATATGGTATTTGTCTTTCACCGCCTGGCTTATTTCACTCAGCATAATGCTTTCCAGTTCCATCCATGTTGTTGCAAAGGGCAGGAGCTCCTTCTTTCTCTCTGCTGCATAGAATCCCATTGTGTACATGTACCATAGTTTTTTGATCCATTCATTTACTGATGGGCACCCAGGTTGCTTCCAACTCTTGGCTACTGTAAATTGTGCTGCTATGAACATTGGGGTGCATAGGTTCTTTTGGTTTGGTGTTTCGGGGTTCTTAAGATATAATCCTAGCAGTGGAATTGCTGGGTCAAAAGGCATATTCAATTTTAGTTTTCTTAGAAAATTCCATACTGTTTTCCATAGTGGTTGTACCAGTCTGCAATCCCACCAACAATGGATCAGGGTCCCCTTTTCTCCACAACCTCTCCAACACTTGTTGTTTGTTGCTTTGTTTATGATGGGGTCCATCACTTTAATTCAGCATTGGAGTATGTTGGTATTTCTATATGTTCATGTAGTCTTTCTCATTCAGAGACCTGTTTGCCACTCAAACTAATGTAGCATAAAGTATATTGTTTAAAGACTTTCTAGGAAGGGTTTATCCTACTGAGCCTTGTGAGTGCTGGACTAGGAACCAGAAACCCTGGGTTTTAGTCCAAAACCCTACCATGGCTTTGTGACAGTAATCAGTATCTCCATAGATGCATCTCTGTGTAGATGCATTCAGGTATAGGATTATGTTTTTCTTATACAAATACAAAAGAAAGAATGCCAGGTAACCATGCGGTACAGATACCTGGCGGCCTAGTAAAACTCTCTATTAACAATGATAATAGGAAACCAAATGCATAAATAAATAAAATTATAAAAAGCCTAAAATCCATATTAATATTCATCTTTTCTCCTTGCCTCTCCAAGGCCTTACCTCCAAGGCCAACAAATCTCATAATCATTGTCTTAATTTTCCTTCAAATATAAAAGCCCTCAGAGAAACAACCAAAAAGCAAGAATTTCTATGTGGTAAGTTCCCTGGTTAGTCCTAGAGTTTAAGTTACTGAGGGAATGAACATTAGGATGTATGTTTGAATTACCCTGTCCTGTCATTTCTGTTTTGGTCGAGGAGAAGGATGGGTGGCTATGGTTGGATGGCTAGATGGCAGAATGGGAGGGAGGGAGAGAGAGAGGGAGGATTATTGAAGTGCGGTTTCTTGAATTTGAATGACCTAATATCTAAGTTCAGGAAAACCCCAAAGGAAAAAATACCCCATCTGTACAATGGAGGTATTCATATTATTCACAATATTCTTTAGTACTAATGTTCAAAGGGAGTGGGGGAAACTTTTCTAAAGGGTGGAGTAGATTTCCTAACTGGAAGGTTAAGGAAAATCGCCGTCGTCTTGTGGGATCCGAGGTCACCTGTGGCCTGCGCCGGACTTCCCGGATGAGAAGGTCCTTGCCTCAGCGTGCAGGCTGGAGATAAGCCAAATGACTGAGTCGGGTTGGAACCCCCACAGATACTTTGTACAGCGCTTTCATCCTAGGAAATAGGTCACCTGACACAGATACAAGATCTCTTAAGTTGCATTATGAATGTGAACATGTGGAAGTTAATTAGCTGATGTATGTGAAGTGGTCTGAGGATAAAAAGTACTAAGTGGCAAAAGAAAAGTAGCTCACGTCTCATGCTCCAGAATGCCACTTGCCAATTATGTCACAACGATCTTTAATCAGTCCACTTAAAGGTGCTTAATCTCCTTTCCTTGGGGTTTGTGTCACCTCCTACCAGCCTGGGTAAGTGTTTACACCCTGGATCCAGCTATTAACTGTAACCAGTAATTTCCGAAGAAGACGGTGCTGGCTTTGAAGCCTGGAATGCTAAGGTCACTAACAGTCTTATCACCCTCTCATTAACTGGCCCTGCACTACAACTGTGAGTCAGCCCCCATGTCAGCTGGTTAGGGAAGAAATCAGAACCGGGAGGGCCCCAGGTACTAAACTTAATTTGGCCTTCCCCAGGTTGATACTCTTTCAAGCACCAGGGATCAAGAAATAACACTAACCAAAAAAATTAACTCTAAATTATAATTATAGATAGAGAACAGGAACAGAAAGATCTGGGACCTCACAAATATGTGTGATATAAGACTACATCCTCCAAATCTTATTTACTTATTTTATTTAAAGTTCCTATTAAACACCTACCTATAAGTAGATATAGCTCCCCCAAAGCCACCAGGTATGGCTTCTGAAAAATGCTTTTCTGTCTCTGCCCAGCCCACTCAAACCAGAGCCTGGTTGAACAGGACAGGCCCCAAAGGCCTGCAGGGCCCAATGGTGCCAATGGCTGGAGTGTTCCTGGCACTTTGCTCAAGGCCGCCCTGCTCCTCCGCCCATCAGGGGGAGAGGCTAGGCTTCAGTGTGGCATAAACTGTAGGAGTACATGTGTCCACAGAGGATAGTACACCACTGTCTTTGTCTCCACAAGTCTCAGGCACGTCTGCCTGAAAGGAGTTCCTCCAGAATATTTTAAAAACTCTTATTTAAAAGGAGATCGAGGTGTTCGTGTCCTGTATCTCCCCTATATGATTGTGCTGTGTGTCTCATAGAACCCTTTTTGCCTCAGTACATTACTCTGTTTATGCTAACCATATTTTTAAAATACAAATGAAAAAAATGTGTCTATATGTATGCTGCATTAAAAGTGACATTAATTAGGTTCTCCCTTTATAAAGTGAATCCTTTTTTAAAAAAAAACACTAGGCTCTATTTACAAGTGGACACATAATGAAGACAACATTCTCATTCTCTTTCCAAGAAAGCTCTACCATGCCAGGCAGGCTTTTTCATTAGTGTCTGTGGCATATGTGTAGGGGGATTTCTTTCCCTTTGGTAGCTCTTAATAACCACTGACTCCAAATGACAAATTCTACCAATTGAAACTAAGTGGTTCCCAGCCAAGAAAAATGGGATCAAGTGAGGGGTCACAGGATCCTTGGAGACCCCCACCCCTCAGGCACTAACCAGGAAGTCAGCACAGCACATCCTGAGTCATAACTGAGGGGGAGGGGGCTCGTGTTTGAGGCCACCAGCAGAGGAGACAGTGTCACGATGTCAGAACTTGGCCAGGGAACACATATGTTGCCCATGCTGGTCGCTTCCCCAAGGCCTCTGCCTGGGTAACTGAGGATGGGGACACCATGCAAGGCAATCTTACTCTGTTGTTCTCCCTTTGCCACTTTATCTCCACTGTCAGAATGCTCATTGGAGCCGGTGCTGACCGGCTCAATTTCCCTGAGGTTGAGCCCAAGCATTGTTTGTGCTCTGATGGCATTCTGTCGGCCCTGCTGATGGACAGTCCCACTGGTCCAGCTTCCTGAGCAGACGAGACGGCCCGCTGCTTTCTCCTTGTCTCTTATCACTCCTTGTCATTAAAGGAGATGCCTGGCTTCAACTTCAATTTGTGCTGAGATACAGCAGTAACTGGGAAGAGAGAAGGGAAATAAATGCTCCTTACCGTTCATTATTAAGGCCACTGCATTTCTTACTGCTCTGAGGTTTGCTCCCTCTTTGGGAAGGTTTCAATCAAAGGATATATTTATGAGCATCTGGATTGCAACTGCACGATAAGAGACAATATATTGCACCACTTTCTGGAGGAACTTTCAGACTTCAGTTTTCCCGTTCTTACTGACTCTCAGCTGCGTACTTCAACCTTGAGTGTGATATTCTTTGAAACTTTTTCCATTTTACTGAAGCTTTTCAGTATTTTTTTAGCAGTTTTGTCTTTCTAAAAAGACATTTCCCCAAGAGTAAATCTTTCCAGCTCACTCTCCATTAGCATAAAGTTAGATCAGTAACCAAATTCATTGGCATTCTTTTATTCCCTTGGAGCCTAAACTATTCCACAATTTTGCTTTTTTAAGAAAAGTAGAAGGAAAGAAACGAATGCCGAGTGTGCTACAGCTCCATAGCTTAGATTCTTGACGATGTTTAACCAGGGTTCTCATCAGTCTTAATTTTCCTTATTAACATCCCCTGTCTATACATCTTCTCCTTTTTCATAGCACTTGAGTCAGTTTCTTTCAATATGCACATTATAAATTTAACAACATCCTGCCAAAAAAGCTCACACTCTTAAAATACTTCTCCACCTAAACAGATGTCCTTTGCAAACCTTACAAGCAGACCTGTCAAGGGAATGTGGTATCCAACACATAATTTGAAATAAATAGTAAAATTTTCCCAATGCAATCTCAAAAGAGAAAGAAAAAAAAACGAGCCCATGAACTTTGAAAGATATATGATACAATCTATTTAATAACATTACCCACAAAGATTTTAGGGAAAGTGGGTGGGTATCAAAAGGATTTAATGTGTAAAATAATAGTCCAAATAAAATAAAATTGGGGGAAGGAAAGAAAACCAACCAGTGTCATTTAAAGATATGTTGTTATCTTGATGTAGATGAAAAGGTGCCCAGGAGACTTGAGAAGGGACTGTAGTTAGAGTGGAAGATAATGGCTCAGCATGGTCTCTGCTTTCCTGGACGTCACGTTAACTACTGTGGGTTCAGAAACTGGCTTAATGACTTTCCCAGGATTTGGCCTGGTCCTTTATCGGTTCACTATAACAAGAACATAAGCCAGGAGAGCCTGAAAAATTGCTGCAGCAAAACATTCCCTCCTGCTGCTGCTGTTCGAAGCTTTGACCACCGGCCTTGGCCTTTAGGGTTTATGCCTAGATAGAGTTAGAGGACAACTCCTAAAGGTCAAACAAGTCAATAGTAGTTAGGGACTCTGAGAAAAAGAAAGGGGGCTCTAGGCATCTAGACGTACATATTTCTCTTGCTTATGCTGTTCGCTGCTATAAAATGCTTGGCTAACCATAATTGAATTTGACAATAATAAATCATGTTGAAAGTGTAGAGCTCACGTAAAGAATAGCGTTGGAAATGGTGAAGACACCAGAAGCCAGAGTTCAGGAAATGTCATACTCACATAGAAATGCTTCAGATTTTTCTCAGAGCTTTATTGTCTTATTTATAGAAAGGCTCCAGACCACCCAGTGCACAAAGTCCATCCTGGAAACTGTACATAAAATCATCACTTTAATTCAGCTTTTGCTCCTGTTGTCATACTGTAGCTTTAAGTCTATAAACAAAGAAGAAACTGAACTTTCAAAAAAGAAGAAAAGAGTAAAACAGATGAACTCATGTTTCTTTCTCATCCTTAGTTGCTGATCACACCCTAGTGGAGAGGACTTGTGAAATTTAAAAGGAAACTATGTTTCGGCCTTATTTTCCTCTTACCCCACCCCACTGCTCTACACAATCCTCTGAGAAGAGCAGTCCCTGGTGTCCACAACCTTATTTCTCTTCAGGCCAGCGGAAGACTTATTTAAAGAGGCCTTGCCATGCCCTTGCTGTCATTCCAGAGCCAAGTACACTCCTATGCCAGGCCCTCGCCATGCCACCTTTTAAGGACACCTGGTGCCCCAAGCCTTGCAAACCAAATCATTTACTATATCTTTTATTTGAAGGACACACAGAAAGAGGTAAGAAGGTCTTTCAGGAGGAATGAAGTTTCAAATAGGTTGGGATGTTTGCAATCTTCCCCTAAAAGCTGACTAGGGCACTAGCACGGGGCTGCTCAGTCGCATCTGGCATAAAGAGCCGCTGTTTTGTTTTGATGGAGCTTCATCCTTTCCCTTCACGAGGTCTTTTGGTCTAATTAAATTTCAGGGAGACAGAGCCTTGGCAGGAGGTTAAAGTGAGCTGCTAGACTGGAATGTAGGAGTTGGGCTCAAAACTAAATTGGGAAGTTTAACTGGGTGCGTCTCTGGTTTCAATGAAATACTTTTACAGTGTATGGTAGCAATGTCTGTTTCTAAGCTTTTGAAAACCATTTTTCTTTTTCCTTAATTGTAGTTCCCTAGTTGTTTTTATATTACGAGCTACTTGTAGAAAAATACAGGAAACATAATTACAATACAAAGCTCCCTTTCCCAAGCCTACTGAGGTCATTTGCAGCCAAACTTGGTTTTAGGGTTTTGCTAACCATAAGTTCAGAGCCATGAATTACATCCCATGCAATACTGGTTGATTTACAACAAGTGTTATGTGATTAAACAATAACTATGTTTCTCCAAGCTGTGTTACTGCTATAGAATTGGAAGGCCATAGTGCTTCATGATGCCACATTTCCCAGCTCCCTCTGGGGAGAAAATGGGTATCTTTCTGTGACTCCTACCATGAAATAGAAGTATTGTAGAAGTACGTACCTGTTTATTTAAAGTAAGGAAAGAGAAATAAATTCATTCATTTTTCTACTTTTATTTCCAGTTCTATGTAGCACTGGGTTAAATTGCTAATTATTAATTTTTGTAACCTACCTTTCCTGAAGAATCTGTATATGGACTTACAGGCCAGCAGAAATAACTCGTTTTACTATTATAATACTCTGGAGAGGAAATCAGTACTTCATCGTATTGTGAAATGGAACGCCTTTGGGAGTTTGATTTATTCAACGCTAAAAAGTCGTGATAAATGATTGAGAATGAGAGTTTTGAAGGTACTCTGTTGAAGCACAATTTCAGGCAAACAGTACAGATACTCAGAAGTGCATCCAGACACCCTATGGCAGGAAAAGTATACCAGGGAAGGTGAACAGGCAGAGTGCCCTGCAGAACAGTGCCCTGCTTCTCCTGGCATTTCCACTGTGAGTCCATAGCAAATCTCCTAGGGCTGCCTCCTTCAGGGGATTCTGAGAGAAATGAGTGAGCAAGGCTTTTAATTGCAGCCTGATGATCTGTTACTTTCAGTTGACATAACTGGTAGTGAAAATAGTGTCTTAACGAGATATTTATCTTGTTTAAAGTTCAGCGATTTTCATATTGCCTCCACGGTCTTCTGTTTTGAGTATTCATATCTTATGTACTATTTGGTAAATGCATTTGTAGATGGAAAAGCCATGCGTTTTTCTTTTCTTCTCTCATTCTTTCTTGCCCCCTGCTCCTTCCCTCCCCTCCTTCCTTTCTGCAAGTCATCTTGAAATGCTCACCTCAATTTTCTTCAGAGAGCTGTAATATGAAATTGGTGAGTGAGGGCTAAGATGCAGGGTTAATTTATTCTCCTCTAGTTTTCTTTGAGCAAATTTTCCAAGGAAATCTTTTAAATGGATGGAAACTCTCTCCCTTAAGCCCCCGTACGTTTGCAGTTTCTGCTCACTGGTAACAGCTGAGTGAACGGACCCTACCAGTCAAGGACAAATTGTTTGATAGTTTTTAGTATTTTGATAAGGCCCTGTCAGATGGGATGAGAAACTCAATTATCAAGCAAATGGCGGCCCCAGCGTCTTGTACAGGAGCTGGAGGTTCGTATGAAAATTAACCTGACCCTCCAACGGAGCGGTCAGGGGACACTGTGCAACGGCAGTGCTTGTCCTTCAGAGCAGTGTTTTTCAAACTGCCTGTTGCCCGTCGGTAATGGGTCGAGATGAGCATTTTCTATGAAATGGAACAGAACCGAACAGAATAGAAAATACTGTGGCTAGGGCCCCTGGAAGTCAGGGTGAGGTCTGCTTCGTGAAGCTTCGGTTCCATTGGAAAGAACTGCGCAGCTGGAATTAACGCAGCTGAGTAGTAAAAGGGGCGCACAGCCCCGCCTGGAACGACATCTCCAGACCGCGTCTCCACGCCCTGGCTGGTGGCTCGGGGCTGACGCGGGCGTCCCTGCCCAGAGAGGGGCTGGTGGGGGTGGGGGCCGGGGCTGTGATTTACTCACTTCTCTTTCTTCTCGCCTGAGAAATGTAGTAATTCAAAACAATTCTTACAGTAGCGTTCCTGTCAACTTCATGTGTATATTTTAAAGTCACTGAGCGTCCGTGGGACGCAGTGCACGGGAGGGCTGCGCTGGCTGTAGGTGGAGGGCTGTCACCGTCCTCACCGGCTGCGCAGCGCATTCTTAACCCCAACCTTCCCATGATTTATGGCTCCAGAGCCAAGATGACGTGCCCTGAGGGGGACAAAAGGAGGGAAGCGGGAGCCTTGAACGCAGACAGTCTCCGGACTGCCACCCCAGACTAGCTTGTTTTTCCCTCCGCCCTTTAGGACTTTCTGCAAGGAGACTGCACCAAAGCGAAACAGAAGCTGAATTGGAAGCCCCGGGTCGCTTTTGATGTAAGTGTTCTTTTCACAGTGGGGCCCGTGGGCCCGCTTGCCGCAGGGCTAGTCCGCGTTCAGCCCCACAGGAGAGTGGCAGCCTAGAGGCAGCTGGGTGCCAAGGTGCCCAGGGTGGAGGGCGAGGGGACCGGGTGGAGGCTGCCACGGGAGTGGGGCTGTCGCCAGGAAACAGACAGAAACCCTATTCTCACTGCCCACCTCCTGTCCTGGGTCCCAGGAGCTGGTACGGGAGATGGTGGACGCCGATGTGGAGCTCATGAGGAACAACCCCAACGCCTGAGAGCGGCTGCCCGGCCCGGACCCGCCCGGCTGGCCTTCGTCCGGGTGGAACCAACGCAGGCCGGGTCGCAGGAGTCGTCCTGGAGGGCCGGGGGTGAGCTGTGCGCCCTTCTGACGGTTGCTGGAGACCCCCGCTGCCACTATGCGGTGGTCCCACCAGCAAGACTGGTTTGCAGCAGCCGGGAGGGAAGTGGCACTCCCGGTTCAGCCCACTTTTTTTTTTTTTGTCTAGGCCTCTTCTGAATGGTTTTATGAAATCAACTAGATGTTTTAATCACATGTTCTCTTTACTCGAAATTATGTCATTAGACAGCTGAAATCGTGAGGCTTCCAAATGGTTTTTCTTTTTTCTTATTAAAAATGGCCTTTCTATGAACCAGCAGTGGGAGTCAATGTCCATGTTTTCTCAAAGTTATAAAAGCGGCTATAAGGGGCCCCAAACAAAACAAAACAAAAACCCCCGATCCGTGCCTTGGAGTGAGATAACTTCCTTCAGGCCTGCCCCCATTTGAGAGAGCCCCTGCTGGCAGAACCCTGCCGGGCCTGAGTAGGACTTGGCCAGAGCGACCTCCTGAGTCTCTGCCTGGGACATTTCTTTCTCGCTCTCAGTGACAATAAGCCACTCTATGCAGCCGATTTGGAAACCCAGTTCCTGCAGAAAGAAGGTATTCACACCCGCTCTGGTCTCAGCTGACTATAATTAGAACTCGCGGGGCTCCAGTCATCTCAAAAGAAGGCTTCAGAAATAGAGGGGGGTTAGAAGAAGAAACTTGGAGGTAAATAAATATTGTTGGAACATTCCATGCCAAAGCCCCTGGGTTACCGAGAGGTCTCTGAGCCCGTCCTTGTTCTTGTGGTCTAGGATCTTACACAATACTTATTTCCAACCTCTTCTCAGTGTGAGATCACTTTTTAAGTCTAATTTTGATTTAGTCCTTCAACCCATTTACATTAAGTGGCGAACATATGCCAGATACTGTGCCCTTCAGCTGTATCAGTGTTAATTAGAAATAATAATGAAGAGGCTTTAAAGCTGGGCCTCAGATCACTGAACCCAGTTTCAGACTACATCATTTAGGTGGCCTGGCTTTGACCACAGGTATGTGCTGCTGAGCCATGGACAGTGTATATGTACAGCTTAAGACAGGTGGACACACAAACATAAGAAATGGACAAGCAGCAAGCAAGGATCTGTGTACAGGTGGATACCTTTGCATGAAATACAATATTTTGCCATAGAACGAATTAGGTGAGGACTCTTCTTCTTCCCCTCCCTTCCACTCCAAGGAAAATAAAGTAAAACTTTATAGCAAATGGAATTGCAGCCTTTGCCCGTGGTCCTGTGAGTGTGGGTGAACTGTTTCTGAATGTCTTCACCAGCAGGTTTATGGTCTAGGGGAGGACCCAGGCTCAAATGGCTGGCGGCTGGAGGCAGGAAAGAGGGCTCTTTGTGTGGCTGCCCCGAAGTTGCTGCGACAGCATGCTGGCCTGGGCCAGCCTCAGCTTTGATGGAGCAGAACTAGGGTGACCTGAGCTAGCCACCCCCACCTTCCTTCTCAGAAGCTGCCCCAGGACGGGCCTTCTCCCAATCGGGGATGCTGCTAATTGGAAACAGATGGTCCCTGGCAGACTGAGCCTGCAGGACTAGGCCTGCTGGTGGGCACACACACACACACACACATACATACTTATACACTGTCACTCACAGAGTTCAATACATACATACAAACATAAACACAAATACACACCTATAAACACAACATCTCATACACATTCAGTCACTCACTTGCAAACCCAACTCGCAAACCTCCTATCACACACTGTCACATGCCTACTCACAAAATCTCACAAATAAAATACATTCATACACATTCCCCTTAGCCTTGACTTGGTAGGCACCTCCTCTCCTCCTCTGACCCCCTGAATCCTCCACCTCATCTCATACCCAGGCATAGAGACTGTTCTAGGGGCTCTAGGGCTTTCAATGGCCCCATTTAATTCAGTGTGTTGGGGCTTAATAGCCTAAAGACATAAGTTCTTCAGTGAAGAAGAGGAGAGATTCTAGGTAGGGGTTTAATGGGACTCCAGTGAAGTCATAATACTAAATTATTCTTCTCAAAATGGCCTGGAGAATTCGTTTTTGAAAGACACAAAAAATATTGGTTGCAACCTTTCTATTCCTGAATCCTCAATGGGGGGCAGGGAGTGGGGAGTCATTTGTCTTCTGGGCCTCACTGTGTGTATTTAAAAGGAGAAAAAGAAAACAAATTGTTTATTTCTGTGTTTTCTGTGCTGTGAATTTCATTTGGACATTCTTCAAGACAAATTCTTCTATCTTAAATCTCAACTCAATTTCAGTGAACTTATTTTCCCTTTTTTTCTACTGTGCCAACTTTGGCTATTCATTTTAGATGTGGTAAAATATGTTCCACTTCGATTTTTTTAAGTTAAAAACTAAGAAAGTTAAATTTTCAGTACACTCATATAATAGCAAAGCAGTCAAATACCAAATTTGTGCCCCCGATGAGCCACAAGGAGCACAGATACAGGGGCCACACAGCAACCTCACTTTTCATCCCACTTGCCTGCCAGACTCTGTCCTGGACTACATCTGCTGCCCTTTGTCTTTGAGGAATTAAGAGGGAGCTAGGTCAGGCATAATAAACCTGACACACCTTTACAGCTATTTACAAGCAAAGGCCCACCCTGACCTTTAGGGGAAGTGCTAAAGCGCTTGGAAGACAATGCTAGGTGCAAGAGGAGGCCTTCAGAAACTCGGTTTCGGTCTGTGACGGTTGCTCCAGTAAACTAGCATGAGATTTGGTAGAATCCTTGGCCACACTGGTGGGTTGCTGGCAAATGAGGCCTTCCCTGTGTTGTCGAAGGTCGTGGCAAGAGACAACACTGAAATTTCATTTCAAAATAACCCTAAACTTACTGTTTACAAATAACTTTCTAAACCCCAAGAAAAAGCCTCAAAGCATCCCAAGCATCTTGTTTGTATACGGGAATTCCAACCAGGCATAGTCAGTTTGAAGATGTATCCCAGTAAGTCCAGTCACACTCGGATTTTTCAGAACCTGCACCGCAGCCTTCTGTGGATGATGGCATGAGGAGTGGGCGGGTGTGCGGAGAGCCCCCACTGGGTTTTACAAAAAGATCGTATGTGTATGTATGTGTGCGCACGTATCTTACAATCAGATCTATACATTCTGGGATGCCACCGGCACCTCCCAAAATTGTGTTTTAATCTTAGGGATGTCGAGAATTTTCACAAACAGCAGTGACAACAGGGACACAAAGCCTTTCTGGGGCTCGCTTACCCTCCGCAGTCAGGGGTTTCCGCTCCGTGGGTCCTCAGTGTCCTGTTACAACACGCGGGGAGTCGTCGGGGTGCTGCGGCCCTGTCCCAAGCAGACTCCAAGCCAAGATCTCCCCCCCCCCCTTACCTCCCAGCCTCTCTCCCCTCCCGGTGCACACCCGGAGCGGAGCGAAGGGAGCACATTTTGAGGGAGCGTGCCCTTAGGACTATTACTCGGGACTGGACCTCTGGCCGTTTCGCTCTCCCGAGCCTGGGAGGCCACTGCTCCCTCCCCCAGGCCCTAGCTGTGGAGCTTCCCGCAGCTCTGGCCCTCATTCCCCCAGCCTGTGCTCTATCCCCAAAACCTTCCAAGGCCCCTTTACGAATACGAAGGCAGGGCTCCACTTTGCCCTCAACCATTTCCTCCGCCAGAGTCTCGGTTAGGAGGCCGACCGCAGGCTGACCCCAGGCCCCGCAGCCTATTCTGTGTCTTCCGCCCTTCCTCCAAGGTCAGGGGTCACACACAACTGATGCCCCGGACGCTCTGTTCTCAGCTTCCCCTTTTGATCTTTAAACTCGGGGGGCCGAAATGCCCGCCCGTGTGTACGCCCCCCCCACTGAAGGCTGCAGGCACTGGGACCGCTTTGCTGGTGTGAGGCAGAGCCCCGACTGCAGCTGCTAAGACCTAGGCTGGCCAGCCTACCCAGCTCGCTATCTCCGAGCCCCTGGCGAGCCTCTAGGGCTCCCAACTTGCAAGCTTCGGCAGGGACTGAGGACGCTGTTGGGACCCCAGACCACAGGGGACTGTGCGGCCCGGCGCCGTGCCCCGTGCGCACCGCCCGCCTTGCGTCCCGCCGCCCTCGCTGGGCTAGAAGGTCCGACGCACTTGTAGGAGCTCGTACAACTTCACCCTCCCCACCCAGGCGCACCGGCGGGGAGCTTTAGAGGTGATGGAGGAATGTTATTAAGAAGGAAAAAAACCTCCATATTTGTAGTCCTGGCCTCACTAATGCGCCGGGACACTCAGGGTGCACGCGGGACTGAACACTCAAAAGCCTAAGGTCCAAAGAACAAGATCTTGGGTGACCTTGGGGAGAAAACTGTAACTAGGGCTCCCAGACTGCTGTCGATCTGACAGGAGACTGTGGGCCCCGTTGGCCTGAGAGGGGAAGCCATGCAGCCCGAGGCCCGGGCCTGAGCTGCTGGCCCAGGGCAAGGGAATATATATTTGGAAGAGGTCAAGACCTCGGCTGGAGTCTGACTTTTTATGGTGAGGAAGCCGCCTGGGAAGGGCCTCCTGGTGAGGCTTTCCTGTTGTGCCACTTCTCCCCGGCAGCGGCAGCGCCAGGAAGAGAGGGAGGTGTTATCCCTGCGGCACCTCAAGGCCCTGGCTCCACGGACTGTTTCCTGGGGACTGAGTCAGTGGACAGCCCTGCCCAAGGGACCAGCTAGCAAACGCAGAGCAAAGTCACATTATCTTACTGTCACCAAACACTTACTGTAAGTTGTTGCCTTGTGCCTCCCCAATATTCTGTGGAACCAGAGCTGAAGTGGAGTGGGCGTGCAAGAAGCCCCCCCAGGGACCTGGGACTGGTGACCTGGGACATCACCCCATCAACTTCTCTCCGGGAATTTCTAGCACTTAGATAGCCCTTGGCTGTGGGAATAACGATGTGACCAAATTTCCTGTCTCTCACCAGGCCACTGAGGACCGGGGCTCAGAAGGCACCTTCACACACAGGCTAGTCCACACCCGTCCTCTTGTTGCAACCCAAAAACCCAGCAACCCTACGAGGCCTGGCAATTGTCCACCGGTGTCACCTGTGCATAATAATAAAAGTCCTCTTTGGAACCTCAAGAAAGCTCTGGACACCCCCAGAGCAGGCTCCAGAAAGGACCCTGAGGCACTGAGGACCATTTGGGTGAATCAAAGGAGCCCCCGTGACAGGCTCCAGGGACAGGCGTCTGCTGCCCTGTGCACCATTGGGGATGCTGATTTTGCTGCACTAGGAGGATAGAGTTTTTGTTTTTCCTCCACTGGCAGATTTTTTGGAATCTGATCACTGCCTAAACACGTGCTCTCCACCCCTGTCTGGTTTCACATCTATACCATTAGTAAGACCCCAACCCAGACTTCAGCACCAATGACCTGCTTTTATACTGAAGGAAATGTGAAGGCCTTAAGAGTTAATGGTGCTAAATGTGTTGGTTTTCCTCCTTTTCCCCTGGGGTAAGTAATGGCAGAGGTAAGGCCTCTCCCCCTCTCAATCTATATTGTCCTCAAAGCCGTAAATCAAAACTCCTTCAGTCCCCAACCTCCAGTCCTGGGTATCTGAAGAGCCACTCCCTGTCCCTACTTCCTACTGGACTCCCACCACTCAGGTCAATAAGGAGGCCCCACAGGCTGGTCCTGGCTTCCCACCCACTGCTCATTCCCCGGGCTCAAAAATTGCACTCCCCTGACCACCCAAGTAGCACCAAGTTGTGTTGACTTACTGGGCAATGAGCAGCCTACAGTCAGTCTCCCTAGCAGCAACCTGTAGAGACAGCCAGGAGAAGAAGATGGGCAGTTTAGTCCAAATGACCAGCAGTGCTAGCTGCCGGGCTTGGAGGAACCGAAAAACGAACCAGAGAAAAAAGATGCTCTTTGGGAGAACAGAGGGAGGTGGCATCTGGAAGAGCAAGAGGCCTGGAGAGGCAACCCTGACTGAGATTTCTGGGGTCACCCTCTTGACCCCAGGTAGGGGTATATTGTTATGATCTAGAAGCAATGCCATGCCCTTGCAGGACCACGCAGAACCTCCTCTCCTCTTGGGCTGTTTCTGGTGGAAGCTCCACCCTTCTCTCCTGTTTGGAAGACCCTGGCCTATAGGCAAGGAAATTCCAGATCCTACTGCATCTCTCATAATATGCTCAATATGCTGCAAATTAGAAATCAGTGAAGGAAAAAATCAAGTAAACAAAAAAAATAATATAAAACAGAGGGTTTCTTTTGAGCCAGGGTTTGATGGGAAAGGGGCACAACAAAGGTCCTAAGTCAGGCCTGATGCTCTCTAGGCCATATTTTGATTTTCAATGAGGTGGACATGGTACATTTTGCTCAATTTTCCACCCCTAATCATGTTTAGAACATCATGGAGAAGGGACTTTCATTCTCCTGGATGGATTTTGGAGCTGGAATTTATTTCAGTATTGCTCTTTCCCAACCTGACTCGGACCTGGAACCTGCCATTCCTCCTCCTTTATGCACCAGGTCTTTCTGAGGACTGGGAGTAAGCTCGGGTCCCTTGCATCAGGCCCATCACCCAAAGGGCTCAGCATCTGGGCCTGCAGGCCACCAGGGAGTGGGCTCAGCTGGAGTGGGGACAACCAGGAGAAACTTCAGGTCCTCAAGGCCTTCTGCAGGGGAGTTTGGAGGAAAAGTTGTGAGCAAAAGTGAGAGATAAAGAGGGGGACTAAGGGATGGAGACACAGAACTTAATGATTATATTGGATTCTCACTCAAAAAGGGGAGATGAAGTAAGGTATCAGGCCACAAAAGTTCTGCCTGTGAATATAGAGCCCCAATACTAAAGAAAGGCCATTAATAAAAGCTTTTTGCAAGGAAACTCTTGGCCTCATTATAAACTGAAACAGGAGATTTCAGAAAAGTGGGGTTTCTGTAGCTGGCATTTAGGGTTCCATGGCAAATCTCAGTGGGTTTTTCCATGCCTGTGGCCACTGTCTGAATCGATTAGGCTTTGCTCATTGGAAGCTCTCCTGGGCTTAGGGCTAGCCTGCTCTCTAGCCCCTACTTCCCACAACATGGTGGGGTGAGCACTTTGCTCAAGTCTCTTGATTCCTTTTCTCCCTGCCTCCCCCTAAAGCTCTCTGCTGGCTGAAGAATGACTGCCCAGCAAGAATGTATTCTGCCTGGCCAGCTTTATTACATGGCCACCATCAATCTTGCCCCTAACGTGACATTTGTTTATGACTGGGTGGGAAGGGCTAATGGCTTCATGAACTGGCTCTGAAATGAGTCTAGAGGAGTTTGAAGAGAACGCCCTGTTACACACCAGGCAGGATCCAGTGGTGGGAACTGGACTCAGAAGCAAATGGGACCACTCCACATGGTGTGGAGGTAGAAAACAACTGTCTTTCCAACCAGGCTCGCTTTAGGTGCCACTAATAGTTAGAGAGACCACTAGTATCCAAAGCCTGGATCCTTTATGGATGTCGCTGGGCCTTCTTGGGCAGTCTGTCCAGGCAACCTGGGCCAGCAGAGAGTTCAGGACCTCTGTGGAGTTTGTACCATTAAGAACAAAACAAATGGCCTTCCACCTTAAAAACTGACACCCCTCTAGAGGGAACTGGGTGCCAGAGAAAAGAGCTGTCCCTTCTTCTCCTATCAAAGTTCAGGGGAGCCTAGTAGGGGTATGAGACACTTTTGTTTCCTGACCCCTGTTTCTGACCCCACAGGAAACAGCCAAGAACTTATGGGCGACCAGCACAATCGATCTTTTTTCCTCTAAAAACATCGATTATAAATGACAAACTCTGTGGAATGATAAATTGTAAAATGCATGCTGTTCGCATGCAGCCTGGTGAAAAAAGGCCTGGTAACTACACACTTTGGAAACAGTATGCATCCCTCCTAGACATGCAATATGCCAAGTGCGAGCTTCCAGAGGGCATGTACTATACTGGTGTTTACCTGCTCATGGTAGAAACTGCTAAGAGAATAAATGTGACCACTGCTGCATGAGGGACAAAATGCTACCCTAAAGCCTTCTACAGAGGCTAATTTCAAAATTAGCCGAGTCACCATCGCTGGGTTCTGCCTGGTGTCTCGGGCTAATTTGAAAATGTACTGTGTTAGTTAAAATACGAAGTTTTCTTATAATATCTTACAGAAAAAAAAATGATACTTGTCTCTCAAAAAGTGCAGATCAAACGTGAAAACCACTAAGTAGTAAGTAGTTCTCCCAGGTTAAATACGGTTGGCAAGGATTAGTTTTTCTTAAATTGGATATGAAAATCCAAATGCAAATATAGTGACACCAGAAACCATTACATATGTGGTTTTAAAAATAAGAATAATTTGTAAATTTTCTGACCTTCCATTCGAACATAGGCAACCCATGTAGAAATAACTATCTTTGCTATATACGTGTAACACAAGCACCTTCCTGAACACACGTGCCTTCCATGCCTGATTTTCAAATGCTGGAATACAAGAGGGCAAAAATGACTGCTAAGAAGCCTCTCCGCCCCCCCCCCCGCCCCCACAAGCACTTAAAAGTTTTCAGGAGCTATGGCCAGGGTCTCATCTCTGTCCGCTGAAATCAGATCATCGTATTCATACCCGGTTCTTGGTCCAGCCACAGAGACTCCGGACTCAGGAAGAAGAAACAAGGGGCACCCAAAGCCCACACCCCATCCTGGCGGGACCGGGAAGAACTCACTCATCGAGTCCATTCCAGCTAGAGCTGCCTGCGCTCCCTCAGGGCGCCCGGGCTGACCCCTCCGGGCTCCACGGCCTCTCGTTCCCCTGCCAGCCAGACCGGCCCCCCACCCCGCAGCCCACCACTCAGGGATAAGCGGTCCAGTTCTGCAGGGCCAGGCAGGGCTTAGGCCCAGGGCTGGCTGTAGCCGCGATGCCCTGGGGCCACAAATCCGAATTCGGAGAAGATTCAGAGGATCAGGGGCACGTGGACCTTTAACACTCCGAACCCGCTACCTGCCTGCACGCCTCTCTTCCCGTCCTGTCCTTTAGGCTGAGCAAATCCTGCACGGGGCCACTGCCAAGTGATTTGTGGCCTCTGTCAACCAACTTCACACACTACGACGACGCATCCCTGCCAGGGAGGCCGCCTGAGGCCCCAGCGCTGGACCGAGCATGTCCGCGGGGCCAGGCTGAGGGGCGCGGGCTGAGAGGTGCTCCTGCAAACCTGTGGTTGTCCGGGCTGCAGGCTGGTGCGGGGAGGGCTGTCACCGCGGAGCAATGGAGTGCCCATGACCTTCCCACCCAGGCTGAGTTCCTAAACACACGTGAGTCTTCAAAACAAAGGCGAGAAAGAGTGTAACCGGGAAGGGCTGCTGTCCCCGCGGCGCGAGGGGAAGGAGCAGAGCCCTCCGCCTTTCCCCGCGCACCTCTGCCCTTTGCTACCTTCCCAGCAACGCGGTCTTCGCGGCACCTACGCTCCAACCCCTACACCCGGCCGAGGTCTTCTTGGACTCTATTTTTCTCCCCAAACAACCGGTTTCGGGGGGGGGGGGAGGCAACCGAGGAGCCAGGGAAGGGGCGGGGCGGGAGCGACGCGGGGTAGGAAGTAGCTCCAAACACAAACAAGCCTGGCAGGGCTGCAGCGGGTAATTACAGCTAATTAGCTGAAAAGCCCACAGTCCCAGAGCCGCGTCGGGAGTCCAGCGTCGGGCCGCGGGAAACGCGCACCGGAAAGCCCGCGGTGGGCCGCAAGTCTGCACTCGCCATCTCGCGTTCTAAAAAGTTGAACCCGGCACGTAGGAAAGAGAACTGTCTCAGGCTGCCCGAGCGGCCGGGGCGGTCTGAGGATTCGTCACCCAGCCCGAAAGGACTGGCCCATTTGGTCACCTGCTGCCACTTTCCTTCCAGGCCTAGACAACGCATCTCTCAGGCCACCGGACCCTTATAGTCCTTAAATCCCGGCTCACGCTCGGCTCGCAGAAGTGGACCAGTGCACAAACTTCGCGATCTTTGTCAATGGATTCTTTCCCTTCACCATCCACCCAAAGAGGGGAGGGGGGGACCCGAGGAAGCTCGCGGCAGCCCCAGGACCCAGCGCTGCTGTAAGTTCACTGAGCTGAGCAGGGAGGCCCGTTTCAGCCGACTTGACCCGCGGAGACATCCGTGCTGTGGGCCGCAGCATTCTTCCCTGGCTATTAGGTTACGACTCTGAGCAAAGAAGACCCGAGTAAATCAGAGGCCACGTAAAGCAGGTTTTGACTGAAATTAGAGTGTATTTATTTGCAGCAATCCATTAACAATGATCAACTTTTGACAACAAGCAACAGCAATTACTGCTAAGTGTTGCCTCTAGATAGGAGCGGCAGATAGCAGGAAACTGTATTATCTTGAAAACAAACTAAAAGGCCCTGAATGTCTGTAATCAAATTGCCATCTCCCCAAAGTCTGATTGACAGGGCTGATCACTCTAAGATAATGAATTTATTACATTTCCTGGGTTATTTACAAAGGGGGAGGGCCAATCCAATTGCCCCCTAGGTTTAACTGTAAATTAGCAAGAAAAATTGGATTGGAAAGAAACCACCCTAGACTAAAATGTTCGCTTCCCTCCTTCCTTCTTTTAGCTTTAAATCTTTTTCAGAAATAATCGTTCTACACACATATCTTCTAAGTTTTCCAAAGGTTAAACTTCCCTTTCCATCCCACAGTACATTTTTTAGAAAATTCAATCCTTCTAAGTAACACAAGATGGATTGTAAATGTGAATGAATTATATACATTTGCATGGTTTATATTTCCTTTTTCATAAAGCAGTGAAAAAATAGGAAAACCATCTATCCAGCATTTTGTTCACAAGGATGTATAACACATCCCAATTTTTTTTATGTGCTACACAGGCCGAGTACCTCTGTGTGTACCTGGAGGCACATGCCCCTCCCTCTGTACACGGGTGTCACTGCGATACGGGTTCACGGGCTAACAACTTCCAAATTGTGCTCTGTCAGTACTGAGAAAATGTACTTATGTATATGCCAACGCAGATCTGTTTAGGAAAATATGTTTTTACTAGTCACGAAGCAAGCTGACTATATAGTACATTTTGCAGGAGATGCTGCAGGGAAAAAACTAAACCAAAAAAAAGGCTTTTACATTAAATTTGACAGGAAATAGAGGGTTCTCCATTTTTCAGAGATTCAGAAGGAGAATAAGTCATTTGTTCTGTTTTAACCTGAAATTTTTAATCTGAAATTTTTAATAATAATTAAGACTGCATTAAAGTATCCAGACATATAGGCATCATTCAAACTGAATGGTAATTTATTAACAAACAAACACTGAATATGTTCAACAAAAAGAAAAAGATGATAGAATAAGATTAATACAGTTTCCCTTTTATAATGAAAAAAAGGCACAATGTAAGTTTCGGGTAATTTAACGTCAGATTTTGGAAACACTTTCTGGCGTTTGGTCCACGACATCCAACTACAAATTAAAAATAAATTACTATGTTGAAATTTACATTTTAAAACAAGTCCATGAATAAAAAGAAAGCGATTTCCACACACGGGGACTTCCCCCTCCTTTCAACATAGGATAAAATAACATTTTACAGGTGAGAGGTGAAGGAAGGAAAAGGGCAAGGGAACAGGAGAGAAGGAAGAGGAAAGCGTGCTCTCTGAAAAGCAAGAAGAAACTTACGTGTTATCTGCGGTAACACTGTCCTTTAATAAACCATGATTTTGCTGTCTTTGTAAAATGGTCTAAGGTTTTGTTTATTTAGATAAGGCAAAGTGGAAGTGGCTCTGAATTAATCTTTAAAAAATAGTGTTTCTTGTTTTTGTGCTGGTGAATTGAATTTCTGGAGGGATTCTTTCTGTTCGCTGGTTTGGAGAATGTTTTTCAAGATCTTAAAAACCGGATTTTTTGTTTCGATTTTGCGTTGATGGTTCTTTAGGCTGTTCCTATTCTACGGTTCGATTCAGTTCGGCTTTGAGGTGGCGGGGGTGTCAAAACTTGCTACAGTCATACACGAAAGCCCCGGACGTGCGATAGAGAGACTGGCTGGAAGGGAAGGCCATCTGACAGCTACTATTCCCGTTCACCGGAGAGTTGTTCAAGCCGATCCTCTGTGACTCGAACATCTCCCGCACCGAGTGGAAGTTCTGCTGCTGGCTGGGGTAGCCCGCCGCAGCCGCAGCCGCAGCCGCACTGGCCAGATGGCCCAGGTCTCCGCTCGCTTGGTTCAGGTACCACGAGGTGAGGCGACCTTGGTGGGCTGCAGGGTGGTGGCCGGCCTCCTGGCCGCTGCCGTGACTCAGGGAGGAAGAGCTGCTGCTGGTGACCGGGGGCATAGAGTAGTCGGGTAGGGGGTCGTCCACGGCTGCGCCGCCAGCTCCCCCGGGCGCGCCCTGCAAGTGGCCACCGCGTTCCCCGGCCGCGTACAAGCTCATGGCCTGCAGGTTGCAGTGGTAGGTCCCGGCGCTCCCGGTGCTGCTGCCCCCGCCGCCGCCGCCGCCCCCTCCGGAGCTGCCGGCGCTGGAGCCCTGGCTGCAGGGGGAGCTGTAGAGGGAGCTCTGGCCGGGCGAGTAGGCGCCCAGCGCCAGCGGGGGTGCGATGCCGGGGCGCGAGGACCCAGCCGCGGAGGCTAGGAGGCCGGAGCCGAGCTCCGCCGCCGCGCCCTGAGGCGACCCCCGCAGAGACGTCATGATGTTGTCCACGCTGAACCCCTGGCTGTGGTGCGGCTGCGGCGCCGGCTGCGCGGGCGGTGGCGGCGGGGCGGACTCGGCGCCGTCCAGGCTCAGCGGCCGCGCGGACGGCAGGCTGCCCGGGGGGCTGCTCCCGCTCGACAGGCTGCTGCTGCTGCTGTCGGGGCTCTCGATTTTGGGCACCGCAGCGGCGTTGCCGCTGCCCAGGGCGGCGGCCGGGGACAGGGGCTGGGGCGGCGAGGGGCACGTACCGTTCTCGGTTTTGATGTCCTGGATACGCACCGGCGGCGGCTGCGGTCCGGGCGCGGCGCCGTCGGTCGGCTCCGGCGGCGCAGGCGGAGGCTGGCGGCCGGGCGGCGGCTCCTTGAGGTGCAGCCGGTCCTTCTCTTCCTTGTCCTTCACGGCGTCCTTCTTCTTGAAGCGCCGCCGCCGCCGCAGGAAGCTACCGTTCTCGAACATGTTGTACGAGTCCGGGTCCAGCGTCCAGTAGCTGCCCTTGCCCGGCTTCTTGTCGTCGCGGGGCACCTTGACGAAGCACTCGTTGAGCGAGAGGTTGTGGCGGATGCTGTTCTGCCAGCCCTGCTTATTGTCCCGATAGAAGGGGAAGCGGTCCATGATGAACTGGTAGATGCCATTGAGGGTGATCTTCTTGTCGGGGGCGTTCTGGATGGCCATGGTAATGAGAGCGATGTAGCTGTAGGGCGGCTTCACCATGTCCTTGGGCTGCGGCTGCGGCGTGTAGGGCCCGTAGGCGCGGGCCATGCCGCCGGGATACTGCTCCGCGTGCGCGGGGTGGGAGTACACGCTCATGGGGGCCGGCATGGCGGTGTAGCCGCCCCCGGCCGCCGCCGCCGCCGCGCGGTAGTAGCTCTGCTCGCCGCCGAGGTAGGGCACCACTCCCAGGGAGTTGGGGCTGGACACGGAGTAGCGCGCCTGCATGGCCCCCGCTCGCCGCCGCCCCGCGCCGCCCGCCGCCCCCCACCCTCGCTCCGGTCGGCCGCGCCGCGCCGGCCGCCTGGTCCGAGTCCGGGCCTCGCGGAGCCGCCAGCTGCTCGCGGCCTCCCCTTCGCTCGCTCGGGCTCCCCGTGCGCCTCCGGCCACTTCAGGGCCCGCGCTGGCCGCGAAGGGGAATCGGTGCTACGGGAGAGGGCCGGGCCAGGACGCAACGACCGGCCTTGAAGAAATTCGCGGAGCCACTTCCAAGCAAGAACGGCCAAAAAAAAAAAAGCCAAAACTAAAAACAAGAAGGCGCTCTTCTTGCTACACTACCTACGCCTTCCAGGAGGCTGCCTCGAGCCGCGGGCGAAGGCGGCCAAATCACCAGGGCGGGGGGCCGCGCGCCGGCCGCCTTCCCCGGCCCCGCGTCACCTTTTTTTTTTCAGTCTCTCGCGCGCGGCCGCTTAAGGAAGCATTGGAAAACTTCTGAACTTTTGAGCATCCGACACCCAGGCGAAGACTTTTTTACGCAGTTACATTTTTTTCCGGGCAGCGGAGCCCCGCCCTACCGCAGAGGCAGCAGCCAATGAGAAGTGAGAACCGCCTCTGAATGAGCCGGAGGCCGAACCCCGCCGGGCCGCGCGGGACCGCGGGAGGACCGCGGGAGGACCGCGGGGCTGACCACACGCGCGCCGGCCGGCTGGGTCCAGGGCTCGCGCCCAAGCCGTGGCCCGTGCTGGCAGCCGGCTTGTCCGCCCCACCTGCACCCCGCACCACCGACGCCAGGCACTGTCTCCCGCCCCGGACCGTGCACACGGATGTCCATTGTTCTCGCAGATTTTCTGGGTCTTCCTGGGCCCCACACAGACCCTTCCTCCGTCCACCGCTCCCAGACGCCACTGACTCCTGGAGCCCTAACTCGCGCTGGCTCTCTCCTCATTCCTTGACCGCTATGGCTGCCTCCAGCTCGGGATTTCCCTGTCGTCCCTCCTTCTTTCCCCCCTCACCTTTCCTTTCTACCCACTTCTTCCTTCCCCTTCCGATCGACCAGTAAGCTCACTGGGTTCACAGAGGTGTCCTGTTTCTCCCCACTTGGAGGTTTACCTGTCCTGAGCTCGGTTACAGAGTTTTAAGGAGGGCTCGGTCACTGTCGTGCTCTGTTACTGGTGGACAAGAAGTTGTCGACCCCACCTCACCGTCCCGTGACCCCTCCCAGTAGAAATAAGAGAGGAGGAAAAGGGGCTCTGCCGGGAGCTTCCGGCAGTGGTTCGCCCAGGTAGGCTGTGTCCGCCCCTCTGCGGGACGCTCAGCTCCTCGGTCCCCTGGGACCCTGGGCGGACCGAGCGTGCGTTCGGCGCAGGCTGCCGAAACCAGGAGGCTTCCCCGCGCTGCCCTTCAGGGACCTTGCGGGGTCCCTTAGGTTCACAGCCCACCATCCTTTCTTGCCAGGTCCGACTCAGAGGAGGGGTCGTCAGGCTGCGGGCTCACCGACAGTAGCAGGTGTAATGACAAGAAGAAGAAGAAGAAGAAGAAAAAAAAAAAAAACTCGGAGAGCATAACACGTCCCAGTCCAGGCTCTAAAAGCAAACGGGCAGAGTTGCGGGGCAAGCGAGATAACGGGTGTTTGGGAGGAATGCTCAGAACCGCACCTGCAGGGGGACAAGTTCAGAGAGCGTGTCCTTGTGCACACGCCTGAGACGTGAAGTTTCTGGGCGACTGGATGGAATGGGAAGAAGAGAAATGAGAGGGAAAGAAACGAAGGAAAAGAAATGACACGGGCCTGTCTTTGCTTGCAGCGCGATTCTGCGTTTGGGCAACTCCAGAAAAGACCCTCCTGGAGACTGAACACCAGATCCTTTACTAGAAGCTGGGGAAACCAACGAGCTTAGGAAACTGTGAAGAAGAGTAACATGACGCATTTAACACCCACCCACCCCCAATTTCTGACAATCTTTAACTTCAAAGACGTGTTGGGAGCCCCTTTTGGCTTTCCGGTTGCAATCTCGGCTTCCCCTGCACAAAAATTCTAATTGCAGCTTCAGTTGTCAAGGACGCTGACTTAGGTAGCAGTCACAACTCCGTGACACGTTCAAGTTAAAAAAATATAATGTATTTCAGAGTGGATGTTTCTTGGAGAGAAGAAGAGGACCTGCTGCTGCTAGAAGTAGTCTAGGGGGTTGCCCGGAAGTTCCGATTCCTAAGGCCTCTGCCTCCTGGCCTGCTTTGCGCTTTGGGCCACTGAAACTCCTTTGCCAGAGTGTTCACAAGGCCGAGTCGCTGACTGGTTGCAAGAAACATTTATCAGGGGAGGCTCCGTACTTGGTGGCTCCTAAACACTTGCAGGAGAAGGAGGAGGTGGAAACCCCAACACTTGTAAAATGAATTCGTGTCCAACCTCCAGTCCTGTACCCCAACCTCCAGTCCCGTACCCCAACTTAATCAGCTCCTTTGGCTGAGGCTTCATGGGACGCTCTAGCTGCAGCCTGGAAGGCAGTTAAATAAGTGTTCTCCCTAAACACCTCAGCGTTTGGTGAATTCGGTCTTTAAAATATGTTTCTAGTGCTTGCAGTGCGCGGGGCAGAAACAGAGACAGCGACTCGTTTGTTTTCTGAATGTAGGAAATGCCAGCGGGCCCGGGTTTTGCAACAGACAGTCCTGCTCCGCTGCCTCTCCCTTCACTCCCTCCCTCTGTCAGCCGGGAGAAGTGTAAACAGCCTGTTATGTAAATGGCAAATCAAATAACCGTGAGGGTCTGGGTTCCCTGCTTTGGAAATAAAAGTTGCCATTGTGAAATTTGTATCTGGATTGGGGGGGGATTTGGAGGGGTGCAGTTTTATAAAGATCAAGTTTCCATGGTTTAGCTCTGGACATTCGCTAGGAAAAGATATTTGTATTTGTGTTTATAAGCTTACTCGGAAGCAAACCTCTAGTAAACGGCTTGATTGCATTTCAGGTATTTATTATTATCGTTGCTAGCGGCGTCATGCGAACATTCAGGCGCAGTTATGAAGTCTTTGGAGGAATGGGCTAAAGTTCTGTTTCCAGATTAAAGTTTTTGATGCCCTTTTTCCCCTAATTCACGGGATAGTTCAATCACCCGTCCCCTCAACCCCTGCAACCCTTGACTGCATTGGCAGAAATGCCCCGCAGGCGACAGCGATAATGGATGTTTGGTGGGACTGTCGCTCGGCGCATTCCCCCGACCCCCATCCCCTCCTTGACCCGCCAGGCCGGGTTACAATCCCCGGGGCCCACTATAGGGTTCTTAGTTCTGAGGAGAGGGCGTGACTTCACAACGATATTTAAGACAAGGCCTTCCCGGGACCCTAGAGTAGAAAAACACCGGGAGCGGAGATGAAGGGAGCACTCCTGGAAATGCCCGGTTTCGGGAACTTAGTGACGACCTAAGGAATGAGTGTCCAAGGGCGGGGGCGGAGATGGTGCCCTAACGCAGATCACCAGGAGGCAGGAGTTCCTTTTCTTTTCGAGTCCAGAAGGGTCCGGCATCGGGTGGGGGGAGGGAGGGGGCGAGTCCAGGAAATGAGTGCCCCGGGCGGTGGCCCAGTCTTGGGTGCAGGGACTGTCCCTGCTGTCGGAGACCCCTAGGGAACTTTCCAGCGTCCCCCTCGGCGCCGGCCAGCCTAATCGCCCCCACGGCGTGCCCCAACCCCTCCCCGCCCGCGGGTCCGGCGTGTGCAAACCCTCGGCTCCGAGGTGTACCCAGGAAGCCAGCCGGTGGCGGGGCTACGACGCCCGTGAGCGAGCTTTGGCTCGGGGGTGGGGGTTTGCCCCAGGATCTGCTGTAACGGGGACCTCAGGCACAGAAGATGGGGGAAGGGGCTTCTCCTACTCCGGACGGTGCAGCGAATCCTGGGGGTTCCACAAACCCGGGAGGGAGGCTGCCGTTCCACAGCCGTCTACCATTCCCCCCTTCCCCAGCCGGAGTAGAAGTTGAAGATTAAGACAGTTACCCCGACAATGCGACTTTAAAACTCCTTCTGGAATGAAATCGCAAACAATTGGGGCCACTCCGTTTGTGGGTTGTATTTGAGCTATTCAGAGAAGTGGCATAGTTCTCCGTATGGCTTCGTTTGCGTAGACCGGAGGCCCAGGGAGAGGGGGAAATATCCCGGTGCCCAAAACCGTTATTCGTTATCGAACTGTCAGTCCGTACGGCACGTAATGTTTGTCATAGGTGTGACTTTTTAGCTAAGGGAGGAGGCGGAGAACAAAGGTCTGGGTGATCCCGACTCCGGAGATCGATTTCCTTCTTCTCTTAGTTGGGGGTTTCTGAGTAGAAGTTCTGTAGAGGCAGCCCTTCTAATCGAGCCCCCTCCTTTGTAGAAAAACAAATCCTACAATAAATAAGAGTGTTTGTTTTTCGATTATGTTTTAAAGACAAAATGATCCACACTGCCTGTCTATATGATTTTACTAATTGGATAGTTGCCCTCGTAGGGGCAACCCTTCCCGGGAAGTTTATAAGATGGGATAAATTAATGTCATTTTCAAAGTCCCTAACGCGGGTCGTCCCACTAATCACTTACACCGGAGAGAATGTGCCAACATCTGCTCATGGTTATCCCCTCGGGTGGGCCCACCTGTCGCCCCACTGCAGGAAAACCCCAGTTTCCCCGAGGGTTTCTGGGGCTCAGAGCCAAGCTGAGTAGCAAGGAAGGGCCACGGGGCTTTCGGGAAGTTAATCTTTAACTTTGGTGCCTGACTAGGAAGACACCGTGCTTTCTTTCTCCAAGCAGAAGTGCGTGGCTATCCGAACTGTCACTTTCATTAATCCAGGACAAGCGTACAGTTTGTAAAGGGGAGGACGAGTTGTGTGCGTGTGTGCTAAGGCGCGCCTCGGTTTATTTCCACCCAGGTCTCCAGCTGACTCGGGCGCAGCCGCAAGCCAGGGCCTGGAAAGGTAGAGGCCCCGCCGCCTCCCAGCTTCGCAACTAGGACTCAGTTGGGGCGCGCGCCGCGCGGTCCCCTGCTGTCCTCGAGCCTCAGAGTCTGCTAGCGCGCACAGAGACTGCGGGTTCGGGAGGGCGTGGACAGTCAGAGGACAGAGGGGCGGACGTGCCTTTCCTGGGCTGGAGTGGAAAGCGCACGCTCCCGCACAGATGTGCGGTGGCTAAGGGCTGTTAGAAGCAAGGATTTCATTAGCGGAGAGACCCACAAGCAGCTCGGAACCGCAGGCGGGGTGAGGCCGGCTGCACCTTGCTGGTTGCTGGGCTCGTATTCCTCTGGCGGCGAGCACTTCCCTGAGTTTCTGCCCCGCCTCGCCGCCGACCCGCACGCCGGAGCTGCCGCCGGCCCTTTTCCCTGCCCCAGAGCGACCTTCGGGGAGCCGGAGCCTCGACGACCCCTCCCCTTTGCGTGCCGGGGAGACTTGTGCCCTTCGGAAGTCCCTCACCACACACCGGGGCCTCATCCGACGCGGGCGCGAGGCTGGGCCTGCGGTGCGTAAGGCGCGGGCACCCGCGCAACTTGGACCTTGTGTGGAGCAGCCGCGGAGCACTTCGCAGGAGCCAGCTGTTTGCACCACTACGGGCAGGGACAAGGCCAGCAAGCCGACTCGGTGCAACAGGTCTCCCCGGAGGGCAGCTGGTCCTCGGTGAGCCTGCAGCTGGTAGCGGTAGTCTGGTGGTCTGGGCCCCTTCCGCTCTCAACAGGCTTCCCGTCCCTTCCCTCCAGCTCAGAATAGAGAAGGGAAGGTATGTAAGGAAGTCCTGAAGGGGCTGCGGGCTCAAGGAGCTGCGGGCGCAAGTGCTCGACCAGTCCCAGGCCTCTGGGGTCCTGAGCCTACGCTCAGGGCACGGACACTGGGCCCTGCTCTGGCTCCGAGCGCCCCCTGCCGCCCACAACTTCATCTTGGTGCGCCTCTTCAGTCGTGGGAGCCTTGTGTCGGCCTCAGGCCTGCGCCTTCTAGAGCCTTCCCTGGGAAAAGGGCTAGGAAGGAAAAGGTCGCTGGGGAAGGCCAGCCTGCTGGACTGGGACCCCGCAGGGACTGGCTCCTATTTTTCACACCCTATAACCTACCCAGGGTCCAGGCCGGAATAGTCTGGTTGTGAAATCCAATGGAGAGATCATTTCAAGCTCCCAGGCACATACCAGGGACATTTTCGTGCCTGAAGCTGGAGGTGACTGGTACTGAAAGCTAGCCACTGACTACATTCCTTCTAGAAGACCCCTTTTAATTGATGTGCACATTACAGAAAAAGCAAGGCCGCTTCATCAAGTAAATTACATTCTGGGAGATGCCAAGGAATGTATTTACTGGCAGCCAGGTTTGCCAATAAAAGTTGCAAATGAAGACTGCTGGTTTGCCGGAAAATGTACTTCTGTTTTTTAACCACCCCTTAGTCTTAATTATGAAAAACTTCACCCCCAAAGAACTGGTTTAGAAAAGAGGACTGCTGAGTGCCAGTGATGGCGGCCGCTAGTGCAGTCTCACTCCCCCACACTCATTTACACACCCCAGTGACACCATAGGACAACACCAACAGTGCACACTGTGGCTCTACCCACTGAGAGACTTGCCAATGTTTACATACACTGCAGACACAGACATAAGGCTAGACGTTGGCCGGCAGAGAGGTATGCATTTGGATTAGTGCTATTTAGTTTGGAAGCGAAGATATAAGAAAAGATAAACTATGGCAAATAAAGAGGCAAATTTCCACAGAATATTAAATAGAAGTAAATGTATAAAGGGGAAAAAGGGCACTTGCTCTGTAGTATTAAACTATAAATTACGAACAACAGACAGACAAACCCAGAATTGACTTTTATTGAGGTCCTCTTTTGCTCGGGGTCACAAAGACTCCAGTTGGAATGAGAAAATTTCTCCACTCACCAAATGGCACAGCTCTTTGTTCTCCCCAAAGCTTGGCTCCTCCTGTAGACACTTGGTTTGGGGTAGAGTGTGAATACTCACCAAGGGCGAATGTTTGATACATTTTTCTAGTCTTAACCGCAGACCCTTACACAGTAATAAGATGCATGGAGCATTTAGGTTGTCATTCTGCCAAGTGCTTTAAGTAATCATTTTATTTAATCCTCACAAGGCCCCTGATGTGGATATTATTATCTACATCTTATGTAGGAGGAAACTGTAGTTTTAAGAGAATAAGTAACTTGCCCAAGATTACACAGCCCTCATAATTTTACTTTGCTGTGTCACAGTGGATCATTTATGTGCCATTGAGACAAGGAAAAATTAAACTATTAAGCAACATCAGTGATCTCATCTCTGAGATGTTGTAATATGCATTTCAGATCAGTGGTACATTAACTAATTCATTTAATCAAGAAATGTATGGAAGCTGTGTATGTTCAACATTATTCTAACAGCTGGATATATAACAGCATACCCTTTGCTAGACATCTTTGTGAAAGTAAATACTAATAGCTATCTACATTAAAGCTTGGGTCTATTGTATGTGTTTAAATATACTTACATGGGGCTGGTATATTAGCACACATATGTTCTAGAGATGCTCACAGTAGTGATTATGATATAAGTACATGTACAGGAAAATGCTATACATGTGGCATAATCATTTCTCAATAAACTAATAGAGGTCCTGCTGGCTGACTCATTTGCTCTCATCCCGACTGCCATATGATGACTCTTCTTCTGGGCTTTCCATCTGTCGAGCTGTTCCAAGGAAGATTCTTCAGGAAATACGGTCAATGGAAAAAGAGATGCTCTCTTGGCCACCTCCCCCCATGCCTAGACCTACCCCTATCTTCCACCCTGGCCCCTGCTTGAAGATTATCTAGACAGATAGGACCTTGCAGGCTAAGAAAGTTTAGGGAGCTGCAAAGAAAACACGAACATTTCCATTGTCTTCCCCTCACATGATTCAGGAGGAAGGAGGCTGGGGGAGGGACTGGTAAGCAGAAGTTGGGTTTCAGGGTGGGGTCATCTTCAGGACCCTGTAAGGGGACTGTTCTGCAGTCATGGAGCTCATGCTTTTCACACAGAGAGGGAAACGGAGGCTCGCTGAAGAGACTTTGTCTGAGGTCTCACGTCTAGTCTGGACTTCCCTCAGCATGCCAACCTGGTCCTCAGCCTGAAGTCCCACCAAGGCCCTGGTGTCTAAGGCAGTGGAAGCATTTAGTCTTGTGTTTTAGAGGGGCAGTGGGAGGCATGGAGAGGGACAGGGCGTTTTTTTTTTTCTCTTTCTAGGAATTCCTACCTTGCTCATCTTGGACTTGGTCTGAGATTGGAAGATTGATCTAGAGTCCAGTAGTGAGATAGGAAAAAGATCACCTAGGGTATGGAACCAGAGGCAGACCTAAGACCTCAGCCAGCCCTGTGTGTAGGTCAAGGGGGTCTCTGGCCCAAGGGACTCTTCTTTCTCAGGGGACAGGGCAACATTGTGTCCCGGACCCCTCAGTGGTATCCAGGGGGCCTGCTGCACCAGTACTTCCCATATCTTCCCAGGAAAACCCAGGTATGTCCAGCCCTGGCCATTGGGTCCCCTCAGCTAATAGCCACAGCAGGTGATGGGCTCCACAAGCCAGACTCTCCAAGAACTGCCCCAACCCCCTCTTAGCTGTGGCGACAGTCTGGGACTGTCCTGCTTCTCTTCAAGACCAACCTTTGTGGGTGTCTGGTCTGCCTTTGTCTGTCCCTACAGCATTCAGAGGAAGGTTGTTTTAAAGGCTGGGCTGTTGTGTTCACACAGGCGCACACACGTAATCCTGACCCAGGTCCTGTGTTTAGTCTATCTCCCTGACGTCCTTCCTGAACAGATGGGAAAAGGAAACGATTCTCTTAGCCATTTTTGCCTTCACTGTACCCGGGCTCATCCATCATTTTCTCACCCACTGTCCCTGGGAGGACGTGTCTGCATTGACTGCCCTGCAGCAGAAAGTCTGGGAGGCAGCTAACAGGAGTGGCTGGCCGCCACCCACTCGCCCCTGCTTTTCCTTCTTCCTCTAACACAAAGGTTTACATTATGGGATATGCCAATGATGAAACAGGCTTCAGATTAGATAAGGTTAAATGACACTTTTATAAGGAGTCGTATCGGCTTAGGAGACATTCTCCTTTTATTTGTGAGTGTGCTTATAATAATAGTTTGTTTTTATACTTCCCTCTCTTCTAATGTAGACAACACATATACGCACCCTGACTTATTAGGAAGAGGACCACTCAGTACCCAAAGGGGTAGAAGCCAAGAAAGAGCAAGTTGCTAAAAGTCCTGACTTCTGGGACCTGGCCCAACCATCTAGGCAGAACTGTTTGGCTTTTGTGTGTGGTAATTCTGCAGAGTCCCTGGTGCCATCTTAAGAAACACCCCTTCGTAGTTTTCATTGTTTGCTTTTATGAGTACTTGCTATCAAAGATTATTTGTTAGGTGTATTTGTTTTAGTAAGAAACCAGTCCAAAAGCAGGCAAAGGTGTCCCTGGGAAAATGTCTTGGGCGAAGTCTGGCAGGAGTTTTACATAATAGGGAAACATACAGGACTCCACCCACTTCACATCAAGGCAAACACAGTCCCGTGTTTTGTTTAATACCAGTCACATTGTCTGCTGTCTGCTGGAAGTAGGTTAGTTTTCTAGTAAACATCACTGTCATCACTGTCAACTGTTTTTTTTGGAATGGTCTCAGACCCTGATACTTTGCCAATTTGAGTTTATCTTTGGGTATTTTAAAACAGAGAATTAATGCATTGCCATAACATTTTCTTTTACTTTTAAATGCATTTAGAAAAATATGTTTTATATTTCTCCTCAGTTTGGCATATTTGACTTTCCCTTGATTATACATTAAATGGAGAAAAACAAACATGTTTTTCTGGCTGTTTTCTCCTTTTTCTTGCTGGTTTGTACATCAGCTTTCCTGATGATCTCTATATAGCTCCACTGATTTCAAGGAGATTCAAAGATCAGATGGTGTCAACAGACTGTTGTAAAATCTCATGAAAAGAGAACTGTATTGTGTCTTCTGACTGTGCCTACCCTTTTCCAAGTAGGTATTTGGAACCCAGAAATCACCTCCTAGCAGATCAGAGAAATATTAAATAGAGGTCAAGTGCTGGATCAAAAGTTTTTGGCAATGTCCCTTTAAAAACAAATTTCTCTGATATGCTGAGAGCTGCTTTTCCACTATTAGCATAACTCTCAGTTTTATCCACTAAAAAAATACTGTTAAGTGTCTGCATTTGGTGGAAAAAGACAATGATGGATGAATAATTTGTCCTTTCTCTCAGGAAAAGATTGAATGTTGAATAATTCACTGTAATATAAGTCTTGATAGTTTCAATTCATTCTCCCCCACTTTGCGCTACTTCTGGACATTTAATATGTTTAAATGTCGAAGTTAATTAAGTGTGGGGCATGGGAAGAAATAATGGGGGTGAGGGTGAGAAAAGATATCAAACTAAGGACCAAAATTTTGAAGAAAAAGTTTGATGGGTATTTTATTGATACCACTTTCTCTTAGAAAGCATGATTGAGGTTATGAATTCTATCATACTTTGCATGCCTTATTAATGATCATATGGCGCAGAATCGACATGATAATATGGGGAGGCCTCCTAATCCTCTTGCCTGGGTTTAGTCTGAGCCCTGCTGGGAGCCCACAGCTGTGTTCAGGAGACAGAGATGCATCCTTTGCCTGCTGTGTGGATGTGTGTGTGTGTGTGTGTGCATGTGTGTGTCAAGGGTAGGCTTGTTTCTATTCAAGCACAAATCCTCTTTGTTTTTTTGTTTTGTTTTGTTTTGTTTTGAAATACATGAGCTCCGAGGTCAAAAGGCAAATCCATTTTTAGTTTTCTGAGAAAATTCCATACTGTTTTCATAGTGGTTGTTCGAGTCTGCAATCCCACCAACAGTAAACTAGGGTCCCCTTTTCCCCACAACCTCTCCAACACTTGTTATTTGTTGTTTTGTTTATGATGGCCATTCTCAATGGTGTGAGGTGGTATCTCACTATGCTTTTAATTTGCATCTCTCTGATAGCTAGCGATATTGAGCATCTTTTCATGTATCTCTGGATCCTCTGTATGTCCTCCTTGGAGAAGTGTCTGTTCAAGTCCTTTGCCCATTGTTTTAATTGGGTTGCTTGTCTTCTTAGAGGGGAGTCATGTAAGTTCTTTATATATTTTGGAGATTAAACCCTAGTCTTAGGTATCATTGGCAAATGTTTTCCCATACTGTTGGTTCACTTTTTATTTTAATACTGTTTTCTTTAGCCGTGCAGAAGCTTTTAATTTTGATAAGATCACATTTGTTTATTCTTTTCTTCATGTCCCTTGCTCTAGGGGACATATCAGTAAAAATGTAGCTGCATGAAATATCTGAGATTTTTCTGCCTATGTTCTCCTCCAGGACTTTAATGGTGTTATGGCTTATATTTAAATATTTTTTTCACCTTGAATTTATTTTTGTATATGGTGTAAGTTGGTGGTCAAGTCTCATTTTTTTACATGTAGCTGTCCAATTCTCCCAACACCATTTGTTGAAGAGACTATCTTTACTCCATTTTATGTTGCTGCCCCTTTTGTCAAATATTAATTGACCATAGAGGCTTGGGTTTATTTCTGGGCTCTCTGTTCTGTCCCACTGGTCCAATTATACCCTAAAATCCCTGAAACACCGAACCAAAAGAACCTATGCACGCCAATATTCATAGCAGCACAATTTACAATATCCAAGTGCTGGAAGCAACCTAGGTGCCCATCAATAAATGAATGGATAAAAAAACCATGGTACATGTACACAATGAGATTCTATGCAGCAGAAAGAAAGAAGGAGCTCCTACCCTTTGCAACAGCATGAATGGAACTGGAAAGCATTATGCTGAGTGAAATAAGCCAGGTGGTGAAAGACAAATACCATATGATCTCACCTTTAACAGGAAGCTAAACAACAAAATAATCAAACAAGCAAAATATAACCAAAAACACTGAAATAGAGAACAAGCTGACAGTGTCCAGAGGAGAGAGGGGAGGGAATTTCAGGGGGAAAGGGGAAGGGTTCACAGGAACAAGTATATAAGACACATGGAGAAAAACTAGGGGGTGTGGAAATGGCAGGGAGGTAGGGAGGACTGGGTGGGTGAGCTGGGATGGGAGTAAAAGAAAGAAAACTGGACTTGAACAACAATTAAAATAAAATTTTAGAAAACTTTATACATTGAATAATGTCAGCACCCTGTTGAATCCTACTCATTCCTAAAGACAGATTAAAGACTCATTTTGGTTTTGGAGTAGTTATCTTACAAATTATATTAAATAAAATTGACAGCACTGAAAAAAAATACAGGAGCTTCCTAACACTTCAGTGCAGATTGTTTCTATAGCTTCCATTTTCCTTTATTACAGATCCTGTGCCCTTGGGGAGGAGAAGAAGAATGGGGGACTGAGAGAAGGCCACTGATGGAGGAAGAGTGCTGAAGAGATCTGCATTCCTTCACCACTTTCCTACCGCAAGCCAGTTCGGGGCCCTGTGAGGTCACTGCCATGGAGTTGGGTGCCTTTGAAAGCAAGTGTCTCAAGAAGTTATTTGCAGTGTGAAACCAAGCCTCCTGGCAGGAGCAAAGGAAAGTCAAGAGAAGGAGGCCTCTCCATCTAGCTGCCCTGCCAAACGTAGGCCCAGTTGTGTTTAAGCCTGAAAGAAGGCTGAATTTGTACCAACATTTAGGAACCTTCTGGGAGCCTTCTCATTTCAGCCACCAAAGAGGGTTAGAGACATGCAAAGTGTGGTCCTGAGAAGGAGTTGCCACATACCTGCTAGGAGGCAGGAGCCAGCAGCCCACCTGCCTGGCCTGCGCCCCCTTTCCCCTGTAGGCAGGGTCTCTCTGGGAAAGGACAGTCCACTCCACCTCATTCTCTACCGAGTCCTCACCCTCTCTGAGTTGAGTGTGGGTGTTCTCCATGAACATTTTCCATCTCCATGCAGAGTTACATGTCTGCCCGTTCCAATTTCTGCCCACATAAGGCACACACCATGAAAGGCCATTTTTCTTTTTGAAGTAGATTCCAAATAATACACATGACGAAGTGCAGGCAGGATGCCTGTGGGAAAAAAAAATACAAACTTCTCCAATTATTTCAATAGAACAAAATGGTTGGGCTCTGTGAGCAGAATCTGACGGGAATGAAACCTTTCTCCATTTCAGGTCAATGCATTAGGCACACAGTGTAGCCAAGGGGAACTCGGGCTGGCTCACGGCCCCAGAGCATGAGGGCCACTGCAGGGCCCAGTCACTCCAAGCATCCCAGGATGTCTGGCATGAGGTGCTTAGCTGTGCCTCAGCTTACCTTGTTTTCAAGAGAATAATAGCCGTCTCTTAAAAGTTAAAAGAAGGATTTTTATGAGATGATCTTATTGGAGAATGTTGGGAATGCTTTTGAAAAAAGAATCTGTGTAAGTGTAGGAAATTAAGGAATGATGATCATAAATAGTAAATGATTGAGCATCCTGGTGCTCTGAAATGTCAGTTCATGTCACATCACTGGAGTTTCAGGTTTCTAACCTGACCAGCAAACACCACCAGGAGTTGTATGTTATAGTCTGATTCTGCTGAGAAAGGAAGCTGCAGATAAAGAGACTAACAGCCTCATGGAGAAATGGGTTGGGCCGGAGGGGCCCAAGGAAATGCTATTCTCAGAGAGTGCTTGCCTGCACCTCATTGTTGGCAACGGTTTGTGTATGAACCAGCTCACTGAGCTTTAGAAGAAATTGTGTTACCGTGGGAAACAGAGGGAGCTATGAGGTCGGGGGAAAAAAGTCCTTTACATACTGCATTTCTGACTTGTAAATATACATAAATCACATAGACTACTCCAGTGTAAATTGTGTGTTTAACACAAGTGAGGTTTCTGATAGTGTAAATTCTGAAGCAAAAACTGTTTGAAGTAACTTTTTGGAGCAAATTTGATGTCCATTAATGAGATCAACTTATTGGAATTGTGAACAATCACGATGAGGACCTTGCAGAGCATGTTGATGACACTACCCACAGAAAACAGAAAGTGTAAATGATCATCAGGGTAGTGGGATGACTCTCTCTTTTATCTAATCACTTCTTTAGTGTACAACTACACAGGTTTTTAAAGTATACAGGGAAAATGGAATGTGGAAAGGCATTGTTTTCAGTTTGAGACACACAATCACATCACGAGAAGCCTCTTTGGAAAGTCCTCCAGCTGGCAGCTGGGCCTGGAAATTCCCTGTGAACAAGTAGGGGACAGGCAGAGAGTCTTACGGGGAGGGGGGTGGAGAGAAAGAAGTGGTGTTGGTGGGAGAGAAGGAGGTGTAAATGGCTCAAAGAAATTTGGTGTGCGGAAAAGACAAACAAGATAATTTTGGTGTGAGTCCAACCCCCCTGAGAAGGCAAAGAAGTAGCCTCCGCTACTCCCAGTACTGTGGGCATTGAGTTTCACATAAAGCCCTTTATCTTCATCTGCTCTGATGCTATCTCATCTTTAAAATGCTAAATCATTTCTGTAAGATTTGCTGATTCACAAAATGAAGGCACTGAAAATTGACATGAAGACAGAGTGGAGCAGCTGCGGAAAGTATTGATTTCCCTCTCATTTTGCATGAATCTTATCTGTTGGGCTTGTGTGTATATGTGTGTGGGGGGGTAGTGTAGGAATAGGGAGAAAGCTGAGTGCTGTGAAAGAGGGAGGCAAATGAAGAAGAGATGAGCTGATTGCTTATGGGCTGTTCTTCCAGTTTTTCTTGGCTGGTGTGCGTGTGTGTGTGTGTGTGTGTGTGTGTGTGTGTGTGTGTGTGTTTGGGCGCCTTGGAAGCTCCAGGGCAAATGGCTCTGTCTCCCCAGTGAGAGATTTTCATGAAGACTCTGTCTCTTGGCAAACTTCACTCTGGTGCTGTTACCTGGGGAAGAAGAGCCTGAGTTCTTATGTGATGTCAGTCTTAAGCAGAAGAAAGGTTCTGAGAAAAGAAAAGGGCAAGAAGGAGCAAGAAGTTTGCTGTGTTCAACAACAGCCAAGACAGTTTCTATTGCTTTTTAGCATTTATGAAAAATAAGTTATTAAAATATGCATAATCAACTTGTTTTAGGCATAATTAATGTATTTAGTGATGCTTTTATATGGAGTTAAAAATTAAAGGTAGATTCCATATTTTGTGCTTGTTGAGTTCCGATAAACTAGAATGGAATCTCAGTTTTAAAGATGGAAGTTCTTGCTTGACTCCGTAAGAATGTTTCAACACCAGTTACTTCCGATTTTCCCCCTACCCTCCACCCCCAAAACTTTCTACCCTCATCTGGCTTTTTATTTATTTTCTCCAGGAATGCAGACGGTGGGTCTTTTAATACAATAAACAGTCTGCAGGGACTGTGATGGATCTCTCCTGCCATCTAGTTGAAATAATGAGAAGTGCACCGCGGGGCCTCAAGCTGAGGAAGTTTCACACTAGCAAGGTGAGAAGACGCGTTTGCCAAGTCAAGTCCTTGAGCTTTATGACTAAATGTTCGCAAGACAAGAGCCTTCTCAGTGTACTTGGAATAGCAGTGTACTGCATAAGCTTTACTGCTGGGTTCTTAGATTGACTCTAGCCCCTTAAGGAAAAAGAGCAGCTGAATTACAGTGTCAAATTAGGCAGGATCTGTCTTGATGAGTCTGTTTCGCTATGGTGGGCAAAAGTCAATCAATGAACTTCAATTACCTTGCTTCTTTCTGCTTTGGTCTACCCAAGTCCAAATCCAAATGTATCCATGGGAGGCAATGGGGGAAACATTCAGAACATGTGGTGGGTTCCCAGCTCTGCGGGCACACGTGAGGGCTGTGCCTTCTGCACTTCTGCACTTCTGCCCACATATCTCTTAAACTGATATTGACAACACTCCTCTTTAAAGAAGGCCACACAAATCCAGCTGTCCTCTGTTACATGTGTGGTGGAGGGGAGGGGAGGACTGACGGTGGGGTCAGGGAAGGAGGTCGCAGAGCCCTGAGGAGCAGCCCAGGCAGATGTTTTAGAGAAGCAAAGGAACTAGAAGTTGCGTTTCCTAAAACACTCAACTCCAGGCACCTGCTGGAAAGTCTTTGTGGGGCACCAGTGGTCACTGCTCTGAGCCCTTGAGCAGGGTATTTGAGGGGGACTGGCTTTATCATTTCCCTGATGAAGCACGCTTCTTGAATTCAGAGCAGACCTGGTGAGGCTGCTGTGCAGGAGGCGGGTGCAAGCACACTGAGATGCAGGCTGTGCCTAGCAGGGGCTGCCTGCCTCAAGGCAACCCAGGGAATAAGGCCCCACTGATGGGCAGGCACCCCTTGGGGAGGCCCCCAATCCAGCCAGCTGACATTTTCTAACCATCCTGGTAGCTGATGATTGGATGTGTTACCTACAAATTCAGCTCTTGGGAAACCTCAACTGTGGGTCAAATGAGTGGACATTACAGCCAGATGAGTTAATTTAAATAACTAATGAATAGAATTATTAATACTTGAGAATAATATTGATATATTAATAAACAATTTAAATACAACATAACATTCATAAGTGTCTCAAATAATTCCTTGGAATGATGTAAAGCTCATCCTCACCTATGAGTGCATTAATTTAGTCTTTCCCGGTCATTGGTTCATTTTGACAGAGTGTCCTCAGTAATGCTTCCTCAGCTTCAGCTCTGTTGTGCAGACTTCCTTCTCTCCTCTACTTGGCCTGATGCAGAAACACTGTGGTGGGGACAGGGACGGACACTTTTGGCCGAGTGGGACAGTCCATGCTTGTAGGTGGTGCTAGTGAGAAAAATTGCTGCTTTGACTGAGAGAAGGATGGGGTGTGACTAATCCAATCTCTACTATGAGAAGGCTGGATTCACATTGGAAGGTTTTCAGAGTACATTTTGAGTTTTAACTTCTAAGTCCCAATGCTTTCTTCAGTAGTGAGAGACTGACTTGCATGGCGACCATGGTGACCATAGTGTCTGGGTGACTGCCCCTCTCCCCTCTGCCTTCTCATGGACCCAGGTTGGCACTGTGGTCTGATTTCCCGGTGGGAAAAGGAGCTCATGGATAGGAGTTTTCTGGGACACAGGAGCAGTCTGACTGGACTGTGCTGCAGTGCCAGGTAGAGACACCACTGGGTGTTGGGAGGTGGTATAAACCGGGGCATCTGCTGCCCTGGGGATGTGGTTATTTCCCCGAAGACACTTCCTGCCCTGTAGTGCCTGAGCGAAGTTATTTAAAAAGTCTTTATGAGCTGGGCAAGATGCGTAATTTATTCTGGAAGAATGTAAAGCTTGTTGTTTTTCTTCAGTGTGGGTTACTTAGATCAATTTGTCTGTTAAGAGTGCTCACTACTTTGTCTCATTTCCATGGGTAAATTTTACATAGTTTTCAGGTATGCAGGTTTAGACAACAGAATTTTAGTCCTTTAGTAAAGAAAAATAAAATAGAGCTCCAACACACACACGATTTTTAAAAAGGGGTTTTATTAAGGACTAACCTTGACAACTTTCCTTGTTTCCTATACATTTTGAATCATATAGAATTCATAACACAACCTGCAAGTTTATTTTTTAATCAGAAGCATTCAGTTATGTTCAAAGGGAGACTTTAAATGCAAACACTTTTTCCAACTCATCCTGTCGGCTCTCATGTTGGTAGACTTGTAACTCTCAGAAGAAGATGGGGGCTGATTCAGCAGACATCTTCATAGGGACAGTCCCCAGCTGAAAGCAAGTTCTTCTGGTGGCCTGAGTGCCCTGTGGGCAAGTTAAACTGTCACGAGAAAGCTAGTATCTATGTTAACCTACACTTTTCAGTCATGTTTTATGCCTTTGTCTGGCTTTTTTCTTTTTTGAAGGAAACAAAACAAAAACATTAAAAAATCAGCTTACACACTCACTTGTGTGCACACACAGGTCTTCATTCATCTGACAACCTTTGTGGTCCTCACCTACCCAGCAGGTTCAAGTGCCAGCAAAGTGAATAGCAATCAGGTGAGGGAATATTTCCTTTTCCTACAAAGACACCCAGCACCCCAGCAATTTGCTTTTGTTAAACTTCCAAAGGAAGAAAGAACCCTCCAGAAGCCCCCTCATTTGCTTCTTTCCCAGAGGAAAGCCAGCTCATTTTCTTTGTCATGTTCCTCTCAGGACAGTTTCCTTGGCTGCCAGTGGGGCCAGAAGGAGGGGCTAGCTGAGACTGGTTAAGGCAAGAACCTGGGACTTCCTTCCTGTGCATCAGGACTCCAGTCTTGCGTGCCCTCAGAGGCCAGTTCCTCTGGACAAAGATGGCAGGACCTGGGCATCCTTTGGTTTGACCGTGAAGTGTGTACAAACACAACAGGTGACTACGTAGGTGACAGCAGCCTCACCTGGCTTCCAGAAAACTCTCCTAAGGAGGGAAAGATCCTCCTGAGACAGATGAACCTGAGGAGACAGTGTTTGCACCTATTTCTCTTGTGTCCATTGTGTGTTTGCACAAGCCAACCAAATCTCTCATGAATCACTTCGCACCTTGCATACATTCAGCACAGCTCTCAGAATTGCCCAAGGGTCTTGTCATCAGTTCAAAGGAAAAACGTGCTAGTTCGGTGTATAAATGCATGTCTTTATAGCTATAGAATGGTCATGTCATGAAACAAGCGTGCTGCACCAAAGGGGTTGGGGGTGCCCGATCATAAAGGCTTATTTTTATTTTAGGTATGCATTTTCTACTGAATATACTGTAAAATCAGAGTTGTTTGGCTATAACCTCTTCATGGGCTGACTCTAGAAGCATGTACTTTCTGAAAAACAGAAGAAGATTCATCTTGCTGAAGGTGCTGCGTGTGTTGGTGTAGAGTGGGCACAGAATGTGCAGGAAACAAATAGGTACATAGATGCTGAGCTTGTCTTCCTTCCGACCTGAATGTGGGCTACTTTGGCTGCTGTGCAACTCCATGATGGTTGAAATGCAACATTTGACATTGTCTGTGAGCTTTGTCCTGGGGGCCAAGCAGCTCCTACATGTTAGTGACTATTCTCTGGAGTCAGTGCAAGTGGTATGTCAAGCCAGGTCAGGCAGTCTGTGGATGATACAGCTGGGACAAGAGCCCACTGAGGCCTCATCAAGCAATGATCTTGATCTCCTAGAGTCTTTTTCTTTTCTCTCTCTCTCTCTCTCTCTCTCTCTCTCTCGTTAGAGAGAGGGCAAGTGAGGGGGAAATAGAGACAGAGAAAAACATCTATCAATTAGTTGCCTTTTGTACATGCCTCAACCAGGGACCAAACTGGTGAACTTTCGGTTTGCGGGTTGTTGCCCAACCACATCAGCCACATGGGGCCTCATTGGCCAGGGCTCTCCTAGATTCCTTGGAAGAGAGGGTAAAGCTACATTGTCTGAACAATGTTTGATGATGTCAGCAAATTCTTATGAGCTTGTAATTGTAGTTGCTCTTGATTATCATGATACTTTTTTTAAGAGAGAATATTTTTAAATTTATTTAATTATTGTTCAAGTACAGTTTTCTGTTTTTTACTTCCATCCCAGCCCCCCCCCCAGTGCTATCCACCTTCCTCCCATTTCCACCCCCCTTAGTTGTTGTCCATGTGTCCTTTATACTAGCTCCTGTAAATTCTTCCACTTTTCCCCCTGAAATTCCCTCCCCTCTCCCCTCTGGTCACTGTCCCCCTGTTCTTTATGTCAGTGTCTTTGTTTTTATTTTGCTTGCTTGTTTGTTTCATTGTTTAGCTTCCTGTTAAAGGTGAGATCATATGGTATTTGTCTTTTAACACCTGACTTATTTCACTCAGCATAATGCTTTCCAGTTCCATTCATGCTGTTGCAAAGGGTAGGAGCTCCTTCTTTCTTTCTGCTACATAGAATTCCATTGTGTATATGTACCATAATTTTTTGATCCATTCATTTACTGAAAGGCACCTAGGTTGCTTCCATCCCTTGGCTATTGTAAATTTTGCTGCTATGAACATTGGGGTGCATAGGTTCTTTTGAATTGGTGTTTTAGGATTCTTAGGATACAACCCCAGCACTGGAATGGCTGGGTAAAAGGGCAGATTCATTTTTAGTTTTTTTTTTTTTTTAGAAAATTCCATACTGTTTTACACAGTGGTTGTACCAGTCTGCAATCCCACCAGCAGTGAACTAGGGTCCTCTTTTCTTCACAGCTTCTCCAACACTTGTCAGTTGCTTTGTTTATGATGACCACTCTGACCGATATAAAGTGATATCTCATTGTGCTTTTAATTTGCATCTCTCTGATAGCTAGTGATATTGAGCATCTTTTTGTATGTCTCTGGGCCCTCTGTATGTCCTCTTTCGAGAAATGTCTGTTCAAGACCTTTGCCCACTTTTTAATTCGGTCCCATGTCTTCTTAGAGTGGAGTCGTGTAAGTTCTTTGTATATTTTGGAGATTAAATCCTTCTCTGAGGTATCAATGGAAAATATGTTTTCCCTACAGTTGGATCTCTTTTTATTTTAATACTGTTTTCTTTAGCCATGCAAAAGCTTTTAATTTTCATGAGATCCCATTTGTTTATTCTTTCCTTTATGTCCTTTGCTCGGGGGGACATAGTGGTAAAAAAGTTGCTACGTGAAATATCTGAGATTTTCTTGCCGATGTTCTCCTCCAGGACTTTAATGGTGTCACGGCTTATATTTAGGTCTTTTATCCACCTTGAATTTATTTTGGTGTATGGTGTAAGTCAGTGCCGAAGTTTCATTTTTTTGCACATAGCTGTCCAGTTCTCCCAACACCATTTGTTGAAGAGGCTATCTTTACTCCATTATATGTTGCTGCCCCCTTTGTCAAATATTAATAGGCCATAGAGATTTGGGTTTATTTCTGGGCTCTCTACTCAGTTCCACTGCTCTGTGTGCCTGTTTTTATGCCAGTACCAGGCTATTTTGAGTACAATGGCTTTGTAATACAGTTTGGTATCAGCTATTGTGATTCCTCCTACTTTGCCGTTCTTTCTCAAAATTGCAGCTGATATTCGGGGTCATTTATGGTTCCATATAAATTTTTTGTTTTTTTAAATATATTTTATTAATTATGCCATTACAGTTGTTCTATTCCCCTCTTCATTCCCCTCTACCCTGCACACCCCCTCCCCCACCATTCCCCCCCTTTAGTTTATGACCACGTGTCTCAAGTTCTTCAGATTCTATATTTCCCATACTATTCTTGCCCTCTCCCCTATCTATTTTCTACCTACCATCTATGCTACTTATTTTCTGTACCTTCTCCCCCGTTCTCCTCCTCCCACTCCCCTGTTGCTAACCCTCCATGAGATCTTCATTTCTATGGTTTTGCTCCTGATTTAGCTGTCCTCTTAGTTTGCTTTTGTTTGAGGTGTGGTTCTTAATAACTATGAGTTTGCAGTCCTTTCGCTGTTCATCTTTTTTATCTTCTTTTTCTTAGATAAGTCCCTTTAACATTTCACATAGTAAGGGCTTGGTGACGGTGAACTCCTTGAATTTGATCTTATCTGAGAAGCACTTTAGCTGTCCTTCCATTCTAAATGAAAGCTTTGCTGGATAGATTAATCTTGGATGTAGGTCTTTGGATTTCATGACTTGGAATACTTCTTTCCATCCCCTTCTTGCCTGTAAGATCTCTTTTGAGAAATCCACTGACAGTCTGATGGGAACTCCTTTGTAGGTGACTATCCCCTTATCTCTTGCTGCTTCTAGGATTCTCTCCTTCATTTTTATCTTGGTTAATGTAATGATGATGTGCCTTGGTGTGTTCCTCCTTGGGTCCAACTTCTTTGGGACTCTCTGAGCTTCCTGGATTTCCTGGAAGTCTATTTCCTTTGCCAGATTGGGGAATTTCTCCTTTATTATTTGTTCAAATAAGTTTTCCACTTGTGGCTGTTCCTCTTTCCCTTCTGGTACCCCTATAATTCGGATGTTGGAACGTTTAAAGATGTCCTGGAGGTTCCTAAGCCTCTTCTCATTTTTTTGAATTCTTGTTTCTTCATCCTTTTCTCTTGGTTATTTTTTTTCCTCCTTCTGGCCCAATCCTTTGATTTGAGTCCCAGTTTCCTTTCCGTTACTATTGGTTTCCTGTGTATTTCCCTTCATTTCAATTAGTTTAGCTTCCATATGTTCCTCTAATTTGTGACTAAAATCAACCAGTTCTGTGAGCATCCTGATCACCAGTGTTTTGAACTGTGCATCAGAAAGTTGGGCTATTTCTTCATTGCTTAGATTTATCGGCTCTGGGGCTGTGAGTTGTTCTTGAGCCATGTTTTGATCTGTTCATGCCTGTTATGTATGAGGAGCGGAGCCTTAGTTGTTCACCAGGGCGGGGCCACCCAGGTTGCTGGTTTGTGATGCTGTATGTGGGGGCGGGGTCAGAGAGGGACAAAGGCGGTTCCCTCTGCCGCTTCCCACCGCTGGGGTCTGTGAGGTCTGTCTCACCACCGCTAGCTCCTTCACTGGTTTATCTATGCGAATGTGTGACCACAGTCCGCCCTCAGTGGGTCCATCGCCTTGCACCCTCAGTAGGTCCACCCGCTTCTCCACACCTGGGATCTGCCCACAGCTGCTGGGGCACCTGGGTCTCGTGCCCAGGTAGGTCCGGTGGATCCTTCCTGCCTGACCCCGCTGTGCTGCTGGCTCTGCCCCTCTTACTGGTTTGGCCGAAGGGTTCATTGTTGTCAGACTTCTGTGGAGTTCAATTTTCTGTGGTTTGGCTGCATTTTTGTTGCTAAAACTTCGTTGTTTTTAAACTTGGTTGTGTGAGAAGGCAAAGTGCTTCCACCTACGCCTCCATCTTGGCAGAAGTCCTCCATGTAAATTTTTGAAGTGTTTGTTCTATGTCTGTGAAGTATGTCATGGTACTTTAATAGGTATTGCATTGAATCTGTAAATTGCTTAGGGTAGTATGGACATTTTGATGATGTTAATTCTTCCAATCCATGAACATGGTATATGTTTCCATTTGTTTGTGCCTTTCTTGATTTCTATCTTCAGTGTTGTGTAGTTTTCTGCATACAGGTCTTTTACGTCCTTCATTAGGTTTATTCCTAGGTATTTGATTTTTCTTTTCGCCACATTGAGTGGAATTTTTTTCTTGATTGCTGCTTCTGCTGTTTCATTGTTGGTATACAAAAATGCCTTTGCTTTCTGGATATTGACATTGTAACCTGCTGTTTTGCCAAATTCATTTATTAGGTTGAGCAGTTTTCGGGTAGAGTCTATAGGATTTTCCATGTACACTATCATGTCATCTGCAAACAGTGACAGTTTTGTTTCCTCTTTCTGATTTGGATACCTTTTATTTCCTTTTCTTGTCTGACCGCTGTGGCTGAATCTTCCAATACTATATGGAATAGATGGTGAAAGTGTACAACCTTGTCTTGTTCCTGATCTTAGTGGAAAAGATTTTAGTTTTTGCCCATTGAGTATGATGTTGGCTGTAGGTCTCTCATATATGGCCTTTATTATATTGGGGAATGCTCCCTCTATCCCCACTTTGCTGAGTGTTTTTAACATAAATGGGTGTTGTACCTTATCAAAAGTTTTTTCGTATCTATTGATATGACCATGTGGTTTTCGTCTTTGCTTTTGTTTATATGATGTATTACATTTACTGACTTGCAAATACTGAACCATCCTAGCATCCCTGGGATGATTCCCACTTGGTCATGGTGTATGATTCTTTTAATGTATTGTTGGATGCAGTTTGCCAATATTTTGTTGAGGATTTTAGCATCTATGTTCATCAGTAATATTGGCCTGAAGTTTTCTTTCTTTGCTGTATCTTTATCTGGTTTGAGGATTAGGGTGATGCTGGCTTCATAAAAAGAGTTTGGGATTCTTTCATCATTTTGGAGTTTTTGGAATAGCCTGTGAAGAATAGGAGTTATCTCTTTCTTAAGTGCTTTGTAGAATTCTCCTGTGAAACCCTCTGGTCCACGGCTTTTGTGCTTCGGAGATTTTTGATTACTGCTTCAATTTCATTTGCTATTATTGGTCTATTCAGGCTTTCTGCGTCTTCTTTGTTGAGTTTTGGAAGATTATATTTTTCTAGAAATTTTTCCATTTCACCTAAGTTTTCAAATTTCTTGGCATACAGTTCTTCATAATAATTTCTTACAATCCTTTGTATTTCTGTGGGGTCAGTTGTAATCTCTCCTCTTTCATTTCTGACTGTCTATTTGGGTTCTCTCCCTTTCTTGATGAGCCTACTTAAAGGCTTGTCTATTTTGTTTATCTTTTCAAAAAAACAGCTCCTGGATTTATAGATTTTTAGAATTATACTTTTAGTCTCTATGTCATTTAATTCTGCTCTGATCTTGGTTATTCCCTTCCTTCTACTTGCTCTGAGCTGTCTTTGCTGTTGTTCCTCACGTTCTTGTAGGTGTAGGGTTAGGTTGTTTGTTTGAAATGTTTCTATCTTTCTTAGGTAGGCCTGTATTGCTATGAACTTTCCTCTCAGGACTGCCTTCACTGTGTCCCATAAGTTTTGGGTTGTTGTGAGTTCATTTTCATTAGTTTCCAGAAACGTTTTGATTTCTTCCCTAATTTCATTCTTGACCCATTCATTGTTTAATAGCATGCTATTCAATCTCCACGAGTTTGAATGTTTTGGGTCTTTTCTCTTGGGGTTGGTTTTCAGTTTCAGTCCCTTGTGGTTGGAGAAAATGCTCGGGATGATTTCGATTTTCTTAAATTTGTTGAGGCTCGTTTTGTGTCCTCTCATGTGGTCTATCTTTGAAAATGTTTCATGTGCATTTGAAAAGAATGCGTATTTAGCTTCTTTGGGATGAAGGGTTCTATATATAAATATATAAAATCAGTTAAGTCCATTCCATCTAGGATGTTGTTCAAATCCACCATGTCTTTGTTGATTTTTTGTTTGGAAGATCTGTCCATTTTTGACAGTGGGGTGTTAAAATCCCCTACTATAATTGTGTTGCTGTCAATATCTTTCTTCAAGTCCTCTAAGATTTTCTTTATATATTTGGGTGCTCCTATGTTGGGTGCATATATGTTTACAATGTTAATGTCTTCTTGGTGGATTCTTCCCTTGAGTATTATGAAGTGACCTTCTGGGTCTCTTTTTATGGCCCTTTTTTTGAAGTCTATTTTGTCTGATATGAGTATTGCTACCCCGGCTTTTTGTTTTTTTTTCCTGGCCTTTTGCTTGGAAAATTTGTTTCCAGAACCTCACTTTTAGTCTGTGTAGGTCTTTTGTCCTGAGGTGGGTGTCTTGTAGGCAGCAAATGTGTGGGTCATGCTTTCTTATCCATTCAGCTATTCTCTGTCTTGTGATTGGAGCATTTATTCCATTTATTTTTAAGGATATTATTGATAGGTACTTATTCGTTGTCATTTTTATACCTGTGCTTCTCATTGTCTCTCTCTTTTCCTTCCTCTCCTTAAAGCAGACCTTTTAGTATTTCTTGCAGAGCCAGTTTGGTGGAGGTGTATTCTTTTAGACTTCTTTTGTCTTGGAAGCTCTTTATTTGACCTTCTATCTTGATTGAGAGCCTTGCTGGATAAAGTAACCTTGGTTGAAGGCCTCTGGTTCTCATTACTTGGAATATTTCTTGCCATTCTCTTCTTGCTTGGAGTGTTTGTATTGAGAAGTCAGTTGCTAACCTTATTAATGCTCCCTTATAGGTTACTTCCTTTTTCTCCCTTGCTGCCTTTAAGATTCTCTCTTTATCTTTAAATTTTGCCATTTTAATGATGATGTGCCTTAAAGTGTGTCTCTTTGGGTTCCTCTTGACTGGGAATCTCTGTGGTTCCTGGATTTGTGCGACTTTTTTTCTCATCGAATTAGGGAAGTTTTCCATCATTACTTTTTCAAATAGGTTTTCTATCCCTTGCTCTTCTTCTTCTCTTTCTGCTATCCCTATTATTTGGATATTATTACATTTCATATTGTCTTGCATTTTTCTTAATTCCTCTTCTTTCTGAGCCTCTTTTCCTTTTCTTGCTCTTTCTGGGCATTTCTTTCTCCTTTGTCCTCCAACTCGCTGATCTGATCTTCTGCCTCATCGATCCTGCTTTTGATACCTTCCACTGTGTTCTTCAGGTCCGAAATTGTATTCTTCATTTCCTCTTGGCCCTTGCTGATAGTTTTTATTTCCTTTTTCATGTTGATATAGTTTGCAGTGAATTCATTGTAGCTCCCCTGTAGTTTCTGGTAGCTCATTGTGAGCTCTTTGAACTTCCCGATAACCAGTGCTTTGAATTCAGTATCTGATAGCTGACTTGCCTCTATTTCATCTAGCATTGTTCTGAGGCTTCCTCCTTTCCTTTCATTGGGGAGTTGTTCCTTTTGTCTTCCCATTGTTTGTGAGACTCTTCTTGTTAGCTTCAGCTTCTTAAATCGATTTCTTCTGGCTTCCCGGATTTATGGTGTGCAGGTCTGTGGTATAATACCTGTGAGATTCAGTGGTGTAGTCTCCTTGATCTCCCCAGATTGCTGGTCTTGGGCTGTCCTTAATGTTGGCTCTGAGTTTGTTTTTGGGTTTTTGTTTGTTCTGGGTCTTTTTTGTGTGGGTTCTTCCCACCAGCTGGTGAACTGTTGGTCCCTCTGTCCCCTACCCATTTTACTTTGCTGTGCTGGTGAGGGCGGGTTGCACTGAAGCTAGTTTTTCTGCATATACAGGGTTTTGAAGATTCTGTTTTGCTCTTGTTCAGTCGTTTGCCCTGGGAAGTTCCTCTGCTGTTTAGTTGAATTTCCAGGTAGGTCTTGGGTTGAGGTTTGTGTGGTTTCTACTCCCTCCTTCACCTTCCTCTGTTGTTATCTGTTGGTGGTTCCTTCGTTGTTGGGTTTCCTCTTCCTTTGGGTATCCTGGTGTTCGCCGCTTCCACCTATTCTTTTTGTGTGTGTGTGATCAGTTGGAGGGGAAGGCACACTGGTTTATGACAGCAGGAGAGTATTCTATGATATTTACAGTAGCAGCTGGTAGAGAAGAGACAGGCACTCCCCCCGACTATGTACAGAGACAACCGTAATCTTCAACCCACCTAGCCACTTTTCAGAAAGGGTGGAAGGAAGATAAGGCTCTTATTGGGGAGGGAAGGCGTGTGATTTGGATCCAGAAAGGAGTGAGGTTGAGGGAGGTCAGATTTTGAGGTAAGGTAAGAATAAGGGATGGTAAATAGGTGTAGTGTGAGAGAGAACAGAGTCAACCACTGCAGTATTATTGTTCAGGCAACAATGTAGTGGGCTAAGATCTGGGGTGGGTGGTGTTGTGTAGTATTTACAACAGCATGCAACAACCATTATTTACAATAATATTAGAGCAACAATCATACGACAGAATCTATGATATACCAAGATTAGGGAGTATTGGACTTTCAATAGTTTGCTAACTGGGCAAGAGGAAGTAAAGGACAGTAAATTAGCAATACACTATGGATGAGGGGACAGGGGAAACCTGTCAAGTGATACAATATATCCAGCCAAGGTAAAGAAGACTACAGAAAGAGGAGGAATACAGAGATACTATTAAAATAAAAGATGTAATAATCATGAAAAAATCATGAAAAAATTCAAATATGCAGTAACTTGTACTTTCTCTGCCATAACAAAGTGAATTTTGTCTCTCTGTCTCTACTGTTGAGATGCCCCCTCTTTGAGTCCAACTCTGGTCTTTTCCCCTTTCCAAGTCTTTTGTCTCACTCTTGTTGGTTTCCATTTGGTCAAGCCTTTTCTTCTGGTCACACTAGCTGCAGCAGTCTGAGGGTCAGTTAGTTCTGCCTTTATTCCTTGGTGACCTCACCTGGTTTCATGATTGCCCTCCCAAGATCCTCTTCTCAGCACCCCACAGAGTAGACTTGCCCCAGGATTTACAGTCCTTGCCTGGTGTGTGGACGTGCATTCTGGCCTGGCTTCTCTGGTCCTGCCAACTTGGGTGCAAACCCTTCCCAGTGCTATGTGGGAACTCAAAGGCAACTCTCTATTCTCCCAAGCTGGTGACCACAGACTCCACGTGTGATCAATGCTCTCTGATTTGCTTCTTCATACCCACTCCTCTCTCTGATAATCCTTACAAACAGATCTCTCCTGGAATTTTTCAAACTGTGCCCAGATGGGTAGGGAGGAATAAAATACATTTTTTAAAAATAGACTTTTTAGTTAAGTGCAACCAGGTAGCCAGTCAGAAAAAAAAAATTGGATCCATCCCTCACAGATTATACCAAAATGAACTCCAAATGTATTATAGATTTAAATGTAAGAAAATGCAACCATAAAAAGTACTGGAAAACTCCCAGACAGAAATCAAGGCTTTTATAACCATGAATGGGAAGTTCTTTTTAACTAAGAGTAAAAAAATCAGTAGTCATTAAAAAATAGATGGGGATAGGTTATTATAAACATATAAAAATTAAAAATGCTGCCCTGGCTGTTGTCGCTCAGTGAATTGAGGACTGGCCTGTGAACCAAGGGCTGTCCAGTTCTATTTCTAGTCAGAGCACATGCCTGGGTTGAGGCCTAGGTCCCCAGTAGGGGGCGAGTGAGATGAGGCCACGTATTGATGTTTCTCTCCCTCTCTTTCTCCCTCCCTTCCCCTCTGTCTAAAAATAAATAAATAAAATCATTAAAAATAAATACATAAATATTAAAAATGCCTGTATGGCAAAGACATCATGAGCTATATGAATATTAGATTATATTAGGGAATTATTGTTCATTGTTTTGGGTGTGTTAATGATATAACTGTATATGAGTACGGGAATGTCCTCCTTTTAGGAGGTGCATGCTGAAGTGCTGTGGTTTCAAGACATACTGTCTTATCTTATGTATGCAGTGCTCACACCTGTGTGATCACATACCCACACACTGACACAGGCACAGCTAAGGAAAAGGTAGGTACTCCTATCAATTGTAAATTTAAGGGGTGGATATATAGGTGATTTTAATGAGTCACCTATGTACTAAAAAACACTGTTCTTTTGATGATTTATTTATTCATAATCAAAAGTTGAAAAAAATACCACAAGCAAAGTCAAAAAGCAAGTTGCAAACAGAAAACTAGTTGTATAGCTCATATGATAGACAAGGAATAATCTTTCCAAACCATAAAGAACTTCTATAAATTAAGGAGAAAAATTCCAATAAACCAATGAAAAAGTGGACAAAAATAGAACTAATTCACACAAAAAGAAATATGACAGATGACCTTGCTGGTAGGAGAGCAAGATGGAAAGATGACAGTGGACACATATTTTATATTTATCAAAACTATAAAAGCATTTACTTTTGACCTAACAATCTTGACTTCTGGGAATTTATGCTGTGGCTATTCCTGCATACATATAGAGTAACAGACTTCCAAGTTGACTTGTTTGATCATTGTTTATTACAGTGAAAGACTAATAACAACGTAGGCATCCATCTGTGTGGGCCAGTGAAATGAACCTTGGCATAGCCACCCACAGGTAGAACATCAGGTAGCTCTAAATAGGAAGCTACCTGTGGACTAAGGGAAAACATCAGCATTGTACAATGTTACGTTAAAAAATATCTGGTACTTTTGTTTAAAAAAGAAGAATATGTACTTTTTATTTCTTTTTCTACAATGAAACACTAGAAGGACTCAGCAAACACATATATTCCCCCTGCCCAACACACACAAACTAAAGTAGTTACATTAGGGGCTGGGTTTGGGGAACAGGAAGACAGAGGCCTGGACGAGAGGAAGACTGCTCAGTGTTTAACTTTTCACATCTTTTTCTACTTAATCCATATTGTATTGCCTATTCAAACAATAAAATTTAATTTTAAAAAGTCCTCGCCCTGGCTGGTGTAGCTTAGTGGATTGAGTATGGGCCTGTGAACCAGACAATCACGGTTCGATTCCCAGTCAGGGCACATGCCTGGGTTGCACGCGGGTTCCCTGCAGGCCACTTCCCAGCAGGGGACGCACAAAAGGCAACCATACATTGATGTTTCTCTCCCTCTCTCCTTCCCTTCCCCTCTAAAGATAAATAAATAAAATCTTAAAAAAAATAAATAAAAATAAAAAGTCCTCAAGGACTTCTGATTTCTTAAATGTTGATTGATGATACTTGTTTTAAAGATTATGATTTCTCTGGTCAACACCTTGATTCCCAACATTCTCCATGACCTCGGTCATCTCTTTTTAAATTGTGCAAGTTAAAAAGCTGACTACTTAACTGGTGAATTTGGCCCTTGTGGAGAGCTAACCTTAATAATTCAGAACAACAACAACAAAAAGTTCTTTCTTCAGGAACTAACAACAGGGGACTTGCTCTAAATGATTCTATTAGCTCTCCTACAAGGTTCTGCTTGTGTAGACAAAGCCTAGCTTCTCCCAGGTGCCTCTGGGTACTATCCATCCCAAGAAGCTCATAAATTCTCCTTTCCAGATAATTCATAAACAAACATAAAGGTGAGAAAATCCACAGTGCAAGACTACTGGCTGCTGTTCAAGATGGCTGGAAATCAGCATTGCTACACATGCATCTCATCCAAAACCCAACACAAAACACACCCCACCCTCTGGAGCCACCCAGATGCCAGAAGGCCACACGTACTGACTCTATTCATGCCAGTCTGTTTGTAATAGAGAATAGCCAGAGTATTTGAAATGGCTACACTGTGTGCGAGGAACTCTAGGAACTGTTTGAAACCCACCACCCTCTCCCAGAAGCTAGTTGCTCACCATGAAAACAGTACTTTGCAGAATGTAGCTGCCGGCTAAAAGGCCCTTCCTGGACTGCCATGCTGCCTCGAGAGGTGATGTGGTGGGGAAAGGGGCTCAGGCAAATCTGCTGAGTATCTGAGTACTGGAGCCGAGTGTCTCCCAGTCTCCACACGTTTTGACACACTACAGCATGACTTTGTACATGTGAAGTCAGCTCAGAAGAGAAAACACTGTTCAGTAAAAGCACATACAGCCTGAAGTGATTGTGGAGAGGAGGAGGGGCATTTTCTTGGAGAGCAGTGGCTTTGGGACTGTCTGTAGGTCAGTGGACTGCTGGGCTGCCATAGAGACAAAGGCAGAGGCAAAGTCAACTCATGATGACAATTGCCCTGGGGCTCACTGCTCAGTGCTAGCACACAGGGCTTCTGAGCACATGGTCTGGACCATCACCCGACTTTGCCACCAGCTTCAGGGTGAGCTATTCTTGGTTTCCCCCCAGGGACTAGGACAGGCACAGGCTACCTGCCCCTACAACAAACCTGCCTCAACAATTTTTCTTCTTCAATACATCTTCCGAAATCCTTTGGCCTTTTCCTCCTGTGCCTTTGGCTTTTTCTGTTTTCCTTTCACTAAATAAAATTATATAAGGCAATAAGATGTTTAAAAACAGAAAATGAGACCTCAGGTTTTTTCAAAATCAGGTAATGTCAGTCAAATTTTTATTCAGAGCCTTTCTGAAGAAAGCTCCAGGCTATGAAAAGGGCTGTAAGGAAGGGGCTGTTAGTCCTGGTCCTGGATCCTGTAGAACCAGAGCTCTCACTGACTGGTGATCACACACTGATGGACTATTGAGGTGTGGAGGACACTGAGGACAGCACCAGGCAGCCTGTCACTTACCTCTGTGACTCTAGTATAGCCACAGGTATCTGCTTCTATCCTCATTTCTAACAGCTATTACTTTCTCCAGGGTTCTAAGTACAGGTTCTTTGGGACTAGACAGGCATGGCAGAGGTCAGGGTCGGGGGAGACCTGAATGACAACAGGGCCAAGGGGGGTTCCCTTCTCCCCAGTTATGACCAAAATGTTCAATGAACATGACTGAAGGGTTAACCTTCACTCCTGGTGTTGCTGTAGCATTGCCTCCAAAGGTCCTTCTCTGATTTGTTTCATACTCCTAATTTTGAAGTAGCAGGCAAATGAGTGCATTTGTTATGCTTGAAAATTACCAAGGCCTGATGAATTTGTCTGTCCTGTTTCCCTTCCTTTTCTGTTACATACATATAATGAAGTACAGAGAGTCTTGGTTTTCTACAAGGAAAAAATGACCTTTTGGCTAAGGTTTTGTGTCAGCCAGACTGAGAGTGTGGCCATGTGTGGAATGTATGTGGGAGTGTGTCAGGGTGAGGCTGTGTGTTAGATGTGCAACTGTGTAGTGTGAGTATATGTTGGATGAGAGTGTGTGGTTTGTATGTGTCAAGGGACTGTGTGTGGGAGTACGAGAGTATATGTGTAGGGTGAGTAGATGCTCTTGTGTGTCAGTGTGTGCAAGTATGTGGCATATGAGTGTGAATGTGTTTATGTGTAAGAGAGAAAGAGACAGAAAGAGAGAACTTCTCTTGTGTGACTGGGTTAAATTTTGAATTCCCGGTGAACTGAAGCCAACTAATTCAAATGAAGAATTTCTTTCTTCATTGACTCAAGAAAGACTTAATAGCTCTGGCAGAAACTCTCCAAAACAATTTTACCTTTGGGCATACGTGGCGCAGCACCAGACAAGAAGTTTCAGCCCCAAAGAATTTGGCAGAAAGTTATGAGCAAGTGAATAAAGCAGCTGTGAAATGTGACTCCACTGCTCACTATAACCAGCCAGCTGCTCCTGCTGACAGCGGGAAAGGCCACTTGTGCAGCAGGGGAGGCCACTTCTGTAGCCTTTGTCCAGGCACTATCAGCAGGGACTGGCTTGCCTGGCTTGGTGGCTGCAGAATCAAATCCCATAAAGGGGTTTGTGAGCTTATGTTGAGCAACATTTATGGAAATAGCATAGACTGTAAACTTCATAGAAAGGTCTATATACATGTCCTAAAGCCATCTCCTTTACTTAGAACCTTGCATGCCCAAATTACCATAATAATCCTCCCAATAAAATACACACATATAAGAGCATTTTTGTCATTAAGTTCATGGTGAGAATTTGTAATGTTCCAGAACACATGTTGTGTTCCACAACACAACATGCCAATACACAACATGAAATAAATGGAAAGTGAGGCCATTTTCTAGGTAACATAGGACCCCAAAATACTAGTGGCTGAATTATCTAGATAAAGCACTGAAATATATGCCACTGGCTCAGTTAATCAGATTGATTCTTCATTTCAATTTGCAGGTGTCATTAATTCCCCAAATAATCAAAAATAAAAGTTATTCTAAAAACTAAGAGTACAGAGAGAGAGGAAGATGGTGGCAGAGTAGGACAGAACGTACTGCAGCTCCTGTACACGTGGGTGAAAAGCCTGGCCGAGCTACTGAGAAACAGCGTAATTAAGTAATAGATCCACAGCAGTTATGAAGTTGGGAGAGCAGTGACTGTGATTGTGACGGTCACTGAGGTTCCGGTCAGTGGCAGGTTAGTGGCGCATACGGGAGTTGAGTAGAGACAGGAGCAGCGGCTGGGCAGCCCCGAGCCACAGCGTGGTGGAGCTGAGACCCGTGCAGGAAGCTTCCTCCTTGGGAGCGGGGGCACCAAACGGCCCCAGTAGGCGACCAATGTGGGTCAGCAGTTTTCTCCCTCCCCGTCTGGGCAGCGCCAGGCAGAAGCCTGTGTGATTGAGTTTACACAGAGAACAGAGAGCAACAAGAACAAAGGGCCATGTTCATCTGCGGACTCTGTGGTTGCCAGCCAGGAAGAATTGAGAGGCGCGTGGTTGCCACCAGTCTGGCTGGGGATTGGGCTGGGCTGAGAGGTAGGCTGTCTGGAGAGGCTTTTATATTATTATTTTTTTGAAAGTGGACTGAGGTGCTCTCCTGCGATGGCTTGGCTTGCTTACCACCCAGCCTGGCAGCGAGGAAGTATTGTGCCAGAGAGCAAGGGAACCAGGCAGCCTGGCGGGAGTGCGGACGCCCACATCCCAGCCTGGTAGCCTGGCTGGCGCGGGCTGGCAACCCAGGCCACAGAGAGGTCCTGCTGCAACCAGAAAAACCAGTTCGGACAGTTTAAAACCAACAAGGGAAGTTTTTTTGTTTTGTTTGGGGGGGGGGGGGTTAGTAATCCTATTTATTTTGAATTTTATTGCTGCTTTATCTTTCAGTACTTTGATCCTCTTCTTTCTTTTTTCCTGTTTTAGTCCTTCTTTCCTTCTTTCCAAACCTACCGCTTTTTCCTCCCTTCTCCTGCCTTTTTTTGTGCTGTTTTCTTTTGTTTGTTTATTGCTGCATACTTGTATTATTTTTTTCATTATTCTCACTTCTTTTATATTCTAATAGTATCTTTGTATTCCTCCTCCTGTATAGGCTTCTTAGTCTTGGTGGGTTATATTGTATTATCTGACAGGTCTCCTCTGTTCTTTCCTCCACAATGTATTTCTAATTTTCTACACCTCACGCCTCTTGTTTTCCTTTAGCACACTACCCGAAGCTCTACACTCCTTATTCAGACAGATCTCATAGAGTCGGTCACATGATTGTTGCTCTAAAACTATTGTAAATAATAGCTGTTCTATAAAACTGTAAACACTTCACAACAAATCTTTCAGATCTTAGCCCACTTTACAAGTTCCTGAATTCTATTACTGGAGTAATTAACTCTATTTGCTCACACACTACACCTATTTACTATTCTTTACTCCCACCTTACCTCAAAATCTGACTGTCTGCAACCTCACTGCTTTCTAGTTCCAACTCACAAGCCTTCCCTCCCAACAAGAGGCTTATCTTTTGTCCATCCTTTTGTAAGTGGCAAGTTGGGTTGAAGATTATGGTTAACACTATATATAACCTAAAGATCGTCTATCTCTTCTCTACCGGCTGTGATTGTGAATATCATAAAATACTCTTCTGCTGTCATAAACCATTTGGCCTCCCCCTCCAACTGATTATACACACACGAAAAAAGGAGTAGGTGGAAGTGGAGAACATCAAGATACCTGCAGGAGTCTGCACCATTGAAATTCACAGGTATTCTACCACAGAAGTTCACACCATAAAAACTAAGAGTACAAAAGTGACCTCATATATATTCTGCTTTGCTGAGTAGTCATTGTCATCTCTTTTAAATTGCCATCACTCTTCAAGAAACATTTATTGAGCATCTGTTCTAAGGAGACCAAGGTAAGTAAGGAGCAGACATTGTTTTGTGTGACAGTTATGATGAATAAAGGCTACTTTTCCTACCCTCCTACCACAAGCCCGACACTGTCCTAGTGCTTTACTGTCACTTTCACTTAAGCCCTCAAAATTGTAGCCAGTTCCATTAAAAAAAAATTCTTCCCCAGACAATGCCAGCAACATCAGAGTTATTGCTCAGGGCAAATCTGTGAAGTTCCAGCGTTGGATAGAGAGTGAGTAATTGAGAACTGACTGGTAGCTGTAATTGTTACTATTTTTTAATTATAAATTCAAGGCCTTTTTTAAATTGAGACAGGAACCAATCTCATTTATTCTACTGCCTAGTACCTAGACCATACTTGGTACATACAAGATGTTTAATAAGAACTTTTTTATGCTTTTCTCACCTACAAAGATGACCAATTCTGAGCTTCAAATTACACAAAGTAAAAGAGGGATGTTGAGAATGTTTTAAAGTTATTATCATTATCCAGTTGTTGCACGCATGATGCTGTCTCCATAAGAAATGCAAAAAGAAAAGGAAAAGCCACAGTATTTCAACAGCAATAGTGACAAAATTGGTATCTGCTACACTTATGGGCAGTCAGGTCCAAAAAGCAGTGTGCATCTGGGAGGCACTGTCCAAAATATTTGTATTTGATAACTGAGATCGAGATGGTTATTGATACAACATGAAAAACAAGATCCAAGGGAAGTCACTCTACTTTCTCTTTTCTTTTGGCAACTCTAAGTCCCATTCACCTTTTCATCACCCACCCCTAGTTCAGCCCCTATTCACAGTCAGTGCTCAATAACTGCATCTTGCAAAATCACATACAGAGAGCAGCATGTCCACGTCAGTACCTACAAGCCAAGAACAAACCCCCAGTAGTACTGAGAGAAAAAGAAGAAGCACATGGTTTCACTTCCCCATTGTGGTCTGTCCCCACCGCTGCCATCTGACCGCCCCCTGCCCTATGGGAGCAGCAGAGAGCCCCCATGCCAGCACAGATCCTCCGCTGCAGATATGCCCCCACAGTCTGTGCGCCCTGGCCTCTAGAGCACTGCTTCCCTAGAGGGCACCCAGAGAACAGCAGTCTGGAAGATAATTCCCTGGTCCACAGTGTGCGGAACATACTACATATGTACCTCATGGAATTTTAAAATGTACATTAGCAGCTAAAGGCTCTGAGAAAGGCTGCAGTAGAGAAACAAATGTGACTTTACTCAGAATTTCTGGAATTTGTCCAGTTGCATCATCCACATCAGTAGTGCTCTATGGCACTCATTGTAGGAAATGGTGCCTTACAGGGAAAATTTCATAATCTCACTTTGGGGAAAATTGGTAAGCTTTCTTTGTCATGAAAATATGAAAAGGATGCTTGAAAGTGATCCTTCACTTGAAATATTTTTTCCCAATATAGCTCCAAAGGTCAAAAACACCATCTCCAAGTGAGATAATTTACACCTCCTAGTACATTGAATACACTCATATTCAATAGTTCAACAATCTCATCTTTAGAACATCCCAAAACTCTATCACTGGTGACTGGCAAAGGAGGCTAATATGAGGGCCAGTCACATCCAGAAATGCAAAGGGTATTTGATGAGTTGATGGGTATAGAAAGAAGAGACAGAAAGGGATCATTAACTTCCATTGGAGAGAAAGGTAAAGAGTTATTTTCAAACTATGAGTTTTTATTAACAAAACTCTGTATAAATACAGTTAACTTTTTAATGTGAATTGTGCCCTGGCTGGTGTGGCTCAGTGGACTGAGTGCCGGCCCATGAACCAGTCTGATTCCCAGGCTACAGCACATGCCTGTGTTGCTCCCCTCTCTCTAAAAATAAATTAAAAAATATTTTTTAAATGAATGAGAATTATTTTTGCATTGACATTAGACAAAACCAAAAATTAACTTCTTAGATAACAAAATAATCATTACCCAGAGTCAACAGATCTTAAAAATGCATGTTGAATTTAACAATATACTTGTACAGTTGATCCTCACTATTCACAGAGTCCGTGTTTGAGAATTCTGCTTGGTAAAAAGTTATTTGTAAACCCAAAGTCAACACCTTCATTGTTTTTACAGTCATTCACGGACATATGCAAACAGCAAAAGATCGAAGTCTCCCTACACGTTCCCAGCTGAGGATAGCAAGGTTATGTACTGATCAGTTAACAAAAATATTGTACACAGAGGCTCACAGGAACCCAACCCTGTATTTCCCCCAGAAGCCATGGTCCAGTGTTTGCTAATTCAGAGTTCATGGCAACATTGCAGAGTTCAACGCCTGTGAAGAATGAGAATCAACTGTATTATATTTGGGGAACAATAAGCAGTTTCCTTCGAGAAAGTTTTACTGAAGTTGAACAGGATGGCTTCAGGAAGCTGACCAAGCTGCCCATCAGTCTGTGGACTACAATATGGCACACCTTTGGATCAGCCTAGAGCCTCAGGCAGTAGCTGGGTGGCCCTCGCTGGCAGAGCACAGGAAAACGTGCTGTTGGAAGGACATCTGCAGCTTGTGCGCTGACTCAGGGCTGTGTGTAAATCTCTTTGACTCCTACCCTCAGCAAAGTTTGCTTTAAAGCCTGGGTCAAAACAACCAAAAGATGCCCTAGAAGGCAGAGTTTATCTGGACGTTGACTCAGCTGGTCTAAATTGTTGCTCTTATCTGAGCTTTTTTAAAGTTGAGATCTGGTGTAAGTTGGTGCTCAAGTTCCATTTTTTTGCACGTAGCTGTCCAGTTCTCCCAATACCGTTTGTTGTTGAGGCTATTTTTGCTCCATTTTATGTTGCTGCCCCCTTTGTGAAATATTAATTGGCCGTAGAGTCTTGGGTTTATTTCTGGGCTCTCTGTTCTGTTCCATTGGTCTATGTGCCTGTTTTTATGCCAGTACCAGGGTGTTTTGATTACAGTGCCCTAGTTCACTGTTGGTGGGATTGCAGACTGGTACAACCATTATGAAAAACCAGTATGGAATTTTCTAAGAAAACTAAAAATGAATCTGCCTTTTGACCCAGCAATTCCACCTTTCGGATTATATCCTAAGAATCCTGAAACACCAATCCAAAAGAACCTGTGCACCCCAATGTTTATAGCAGCACAATTTACAATAGCCAAGAGTTGGAAGCAACCTAGGTGCCCATCAGTAAATGAATGGATCCAAAAACTATGGTACATTTACACAATGGAATTCTATGCAACAGAAAGAAAGAAGGAGCTCCTACTGTTTGCAACAGTATGGATGGAACTGGAAAGTATTATGCTGAGTGAAATAAGCCAGGCAGTAAAAGACAAATATCATATGATCTCACCTTTAACAGGAACCTAAACAACAAAACAAACAAGCAAGCAAAATATAACCAAAGACACTGAAATAGAGAACGGACTGATAGGGACCACAGGGGAGAGGGGAGAGAATTTCAGGGAAAAAGGGGAAGGATTTACAGGAACTAGCATAAGGGACACATGGACAAAAAACTAATGGGGGGTGGAAATGGGAGGGAAGTGGGTAGCACTGGGGGGGGTGATCTGGGATGGGAGTAAAGACAGAAAACTGTACTTGAACAATAATTAAATAAAAAAACTATTTAAAAAAATAAAGTTGAGATCTGCTGGTTTTAAAAGTATCATGATAGGGATCTTTGGAGGAGTGCAGTGGACAGCCAACAGGAACCCAGCATATAGGAAGGTAGGACTCCAGAAATTGGAGCAGACTCTGAATGACCAGAAGGTGAGGAGAGAGGGCTGCAGGTCAATAAGGTCCCAGGGACCAGCGCAGAGGCTGCAGGCCCTCCAGTGGGCCATGCTGGGGCCAGGCTGTGCAGGGGCCCAGGCTGTGCCAGGGCCCAGGTTGGTCTGCCTCAGTCTCTGGGAGCCGAAGGCTGGCTCAGGTACCTTGGGAGAGAGCCAGTCACCAGCCGGGCGCAGTTTGAAAAAATTCCCTACCCAGCTGGGTGCAGTTTGAAAAAACGCCAAGAGAGATCTGTTTGCTTGGAGTATCAGGGAGAGGAGTGGGTATGAAGAAGCAAAACAGAGAGCTTTGATCACACGTGGAGTCTGTGGACTCTGACTTGGAAGAATTGAGAGTCACCCTTGCGTCCCCCATTGCACTGGGCCTGGGCCTGGTCTGCAGGGTCTGCCACAGACTTTGGGAGCCTAGGAATGACTGTAAGGCCCCTGGGAGAGAGCCAGTCATCAGCTCCCTCCCTACCCAGCTGGCGCAGTTTGAAAAAAGCCAGGAGAGATCTGCTTGATTGGATTGTCAGAGAAAGGAGTGGGTATGAAGAAATAAATCAGAGAGCATTGATCACATATGGAGTCTGTGGTCGCTGGCTTGGGAGAATAGAGAGTTGCCTTTGCGTTCCCACATAGCACTGGGAAGGGTTTGTGCCCAGGCCAGCAACAGGGAAGCCTGGCCTGAATGCATGTCCATACCCCAGGCCAGAACTGTGAATCCTGGGGCAAGTCTGCTCTCAGTGGGGCACTGAGAAGAAGATTTTGGGAGAGCAATTGTGAAACCAGCTAAGTTCACCAAGAAGGGAGAAAGACAGCACTAATCGACACTCAGATGGCTGAAGCTAGTGTGACCAGTAGAAAAGACTTGACCAGTTGGAAACCAAGAAGAGGTGTTTTTTTTTTGTTTGTTTGTTTTAATAACCTTTTATTTTTAACTTTATTATTGTTTTATCTTTCAATACTTTTACCATCTCTCTTCTTGTTTTATTCCTTCTTCCTTTCTTTCCAAACCTACCACTTCCTCCTCTCTTCTGTTGTCTTTTTTTTTCTTCTTTCTTTTCAATCGCTTCCCCTGCAAGTGAGAAAAAAGACTTGGAAAGGGGAAAAGACAAGAGTTGGACTCAAAGAGGGGGCATCTCAACAGTAGAGACAGAGAGACAAAATTCACTTTGTTATGGAAGAGAAAGTACAAGTTACTGCATATTTGAATTTTTTCATGATTTTTTTCATGATTATTACATCTTTTATTTTAATAGTATCTCTGTATTCCTCCTCTTTCTGTAGTCTTCTTTACCTTGGCTGGATATATTGTATCACTTGACAGGTTTCCCCCTGTCCCCTCATCCATAGTGTATTGCTAATTTACTGTCCTTTACTTCCTCTTGCCCAGTTAGCAAACTATTGAAAGTCCAATACTCCCTAATCTTGGTATATCATAGATTCTGTCGTATGATTGTTGCTCTAATATTATTGTAAATAATGGTTGTTGCATGCTGTTGTAAATACTACACAACACCACCCACCCCAGATCTTAGCCCACTACATTGTTGCCTGAACAATAATACTGCAGTGGTTGACTCTGTTCTCTCTCACACTACACCTATTTACCATCCCTTATTCTTACCTTACCTCAAAATCTGACCTCCCTCAACCTCACTCCTTTCTGGATCCAAATCACACGCCTTCCCTCCCCAATAAGAGCCTTATCTTCCTTCCACCCTTTCTGAAAAGTGGCTAGGTGGGTTGAAGATTACGGTTGTCTCTGTACATAGTCGGGGGAGTGCCTGTCTCTTCTCTACCAGCTGCTACTGTAAATATCATAGAATACTCTCCTGCTGTCATAAACCAGTGTGCCTTCCCCTCCAACTGATCACACACACACAAAAAGAATAGGTGGAAGCGGCAAACACCAGGATACCCAAAGGAAGAGGAAACCCAACAACGAAGGAACCACCAACAGATAACAACAGAGGAAGGTGAAGGAGGGAGTAGAAACCACACAAACCTCAACCCAAGACCTACCTGGAAATTCAACTAAACAGCAGAGGAACTTCCCAGGGCAAACGACTGAACAAGAGCAAAACAGAATCTTCAAAACCCTGTATATGCAGAAAAACTAGCTTCAGTGCAACCCGCCCTCACCAGCACAGCAAAGTAAAATGGGTAGGGGACAGAGGGACCAACAGTTCACCAGCTGGTGGGAAGAACCCACACAAAAAAGACCCAGAACAAACAAAAACCCAAAAACAAACTCAGAGCCAATGTTAAGGACAGCCCAAGACCAGCAATCTGGGGAGATCAAGGAGACTACACCACTGAATCTCACAGGTATTATACCACAGACCTGCACACCATAAATCCGGGAAGCCAGAAGAAATCGATTTAAGAAGCTGAAGCTAACAAGAAGAGTCTCACAAACAATGGGAAGACAAAAGGAACAACTCCCCAATGAAAGGAAAGGAGGAAGCCTCAGAACAATGCTAGATGAAATAGAGGCAAGTCAGCTATCAGATACTGAATTCAAAGCACTGGTTATCAGGAAGTTCAAAGAGCTCACAACGAGCTACCAGAAACTACAGGGGAGCTATAATGATCTCACTGTAAACTATATCAACATGAAAAAGGAAATAAAAACTATCAGCAAGGGCCAAGAGGAAATGAAGAATACAATTTCGGACCTGAAGAACACAGTGGAAGGTATCAAAAGCAGGATCGATGAGGCAGATGATCAGATCAGCGAGTTGGAGGACAAAGGAGAAAGAAATGCCCAGAAAGAGCAAGAAAAGGAAAAGAGGCTCAGAAAGAAGAGGAATTAAGAAAAATGCAAGACAATATGAAATGTAATAATATCCGAATAATAGGGATAGCAGAAAGAGAAGAAGAAGAGCAAGGGATAGAAAACCTATTTGAAAAAGTAATGATGGAAAACTTCCCTAATTCGATGAGAAAAAAAGTCGCACAAATCCAGGAACCACAGAGATTCCCAGTCAAGAGGAACCCAAAGAGACACACTTTAAGGCACATCATCATTAAAATGGCAAAATTTAAAGATAAAGAGAGAATCTTAAAGGCAGCAAGGGAGAAAAAGGAAGTAACCTATAAGGGAGCGTTAATAAGGTTAGCAACTGACTTCTCAATAGAAACACTCCAAGCAAGAAGAGAATGGCAAGAAATATTCCAAGTAATGAGAACCAGAGGCCTTCAACCAACGTTACTTTATCCAGCAAGGCTCTCAATCAAGATAGAAGGCCAAATAAAGAGCTTCCAAGACAAAAGAAGTCTAAAAGAATACACCTCCACCAAACTGGCTCTGCAAGAAATACTAAAAGGTCTGCTTTAAGGAGAGGAAGGAAAAGAGAGAGACAATGAGAAGCACAGGTATAAAAATGACAACGAATAAGTACCTATCAATAATATCCTTAAAAATAAATGGAATAAATGCTCCAATCACAAGACAGAGAATAGCTGAATGGATAAGAAAGCATGACCCACACATTTGCTGCCTACAAGACACCCACCTCAGGACAAAAGACCTACACAGACTAAAAGTGAGGTTCTGGAAACAAATTTTCCAAGCAAAAGGCCAGGAAAAAAAAACAAAAAGCCGGGGTAGCAATACTCATATCAGACAAAATAGACTTCAAAAAAAGGGCCATAAAAAAGAGACCCAGAAGGTCACTTCATAATACTCAAGGGAAGAATCCACCAAGAAGACATTAACATTGTAAACATATATGCACCCAACATAGGACCACCCAAATATATAAAGAAAATCTTAGAGGACTTGAAGAAAGATATTGACAGCAACACAATTATAGTAGGGGATTTTAACACCCCACTGTCAAAAATGGACAGATCTTCCAAACAAAAAATCAACAAAGACATTGTGGATTTGAACAACATCCTAGATGAAATGGACTTAACTGATTTTATATATTTATATATAGAACCCTTCATCCCAAAGAAGCTAAATACGCATTCTTTTCAAATGCACATGGAACATTTTCAAAGATAGACCACATGAGAGGACACAAAACGAGCCTCAACAAATTTAAGAAAATCGAAATCATCCCGAGCATTTTCTCCAACCACAAGGGACTGAAACTGAAAACCAACCCCAAGAGAAAAGACCCAAAACATTCAAACTCGTGGAGATTGAATAGCATGCTATTAAACAATGAATGGGTCAAGAATGAAATTAGGGAAGAAATCAAAACGTTTCTGGAAACTAATGAAAATGAACTCACAACAACCCAAAACTTATGGGACACAGTGAAGGCAGTCCTGAGAGGAAAGTTCATAGCAATACAGGCCTACCTAAGAAAGATAGAAACATTTCAAACAAACAACCTAACCCTACACCTACAAGAACTTGAGGAACAACAGCAAAGACAGCTCAGAGCAAGTAGAAGGAAGGGAATAACCAAGATCAGAGCAGAATTAAATGACATAGAGACTAAAAGTATAATTCTAAAAATCTATAAATCCAGGAGCTGTTTTTTTGAAAAGATAAACAAAATAGACAAGCCTTTAAGTAGGCTCATCAAGAAAGGGAGAGAACCCAAATAAACAGTCAGAAATGAAAGAGGAGAGATTACAACTGACCCCACAGAAATACAAAGGATTGTAAGAAATTATTATGAAGAACTGTATGCCAAGAAATTTGAAAACTTAGGTGAAATGGAAAAATTTCTAGAAAAATATAATCTTCCAAAACTCAACAAAGAAGATGCAGAAAGCCTGAAGAGACCAATAATAGCAAATGAAATTGAAGCAGTAATCAAAAATCTCCGAAGCACAAAAGCCGTGGACCAGAGGGTTTCACAGGAGAATTCTACAAAGCACTTAAGAAAGAGATAACTCCTATTCTTCACAGGCTATTCCAAAAACCCCAAAATGATGAAAGAATCCCAAACTCTTTTTATGAAGCCAGCATCACCCTAATCCTCAAACCAGATAAAGATACAGCAAAGAAAGAAAACTTCAGGCCAATATTACTGATGAACATAGATGCTAAAATCCTCAACAAAATATTGGCAAACTGCATCCAACAATACATTAAAAGAATCATACACCATGACCAAGTGGGAATCATCCCAGGGGTGCTAGGATGGTTCAGTATTTGCAAGTCAGTAAATGTAATACATCATATAAACAAAAGCAAAGACGAAAACCACATGGTCATATCAATAGATACGAAAAAACTTTTGATAAGGTACAACACCCATTTATGTTAAAAACACTCAGCAAAGTGGGAATAGAGGGAGCATTCCCCAATATAATAAAGGCCATATATGAGAGACCTACAGCCAACATCATACTCAATGGGCAAAAACTAAAATCTTTTCCACTAAGATCAGGAACAAGACAAGGTTGTACACTTTCACCATCTATTCCATATAGTATTGGAAGATTCAGCCACAGCGGTCAGACAAGAAAAGGAAATAAAAGGTATCCAAATCAGAAAGAGGAAACAAAACTGTCACTGTTTGCAGATGACATGATAGTGTACATGGAAAATCCTATAGACTCTACCCGAAAACTGCTCAACCTAATAAATGAATTTGGCAAAACAGCAGGTTACAATGTCAATATCCAGAAAGCAAAGGCATTTTTGTATACCAACAATGAAACAGCAGAAGCAGCAATCAAGAAAAAAATTCCACTCAATATGGCGAAAAGAAAAATCAAATACCTAGGAATAAACCTAATGAAGGACATAAAAGACCTGTATGCAGAAAACTACACAACACTGAAGATAGAAATCAAGAAAGGCACAAACAAATGGAAACATATACCATGTTCATGGATTGGAAGAATTAACATCATCAAAATGTCCATACTACCCTAAGCAATTTACAGATTCAATGCAATACCTATTAAAGTACCATGACATACTTCACAGACATAGAACAAACACTTCAAAAATTTACATGGAGGACTTCTGCCAAGATGGAGGCGTAGGTGGAAGCACTTTGCCTTCTCACACAACCAAGTTTAAAAACAACGAAGTTTTAGCAACAAAAATGCAGCCAAACCACAGAAAATTGAACTCCACAGAAGTCTGACAACAATGAACCCTTCGGCCAAACCAGTAAGAGGGGCAGAGCCAGCAGCACAGCGGGGTCAGGCAGGAAGGATCCACCGGACCTACCTGGGCACGAGACCCAGGTGCCCCAGCAGCTGTGGGCAGATCCCAGGTGTGGAGAAGCGGGCGGACCCACTGAGGGTGCAAGGCGGTGGACCCACTGAGGGCAGACCGTGGTCACACATTCGCGTAGATAAACCAGTGAAGGAGCTAGCGGTGGTGAGACAGACCTCACAGACCCCAGCGGTGGGAAGCGGCAGAGGGAACCGCCTTTGTCCCTCTCTGACCCCGCCCCCACATACAGCATCACAAACCAGCAACCTGGGTGGCCCCGCCCTGGTGAACAACTAAGGCTCCGCTCCTCATACATAACAGGCATGAACAGATCAAAACATGGCTCAAGAACAACTCACAGCCCCAGAGCCGATAAATCTAAGCAATGAAGAAATAGCCCAACTTTCTGATGCACAGTTCAAAACACTGGTGATCAGGATGCTCACAGAACTGGTTGATTTTAGTCACAAATTAGAGGAACATATGGAAGCTAAACTAATTGAAATGAAGGGAAATACACAGGAAACCAATAGTAACGGAAAGGAAACTGGGACTCAAATCAAAGGATTGGACCAGAAGGAGGAAAAAAAATAACCAAGAGAAAAGGATGAAGAAACAAGAATTCAAAAAAATGAGAAGAGGCTTAGGAACCTCCAGGACATCTTTAAACGTTCCAACATCCGAATTATAGGGGTACCAGAAGGGAAAGAGGAACAGCCACAAGTGGAAAACTTATTTGAACAAATAATAAAGGAGAAATTCCCCAATCTGGCAAAGGGAAATAGACTTCCAGGAAATCCAGGAAGCTCAGAGAGTCACAAAGAAGTTGGACCCAAGGAGGAACACACCAAGGCACATCATCATTACATTAACCAAGATAAAAATGAAGGAGAGAATCCTAGAAGCAGCAAGAGATAAGGGGATAGTCACCTACAAAGGAGTTCCCATCAGACTGTCAGTGGATTTCTCAAAAGAGATCTTACAGGCAAGAAGGGGATGGAAAGAAGTATTCCAAGTCATGAAATCCAAAGACCTACATCCAAGATTAATCTATCCAGCAAAGCTTTCATTTAGAATGGAAGGACAGCTAAAGTGCTTCTCAGATAAGATCAAATTCAAGGAGTTCACCGTCACCAAGCCCTTACTATGTGAAATGTTAAAGGGACTTATCTAAGAAAAAGAAGATAAAAAAGATGAACAGCGAAAGGACTGCAAACTCATAGTTATTAAGAACCACACCTCAAACAAAAGCAAACTAAGAGGACAGCTAAATCAGGAGCAAAACCATAGAAATGAAGATCTCATGGAGGGTTAGCAACAGGGGAGTGGGAGGAGGAGAACGGGGGAGAAGGTACAGAAAATAAGTAGCATAGATGGTAGGTAGAAAATAGATAGGGGAGAGGGCAAGAATAGTATGGGAAATATAGAATCTGAAGAACTTGAGACACGTGGTCATAAACTAAAGGGGGGGAATGGTGGGGGAGGGGGTGTGCAGGGTAGAGGGGAATGAAGAGGGGAATAGAACAACTGTAATGGCATAATTAATAAAATATATTTAAAAAAACAAAAAATTTATATGGAACCATAAATGACCCCGAATATCAGCTGCAATTTTGAGAAAGAACAGCAAAGTAGGAGGAATCACAATACCTGATACCAAACTGTATTACAAAGCCATTGTACTCAAAACAGCCTGGTACTGGCATAAAAACAGGCACACAGAGCAGTGGAACTGAGTAGAGAGCCCAGAAATAAACCCAAATCTCTATGGCCTATTAATATTTGACAAAGGGGGCAGCAACATATAATGGAGTAAAGATAGCCTCTTCAACAAATGGTGTTGGGAGAACTGGACAGCTATGTGCAAAAAAATGAAACTTCGGCACTGACTTACACCATACACCAAAATAAATTCAAGGTGGATAAAAGACCTAAATATAAGCCGTGACACCATTAAAGTCCTGGAGGAGAACATCGGCAAGAAAATCTCAGATATTTCACGTAGCAACTTTTTTACCACTATGTCCCCCCGAGCAAAGGACATAAAGGAAAGAATAAACAAATGGGATCTCATGAAAATTAAAAGCTTTTGCATGGCTAAAGAAAATGGTATTAAAATAAAAAGAGATCCAACTGTAGGGAAAACATATTTTCCATTGATACCTCAGAGAAGGATTTAATCTCCAAAATATACAAAGAACTTACACGACTCCACTCTAAGAAGACATGGGACCGAATTAAAGAGTGGGCAAAGGTCTTGAACAGACATTTCTCGAAAGAGGACATACAGAGGGCCCAGAGACATATAAAAAGATGCTCAATATCACTAGCTATCAGAGAGATGCAAATTAAAAGCACAATGAGATATCACTTTATATCGGTCAGAGTGGTCATCATAAACAAAGCAACTGACAAGTGTTGGAGAAGCTGTGAAGAAAAGAGGACCCTAGTTCACTGTTGGTGGGATTGCAGACTGATACAACCACTATGGATAATATCATGGAATTTTTTAAGGAAACTGAAAATAGATCTGCCTTTAAATTTTTTTTAGTTTCATTTTTTTATTTTTATTTTTTAAATTTTATTTAGTTATTTTTCAAGTATAGTTTTCTGTTTCTACCATCCCAGCCCACCCTGCCTCGTTCTCCCCACCTCCCTTCCATTTTCACCCCCCTTCGTTTTTGTCCTTGTGTCCTTCATACTTGTTCCTCCAAATCCCTCCCATTTTTCCCCCTTAAATTCCCTCCTCCTCCCCTCTGGTCACTGTCCCCTTGTTCTCTATTTCAGTGTCTTTGTTTTTATTCTGCTTTCTTGTTTGTTTTGTTGTTTAGCTTCCTGTTAAAGGTGAGATCATTTGGTATTTGTCTTTCGACATCTGGCCTATTTCACTCATCATAATGCTTTCCACTTCCATCCATGTTGTTGCAAAGGGTAGTAGTAGCTCCTTCTTTCTCTCTGCTGCATAGAATTCCATTGTGTGTATGTAGCACAATTTTTTAATCCATTCATTTACTGAAAGGCACCTAGGTTGCTTCCACCTCTTGGCTCTTGCAAATTTTGCTGCTATAAACATTGGGGTGAATAGGTTCTTTTGGATTGGTTTTTTAGCATTCTTAGGATATAATACCAGCAGTGGAATTGAGGGGTCAAAAGGCAGGTTCATTTTTAGTTTTCTTAGAAAATTCCATACTGTTTTCCGCAGTGGTGTTACCAGTCTGCAATCCCACCAACAATGGATTAGGGTCCCCCCTTCTCCACATCCTCTCCAACACTTGTTGTTTGTTGTTTTGTTCTTGATAGCCATTCTAACCGGTGAAAAGTGGTATTTCATTGTGGTTTTAATTTGCATCTCTCTTATAGCTAGTTATATTGAGCATCTTTTCATGTGTCTATGAATCTTCTGTATGTCCTCCTTGGAGAAATGTCTGTTCAAGTTCTTTGCCCACTTTTTAATTGGGTTGCTTGTCTTCTTGGAGTGAAGTCCTGTAAGTTCTTTTTATATTTTGGAGATTAAACCATTCTTTGAGGTATCATTGAAAAATATGTTTTCCCATACAGTTGGTTCTCTTTTTATTTTAATGGTGTTTTCTTTAGCCGTGCAAAAGCTTTTATTTTTGATTTGATCCCATTTGTTTATTTTTTTCCTTTATGTCCCTTGCTTTGGGGGACATACATAGCAGTAAAAAAGTTGCTGCGTGAAATATCTGAGATTTTATTGCCAATGTTCTTAATTAGGACTTTAATGGTGTCACGGCTTATATTTAAGTCTTTTATCCACCTTGAATTTATTTTGGCGTATGGTGTAAGTCAGTGCCGAAGTTTCATTTTTTTGCACATAGCTGTCCAGTTCTCCCAACACCGTTTGTTGAAGCGGTATTATTGCTCCATTTTATGTTGCTGTTCCCTTTGTCAAAGATTAATGGGCCGTAGTGATTTGGGTTTATTTCTGGGCTCTCTGTTCAGTTCCATTTGTCTATGTGCCAGTTTTTATGCCAGTACCAGGCTGTTTTGATTACAGTGCCCTAGTTCACTGTTGGTGGGATTGCAGACTGGTACAACCATTATGAAAAACCAGTATGGAATTTTCTAAGAAAACTAAATATGAATTTGCCTTTTAATCCAGCAATTCCAACTGTAGGGTTATATGCTAAGAACCTTGAAACACCAATCCAAAAAAAATGTATCCACCCCAATGTATATAGCAGCACAATTTACCATAGCCAAGGGTTGGAAGCAACCTAGGTGCCCATCAGGAAATGAATGGATCAAAAAACTATTGTACATTTACACAATGGAATTTTATGCAACACAAAGAAGGAAGGAGCTCCTACTGTTTGCAACAGTATGGATGGAACTGGAAAGCATTATGCTGAGTGAAAAAGCCAGGCAGTGAAAGACAAATACCATATGATCTCACCTTTGACAGGAACCTAAACAACAAAACAAACAAGCAAGCAAAATATAACCAAAGACACTGAAATAGAGAACAGGCTGACATGGACCAGAGGGGAGAGGGGAGAGAATTTCAGGAGAAAGGGGGAAAGATTTACAGGAACTAGTATAAAGGACACATAGACTACAACTAAGGGGGGTGGAAATGGGAGGGAATGGGGAGCACTGGGGATGGTGGGCTGGGATGGGAGTAAAAAACAGAAATCTTTACTGAACAATGATTAAATAAATTTATAAAATGGTTTCAGAATACAAACAATTGCATTTTAAAAGAAGGTTTGTGGCATTCAACAATATGGGTGTCATGTAACAACAATGTTGAAGATATATGTATTGAAAACTATAAAAATTTATATTTGCTTAAAGTAAAAAATAGATATATTTTATTGATTATGCCATTACAGTTGTTTCATTTTTCTTCCATTTATTTTCTTCTGCACTGTATGCCTCCCCCCGCACCATCATTCACCCATCAGTTCATGTCCGTGGGTCATACCTATAAGTTCTTTGGCTTCCTCATTTCCCATATTATTCTTAATTTCCTCCCATCTATTTTGTACCTACCATTTATGCTTTTTCCCTGTACCTGTTCCCCAATTCTCCCGCTCTGTCTCTCTACTGATAACCCTCCATGCGATCTCCATTTCTGTAATTCTGTTCCTGTTCTAATTGTTTTCTTAGTTTTTTAAAAAAATTTTTAGTTTTGGTTGTTGATATTTGTGGGTTTTTTTTGTCATTTTACTGTTCAGATTTCTGCTTATATTCTTTTTCTTAAATTATCTCTTTAACAATTCATATAATAAAGGCTTGGTGATGATGAACTCCTTTAACTCAACCTTATCCTGGGAGCACTGTATCTGCCCTTCCATTATAAATGAAAACTTTGCTGGATAGAGTAACCTTGGATTAAGTCCTTGCCTTTCATGACTTCAAGTACTTCTTTCTAGCCCCTTCTTGCCTGCAAGGTTTCTTTTGATAAATCAGCTGAAAGTCTTATGGGCACTCCTTAGTAGGTTACTGTCTCCTTTTCTTTTGCTGCTTTTAAGGTTTTCTCCTTAAAAAGTTAAGATCTTTAATCTTGGGCAATATAATTATGATGTGCCTTGGTGTTTGCTTCCTTGGGACTCTCTGAGCTTCCTGGACTTCCTGGAAGTCTATTTCCTTTGCCAGATTGTGAAAGTTCTCCTTCATTATTTTTTCAAGTAAGATTTCAGTGTAAGTTCCCCTTCTCCTTCTTGCACCCCTATGATTCAGATGTTGGAATGTTTAAGGTTGTCCCAGATATTCCTAAACTTCTCCTGATTTTTTTAAATTCTTGTTTTTTCATACTGTTCTGGTTGAATGTTTATTTCTTCCTTCTGTTCCAAGTCATTGATTTGAGTCCATTTTCTTCTCTTCACTGTTGGTTTTTTGTACACTTTCCTTTATTTCACTTTGCATAGCCTTCACTTTTCCCTCTATTTTGCCACCATACTCAACCATTTCTGTGAGCATAGTGATTACCAGTGTTTTGAACTGTGCATCTGATAGGTTGGCTATCTTTTTTTTTTTTTTTGCTTAGTTGTATTTTTCCTGGAGCTTTGATCTGTTCTTTCATTTGGGCCATATTTTTTTTTTTTTGTCTTAGAGTACCTGTTAAGTAGTAAGGGGTGGAGCCTTACTAATTACTACTACTAGTTATTTGCCATACTTTTAGTCACTCCCTCCTCTACCCACAGGCAAATTGGGCTCTTCTGGTGCTGATTTCTAGGTGGATAGGTTTGTGTACATTCTAGGACCCTGTAGGTCTCTCCAATGACTTCTCCTGTGAGGCTGGGAGTTTTCCTGCTACCTCAACCCCCACAGGTTTTTTCAGTCATAGGTTTTGAGGGTTTATTTCCCCTCACTGTAACCCTGGGTTACACGGTCTGTCTCACTCCCTAGTTGTTTCTCCTAGTTTATCTGCACACTAATGTGGGATAGCCTGCTCTGCCAGCTGCCACCTTGCCTGCCCCAGTCCTCTAGCCACCACCTTGGCAAGAGTCCTCTCTACCCTGGTTGCCCTTCTCTGCCCCTCCTACTGGTCTGGATGAATGCTTCTTCTTTAACTCCTTGTCAGACTTCTATGCAGTTCAATTTTCTGGCAATTCTGGTAATCTTTTGTTTTTAAATTTGTTGTTGTTTTTTGGTTATGTGAGGAAGCAAAGTGTATCTCTCTAAGCCTCTGTCATTGCTGGAAGTCCCTTTTTTTAAAAAAAGATTTTATTTATTTTCAGAGGGAGGGAAAAGGAGAGAGAAAGAGGGGGAGAGAAACGTCAATCTGTTGCCTCTCACTGGACCAGGCCCACAACCCAGGCATGTGCCCTGACAGGGAATTGAATTGGCAACCTTTTGGTTCCCAGGCCAGCACTCAACCCACTGAGCCACATAAGCCAAAAAAAAAAAGTCCACCTTTATTGCCACAGATTTATGTGTAAGATGTAGCCTTAATCATATACTTATTTCACATATACACTTAATTTTATTTTGGGGCTTTCTAACTTTTTTCTACTAGTCTTTCTTTCAGTTTTCATTTTAGATATTTAGAATATGTTTGATAACTTTTAGGGCTGGCCCCTTCTCACTTTTCTGTATTTCCACAGTTTTTTTTGATTTTCCTTCCTTTTTTCTCCATATAGACTTTAGAATTACTTGTCTAGTTCCAGAAAGTCCCCTTTTTACAATTGAACTGGTATTCACATTTAAGTAAATAAACATAGAGAAAGTGGACATCTTTTCAGAGTCATACTTGTCAAGAACATGGTATGTCCTCTCCTAAAAAAATTCAACTTTTGAATTCTTCAGGAGCATTTTGAAATTTTATTCTAAAGATTTTCACATTTCTTCTTAAGTTTTCCTAGATGTGTTGTTTTTATGATTGCTTTTAAAAATGGCATGGCCTTTTCCACTCTTTTTCAAAGGGGAGTTGTATACATGAAGCTGTTAATTTCTTTGTTTTTTAATACAACAACATAATAGTTATTTATTTGTTTATTTATTGTTCAAGTACAGTTGTCTCCATTTTCCTCCCACCACTTTCCCCCACCCCACCCACTCACATATCTCATGCTCCATCCTAGCCCCCTTTGGCTTTGTCCAGGGTCTACTCCAGGAAGACAAACAATCCAGTTAAAAAATGGGAAAAAGACCTGAACAGACACTTCTGCAAGGAGAACATACAGAGGGCCCAGAGACATATGAAAGGATGCTCAGCATCATTAGCCATCAGAGAGATGCAAATAAAAACCACAGTGAGATACCAATTCACACTGGTCAGAATGGCCATATAAATAAGTCAACAAACAACAAGTGCTGGTGAGGTTGTGGAGAAAAGGGAACTCTATTATACTGTTGGTGGGAATGCAGACTGGTGTAGCCACTGTGGAAAATAGTATGAAATTTTCTCAAAACACTAAAAATGGAACTGCCTTTTGACCCAGCAATTCCACTGCTGGAATTATACCCTAAGGAGCTTGAAACAACAATCCAAAAGAACCTATGCACCCCAATGTTAATAGTAGCACAATTTACAATAGCCAAGTATTGGAAACAGCCTAGGTGCCCATCAGTAAGTGATTGGAAGCTCTTAATTTCCATGTGCTAATTTTATGTCTTACTCCTGAGAGTATGCATTTGTGTATCTGCATCATTGCCCAAGGCTGAGGAGCATGGGGCTAGAACTCAGCAAACCCTTCTCCATAGAGTAGCATGCTCATGGGACTTGGGTCAGGAGACAATGCAAAGGTATGGTAGAGGCTACTCTTGATTCTGCCTTTACCTTCCTGAAGTAGAGTTTATAGTAGTTTTTGTTGATTTTCTTAATGTTTCTTGGTTGCATCCATTAACAATAAGAGTTTCACTTTCCTGTTATATATACCTTTTATACCTTTCTTTCTCATATCTAACGGTTTTGGCTAGCATCCCAATATGGTGTTACGGCAGTGATAATAGTGGATGTCCTTTTTTTTTTTTTTTAACTGATGTAAGCAAGAATACCTCCAATGTTTGCCCAAGTTCACTTTTTAAAAAAATCTTAATCATTTTTAAAATTGTGATAAATTACACAAAACATAAAATTTATTATTTTACCATTTTAATTGTACAGTTCAGTAACATTCAGTACATTTACATTATTGTGCAATCATCACACCGTCCATCTACTCTTGGCTACTCTATCTACTTTGTAGCCATCGACTTTGGCTACTCTATCAGAACTTTTTTTTTAAACTGACGCTGTCCCCATTAAACATTAATTTCTCATTCCCCTCCCCCAAGTCCCTGGCAGCCACCTTTTATTTTGGCTCTATAAATTTGCCTACTTTAGGTACCTCACATGAGTGAAATCATACAATATTTGTCCTTCTTGTGATTGGCTTATTTCATTTATCATAATATCCTCAAGCTTTATCCATGTTGTAGTGTGTGTCAGAATTTTTTTTTCCTTTTAAAGGCTGAATAATAGTTCATTGTATGGATGTATCACAACTTGCTTACTCATTCATCTGTTGATGGATCCCAGTTTTATTTTTGCATATTGATGAAAACAAGCTGCTCTTTCTCACTGCAGTTTGCATAGCATGTAACATAGTGCCAGGCACCTAGCAAGCCAAAAATGGATGTTCACTAAATGCACAGGTAACAAACCCATATCCAGCTATAGGCAAAACAATGAGATAGGAGTTTATAAAGTTACATCTGCCATGTATGTGCTGCTTTTGGGAATTTAAAGCATTTAAAATATATATTCATTTTAATTACACAACAACCCTTTGAGGTAAGTAAGAGTTATTACTCCCATTTATACTCCCATTTATATATTGTATAGATAGGAAAATTGAGGTTTAAGAAGGTTATATGTTTAGCTTAGGGGTTTACTAACTGATAGAGGTGGGAATAGAACTGATGGATTTGTCTCCAAATTCAATGATTTTTCTTCCTTCACCCTTCTTTTATTGTGAAATAGAACATATATGCTGAAAGTGCTTCCCTGTAGATGTGTAGCTTAGTGAAACCACTCCCAAACCAAATGGAACATTCCAATATCTCACAACCTCATGCCATCTCTGGGAGAGTGAGCCATGGACTCTCCCAATTGAGTCTTTATATCACTTCTCTGAATATTCTTGCTTTTTAAAAAATATTTTTACCACCTGGATATAATTCCTCAACAATATATGTTTTGTGTGGTTTTTGGCCTGTGTTTAAATTTTTTTATGTAAATGCATTCATGTTGTTTATTTCTTTTGCTTTTGGTTCTCTTCAACATTATGCTTAGGGAATTGATGCTTTTTATTGTATGCAACTATAGTTCATTGCTTCCACTGCTTATAATATTCCTTTATACTTACTATTTTTAATATAAATTATATTTTATTGTTTATGCTATTATAGTTGTCCCAATTTTCCCCTTTGCCCCCCCACCTAGAACCCCCACTCCCTGAGGCAATCCCCACACCATTGTCCATGTCCATGGATCATGCATACATATTCTTTGGCTACTCTATTCCCTATGCTGTTCTTTACATCTCCATGACTATTGTAACAATCAATTTGCACTTCCCGATTCCTTCTCTTTTTGTTGCCCATCCTCCTCACCCACCTTGCATTTGGCAACCATCAAAACATTCTCTGTATCTATTATTCTGTTTCTATTCTGTGTATTTTTTCTTTTAGATTAAATTATTGATAGATAATCTATTTGTTGCCATTTTGTTGTTCATAATTTTTATTATTTTTATTGTTCAAATACAGTTTTGTCCATTTTCCCACCAACACTTTCCCCCGTCCCACCTCCATCCTTTCCCTTTTGGCTTTGTCCATGGGTCCTTTATACAAATTCTTTGATGACCTTTTCCTATCTTTCCCTTGTTAATCTCCCTGCCTACTCCTCTTTGATTACTGTCAGTTTTTTCTTTATTTCAATGTCTCTGGTTGTATTTTGCTTGCTTGTTTGTTCTGTTGATTAGGTTCCACTAATAGGTGAGATCATACGGTATTTGTTTTTTACCACTTGGCTTACTTCACTTAGCATAATGCTCTCCAGTTCCATCCATGTGCTGCAAAGGATAGGAGCTCTTTTGTTCTCTCTGCAGCATAGTATTCCATTGTGTAAATGTACCATAGTTTTTTTATCCATTCACTTACTGATCGGCACCTATGTTGCTTCCAGCACTTGGCTGCTGCAAATTGAGCTGCTATGAAATTGGTTGCATAGTTTTTTCTGAATTCCTGATTACTTCTTCAATTTCACCAGTTGTTATCAGTCTGTTTAGGCTTTCTTCTTCTTGATTCAGTTTTGTAAGATTATATTTTTTCTAGAAATTTGTCCATTTCACCTGTTTTTTAAATTTCTTGCCATACAGTTTTTTGTAGTAATTTCTCACAATCCTTTGATTTCTGTGGTATCAGTTGTAATTTACCCCCTTTCCTTTCTGATTTTATTTGGGCCCTCTCTCTTTTTTTAGTGATGAATCTGGTTAAAGCCTTCTCATTTCTTTTAATCTTTTCAAAGAACCAGCTCCTGGATTTACTGATCCTTTGAATTGTTCTTTTAGCCTGTATGTCATTTAATTCCTCTGAGATTTTGGATATTTCTTTCCTTCTACTTGCTCTGGGCTTTGTTTGTTGTTGCTCCTTCAGTTCTTGTAGGCGTAGGGTTAGGATGTTTATTTGAAATGTTTCTATCTTTTTTAGGTAGGCCTGTATTGCTATGAACTTCCCTCTCAGGACTGACTTCGCCATGTCTCATAGGTTTTGGACTGTTTTGTGTTCATTTTCATTTGTTTCCAGAAACCTTTTGATTTCTTCCTTGATCTCATTATTAACCCATTCATTGTTTAGTTGCCTGCTATTTAGTCTCCATGAGTTTGAATATTTTTTAATTATTTCCTTGAGGTTGGTTTCTAGTTTTAAGCCCCTGTTGTTTGAGAAAATGCTTGATATGATTTCAATTTTCTTGAATTTTTGGAGGCTTGGTTTGTATCCTATCATGTGGTCTATCTTTGAAAATGTTTCATGTGCATTTGACAAGAACGTATATTTTGCTTCTTTGGGATGAAAGTGTGTGTATATTATATATGTATAAATATTATATGTATGTATGAATGTATGAATATTACATATGTGTATAAATATTACATATGTATAAATTGTATATATATATATAAATTAAGTCCATTTCATCTAATATGTTGTTAAGTTCCACAATATTTTTGTTCATACTTTGTTTGGAAGATCTATCCATTGTTAACAGTGGGCTGTTAAAATCCCCTACCATAATTGTGTTGCTGTCTATATATTTCTTGAAGTCCTCTAAGATTTTCCTTATATATTTGGGTGCTCCTATGTTGGGTGCATATATGTTTACAATATTTATGTCTTCTCAATTGATTCTTCCCTTGAGTATTGTGAAGCGTCCTTCTGTGTCTCTTTTCATGGCCTTTGCTTTTTAAAGTATGTTTTATTGATTATGCTATTACAGTTGTCCCAATTTTTTCTTCATTTTATCTCCCTCCTCCTTGCACCCTCTGGCATTCTTGCTCCCCCACACAATTCATGTCCAAGAGTTGTATGTATAAGTTCTTTGGTTTCTCCATTTCTCATACTATTCTGACCCCCCTGTTTATTTTGTGCCTACCTATTCTGCTTCTTATTCCATGTATCTCCCCCTGATGTTGTCCCCATATCCCTCTCTATTGATAACCCACCATGTGATCTACATTTTGTGGATTCTGTTCCTGTTCTAGTTGTTTGCCTAGTTTTTGTTTTTTAGGTTCAGTTGTTGATAGCTGTGGGTCTGTTGTCATTTTATTGTTCATAGTTTTTGAATTTTTATTTCTTAGAAAAGTCTTTTTAACATTTCATGTAACAAAGGCTTGGTGATGATGAACTCCTTTAGCTTAACCTTATCTGGGAAGCACTTTATCTGCCCTTCCATTCTAAATGATATCTTTTCTGGATAGAGTAATCTTGGAAGCAGATTCTTGCTTTTCATGACTTCAAATACTTCTTGCAGTCCCTTCTTGCCTGTAAAGTTTCTTTTGAGAAATCAGCTGATAGCCTTTTGGGAATTCTTTTATAAGTAACTCTCTTCTTTCCTCTTGCTGCTTTTAAGATTCTTTTCTTATCTTTAATCTTGCATAACTGAATTATGGTGTGCCTTAGTGTGTGCTTCCTTGGGTCCAATTTCTTTGGGACTCTCTGGGCTTCCTAAATTTCCTGGAACTCTATTTCCTTTGCCAGACTGGGGAGGTCTTCCTTCATTATTTGTTCAAATAAGTTTTCAGTTTCTTGCTCTTCCTCTTCCAGCACTCCCACTGTTTGGATGTTGGAATGTTTAAATTGTCCCAGAGATTCCTAAGCCTCTCCTCATTTTTTTTTGCATTCTTATTTGTTCATTCTGTTCCAGTTGGATGCTTATTTTTCTCTGTTCCAAATCGTTGATTTGAGTCCCAGTTTACTTCCCTTCACTGTTGGCTCCCTGTATATTTTCCTTTATTTCACTTTGTGTAGCCTTCATTTCTTCCTTCATTTTGCAGCTGAGCTCAATCAATTCTGTGAGCATCCTGATTAACAATGTTTTGAACTCTGCATCAGATAGTTTGTCTATCTCCTCATCACTTAGTTCTTTTTCTGGAGTTTTGATTTGTTCTTTCATTTGGACCATATTTCTTTGTCTGAGTGTACCTGTTACATATAAGGGGCAGAGCCTTAGGCATTCACCAGGGTGGGGCAATCCTCCTTGCTGTGCTGTGCTGCTGTCTGTAAGTGAGGTGTGAGAGAGGGAACAATGCCATTTGCTCCACTCTTGTCCCACTTTCTGTTACTTCACTCACCTCTCACAAGTGGTTTGTGCCTTTTATGTACTAACTTTTAGGTGTGTGTGTGTGCACATTTTAAGACCCTGTGGGTCTCTCCAGCAAATTCTCCTGTGAGGCTGGGCGTCTCTACAGTCACCACAATCCCCATAGATCTTCTCCACATCCTGTGGTTTTGAGTCTTTAGTTTCCTACATAAAAACCAGGGTTTTGAGGTCTGTGTCACTCTCTCAGTTTTTCCCTGGCTTTTTCCCTGCCTGGTCCTCCAGCTTCCACCTTGCCACCTTCTCTCTGCCCTGCTGCCTGTTCCATTCCTCCTGCAGTCTGGTTAAATATTTCTTCAACTCCTTGATTGATGGACTTGTATGCAAATGTATTTCTGGAAGTTTTGATTGTTCGTTTTTAAATTGGTTGTTTTCTTTACACAACGCTGAAGGAAAAAATTAAGGAATACACAAACAAATGGAAACATATACCGTGTTCATGGATTGGAAGAATTAACATCATCAAAATGTCCATACTACCCAAAGCAATTTATAGATTCAATGCAATACCTATTAAAGTACCAATGGCATATTTCACAGACATAGAACAAACACTTCAAAAATTTATATGGAACCATAAATAAACCTGAATAGCTGCAGCAATTTTGAGAAAGAAGAGCAAAGTAGGAGAGATCACAATACCTGATACCAAACTGTATTATAAGGCCATTGTAATCAAAACAGCCTGGTACATAGGCAGGAAAATCTGAGAGATTTCATGCAGCAAAAATTTTACTGATATGTCCCCTATAGTAAGAAACATAAAGAAAAGAATAAACAAATGGGATCAAATAAAAAAAAAGCTTCTGCACAGCTAAAGAAAACAGTATTAAAATAAAAATAGAAGCAACAGTATGGGGAAACATATTTGCCAATGATACCTCAGACAAAGGTTTAATCTCCAAAATATATAAAGAACTCACACAACTCCACTCTAAGAAGACAAGCAACCCAATTAAAAATGGGCAAAAGACTTCAACAAACTTCTCCAAGGAGAACATACAGAAGGTCCAGAGACACATGAAAAGATGCTCAATATCGCTAGCTATCAGAGAGATGCAAATTAATAGTACAATGAGATACCACTTCACACCAGTCAAAATGGTCATCATAAACAAAGCAACAAACAACAAGTGTTGGAGAGGATGTGGAGAAAAGGGAACCCTAGTGCACTGTTGGTGAGATTGCAGTCTGGTATAGCCACTGGGGAAAACAGTATGGAATTTTCTCAGAAAACAAAAAATGGATCTGCCTTTTGACCCAGCAATTCCACTGCTAGGATTATATCCTAAGAACCCTGAAACACTAATCCAGAAGAACCTATGCACCCCAATGTTTATAGCAGCACAATTTACAATAGCCCAATGCCCATTAGTAAATGAATGGATCAAAAAGCAAGGTATATCTACACAATAGAATTCTATGCCCCAGAAAGAAAGGAGCTCCGGCCCTTTGCAACAGCATGGACGGAACTGGAAAATATTATGCTAAGTGAAATAAGCCAGGTGATGAAAGACAAATACCATATGATCTCACCTTTAACAGGGACCTAATCAACAAAATGAACAAGCAAGTAAAATATAACCAAAGACACTGAAATTGAGAACAGGCTGACAGTGACCAGAAGGGAGGGGATTAGAGGGGAAAAGGGTGAAGGGTTTGCAGAAACAATTATAAAAAACATATCAACAATAAGCAGTGGGGATGGAAGCAGGGGAGAGAGGTGGGGAGCACTGGGCGGTGGGGAGGGGTCAGGAGAAAAGGCAGAAAACTGTATTTGAACAACAATAAAAAATGTTAAAAAATAAATTGGTTGTTTTCCTTCTTTTGGTTGTGTGAGAAATCAAAGCTTTTCTGCCCATACTCTCATCATGACTCCATCCCCTCTATGGCCTTTGTTTTGAAGTCTACTTTGTCTGATATAAGTATTGGTACCCCAGCTTTTTTTTCCTGTCCAATTGCTTGGGATATTTTTCCCCAACCCTTTACTTTCAGTCTATGTAGGTCTTTTGTTCTGAGATGGGTCTCTTGTAGGCAGTGTATGTGTAGTTCATATTTTCTTTTCTTTTTTAAAGATATAATACTTTGATAGATTTTATTTATTTATTTTTAAAGAAAGGGAGTAGAGGGAGAAAGAGAGGGAGAGAAAAATCAGTGTGTGTTGGTCTCTTGTGCACCTCCATCTGGGGATCTGGCCAGCAACCCAGGCGTGTGCCCTGTTTTGGAATTGAACCAGTGACCCTTCGATTCATAGATCAGGGCTCAATCCACTGAGCCACACAAGCCAGTGCTGTTTTTTATCCATTTAGCTACCTTATGTCTTTTAACTGGAGCATTTAATTTATTTACATTTAATATTATTGATAAGTACTTATTCATTGTCATTTTACTACATTTGTACCTGTGCTCCTCTCTCTCTCACTGTTTTTCTTCCTCTTTTAAAATATATATATATTTTAAAGATTTTATTTATTTATCTTTAGAGGTGAAGGGAAGGAGAGAGGGAGAGAAATATCAATGTATGGTTGCTTCTCATGTGTCCCCTGCTGGGAACTGGCCTGCAACCCAGGCATGTGCCCTGGCTGGGAATCAAACTGTGATCCTTTGGTTCACAGGCCCGTGCTCAATCCACTGAGGTACACCAGCCAGGGTTCTTCCTCTTTTTAAAGTAGTCCCTGTAGCATATCTTGCAATGCTGGTTTGGTGGACATGTATTCTTTTAGCCTTCTTTTGTCTGGAAAGCTCCTTATTTTGCCTCCCATGTTAATTGTGAACCTTGCTGGGTAAAGTAGTCTTGGTTGCAGGCCTTTGCTTGCCATTACTTGGAATATTTCTTGCCATTACCTTCTGGCTTGTAATGTTTCTGTTGAGAAGTCAGCTGTTAGCCTTATTGTGGCTCCCTTGTATGTTACTTTTTGTTTCTCCCTTGCTGCCTTTAAGATTCTCTCTTGTCTTTGAATTTTGCCATTTTAATTATGATGTGTTTTGGCATGGCCTTCTTTGGGTTCCTCTTGATTGGGACTCTCTGTGCTTACTGGGCTTGTGTGGCTTTTTATCCCATCAATAAGAGAAGTTTTCCATCATTACTTTTTCAAATAGATTTTCTATTCCTTTCTCCTCTTCTTCTTCTTCTTGTATCCCTGTTATATGGATATTATTATGTTTTATGTTTTCCCGCAATTTCCTTAACCCCTCTTCATTCTTTTTGAGTGTTTTTTCTTTTCTTGCTATTTCTGGACATTTTTTTCCACCTTGTCCTCCAGCTCTCCTTCATCTAGCCTGATTTTGATTCCTTCTATTGTGTTCTTCAATTCAGAATTTCTGTTCTTCATTTTGTTTTGGCTCTTGTTGTTTCTATGTCCTTTTTTAATGCTGATATAGTTTTCAGTAAATTCCTTGTAGTTTTACTGTACTTTTTCATAATTCTCAGTGAGCTCATTGAGCTTCCTTATAACCATTGATTTGAACTCAATATCTGATAGTTGACTTGCCTTTATTTCATTTAGAATTCTTTCTGAGGCTCCCTCCTTTCCTTTCATTTGGGGTTTCTTTCTTTGTCTTCCTATTGTTTGTGAGACTGTTCTTGTTAGCCCCTGCTTCTTAAACTGATCTGTTCTGACTCCATGAGTCTGTGGTGTGAACTTCTATGGTAGGAGACCTGTGAGGTTCAGTGGTACATTGTCCTTGATCTCCTGCCAGACAATTTTTTTTGTTTTGGTTTAAAGTATTTTCTGTGTCAGGCTTGGGCACCTCTCTCTGTCACCATTTGTCTACATCATAGGGTGAAGTATTGCCTCTCTAATTGAAGGGTCACTTTGGAGCTTCCAGCCCATGGTGCTCTACCTGGGATCTTTGTGACTCACCTTCATAAGCTGTTGACATTTCATCTCTTCTGTTCTGGCAACCTCCAGGCAGACAGTGTCCTCTCTAGGTCCTTGGGTTGATTTATCTCCTCTTCATTATCTCATAGGACATTAGCTCTTATCCACTATGTGTCTGAATTTCTCCGGTGAGTTGGAGACCCTGGTGTACATGCCCATTATAGCCCAACCTCTACCAGAGGCTGGACTCAGATCACAGAGGGAGAAAAAAGGCCCATTTTGGTGGGGTGAAAGTGGAAGTGGCTGCAGGACAAATGGATGTACAGGTAGGTCAAAACTTTGCTAGAGTGCACTTACACACACACACCCTAACTAAATATTGAATGTTGGCTGCCCTGTTTGCTTTTCCACTCATCTCCATTCCATGTTTGGGGGTCAGCAGATGTTCTTTTTTTTTAAATTTTTATTTAATTATTTTTCAAGTAATTTTTTTGTCTATTTCTCCCATCCCAGTCCCCCTCGCTCCGTCTCCCCACCTCCCTCCCATTCTGCCCCCGTCCTCATCCCTGTGTCTTTCATATTTGTTCCTCAAAATCCCTCCCCATTTTCCCCCTTAAATTCCCTTCCCTCTCCCCTCTGGTCACTGCCCGCTTGTTCTCTATTTCAGTATCTTTGTTTTTATTCTGTTTGTTTGTTTGTTTTATTGTTTAGCTTCCTGTCAAAGGTGAGATTATATGATATTTGTCCTTCAATGCCTGGCCTATTTCACTCAGCATAATGCTTTCCAGTTCCATCCATGTTGTTGCAAAGGGTAACAGCTCCTTCTTTCTCTCCAGCAGGTGTTCTGCCTTATGTTCATATATCAAAGTCAACTCAAGATCACAACAGATGAACCTGTGACCTTGATCAAATCTGAATTAGAGAACAATTATCATGTTTATAAAGATTTTCTAAGGCAGAAATGTAAAAAAAGGGTAGGAAGATTCTTACCTCCCAGGGTGTGGGGGTCCTAGGGTGGCCCCTAGTTTGAACAGCAGCATGATGGTACTTAACAGACTTCCCTTCAAGCCAGGCAGGACCTCACATCACTAAATACTTCTTCCTTCAGATGTGCTGGCTAAGGAAGTTTTCTCTACATTGGTTTATCACTTAGTGTAAAATTATACCTTGTTCTCAGTCAACATAGTATTATTTAAAAGAAAAAAGAAAGAAAGAAAAAAAGAAGACTCCTCAGGAAGCTTTTCCCAGCTGAAACATGAGTAATTCATCTCTAAATGGTTCCAGGTAACAGCCATATTAGTGTACCTAAAAGCCTTTTTCTTGGATCATTGATTTCAAAGACAGAAAATGTCAAGTAACTCTCTCATATCTTCTTGCCTCTGCATTTTTTGTTTTGCTCTATTTAGAGTAAGGAGTTGTGCTTTTCAGGGAAGTGGAGGACATACACACAATGCCAGGAACTGACCTGTGCTACTTTTAGTGCTCCAGGCTGGGCAAAAAGTTCATAGCAGGGTAGGACTGAAGTAGAGGAGAACTGTAGTAACCTCTACACTATCTTCCATGACCACCATTTGTCTGCTAGACTCCCCATCTTTATAGACCCTCTCATCATGCAGGTTAATGTGCAGAGTGTGAGTATACCTTAAGGGTGGCTTATTTTATAATCTAATTTTCTCCTTGGGCTGGAGAAGCTGACATAACAGAAGGCCACCAAGGATCACTGCACTGGGGAGGAAAGGAGGAAGGCACAAGGAAAAGAGAAAAAGACTTTGATGAAAGGAGAAGTAAGGAGAGGGGAGAGCACCCTAATCCCAACTGAGGTCCCTCACGCTGTTCCTGGAACCACATCTGCCTGAGTTTATCACACCTCCATGGAACCATGTCTCCCATAGCTGACATTGCTAATTTAGTACAGGCAGGACAGCAACCACAGTCCCTAGAAACTGCAGGTTATAAATATATTGTTGGTTCTTTGGCTGAGAGCCTGAGTGTGGTCTGCAGCTGCCTAGGTCCTGGTCCTAAGGAGAATGGAAACCTTCTTCCTGGGGGAGGCCTGGTGATTATTTTTAGGTTGTCCCTGCCCTGGTTGACTTATAGCTGCTGAACTTACTCAGTGTTTTGTGCTATTGACCTGCCCTTCATTGCTCAACCTTTTGCAGCCTGTAACTCAACTTTGTGGCTCTTTTCTGGAAGGCTTCCAATGTCTCAATGTTCCTCTGTGCTTGAGGTACTTCAAACTGTCTGCGGTCTTCTTTAAGACTGAACTAAGGGTTGGAATCTAAAGAATAAAGAAAGCCTTGTTACCTCTTAAGCACACAGTGTTTGTCCTCTTTGTATACACCCAGTGTATCATAAGGTTAAAATTTTTTTGTGACTGTATTACATCATATATTTATAAGTACTTCACTGATACACCTAGACCTTTCCTGGAATCTTTGCTTTCCCTACATCATACTTCAATTGTTTCTCTGTCTATGAGAGGAACAGGAATTAACTAATAATGATGTGGTTCCTCTCCTTTCCAGGGACATTTAATTTTGTGATAAGGTACATTCTTCTCAGGTGAAGATGTGTCTAACACAGGGTCTCTTCCCATCTTGGGGGAGGATACAGTTTAGGCCAAACTGTCTTTGTCTAACAGGGGTGTTAGACTCAGGCAGTAACATCTCTCTATAAATTAGAAAGGCTGAATTTTTATTTCAAAGCAAAGAGGGATCACTCTTCCCTTGGATTATGGGAGATTGAGCTGTCTGTTATCTTCTTAATCAATTTCTCTTTAGTCTTTTCTCTGCATTTCTTCCAAGATATTGTCTGATCTTTGCCTCTTGTAGATCATATGGAGTTTTACAGCAGGAGGGCTATAGGAACTAATCTTAGCAACCAGACATCTGAATCCCAGAAGAATTGTGACTCAACCAGTCACGGTTAGTTACGGGTGGACTAACCAGAATCCAGGAAGGATAAATTTTCCGGATTGTTCATCAAAAAAGCTAATAGATGATCAACGAAACTGGATGTAAGTGAGAAATTACTGTTGTTTTCCCAAATATCTAATTCTAAACTTACAAAGACAGAATTTCTATAATTTTTCCTGTGCAGGGCCACTAGGCTTAAATTCATCATACCTTGCCTAACCTTTGTGAAAAGAACTGTGGTAAAACTATGACTAATTCATCAGTAGATTTATGGTCTGTTCAAAGCCCACATAAGAAATGGAAAGAACCATGACCATTCTGTGACAACAGCAGGATTTATTTGGTATGAGATGGTTACCATAGAGGGACTCTTTACAATTTTTTGCATATGAGACTTTTGAAATGGAGGGATTTTGGACATGTGGCCCTGTTTTTGGAAAAATGGTGGAATACCCCACTCAATTATCTGTTGTGCTTAGATGACTAATAAAATTCCAGCAAAGAAGTGCAGAAAACAGAATGGTAGGTTTTCTTCTTGAAAACATTGGTTAGTGCTTCAGTCCCTCCCGGCCTCCTCATGTCTTACTCATTTCCCTCTGTGATTCCTTCCTTGAGTTGTTCAAAACCAGGATTTTTCTACATAAAATAGTGAAACATAAGTGTTTTTTAAAACCCACAGATGGTTTTGAAAGTCAAGGTTTCTCTGTTCCTAAGTGTTGGCTTCACTTTTAGAAGTTGGATATCACTGTTGCATGCTGGGCATGTAGTCTCCTTTGGGCCAAAAGTCTCTTGGTGCTTATTCCTGCATTTACCCTCAGGACTCACTGTTCCTTTTTTCCAGGGACAACTTGACACAAATGGTACCCAAGGTTCTTTCTGTAATTACTAGTACAGTTGTTCCTTACACTGTAAAGACAACAATTTGAAAACCAATCTCAGGCTTTGAGGCATTTCCAAATGGTTGGACAACTAAACTCTAGTTTATGACCATTTATTCCTCTCCCTTTGGTGCCAATTTTCAGATATTCTTCCTTATTTGGAATTTTGACCTGTCTCTGGTCCCTGTCAGACACTGTGGTTGGTGTAACTGCTCTGGATCCAGAAGAGAAATGTGTGGTTGTATAGCTGCTCCTGGTTGAGGTGGAGTGGGTTAGGGGACTGGCTGCCTCAGGTTGCTGTTGTTTTGAGAGGCTGCTCAGAAGCCCATGAATGATGGCATGTGACCAGCCAAAGAGCTCAGCTTTGTTTCCAAGGCACAGATTTCCACATCACAAATCTTTCCCAAAGCTGGCCTCTGGTGGCCTGGGGCTCCTGCAGTGCAGGAGTGGACAAATGGACATTCTGACACCACACACTGTCTCCATTCAGCAACCTGGCCACAGGCCCGGAAGGCCCAGGTGGTGAGTTGTCCTGGGAGGAGGATGAGTGGCCCTTCATGTCTGCAGGAGGTTATTACTAGCACTGAGTCTTCTTCTGCAGATGCTAGAAGGGCACTGGCCCAGCACAGTGTCAGAGGGAAGCTCCAACCAAAGAAAGAGTGGGATGAGGGTGGGTGCTGGCCACCAGGAGCACACCTCCCACTGAAACTTTGTTTTTTTTCTGTTTGCTATTTGCCTAATTTATTGTTTAGTGTGACTAAGAACCCATTTTAAATAGTTTTCCTCACAGAACTCTGAAGTTTATTTAAAATGTTTGCAATTTCATTGCTCTGCATCAAGTATGTAGAGTACATTCCATTTGCTGTAGTCCTGGGCTCTGAAACCCAGAAGCTCCTGGTGGCCTGGTGTGGCAGCTGGGTGAGTGGAGCTCACTGAGGGGACAGCTACTCCTAGCCTCACAGGCTGCTGTCATGTGGGATGGTGGGCCCAGTGCAGCTTCATTTTCCAATTAGAGGAGAAGACAGGGAAACAGATCTGTAATTGTGATGTCTTGGCTTCCAATGTTAGCAACTAATTGAACTCTTTTTTTCCTCTTTTTTTATTGTGGTAAAATATACATATAAAATTTACCATCTTAATCATTTTTAAGTATAAAGTTCAGTAATGTTAAGTATGTTCACACTGCTGTACAACAGATCTCCAGAACTCTTCATCTTGCAAAACTGCAACTCTGTGCCCATTAAACAACTCCCCATTTCCTTTCCCTTAGCCCCTGGCAACCACCATTCTGTTTCCTGTCTATGAATTTGAGACTGTACCTCATATAAATAGTAATTCAAGTTTAAAAAAAACAACGAAAGCCCTGAGAGTCAAACAAGACCATTTGTGATCTGTTTGCTTTCCTGGAATCACCAGTTTTCTCTAGAATCCATCCCTGGTGCCAGTGAGAGACACTTAGCTGTTCATTCCTAAATAGCTTTGTTTTCCCCAGTTACTGGTAATTATGTTATCCATTGAGCAATGATTGATTTTGAGCTTGGCTGTTTTTTTCAACTTCTCTTCTTTCATTTATTGCCAGGATTGATTATTTTGCAGATCACTTTATAAACCAAAAGCACAAGGCTTGAAGAAATACACAGTAGAAGCACAAGGCTTGCTATTAAAATTATAGCATGGTAGAATTTGAGAGATGAAAGTCCATGAAGTCAGGGTTCATGTTTAAGTGTGAAAGTACCACAGAAATCATTAGGTAATTTACAGATTGAAGTATTTATGTGAACTTGTGACTTTTGGGATGTTTAGTAGGATTTTCCTACCTGCACCATGTCACTGTCATGAAGAATCACTTTGCCATACCTGATTATGCCTTTGGTGCTTGCTTCTGTCATAGAATGAATCCTAGGCTGGTTGACTGGCCTTGAATATAGCATTTCAGATCTTTTTCACAGATAAGGGTTTTCTAAACCCCAGGTCATGACCCTTTACTGTTGTGGATCACAACTAAAAATTAAAATGAAGTTTTAATTTCCTTTTCCACTGGGGCCAGAAGTTCAGAGAAAACAAGGCTGGCAGATAGCTCACTGGCAGCCTTCTTTTCTCAGACCTCACCCAGAAATGTCTTTCACAAAGGCTGTTGAAATGCACACTTTAATCATCAAAACTGCATTTTCCAATTGTGGGGAGCCACAACCCTGTTTTCCCATCAGAACAAGGCCAGCTTTTCATTGCCAACTGCAAGTGGGATGGGGACAGTGCTGTCTTTTCCTGCATAGGCCAAGGTCTGGGTGTGAAGAAAGGTTTCAAAATAGGGCATCTGGGTTTGCCATTTTTGGAAGGAGAATGTTTGGTGTTCCTGGAATTGTTTTTTTTTTGAAAGCAAGCAAATAGAGACTTTGAAACCCTGAGCCTGGGCCCCTGCAGTCCTGTGGGGGAGGAAGTGTTATGACTGGGCTGAGGCTGGTGTGGAGCTGGTGCTTCACTTTGGGATGCTTTGGGGATTATTGCTTTCTTCCTGATAGAGCTAAATTATTGTCTTAATCTTCTGGTTTCCCAGGTAGAAATGCTATTTCCTGTGAGAATGTCTTTCAAGAAGTTCTTTCCCCTCTTTTTTTTTTTTTTTTTTTTTTCATTTTTTCTGGTCACAGAGTCAAACTATGGGGGAACTGTCAGCTTGTTGTGTTTTCTGAAAACCAGACTTGTGCTTTTAACATTTCCCAGGGGAATGCTGGGCCACAGTATACATTAGCTGTGAGGTGACATGGCTTGGTGGGTTGACAAAGAGCCTGGGAACTCAGAGGTTGTGAGTTTTATAGTGTCAGCTCCACTCCCTCAGTGAAACCCTCAGGGTCTGTTAAGAACTCCAGTTCCCACACCTACAGAAAGAAGCCGGACAGGGGAGGAGGCTCGGAGTGGGGAAACATGCAGACCAGACCAGAGGCCCAAGGAGGACTCCAGGCTCCCTTTGTGCTGGTGGGTGGTCATTATCCTGATATCACAGGACAAACCCCAGGGTCTTAATGGGAGCTTTGCCTGAGTGACCAGTGGGGAGTCCTGTTGAGATAAAATCTAGTAACAAGGAGTGGGAGGAAGGGAACTCAGGTTTATTGAGTTCTAGCCAGGAACCATGATTAATACTTCAAGGTACAAGGAGGAGGCACCTAGTGAGCTCAAATTCTAAGTCACCTTTCTCTGCATTTTCCAGATACTTAAAAGACCCCGGGAAGGGATTGCTTTTATTTTTTCCACAGATGAGAAACCTGAGACTCCAGTAGGAGAAATGCAGTCCTCAGGGACAAGAGCTGGTAAAGATTGGGAGTTTGCCCCAGGTTTGTTAAATCTGAAGACTGCATTTTCTACCATGGAAAAGAACTTCTCTGTATCCACCAAGAACATTTTCTGAACAAAAATATCCATCACAATCTAATGAAGGAACCAATCATTCATAATTGAGACTGCTCCAGAGAACTGAGGCTCTTGTAATCAGCCAATTATGGGGAAAGGATGAGACCTTGGTCATGTGTCAAAGCTGTTTGCTGTGATGCTGGGTCCATTGAGTGTGCAAGGTCTGCAGTGAGTGCAGAGGGACTGGGCAGCTGGGGCCATAGGGAATGCAAAGAAACCTTTGACAGGAGAGGAACAGACTGAGAGAAGATCATTCAAAGTCAACTTTTCCTGTTCCAGGTTGTGAAATTTGGCTCAGGTTTGGGGATGGGTAAGGTTGCTTTACTCTGGTTAGCTCTTGAAGGAGGAAATAAGCAGTGAAAATATGAATGAGGGCTCTGCCTGCTTTTGAGTATCTCCCAGCCCCAAGTTCTTTAGCCTTGGCAGGTTCTTTGGCATGGGTCATCTGCCAGATTGGAGGAATGCTGAACTGTGTGCTTACTGCCTCATGTATTTACGGTGTCATCAGCACCAGAAAAAACAGATATGACCATAGAAGGCAGATCTTCAGCTTCTCAGCAAGCAAGTCCTCTAAGCCTGGGCTGAGGGGCACTGTGGTCTCTGTGTGTTAGTTCTGGGCTGCCTCCCTCTATCTGGGTCTGCAAGTTTGCCTCTGAAGTCTGGTAGGGCCTTTCTGTGAACAGGCCTGGCTGTGACCACAGGCCGTAAGGAGACCTGATTTTTCACCCAGACATTGCAACCTGGCAGCCAGCAGGTCAGATTCATCATGATGATATGTTTTGTTGGACCCACATGGTGTCACCAAATGTTCTGAGTCATTATTTTTTTAATAATAAATTTAAAAAATAAAACCTGGATTTCTGACATCTTTTCCAACAAATGGATGATACTGTGCTTACACCCTCCATAACAGGAAGCAGCGAGGCCTGTCACCTAAGGAAAGGCATTACATATCTAAAGATTGTGTGTCAGTGAGAAATAGAGCAGCACATAATAATGCCTGTCCCTGCTCGGTTCACCTTAACCTCTGCATGGAGCTGGAGTTACCAGCTTGAATTTAATCCCTGTTAAATATTTGCATTATTTTGTAATACCTTTTGCTTCTATCCTTTGGTCACCAAACTTCTGGTGACTATTCATTCATCTTCAACATCGTATCACCTGGAATAAGGGAAGGCATGTAGTGATTTTTCTCATTGTAAATCAGTAGGTTGCCCCTTGGTCACTTACCTTTTGTGGGCTTGGCGAGTGCTGACCATTCAGGTTTGCAGATCCACAAAACTGAGCACCAGATCTCTGCACTGTGGTGAACTCAACCAGGTCAATGTTAGCTTGTACATCTCTTCAACCCCCTACCTTATTGTATCCCTTCTTTTTGGGATCTGCAACTGTAGGAGCTGGAGATAATTCAGGTATTTGAGGGGCACAGTCTAAGGTCACTTGAAAGAACTGCTCTAATATGTGTGAGCCCACTGGGCTGAGAGATTCATCAGCATAATGGCAAGTGGACCTAGATCTTCCTTATATCTCACAAAGCTCTTATTAATTTTGACATGCTGACCACAATGTATAGGAAAAGGAAACAAATTGGAGTACAGAACTCTTATTGGAACACATCTTGAATGTTTCCTCCTATCAGTCACCTACTTTTGTATAATGAACCACCCCAAAATTAAAGACATAAAACAGCTGTTTTATTATGCTGAAAGATCCTGTGGGTTCAATTCTGGACTGAGCTTAGCAGGAACAGCTTGTATTTGTTGCACAATGTCTAGTGTCTCCATTGGGAAGACTTGAAGAGCTGGGAATGACTTGAATGTTTGGAGCTGGCACCTAGGCTGAGATGACCTGATGGCTGGTCTCAGCTGTCTTTCTGTATAGCTTGGACTTCCCAAGTGGTAGCTTTTGGGTAGTCAAATTCCTTCCAAGATGACTTAGGAAGGAATTTAGTGAACATTAGTGGACAAAGGCAGAATAGCAAGTCATTAGTGAACAAAGGCAGAATCTGCAGAGTCTTACAATCTAGCTTTGAAATTGCTTATTTTTATTATTTATTTTAAAAGAAAAATAACATATTCCAATATCCAATACAGATAAGATTAAGTGAAAGTAATTTTATCTTTCCCTTTATGCTTTCATATGTAATTTCTTGGTTATTCCTGCCTAAGAATTCTTATGCTTATAAGCACATATGATTGATTCGCTTCTGAAATGGTTGTGTGAGAAACTCTGTACATCTCTTCTCCAACATAACAACCATAATTAATAAACACTATTTTTTAAAAGCTTAATCATTTAAATCTCTGGAAATTGTACTAAGAAAGAGAGAGTAAACAAAAAATATTTATTCAAGAAGCTCTACTAGATCTCAGTAAGAAGAGGAAGAGTCTGTGGCACTGGACCACAACCTGCTCCCCCATCAGCTCAACAAAATGGAAGCTACACTGCAGGTGAGTGTGCCCAAGAATTCAGGGCTTCCTTTTCCTCCATCTCAGTTAAGGCCTATAACATCTCTTTAGGAGGGCTAACCCTCCAGAATTTCTTACCTCCTGCAGTTCTGTGTTGAATAGGCTGAATTCCAGTTGAGTGAGGCTGAGTCAAGAGCTCCCTTCCTGCATTTGTAGAATGGAAGCTCTACCTCAGAGGGCAGGGCACAAGCACTGGGGTCTACACTGACCTCGCCCAGAGGACGTATGTTCCATGCTGAGGGAGGCAAGGTAAGAAGACCAGAGGCTACTGACCCTGCCCAGCATGCTGATCCTAAAGAGAGGGGGTTGCTAAAAGAGAAGTATACCACTGCCCTTGCCCCAGCTTACAGCAGTGACATAGTGATTATGGCTAATAAGAGTGGTGGGCCTTGGGAACAGAGATCTCCAAAGTTATCCCCAAATGAGCTTATTTTCTTTAAAACAGACTGGCAAAAGTTCAAGCCTCAGAGAGTTTCAAAAACAATCAAGATCCTGCTGGTAAGCTACTAGGAGGAGGCTGGTAGCTTAATGAGGGCAACAACCTAAATTGTAGGCCAGCTAGTTTATCAGAGAGCCATGGGAAGAAATAGCTAAGAAGAGTCCTTGGGGGCATCAAAACAAATCTTGAAGATTAGCCTTTAAAACTACCCCTGTAAAAAGGTATAATTTTAATTGATTAAGATTACAGAGAAATTTATGTACCAGGACATTATAAAAAACAATAGAGCAATCAGCAGGCAAGTAGTAGAACCTAATAACTGAATGTGATATCAACAAAAGCAAGTGCCTTTGCTAATAGATTGGGGTAAGAAACAGTGAAAGAGGACCCTCCTAAAACTGCTGTCATCCCAGTTTGACTGTGTACATATCCAGGTTGGCTGTGCTTTTTGAGGAGCAAAATTAGAAGTTTCACACTGCAGGGGAAATGGAAATTACTCAATTAGCCCAGCCAAACCCCTAAACAAATGAATGAGCAAATGACAACAATTCCCAGAGAGGAGAAATCAGTATCCTGAGTTGCTATACTGTATTATCTGAAATGTCCACTTTTCAACAGCAACAAAAATGGAGACTTTCACATAGACAGTGTGACCCATATGGGGTGTAGAGGGTTAGAAACAAGGAATAGAAACTGCCTATGAGAGAGTTCAGACATCAGATTTAACAGCCAAGGACATCAAAGCAATCATTACAAACATATTTAAAGAACTAAACGAAGCCATGTTAAGTGAAGTAAAGGAAGATATAATGATAATGTCTCATCAAATAGAGGAAATCAATATATAAAAATTGTAAAAGAGATCCAAATAGAAAAGTATAACAACTACTTTGAAAAATTCACTGCAAGAGCTCAATAGTCAATTTGAACTGCCAGAAAAAAGAATTAGAAAGGTTTAAGATTATGCTATCTGAAAAGCAGAAAGATAAAATATTTATAAAAATGAACAGAACTTCAGAGAAAGGCAAATCACTGTGAAGTACACCAACATATATGTAACAGTTGTTCAAGAAGAGGAGAGAGAGAATAGAGTAAAACAATATTTAAAAATGGCTGTAACTCCCAATTTGTGATGCAAAACATTCATCTACATAAGTTTTGAGTAGTATAAACTCTAGCAGATCCACACCTAGACACATCATATTAAAAATGTTGACAGGGATTCATGGATTTGAACAATTTATCCAAGTTCACCTGCTAGAAAAGTGAAGATGACAATCTCCAACCAGGCTTCATGAGATTTTGTTAATAAGTATACAAAGAAAATGTTGAGCCACAAAAGAACTAACAGTTGACTTCTCATTAGCAGCAACAGGGTCCAAAAAGTGATGGGATAACATTCAAAGTGCTAAAAGAAAAGAAAGTCAGTAAATATTGCATCCAGTAAAAATGTCATTCAAATATGAAGATAAAACAAAACTATTTACAGATAAATAAGAACAGAAAGATTTGTTGCTAGCAGCCTACTCACAAGAAATACTAAAGAGAAGTTTTTCAGATTGCAAACAAATGACTCCAGATGAAATTTTGAATTCACATGAGGAAATCAAAGAGCACTGGTCAATGTAATTATACAACTATGAAATACACTAATATAATGCATATTTTCTCATTTCTTCTCATTTAAAAAGACATTATATAAACAGTATGTCATATAATTGTATTGTTCAGCCAATAATATATGGAAATGTAATATATTTTACAAAATGTGCAAAGGAGGTGATTATAAGCAAAGCTGAATTAGTGTAAGAAAACTATAGCAGATGGTAAATGGAACCCACAAAACAAATAGAGTAATAAATAGTAAATAAGAAGTTAACTTATACAAACTCTATAAATTTAAAATTGTTCTTTTTTCTTCTCTCAACCTCTTTAAGTGATGTAAACTTTTATAACAATAATTTATAACAATGTATTGTTTGGCTTATAGCATATATAGATGTGAATTATACATATCAATAGTAGCACAAAAAGGGAGGAAAAGAAAGGAGCTATGTAGAAGTAATGCTTCTATATTTCACTAAAATTAACTTAGTGTAAATGTAAAGTTGATTTTTGTAAGTTAAGATGTATATTATAAGCCCAAGAGAAATCATTAAAAAATAACTAAAGGAGTAGAGGAGAAATCATTAAAAGAATCAAAATCCTACACAAGAAAATATTCACTTAATGCAAAAGCAAAAGAAAGCAGTAGAGGAGGAACAGAAGAACAAAAAGACATAAGATATATAGAAAACGGAGTCCTGGCCAAGACGGAGATCTATGTAGAAACGTTTTACTTCCTCACACAACCAAAAGAAGGATAACAACCAATTTAAAAACAATAAACAACCAGAACTGCCAGAATATCATGCTGCATGGAACTCGGAAAATGAAGGAGTTAAAGACACATTCATCCAGACTGGTAGGAGGGGTGGAGATGGGCAGGGGGACGAGGAAGACCCAAGCCAAGATGGCAGACATTGCAGGTGAGGTGGGGCTGGCTGACTGGGAAAATAAAGACTCAAAACCTCTAGCTGTAAAATACTGTGGGAGTTGTTAAGGCAGGAGAAACTCCCAGTCTCACAGGAGAGTTGCTTGGAAAGTGGGGCTAGGCCAAAACCAGTAGCATTGTTCTTTCTGACCCCTCCCCCACAGACAGCACCACAACCAGCAAAAGAGGGTTGTCCCACCCTGGTGAATACCTAAGGCTCTGCCCCCTTACAATATAACAGGTGCACTGAGACAAAGAAATATGGTCCAAATGAAAGAACAGAGCAAAACTCCAGAAAGAGCTAAATGATGAGGAGATAGCCAACATATCTGATGCAGAGTCTGAAAGCACTGGTAATCAGGATGTTCACAGAAATGGTTGAGTATGGTTGCAAAATAGAGAAGAAAAGCAAAGAGATACAAAAAAATTACAAGGAACAAACAGTGAAGGGAAGAAAATTGGGACTCAAATTAATGATTTGGAACAAAACAAACATTCAATTGGAAGAGAATGAAGAAGCAAGAATTCAAAAAAATTAGGAGAGACTTAGGAACCTTGGGACAACTTTAAGTGCTCCCACATCTGAATCACAGGGGTGCCAGTTGGAGTACAACAAGAGCAAGAAAATGAAAACTTATTTGAACAAATAATGAAGGAAAACTTCCCCAGTCTGGTGAAGGGAATATACTTCCAGGAAGTCCAAGAAGCCCAGAGATTCCCAAGAAATTGGACCCAAGGAAGCACACACCAAGGAACATTGTAATTAAGTTACACAAGATTAAATAGAAGGAGAGAATCTTACCAGCAACAAGAGGAAAGGAAAGAGTTACCTACAAAGGGGTCCCATAAGCCTATAAGCTGATTTCTCAAAAGAAGCTTTACAGGCAAGAAAGGGCTGGAAATTAGTATTCCAAATCATGTAAGATAAGGACCCACATCCAAGATTACTTTATTCAGCAAAGCTTTCATTTAGAATGGAAGGGCAGATATAGTGGTTCCCAGATAATGTCAAGTTAAAGGAGTTCATCATCAACAAGCCCTTATCATATGAAATGTTAAAGGGAGGTATCTAAAAATTGAAGATTAAAAACTATGAACAGTAAAATGACCACAAACTCACAGCTATCAATAAATGAACCAAAAAAACAAAAAAGAAAGAAAGAGAAAAAGAAAAACAATGAACACAAAAACTAAGCAAACAACTAGAGCAGGAACAGAATCAGATACATGGACATCACATGGAGGGTTTTCAGTGGGGATTCGGGGAGGGGAGGAATGGGGGGAAAATACAGGGAAGAAGAAGTATAATTGGTAGGCATAAAATAGACAGGGAGAGGTTAAAATGGTATAGGAAACAGAAAATTCAAAGAACTTATACATACAAATCATGGACATAACCTAAGGGGGAGAATGCTAGAGGGTAGTGGGTGTTCAGGGTGGAGTGAGGATAAAGGGGAAAAACTTGGGACAATTGTAATAGCATAATCAATAAAATATACTTAAAAAACAGTGAGTACTTGGTATAAATTTTAAAAAAGAAATGAGAAACTTATACACTGAAATGACAAAGCATTGTGAAAGAAAGCCTAAATAAATGAAAAGATATTTCATATTTATGGATAGGAAGACTTTATATTGTTAAAATGGCAATACTTCCTGTAGAAGACTATTCTGCATGGCATGGGCCCAGCCCCCAGTGGCAAATACTTACTGCAAAATAACTTCCTAAAATCCATGCTAAAGCTTCCAGGGAAGAGTGTAACGGGTCCAACCACTTCTGCCCTTTTCATTTGCAAATTTTCTCTTCTGTGATATGATTAGCTACATTGGCTCCTTTGTTTGCTGTAAAAGGTAACCACCTAAAGCAACCTGTGCATAGTAAATGAGGACCATCATGTAATGTGCACAGAAACCCAATAAAGGCCAATCATGGCAAGGGCCACGGCTTTTGCTCCCCTTGAGAGAAAAGCCATGTGCAAAAAGCTTTTTCTACCCATGGAGAAAAGCTGTCCCTTTTTCTCCATCGGACTTGGTAGTCCATGTGAATGTCTCATTTCATCCATAATCACGTGGGCACTGCAGGCCAGTGTTCTCATCAACTTCCCAAGCTGAATTATAGAGTTAAAGTAATTTATATCATCATAATACTAGCTGATTTGTTTGAAGAAACTGACAATCTGATTTTATAATTCATATGGAAATTCAAAGTGCCCAGAATAAACAAAACATTAATGATAAAAGAGAACAATGTTGGAGGGCTCACACTTCGCAATTTCAAAATTTATGACAATACTACAGTGATGAACACAATGTGGTACTGGCATAAGGATAAATGTGTAGAACAATAGAATAGGATTGAGAATCCAGAAATAAGCCTAGCCTTGCGAAGGGAAGTGCTGGAGGAGAGTGAGCACTGACTGCTCGTGGGGATGGAGTTTCTTTTTTGGCATGATGAAATGCTCTCAAATTGATTTTAGTGATGTTTTCACAACTCAAACTAAAAACCTTTGAATTGTACATGTTAAATGAATAAATTTTGTGGCATGTAAATATCTCAATGAAGCTGCTATACTAAATTTTTTTTAACAAAAGGAACTAAAGAGTACATATACAGGAGGCTTAAAATGATTTTTCCCCCTAAGAAAATAATTATCTGCCACATGGAGAAGTTTCCTGGAGACGATTTTAACAGTGTTCATGATGCCTATGATGGAAGGGAAGGGTTTGATTCTTCTGCTTTTGCTCAAGGTGCTGTAGTGAAGAGGGGCTTATGTGTGGGAGGAAGTAATTACTGTTTTCCTGAGCAGGCTATTCAGTTCATCAACAGTGAAGTACTTCCTCATGCTATGGCTTGTAACCAAAGGTATATTTCTTCAAACCGGCCTCCAGTATCTATTTTTCATCTTTCCAATGTTCTTCATTCTCTACTGTAGTTTAATATTTTCATCTATGATAGTTTTTCTTCAACCCAAAAAACTTCCTTTAGCATTTTTTTATAAAGATTTTTAAAAATTTCTCTGCACCTCAGCTTTTATTAAAAATTTTTATTTAGTTATTTTTCAAGTACAGTTTTTTTTGTCTATTTCTCCCATCCCAGCACCCCCCGCCCCGTTTCCCCACCTCCCTCCCATTCCCCCCACCCCCAGTCCTCATCCCTGTGTCTTTCATACCTGTTCCTCAAAATCCCTCCCCATTTTTCCCCTTAAATTCCCTTCCCCCTCCCCTCTGGTTGCTGCCCACTTGTTCTTTATTTCAGTGTCTTGATTTTTATTCTGTTTGCTTGTTTGTTTTATTGTTTAGGTTCTTCTCAAAGGTGAGATCATATGGTATTTGTCCTTCAATGCCTGGCCTATATCACTCAGCATAATGCTTTCCGGTTCCAGCCATGTTGTTGCAAAGGGTAGTAGCTCCTTCTTCCTCTCTGCTGCATAGAATTCCATGGTGTATATGTACCACAATTTTTGATCCATTCATTTACTGATGGGCACCTAGGTTACTTCCAACTCTTGGCTATTGTAAATTGTGCTGCTATGAACATTGGGGTGCATAGGTTCCTTGAAATTGATGTTTTAGGATTCTTGGGGTATAATCCTAGCAGTGGAATTGCTGGGTCAAAAGGCAGGTCCATTTTTATTTTTCTGAGAAAATTCCATACTGTTTTCCGTAATGGTTGTACCAGTCTGCAATTCCCACCAACAATGAACTAAGGTCCCCTTTTCCTCACAACCTCTCCAACATTTGTGGTTTGTTGCTTTGTTTATGATAGCCATCCTGACTGGTGTAAAGTGGCATCTCATTGTGGTTTTAATTTGCATCTCTCTGATAGCTAACGATATTGAGCATCTCTTCATGTGTCTCTGGATATTCTGTATGTCCTCTTTGGAGAACTGTCTGTTCAAGTCCTTTTCCCATTTTTTAATTGGGTTCGATGTCTTCCTAGAGTGGAGTCATGTAAGTTCTTTGTATATTTTGGAGATTAAACTTTCGTCTGAGGTATCATTGGCAAATATGTTTTCCCATACAGTTAGTTGTCTTGCTAATTTAATACTGTTTTCTTTAGCCATGCAGAAGCTTTTTATTTTGATGAAATCCCATTTGTTTATTCTTTCCTTTATATTCCTTGCTCTAGGGGACATATCGGTAAAAAAGTTGCTGCGTGGAATATCTGAGATTTTCTTGCCAATGTTCTCCTCTAGGACTTTAATGGTGTCACAGCTTATACTTAAGTCTTTTATCCACCTTGAATTTATTTTGGTGTATGGTGTAAGTCAGTGCCGAAGTTTCATTTTTTTGCACATAGCTGTCCAGTTCTCCCAACACTATTTGCTGAAGAGGCTATCTTTACTCCATTTTATGTTACTGCCCCCTTTGTCAAATATTAATTGACTGTAGAGAGTTGGGTTGATTTCTGGGCTCTCTGTTCTTTTTCATTGGTCTATGTGCCTGTTTTTATGCCAGTACCAGGCTGTTTTGATTACAGTGGCTTTGTAATACAGTTTGATATCAGGTATTGTGATCCCTCCTACTTTGTTCTTCTTTCTCAAAAGAGCAGCTGCTATTCGGGCTCGTTTATGATTCCATATAAATTTTTGAAGTGTTTGTTCTATGTCTGTGAAATATGCCATTGGTACTTTAATAGGTATTGCATTGAATCTGTATATTGCTTTGGGTAGTATGGACATTTTGATGATGTTAATTCTTCCAATCCATGAACACGGTATATGTTTTCATTTGTTTCTGTCTTCCTTGATTTCTTTCTTTGTTGTTGTGTAGTTTTCTGCATACAGGTCTTTTATCTCCTTGGTTAGGTTTATTCCCAGATATTTTATTTTTCTTTTTGCTATATCGAATGAGATTTTTTCCTTGATTTCTGCTTCTGCTGATTCATTGTTAGTATACAAAAATGCGTTTGATTTCTGGATATTGACTTTGTATCCTGCTGTTTTGCCAAATTCATTAATTAGTTTGAGCAGTTTTTTGGGTAGAGTCTATAGGATTTTCCATGTACACTATCATGTCATCTGCAAACAGTGACAGTTTTGTTTCCTCCTTTCCTATTTGGATGCCTTTTATTTCCTTTTCCTGCCTGATCGCTGTGGCCAAAACTTCTAATACTATATTGAATAGAAGTGGTGAAAGTGGACATCCTTGTCTTGTTCCTGATCTTAGTGGAAAAGCTTTTAGTTTTTTCCCATTGAGTATGATATTGGCTGTAGGTCTCTCATAAATGGCCTTTATTATATTGAGGAATGCTCCCTCTATTCCCACATTGCTGAGTGTTTTTATCATAAATGGGTGCTGTACCTTATCAAAAGCTTTTTCTGCATCTATTGATATGATAATGTGGTTTTTGTCTTTGCTTTTGTTTATGTGATGAATTACATTTACTGATTTGCGAATGTTGAACAATCCTTGCATCCCTGGGATGAATCCCACTTGGTCATGGTGTATAATCTTTTGGATATATTGTTGGATGTGATTTGCCAATATTTTGTTGAGGATTTTTAGCATCTATGTTCATCAGTGATATTGGCCTGAAGTTTTCTTTCTTTGTTGTATCTCTATCCAGTTTTGGAATTAGGATGATGCTGGCTTCATAAAAGTAGTTTGGGAGTTTTCCATCCTTTTGGATTTTTTGGAATAGTCTGTGAAGAATAGGGGTTAGCTCTTCCTTAAATGCTTTGTAGAATTCTCCTGTGAACCCATCTGGTCCAGGGCTTTTGTGTAATGGGAGTTTTTTGATTACTGCTTCATTTTCTTTTGCTGTTATTGGTCTATTCAGGTGTTCTACTTCTTTTGCATTGAGTTTTGGGAGATTATATTTTTCTAGAAATGTGTCCATTCCCCCTAGGTTCTCAAATTTCTTGGCATACAGTTCTTCATAGTAATTTCTAACAATCCCTTCTATTTCTGTGGTGTCAGTTGTAATCTCTCCTCTTTCATTTCTGATTGTGTTTATTTGTGTCTGTTCCCTTCTTTTCTTGATGAGCCTACTTAAAGGCTTGTCTATTTTGTTTATCTTTTCAGAGAACCAACTCCTGGATTCATTGATCCTTAGAATTGTGCTTTTAGTCTATATGTCATTTAGTTCTGCTCTCATCTTGATTATTTCCTTCCTTCTACTTGCTTTGGGCTGTGTTTTTTTTTGTTTTTTTTTTTTTTTGTTCCTGGAGTTCTTGCAGGTGTAGAGTAAGGTTGTTTGTTTTTATCTTCTTTAGGTAGGCCTGTATTGCTATAAACTTCCCTCTCAGGACTGCCTTTGCTGTGTCCCATAAGTTTTGGGTTGTTGTGAGATCATTTTCATTTGTTTCCAGAAACTTTTTGATTTCTTCCCTAATTTCATTCTTGACCCATTCATTGTTTAATAGCATACCATTCAGTCTCCATGATTTTGGGTGTTTTGGGTTTTGTCCTTTGGGGTTGGTTTCCAGTTTCAGTCCCTTGTGGTCAGAGAAAATGCTTGGTATGATTTTAATATTCTTGAATTTGTTGAGGTTCGTTTTGTGTCCTATCATGTGGTCTATCTTTGAGAATGTTCCACGTGCATTTGAAAAGAATGTGTATTTAGCTTCTTTGGGCTGAAGAGCTCTGTATATATCAGTTAGGTCCATTTCATCAAGGGTGTTGTTTAATGCCACAATGTCTTTGTTGATATTTTGTTTGGAAGATCTGTCCATTTTTGATAGTGGGGTGTTAAAATCCCCCACCATATTTGTGTTGCTTTCTATATCTTTCTTGAATTCCTCTAAGATTTTCTTTATATATTGGGGTGCTCCTATGTTGGGTGCATATATATTTATGATGTTAATGTCTTCTTGGTGGATTCTTCCCTTGAGTATTCTGAAGTGACCTTCTGGCTGTGTCTTTATGGCTCTTTTTTTTGAAGTCTATTTTGTCTGATATGAGAATTGCTACCCCAGCTTTTTTTTCTTGTCCATTTGCTTGGAAAATTTGTTTCCAGCCTTTCACTTTTAGTTTGTGATGGTCTTTTGTCCTGAGGTGGGTCTCTTGTAGGCAGCATATGTGTGGGTCATACTTTCTTATCCAGGCAGGTATTCTGTGTCTTTTGATTGGAGCATTTAATCCATTTACATTTAAGGTTATTATTGATAGATACTTATTCATTGCCATTTTTTTACCTGTGTTCCTCTCTGTCTGTCTCTTTTCCTTCCTTTCCTTAAAGCAGACCTTTTAGTATTTTTTGTAGAGTTGGCTTGGTGGCAGCAAATTCTTTTAGACTTCTTTTGTCTTGGAAGCTCTTTATTTGGCCTTCTATCTTGATTGAGAGCCTTGCTGGGTAAAGTAGCCTTGGTTGTAGGTCTCTGGTTCTCATTACTTGGAATATTTCTTGCCATTCTCTTCTTGCTTGGAGTGTTTCCATTGAGAAGTCAGTGGCTAACCTGATTGGGACTTCCTTGTATGTTATTTCTTTTTTCTTCCTTGCTGCCTTTAAGATTCTCTCTTTGTCTTGGAATTTTGCCATTTTAATGATGATGTGTCTTGAAGTGGGCCTCCTTGGGTTCCTCTTGATTGGGACTTTCTGTGATTCCTGGATTTGTGTGACTTTTCCTTTTATCAAATTAGGCAAATTTTCTCTCATTACTGTTTCAAATACATTTTCTATCCCTTGTTGTTCTTATTCTCCTTCTGGTATTCCTATTATTCGGATATTATTACGTTTCATATTATCTTGCATTTCTCTTAATCTCTCTTCATTCTTTCTGAGCCTCTTTTCCCTTTCCTGTTCTTTCTGTGAGATGCTTTCTACTTTGTCCTCCAATTCACTAATCCAATCTTCTGTTTCATCTACCCTATTTTTAATGATTTCTACTGTGTTTTTTAATTCAGAAATTGTATTCTTCATTTCCTCGTGGCCCTTGCTAATAATTTCCATTTCCTTTTTCATGTTGATATAGTTCACAATGAGATCATTGTAGCTTCCCTGTAGTTTCTGGTAGCTGATTGTGAGCTCTTTGAACTTCCTGATCACCAGTGCTTGAATTCAGTATCTGATAGTTGACTTGCTTCTATTTCATCTAACATTCTTTCTGAGGGTTCCTCCTTTCCTTTCATTTGGGGATTGTTTCTTTGTCTTCCCATTGTTTGTGAGACTCTTCCTGTTAGCCTCAGCTTCTTAGATTAATCTGTTTTGACACCCTGGGTTTATGGTGTGAACTTCTGTGGTGGAATGCCTGTGAATTTCAATGGTGCAGTCTCTTTTGGTTATCCTGTCATTCTCTGCTTCCACCTACTGAAATATGCAGCAACTTGTGGCTTCTCTCCTACAGCAATGTGCAATTTGTCTCTCTGACTCTACTATTGGGAGGCCTCTTCTATGGGTCCAGCTCTGGTCTTTTCATATTTTCAAGTTGATTGTGACTCTTGTGGGTAAAAGAAAGAAATGACAAGGAAAGAAATAAAAGGAAGAAAGAAAAAAAATGGTAGGGGAGTGGAAGAAAGAGCAATAAGTTTTGAAAGAAAAGAAAAAGAAATAAAACAGAAAATATGGGAAAAGAGGACAAAAGTATGGAAAGTTGAAACAGTAATAAAATTTAAAAGAAATAACACATTACTTTATAGAGGCAAAAAGATAAAGAAAAGGAATGGAGAAGAAAGAAAAGTAAAAAAAAAAAGAAATAATAAAAATAAAACAAAGTAAAAAAAAAACAAGAAACAAAAAAAACAAAAAATGCACAAACAAAAATATTCCCTCAAAAACAACATCATACAAGGAAATGTCACTTGTTGACTTCAAACTAGCCGAACCGGTTTTTCTGGTTGCAGTTGGCTGAGGGTCGATTGTTGTGATTTTTTCAGCCAGCCCCTCTCAGGATCCAGACATTTGGCGCCTCTCCCCAGCTCCCTACAATGGGGAACTAGGACTTCCTCACTGCGCTCCCCTCCCAGGGGTTACCGCCATGGGCTGGTTTGCTGTGTTTGTGGGTACCTGCACCGGCCTAGTTGTCTGGTTCCCTCAGGATTGAGCACAGACCTGCCCTCGTTCCGTTGGGAAGCCCCAGGCCCTGTGCCCAATTCTGGGCTCGCTGCCAAACTGGGGGTGAAGAAGACCAGGCTGCCTTGTCTACTGGATTCAGAACCCCAGGCTGCACCTTTGGGTTCTCCTGGGCTGGCAACCACAGAGTCCTTGGTTGGGGCACTTTGTCCTCTGCACCCTCTCTGCAAACTGTATCAACAAGTCTCTCCTGGCACCCCACCTTGCTTGGCCAAAAAGGGAGGGGATTGAGGGTCTCAGCTCTTTTCCCAGGACCCCTCAGCGCCCGGGGCTTCCAGATAGTCTGAGGGGGGTGGACTGGAAGCCGGGAGCCGATCTGAGGACTGGGCGCAGACCTAAAAACTCTGTGCGCACGTCATGGCACGCTGTGTGGTATGTATCCCTTCTGCTCCTGTGTTTGTCTGGGTCCCCTGGCCAACCTCTGCCAAAAAAAACCTAGGGATGGAGCAGCACCACGCAGGGTGCTGGACCCAGAACTGTGTGCAGGCTGAAATCTCCTCTGCTCCCCTCTGGTTGGGTCTCTTGGCAGGTCTGGGCCCAAAAATCCTAGGGAGGGAGCTTTCTGGGCGCAGAATATTGGCCTAGGCGCCCTCAGGCACTCACCCAGATATACTGCGTGTGGAGGGACTAGTTCCCCAAATTGCGCGCAGGCTGAAATTTCTTCCACACCTCTTTGCCTGGGCCACTTGGCCTGCCCAGTGGAAAAATCCCAGGGAGGGAGCCATCAGGGCGCTGAAAGCTGTCCCAGGCGCCATTAGGGACTCTCCCAGACACAGTTCCCACCAGGCGCAGGACCTCCGAGCTATGCACAGACTGAAATCACCTCTTCTCCCCTCTGGTTGGGCCACTTGGCAGGTCCCCAGCCCACAAATCCTAGGGAGGGAGCCGTCTGGGCGCTAAAGGCTATCCCATGCGCTGTTGGGCTCTCACCACTGGGCGCTGGTTCCCCTACCCTGCACCGGCTGTTTCTCTTTACTCCATCCCAGAGACTACTGTACCTCTGCAGTCTCCCTACCGTCTGGTTCCTCCGTGACCGGTGAGGTTTCTGGTCTCTTATTTTCATATATGCTTGGCAACTGCTGGCTTGCTGGTTTCACCTCCTCCGATCAGACAGGTTTCTCTCCCTTTTGTACTAGGAACTGGTATCTGCTCCATCCTAGTCCACCGCCATCTTGATAGCCTCTCCCTTTAGCATTTCTTACAGTGCCAGTATGCTGGTGATTAATTCTCTCAGCTTTTGTCTGTGAAGTGTCTTTATTTCATTAATTTTCGAAGAAAATTTTTACTGAGTATCGAATGCTAGGTTGGTTTTTATGTACTTTAAAGATGTCATTCTGCCTTGGTTGGTGTGGCTCAGTGGATTGAGTGCTGACCTGTGAACCAAAGGGTCTCTGGTTCAATTGCCAGTCAGGGCACATGCCTAGGTTGCTGCCCAGGTCCCCAGTAGGGGGCATGTGAGAGGCAACCACACACTGATGTTTCTCTCCCTCTCTTTCTCACTCCATTCACCTGTGCCTAAAAATAAATAACCGAAAAAAAACTTTAAAAAAATTTTTAGAAGATGTCATTCTGCCCTGGCTGGTATGGCTCAAGTGGTTGGAGGACGGTCCCGTACACCAAAAGGTTGCAGGTTCAATCCCCTGTTGCCATGTCTATGGAAGGTATGAAATCAATGTTTCTCTCACATTGATATTTTTCTCTCTCTTTCTCAAATCAATAAACAAACATTAAAAAATCTTTCATTCTACTGTATTTCGATTTCCATAGTTTCTGTTAAAAAGTTAGCCCTTGTTTTACTGTTACGTTCTGAAGATCACGTCTTATTTTTTCTGTAGCTATTTCTCTGATTTTCATTTTTCTCAGAATCTTTCTTTGCCCAATGGATTCTTAATTTTAGATATTGTGTTTTAGTTTTGGAATATCCATTTGATGATGTTGTGTATGTTCTAATTATCTGTTGAATTAACAATTTTTTGTTGATTTTTTCCATCTTTTCCTCTACTTTAGATAATATGTTCATTTTTTTTAAAGATTTTGTTTATTTATCTTTAGAGGGGAAGGGAAGGAGAGAGGGAGAGAAATATCAATGTATGGTTGCCTCTCGTTTGTCCCCTGCTGGGAACTGGCCTGCAACCCAGGCATGTGCCCTGACTGGGAATCGAACTGCAATATTCTGGTTCGCAGGCCTGCGCTCAATCCACCGAGCTACACCAGCCAGGGCTATGTTCATTATTTTAATATTCTTCTCTGTTAGTTCCAAAATCTGGATTTTGTCAAGTCTGCTTTTATTGTTTGTTTTTGTCATGTTTATAGGTCACATCTTCCTATCTCCTCCTTGTTTTACAACTAACATTGTATATAAAAGAATCATAGTGACTTTGTATATCTTTCATCAGCAAGGGCCTTTATTTTTTCAATGTTCTACACAAGATGCAGGGATTGAGCTGGGTTTAGCCTGTGTTGCAATTTCTGTAAAACTCAGTTCAGCTGTGGTATATCCCTGTCTCTTGATTGTGACTCTTCTTGACTTTGAATTCTCTTTCTTTTTTTTTTTTTTTAAAGATTTTATTTATTTATCTTTAGAGGGGAAGGGAAGGAGAGAGGGAGAGAAACATCAATGTATGGTTGCCTTTCGTGCGTCCCCTGCTGGGAATTGGCCTGCAGGGAACCTGCCTGCAACCCTGGCATGTGCCCTGACTGGGAATCGAACCGCGATTGTCTGGTTCGCAGGCCCGCGCTCAATCCACTGAGCTACACCAGCCAGGGCTGAATTCTCTTTCTATTCAGATTTGGAAATATTGCTATTCAGAGGTTTTAGTTTAGGTCTTTCCTCCTGTTGCTACATATAGCTTCAAAATCTGCCAAATGTCTATATTGTTTGCTTTAAGCTTATTTTTTTCCTCTATGACTTACCTTCAAAACACTGTGATACAGCAGGAGATTTTATTATGCCTTTCTGCCCAAGTCTCCCAACTTTCTGCATGTTCTCAGCCAATTACAAGTGAGGAAACCAGTCTATATCATACTCAAATGGTTTTTTATTTTAACTGCAGGTCTCTTGTTTTTTTTTTTTTTTCTATGAATTGCTTGAACTAGAGAAGCTGCCTGAAAGGAAGACTTCACATTACTCATAGATCCTAGATTTAAAGTTGGAGTGAGTATATTTCATGTAGGCATAATCATCTCAATTCATGACGATATATATATATATAATTCATGACAAGATATATATATCTTTATATATATATGTATATATTAAAGTAGATGCTTTAATGAACTTAAAGTTCTATTAAAAGGAAATAAGCAGAAAGACAGCAGTGGTAGCAACAGTCCATCCTTTTAACTTTATAAAGTGGTATTTGTCTTTCACTGCCTAGTTTATTTTACTTACCATATTGCTTTCCAGTTCCATCCATGCTGCTGCAAAAGGTAGGAGCTCATTCTTTCTTCCTGCTGCATAGAATTCCATTATGTAAATGTACCATAGTTTTTAGATCCATTCATTTACTGATGGGCACCTAGGTTGCTTCCAACTCTTGGCTATTGTAAATTGTGCTGTTATGAACATTGGAGTGCATAGGTTCTTTTGGATTGGTGTTTCAGGGTTCTTAGGATATAATCCTCATAGTGGAATTGCTGGGACAAAAGGCAGATCCATTTTTAGTTTTCTTAGAAAATTCCATACTATTATCCATAGTGGTCGTATCAGTCTGCAATCCCACCAACAGCGAACTAGGGTCCTCTTTTCTTCACAACCTCTCCAACACTTGTCAGTTGCTTTGTTTATGATGGCCACTCTGATGGATGTAAAGTGGTATCTCATTGTGCTTTTAATTTGCATCTCTCTGATAACTAGAGACATTGAGCATCTTTTCACACATCTCTGGGCCCTCTGTATGTCTTCCTTGGAGAAATGTCTGTTCAAGTCCTTTGCCCACTTTAATTGGATTGCTTGTCTTCTTAGAGTGGAGTCATGTAAGTTTTTTGTATATTTTGGAGATTAAACCCTTCTTTGAGGTATCATTGGAAAATATGTTTTCCCATACAGTTGGTTCTCTTTTTATTTTAATGCTGCTTTCTTCAGCCATGCAGAAGCTTTTTATTTTGATGAGATCCCATTTGTTTCTTCTTTCCTTTATGCCCCTTGCTCTAGGAGACATATCAGTAAAAATCGTGCTGTGTGAAATATCTGTGATTTTCCTGCCTATGTTCTACTCTAGGACCTTAATGGTGTCATGGCTTATATTTAAGTCTTTTATCCACTTTGAATTTACTGTGGTGTATGGTGTAAGTTGGTGCTCATTTTTTTGCATGTAGCTATCCAGTTCTCCCAACACCATTTGTCGAAGAGGCTATTTTTACTCCACTTTATGTTGTTGCCCCCTCTGTTGAATATTAGTTGCCCATAGAGACTTGGATTTACTTCTGGGCTCTCTGTTCAGTTCCATTGGTCTATGTACCTGTTTTTATGCCAGTACCAGGCTGTTTTGATTACAGTGGCCTTGTAATACATTTTGGGATCAGGTATTGTGATCCCTCCTACTTTGTTATTCTTTCTCAGAATTGCAGCTGCTATTCGGGATTGTTTAAGTTTCCATATAAATTTCTGAAGTGCTTGTTCTATGTCTGTGAAATATGCCATTGGCACTTTTATAAGTATTGCATTGAATCTGTAAATTGCTTAGGGTAGTATGGACATTTTGATGATGTTAATTCTTCTGATCCATGAACAAGGTATATGTTTCCATTTGTTTGTGTCTTCCCTGATTTCTTTCTTCAGTGTTGCGTAGTTTTCTGCATACAGGTCTTTTACATCCTTGGTTAGGTTTATTCCTAGGTATTTGATTTTTCTTTTTGCTATATCAAATGGGATTCTTTTCTTGATTTCTGCTTCTGCTGTTTCATAGTTGGTATACAAAAGTGCCTTTGTTTCTTGGATATTGACTTTGTAACCTGCTGTTTTGCCAAATTCATTTATTAGGTCAAGCAATTTTTTGGTAGAGTCTATAGGATTTTCCATGTACACTATCATGTCATCTGCAAACAGTGACAGTTTTGTTTCTTCCTTTCTGATCTGGATGCCTTTTATTTCCTTTTCTTCTCTGATCACTGTGGCTAAAACTGCCAATACTATATTGAATAGAAGTGGTAAAAGTGGACAACCTTTTCTTGTTCCTGATCTTAGTGGAAAAGCCATTAGTTTTTGCCCATTGAGTATGATGTTGGCTGTAGGTCTCTCATATATGGCCTTTATTATATTGAGGAATGTTCTCTCTATTCCCACTTTGCTGAGTGTTTTTATCATAAATGGGTGTTGTACCATATCAAATGCTTTTTCTGAATCTATTGATATTATCATGTGATTTTTGTCTTTGCTTTTGTTTATGTGATGTATTACATTACTGATTTGCAAATATTGAACCATTCTTGCATCCTTGGGATGAATCCCACTTGGTCATGGTGTATGAATTTTTTAATGTATTGTTGTATTGTTTTATTAATGTGTTGTATTGTTTTAATGTATTGGTTTGCCAATATTTTGCTGAGGATTTTAGGGTCTGTATTCGTCAGCGATATTAGTATGAAGTTTTTTTTCTCTGTTGTGTCTTTACTTGCTTTTGGAATTAGGATGGTGCTGGCTTCATAAAAAGAGTTTGGGAGCCTTTCGTCATTTTGGATTTTTTGGAATAGTCTGTGAAGAACAGGGGTTAGCTCTTCCTTAAGTGCTTTGTAGAATTCTACTGTGAAATCATCTGGCCCAGGGCTTCTTTGTGTTGGGATTTTTTTTATTACTGTTTCCATTTCATCTGCTGTTATTGGTCTGTTCAGGCTTTCTGCTTCTTCTTCATTGAGTTTGGAAGATTCTATTTTTCCAGAAATTTGTCCATTTCACCTAGGTTTTCAAATTTCTTGGCATATAGTTCTTCATAGTAATTTCTTACAATCCTTTGTATTTCTGTGGTGTCAGTGTAATCTCTCCTCTTTTATTTCTGATTTTATTTATTTGGGTTCTCTCTCTTTTTTTTTTTTTTTGATGAGCCTACTTAAAGGCTTGTCGATTTTGTTTATCTTTTAAAAAAAACCAGCTCTTTAATTTATTGATGCTTAGAATTGTGCTTTTAGTCTCTATGTCATTTAATTCTGCTCTGATCTTGATTATTTCCTTCCTTCTACTTGCTGTGGGTTGTCTTTGTTGTTGTTCCTAGAGTTCTTGTAGGCATAGGGTTAGGTTGTTTCTTTGAAATGTTTTTACGGTAGGCCTGTATTTCTATGAACTTCCCTCTCAGGACTGCCTTCGCTATGTCCCATAAGTTTTGGGTTGCTGTAACTTCATTTTTGTTTGTTTCCAAAACCTTTTTGATTTCTTTCCTAATTTAATTCTTGTCCCATTCATTGTTTAATAGCATGCTATTCAATCTCCATGATTTTGAGTGTTTGGGGTTTTTTCCTTTTGCGTTGGTTTCCAGTTTTAGTCTCTTATGGTTAGAGAAAATGCTTGGTATGATTTCAATTTTCTTGAATTTGTTGAGGCTTTTTTTGTGCCCTATCATGTGGTCTATCTTTGAAAGTGTTTCCTGTGCATTTGAAAAGAATGTGCATTTAGCTTCTTTGGGATGAAGGGCTCTACATATATCAGTTAAGTCCATTTCATCTAGGGTGTTGTTCAATTGCACAATATCTTTGTTGATATTTTGTTTGAAAGATCTGTACATCTTTGACAGGGGGGTGTTAAAATCCCCTACTATAATTGTGTTGCTGTCAATATATTTCTTCAAGTCCTCTAAGATTTTCTTTACGTATTTGGGTGTTCCTATGTTGGGTGCATATATATTTATAATGTTTATGTTTACTTGGTGGATTCTTCCCTTGAGTACTATGAAGTGACCTTCCTGGTCTCTTTTTATGGCCATTTTTTGAAGTCTATTTTGTCTGATATGAGTATTGCTACTTAGGATTTTCTTTTCCTTTACATTTGTTTGAAAAAATTTGTTTCCAGCCCCTCACTGTCAGTCTGTGTAAGTCTTTTGTCCTGAAATGGGTCTCTTGTAGGCAGCATATGTGTGGGTCATGCTTTCTTATCCATTCAGCTATTCTCTGTCATGTGATTGGAGCATTTAATCCATTTACATTTAAGGTTATTATTGATTGGTACTTATTCATTGCCATTTTTGTATGTGTGTTCCTCTCTGTCTCTGTCTTTTTCTTCCTTTCCTTAGAGCAGTCCCTTTAGCTTCTCTTGCAGAGCCAGTTTGGTGGAGGTGTATTCTTTTAGACTTCTTTTGTCTTGGAAGCTCTTTATTCGGCCTTCTATCTGATTGAGAGCCTTGCTGGGTAAAGTAGCCTTGGTTGAAGGCCTCTGGTTCTCATTACTTGGGATATTTCTTGCCATTCTCTTCTTGCTTGGAGCATTTCCATTGAAAAGGTAGATACTAACTTTATTGGGGCTCCCTTGTATGTTCCTTCCTTGCTGCCTTTAAGATTCTCTCTTTGTCTTGGAATTTTGCCATTTTAATGATGATTTGCCTTGAATTGGGCCTCTTTGGGTTCCTCTTGATTGGGACTTTCTGTGTTTCCTGGATTTGTGTGACTTTTTCTCTCATCAAATTAGGGAAGTTTTCCATCATTACTTTTTGAAATAGGTTTTCTATCCCTTGCTATTCTTCTTCTTTTAGTATCCCTAAGGATATTCAGATATTATTACCTTTCATATTGTCTTGCATTTCTCTTAATCCCTCTTCATTCTTTCAGAGCATCTTTTTTTTTCTTGCTCTTTCTGTGTGTGTGTTTTTTTTTTTCCTACTTTGTCTTCTGGCTCACTGATCCAATCTTCTCCTTCATCAATCCTGCTTTTATTCCTTCCACTGTGTTCTTCAGTTCAGAAATCGTACTCTTTATTCCCTCTTGGCCCTTGCTGATAGTTTCTATTTCCTTTTTCATGTTGATATAGTTTACAGTGAGTTCATTGTACTTCCCCCGTAGTTTCTGGTACCTCATTGAGAGCTCATTAAACTTCCTGATAACCAGTGCTTTGAATTCAGTATCTGATAGCTGGGTTGCCTCTATTTCATCTAACATTCTTTTCTGAGGCTTACTCTTTTCCTTTTGTTTCAAGTTTGTTTCTTTGTCTTCCCATTGTTTGTGAGACTCTTCTTGTTAGCTTCAGTTTCTTACCTTGATTTGTTCTGACTTCCTGGGTTTCTGGTGTGAACTTCTGTGGTAGAATACTTGTGAGATTTAGTGGTGTGGTCTCCTTGATCTCCCAAGCTCACTGGTCTTGGGCTGTCCTTTAGATTGGCTCTGTATTTTCTTTGGTTTTTGATTTTATCAGGGTCTTTATTTGGTGGGTCTTTCCCACCTGCTTGTTAACTGATGGTCCCTCTGTTCACCACCTGTTGTAATTTGTTGTGCTGGTGAGGGCAGTTTGTGTTGAAGCTAGTTATTCCATGTGTACAAGGTTTTGAGAATTCTCTTTTGTTCTTGTTCCATTGTTTGTACTGTGTAGTCTCTCCACTTTTTAATTATATTTCCAGATAGGTCTTGGATTGAGGTTTGTGTGGTTTCCACTCCCTCCTTCACTTTCTTCTGTTGTTATCTGTTGGTGGTTCCTTTGTTGTTGGGTTTCTTCTTCCTTTGGGTATCATTGTGTTCACCGCTTCCAGCCACTCTTTTTTGTGATCATTTGGAGGGGAAGGCAAAATGGTTTATGATAACAGGAGAGTATTCTATCATATTTACAATAGCAGGCAGTAAAGAAGAGATGGGAGGTCCTTTGGCTATGTATAGTGATAACCGTAATCTTCAACCCAACTAGCCACTTTTAATAAAGGATGGAAAAAAGATAAGACTGTTGTTGGGGAGGGAAGGATTGCGAGGTTTTGGGAGGTCAGATTCTGAGGTAAGGTGAGAGTAAAGGATAGTAAAGGTGTGTAGTGTTTGAGAGAATAGAGTTAACCAGTACAGTAATAGAGTTCAGGAATCTGTGAAGTGGTCTAAGATCTGGGAGTGGTATTGTGTAATATTTACAATAGTATGAAACAGCTATTGTTTACAATAATATTAGAGCAACAATTGTATGACAGAATCTATGTGATCTGGATAACATGAATACGGGGGTATAGAACTTTGAATGTGCTGAAGGAACACGCAAGTGACATGAAGAATCATAAATTAATAATACACTGTGAAAGAGAGAACAGGGGAAACCTGTCAAGTGATGCAGTATAACCAGCCAAGCAAAGAAGATTATACAGAAAGAATAGGAATAGAAGAATACTGTTAAAATAAAATATGTAAGAATAATGAAAAAAATAATAACAAATGTATGCAGTAACTTGTACTTTCTCTGCCATAGCAAAGTGAGATTTGTCTTTCTGTCTCTACTGTTGGGATGCCACCTCTTTGGATCCAACTCTGGTCCTTTCACAGTTCCAAGTTTTTGTCTCACTTGTGGGTAAAAAAAAAAAAAAAAAAAGCAGGAGAAAGGAGAAAGAAGAGATAAGTTTTGAAAGAAAAAAAGAAATAAAACAAGAAAGAAGTAAAGAGAGGAAAATGGTATTGAAAGATACCAGTAATAAAATTAAAAAAATAAAAGATTACTTAAAAAATACCTCTTGTTGGTTTGAAACTCATCAAACTGGTTTTTCTGGTCACTGGTCACACTGGCTGTAGAAGGCTGATGGGCAAATGGTGTGGTCTTTCTCCTTTCCTGATGTGTACTCAGGCCAGTCTTGTAAGTACTTTCTCAAGAGCTAGTCTGGTGCCTCTCCCCTGCACCCCACACAGGGGATCCAGGTCTTCTTCAGAACACTCTTTCCCCATGGGTCAAGGCCATGGAATGGGGTGCGGGGGTGCATGCTCAGCCAGGCTGTCTTGGTCCACAGGTTTGGGCGTGAAACTTTTCCAGTGCTATGAGGGAACGAAGGGCCTTTCACCTGGCTGGGTGGGGCGTAGGCCGAGTGACTCTCTTAGGAAAATCCCCCAAACAGTTTTACTTTTTGGGAAATTCCTCCTACTTAAGCCTGCCACTCAGTACAGCCCATTCTCCAGCCAGACCCATGACTATTGCTGTCAGAGCCCGAAACTGTGACTCTCAACTCTCCCAAGCTGGCAACCACAGACTCCGTGGGTGATCGTGGCCCCAGTGTGTTTGCCTCTTTGTCTTTATTTCCTGCTCTGCAACCTTAAGCAACCAGGCCTCTCCTGGTGTTGCTCAAACCCTGCTTGGCCAGGGACAGAGGAAGCAGTTGACCTGGCTCTCTCCCAAGGACTCTGTGGCAGGCCCTCCCTCCCAAAAAGTCTGTGGTAGACCCAGTGCCCCTCATCTGGCATGGGCTGAGGCTACTGTTGCCCCTGTTAGGCCCACACCCCTATCCCTGTGCTGGTCCCTGGGACCTTATTGTCCTGCAGCAGTCTCCTTACTGTCTGTTTTTTCAGTGTCCACTACAATATCTGGTCTCTTATTTTCATATATGCTGGGGTACTGTTAGCCTTTTGTTCTGTTCCTCCATAGATCAGCCAGGTTTTTCTCCCATGTGTAGGGGAAAATGGAATCTGCTCCGTCCTACTCCGTCACCATCTTCCCAATCTTCTGGGATAGAGAATTCTTTTTTTTTTTTTGATTGCTGACATTTCTTTATTTATTTTAATTCTGATTAACACAGAGTTTCTTTCTGTGTTTTTTTTTTGTATGACCAATTATTTATTTATTTTAAATTTTATTTAGTTATTTTTTAAGTACAGTTTTTTTTTTTTATCTATTTCTCCCATCCCACCCCACCCCCCCACCCGGTCTCCCCCCTCCCTCCCATTCCCCCCCCCCAGTCCTCATCTCTGTGTCTTTCATACTTGTTCCTCAAAATCCCTCCCCCTTTTTCCCCTTAAGTTCCCTTCCCTCTCCCCTCTGGTCGCTGCCCACTTGTTCTCTATTTCAGCGTCTTTGTTTTTATTCTGTTTGCTTGTTTGTTTTATTCTTTAGCTTCCTGTCAAAGGTGAGATCATATGGTATTTGTCCTTCAATGCCTGGCCTATTTCACTCAGCATAATGCTTTCCAGTTCCAGCCATGTTGTTGCAAAAGGTAGTAGCTCCTTCTTCCTCTCTGCTGCATAGAATTCCACATTGTGTATATGTACCACAATTTTTGGATCCATTCATTTACTGATGGGCACCTAGGTTGCTTCCAACTCTTGGCTATTGTAAATTGTGCTGCTATGAACATTGTGGTGCATAGGTTCTTTGAAATTGATGTTTTAGGATTCTTGGGGTATAATCCTAGCAGTGGAATTGCTGGGTCAAAAGGCAGGTCAATTTTTATTTTTCTGAGAAAATTCCATACTGTTTTCCATAATGGTTGTACCAGTCTGCAATGGGATAGAGAATTCTTGACAATTTCTTTGCCCATGGGAGGTTCATAGTTGGGAAAGTTGGAAAATGATTAAGTTATGAGGTTTTAAAATTTAGTTTACAAAGCAGTATCAGAAGCTGAATATTGTTCTTTTCCTCTCCTAGCAGCAATTATCAAATTATATAAGCAGTTCAGTGATGTTGATGTTGGTTTCTAACATGTGCCCCAAAAAGCTTCTCAGGCACAAAGTATATCTGTTTATTTTCTGATTCAGTTATTGATCATTTCCATGAAAGTGAACAGGGCCTCATGGTGATGTGGGGTATTAGATCCCTTTGTAATCCTGGTGCCATAAATTGGAGTCTTATGGTTAACTTGGCCCTTCCGTTTCATCCATATAGTAACTGAATTCTGTCCTCAGAACTGACATAGATAGATAGCTAAAATCAACCTGGGGAGTGATTGCTTTTCTTTGGTATTGTCTTTGTTTCCCCTGTAATTCATTTGAAGTTATTTCTGTGGCTTAAGCCAAGAACTAGCAGCCCATTTACATTTACAAATACCCTAGATAACTTTATAAATTTAATAATTAGGCTCTAGTGACATTTTTGTTTTGTGTTAATCAGTATTTCATTCGGGAATGAATAAAAATTTGGCATTTTAATTTTTTCTTTCAATAAACACTGATTGAGCACAATATTTCAAACACTTTGTCAGGATTTGAGATATAGAGACAAAAACCACATTTTATACCTCTGTCTGCTCACTTCATGAGAAACACTAATATCTGAACATAAGGGCAAATCTTACCAGTTGTCCACTAGAGTACTATTTGTAATAAGAAAAGAATGGAAGCAATCCAACTATCCCTCAGTAGGAAAATGGCAAAATAAATTTTGGTTTGTTCATATAATGGAACCCTGTACATCAATTAAAATTAATTTAAAAGAGTCATATTATAGCAAGGATAAATACTATAAATCTACAAATCAGAAAAAAGCAAGTAACAAAAAAGATACATATAGCCTGATACTACTTACATAAATCTTAAAAACACAGTAAATATTTACTGTGTATTTTGATTAGAAATTCATACATATAAAATAAGTACAAAATAATCTAAGAGGGACATTTCTTATGGCAAGGAAAGAATGGAGGAAGTATGGGGTGAAACTGTATCTGGATCAGTAATATTATTATTTTTTACACACAGAAGGATGAAGCCAATTAGATAAAATAAGTCTTGGTTAGTATCAGTAGTGGTTAAGTGTTATTTTTTCTGCATTTTTGTGTATGAAATGTTTTAAAATTAAAACAATTGAACACGAAAGAAAAAAGTAAAGGTTGCAATACTACCAGTCAAAATAGACTTTAAAACAGAACTTATAATAAGAGACAAAGAAGGACACTGCATGATGATAACACAGCATGAGGCTTGACTCCAGTGTAAGAGCACTTAAATACACAAAGCAAATATTGATGGACAAAAAGGGAGAGAGCAACAGTAATATAGACATAGTAGGGGATTTTACATCCCACTGACATCAGTGGATAAGTCATCCAGACAGAGAGTCAACAAGATAACAGTGAATTTAAATGACACATCAGGCCAGATGATTTTAATTTATATCTTTAGATTATTTCATCTCAAAGCAACAATATGCACTCTCTTCAAGTGTACACAAAACATTTTAATTCTGGAGAGACCACAAGTTAGGTCACAAAACATCTATCAATAAATTTTTTAAAAATTGAAATTGAGTCAAATATCTTCTCCAATCACAATGGTATGAAACTAAAAAATAATTAAAAGAAGAAAAGCGAAAAATATACAAACACATGCAGACTAAAAAACATGTTATTAAACAATAAATGGTTAATAACATCAAGGAAGAAATCAAAAGATATCTTGAAACAAATGAAAATAGAAATACCATAACCCAAAAATCTACGGAACCTAGCCAAAATAGTTTTAACAGGGGAATTCATAGCAACATAGACCTACATCAAAAAACAAGAGACTTCCAGCTAAGCTGGAAGGCATAGGTAGATACACTTTGTTTTCTCACATAGCCAAAAGAAGAACAACAACAAAATTAAAAACAAAAAATAACCAGAACTGCCAGAAAATTGAACTGTATGGAAGTCCAACAACTGAGGAGTTAAAGAAGAAACATTCATCCAGTCTCTAAGGAAGGGTGGAGACTGGCAGCCAGAGTGGAGAGGACACATGGCAAGACAGTGGCTGGTGGACCTGGGCCGGAAAGGTGTCAGTTGGTGGACCAGTGAATCCCACATTTGCATGAAGATAAGCCAGGAAGAGTAACTGGGGAGTTGGACAAATAGTACAACCCAGGACTTCAGTGTGGGGAAATAAAGCCTCAAAACCTCTGAATGGAAAAACTGTGGTAGCAGGAACAACTCACAGCCTAACAAGAGAGTTCATTGGAGAGACCCACAGGGCCTTAGGACATACACAAACTCACCCATCCAGGAATCAGCACCAGAAAAGCCCAATTTGTTTATGGATAGCAGGGGAAGTGACTGAAAACTGCCAGAAATCCCAGCAAGTGGCATTGTTTCCTCTCTAACTCCTCACCCATATACAGCACTACCACACAATTTTACCCAACCCTAGAGAATATCTAAGGCTCTAGCCCTTACAATGTAATAGGTGTGCTGAAACAAAAAAAAAAAAGAAAAGAAAAAAGAAAGGTCCAAATGGAAAAACAGATCAAAGCTCCAAAAAGCAAAAAGTAGAAGTAAGTGATGAAGAGATAGCCAACCTATCAGATGCAGAGTTAAAAACACTGGTAATCAGCAAGTTCACAGAAATGGTTAAGTATGGTTGTAAAATAGAGGAAGAAGTGAAGGCTATACAAAGTGAAATAAAAATATATAGGAAATAACAGTGAAGGGAAGGAAACTGGGATTCAAATCAACAATTTGAAACAAAAGGAAGAAATAAACATTTAACCAGAACAGAATGAAGAAAAAAGAATTAAAAAAACTGTGGAGAGATTTAGGAATCTCTGGGATTACTTTAAGTGCTCCAACATTGGAATCATAGGGGTGCCAGAGGAAGAAGAGGAAGAGCAAGAAATTGAAAATTTATTTGAAAAAATAATGGAGAATTTCCTAATCTGGCCAAAGAAATAGACTTCAGGAGACCCAGGCAGCTCAGAGAGTCCCAAAGAAGTGGGACCCAAGGAAGCATACATTAAGGCACATCATAATTACATTATCCAAGGTTAAAGATGGGATAATTTTAAAAACAGCAAGAGAAAAGGAGAGTTACCTACAAAAGGGTTCCCATAAGACTATCAGCAGATTTCTCAAAAGTAACTTTACAGGCAAAAAGGGGCTAGAAAGTACTAAAAGTCATGAAAGTCAAGGACTTACATCCAAGAATACTGTACCCAGCAAGGTTATCATTTAGAATGGAAGGGCAGATAAAAGTCAACCTTATCTGCTTCCCAAATAAGGTCAAGTTAAAGGAGTTCATTATCACCAAGCCCTTATTATATGAAATGTTAAAGGGAGATATCTAAGAAAAAGAAGATAATAAAAAATCTGAATAGTAAAATGACAATAAACTCACAACTATCAACAACTGAACCTAAAAAAATGAAAACAAAAACTAAGGAAACAACTAGAACAGGAAGAGAATCACAGAAATTAAGATCACATGGAGGGTTATCAGCAGGGAAGGGGGGAATGGAAAAAAGTACAGGGAATAAGAAGCATAAATGGTAGGTAGAAAATAGACAGAGGGAGGTTAAGAATAGTATGGAATATGGAGAAGCCAAAGAACTTATATGTATGACCCACGGACATGATACTTAGGTGGGGGAATGATGGTGAGAGGGAGGTTGCGGGGCAGAGGGGAATAAAGGACAGAACAAAATGGGACAACTACAATAGCATGATCTGTAAAATATACTAAAGAAAATAAAAATTAAAATAGAAAAAGAAACAAGAGAAATCTTAAATATAAAATTTAACTTTAGCCTTGGCTGTTGCGGCTCAGTGGATTGGGCACCAGCCTGCAAGCCAAAGAGTTGTCAGTTTTTTTCTTGGTCAGGGCACACCATGCCTGGTTTGTAGGCCGTGTCAGGTCCCCAGTGGGTGGTGTGTGAGGGGTGGCCACACATTGATGTTTCTCTCCCTCTTTCACCTTCCCTTCCCTTCTGTCTAAAATAAACAAATTTTAAAAATGTAATGTTATACCTTCAGGAACTAGACAAAGAACAAACAAAGCCCAAAGTGAGAGAAAAAAAGGAAAGAAACAAAAGAGTCTAAAAAAAATACAGAAAATCAATGAAACAAGTGGTGGTTTTTTTAAATAATAAGCAAAATTGATAAACATTTAACTAGACTTACCAAGAAAAAAGAAGAGATAACCCAAATGAATAAAAACATAAATAAAAGAGAAGTGACAACTGTCACCATCAGATGTATGAAAAATATAAGAAAATACTGTGAACAGTTATACACCAAGAAAATTGGCAGATTGGAAGAAATGGATAAATTCCTAGAAGCATACAATCTTTCAAGACTGAATAAAGAAAAAGCAAAAAATCTGAACAGATCGATTACTACTAACACAACTAAATTAATAATAAAAAAACTACCAGCAAACAAAAACTTAAACTACCACATTTTTGAGGCCATAATATGCACTTTCCCCACCTCTGAATTTGGGAGGAAAATGCAGCGGTGACCCTGCTCTTGCCTCCTGTGACCCCAGTCTACCACCATGTGCACCCCACCCACAGTGAGCCAGGTAAGCTACATTTGGACTATAAGACACACTCCCCTTCCCTCCCCCCAAATTTTGGGGGGAAAGTGCGTTTTATAGTCCAAAAAATATAGTAGTTTCCTAGGTGAATTTTACCAAATATTCAAAAAGGATAACACCCCATCTTCTCAAACTATTCCAAAAGACTCGAGAGGCAGAAAAGTGCTCAAGTTTATTTTACAAGGCCAGAATTACCCTGATTTCAAAACCAGACAAAGTCATTACCAAAAAAAAATTATAAGATAATATACCTGATGAACATGTATGAGAAAATCTTCAACAAAATATTAGCAAAGCAAATTCAGCAATACATTAAAAGTGCATATGCTATAATCAAGTGGAACTTATTCCTGGTATGCAAGTTTGGTTCAACATCCACAAATCAATGTGATACAGTACACAAATAAAATGATGAATAAAAATCAAATCGAATTAATGGATGTGGAAAAAACTACAGATCAGATCAAATTAATGGATGTAGAAAAACATTTTAAAAAACCTGACATGGATTTATATAAACACTCTCAGCAAAGTGGGAAGAGATACTATGTTTATCACATTTCTCAATATAATAAAGGCCATATTTGACAAGGCCATAGCCAACAGCATACTCAGTGGTAGAAGGCTAGAAGTGTTCTCCTTAATATCAGGAAAAAAACAAGAATGTCCACTTTCACCAGTTTTAGTCAACAGAGTATTGGAAGTCCTAGTCACACAATTTAAACAAGAAAAAGAAATAAAAGGCATTTATATTGGAAAGGAGGAAGTTAAACTGTTATTATTTGCAGATGACATGACATTATATAGAGAGAATCATAAAGACTTCACCAAAGAATGATTGTGATTGATACATGAATTTAGTAAAATAGCAGGACACAAAATTAATACTCAGAAATTGGTTGTGTATTTATACACCATTAACAAATTATCAGAAAGATAATTGGAGAAAATTGCAGGACACGAAATTAATACTCAGAAATTGGTTGTGTATTTATACACCATTAACAAATTATCAGAAAGATAATTGGAGAAAATAATCATATTTATAGTTGCATCAAAAAATACCTGGGAATAAATTTAATCAAGGAGATAAAAGACCTTTACTCAGAAAATTTTATGACATTAAAGAAAGAAATAGAAGAAGATGAAGATAAATGAATAGGAAGAATTAATATTGTTAAAATGTCCATATTTCTCAAAGCAATCTATAGACTGAATGCAATTCCTATCAAAATACCAATGGCATTTTTCATATAACTAGAAAAATAATCATAAAATTTATATTGAGCTACAAAAGACCCTAAATGCCCAAAGCAATTTTGAGAAAGAAGAACAAAGTTGTGGGTATTGTGCTGTGGGGGCGACTTTCCTCGCAAGTCCCCCCATATGCCATGGATGAGAGTAAACATGACCAAGACATGATGTGATCTGCTTGGGGAGGAGAGGTAGCCAGTTTCTCAGAGGAAAAAGGCCTTGAGCAGTGGCCAATTTCTCAGGGGGAAAAGGCCTGGACCCCTTTCCTCCAGAGGCTTTTATTGGGTTGTAATACACAAGAATACAGGGTGGCAACGATCCAACAGTAGATAGTCTGAGTCAGAGTCTGTCAGGTAGAGAGTTTTAGAGTTTTGTGCTTGAACTCTTAACATATGAATGAAAGCACTCTTAGCAGAGCAGATTTCACAGGTTTATCAGGAAGTCTTTGTGATGCCAGATTTTTCCCCAGGACACTCTTGGGGAAAGAGTGCTGCAAGGCAAGGAGCTACACCCCTCCCCATCAGGTATTCAGGCTTAAAAGGATTAGAGCCAGGAAGCATTTCTCCCACAGAACATTGGGACTCAGGCTTTGTCAAAGCCAGTGGGATGAGAGTCCATTGCTCCCTTTTTGTTGCAGCCCCCCAAGTCCTTCCATGATGACCTCCCAAATGATCAAGTCTGGCTTAGGTTGTCCCCCACTGTGAGGGGTCTTACCCATCATTGACTTCCCACCAAGCTTTGGGGGCAGGGAGAGGAAACTGAGGCAGCATTTGCTACGAGAGACAAGCTTTGTCTCCTGCAGCTTGCATTCCAGAGATTGTCACTCACCCTTAGCCACAGGGGGTCTAGTTACAATTCCTGAAACCAAGCAGAGCGGTCTACAACATTATGCTACCTATGATCAAACTATTTTACAAGACTTACAACCAAAACAGCATAGTACTGGCATAAAAAGAGACGCATACATCAATGGAACAGAATAGAGGGCGCGGAAATAAAGCCACACCTATATGGCAATTGATCCATGATGAAGGAGACAAGAATAAACAATGGAGTGAAAAGAGTCTCTTCAATAAATGGTCCTAGGAAAACCAGAGAGATACACGCAAAAAAACAAAAACAAAAACAAAACTAGATCACCAATTTATACCATCTATAAGAATAAGCTAAAAAGGATTAAAGACTTAAATATGAGACTTGAAACCTTAAAACTTCTAGAAGAAACCGATAGGCAGGAACCTCTCTGATATCTATAACAATATATATATTTTTTTCTGATAGAAAAACATATATTGGACAAGGGAATGAAAATAAATAAACAAATGTAACTTTATGGAACCAAAAGGTTTTTGCGCAGCAAAGGAATCCATCAATAAAATGAAAAAACAACTTACTGAATAGGAGAAGGTATTAGCCAATGATACATATGATAAGGGGTTAATGTCCAAAGTTTATAAAGAACTCATACAACTCAGAATTTAAAAAAAACAATTCGGTTAAAACTTGGCAGAGGATGAGGATGCAAATAGACATTTTCCCAAAAAAGACATACAGATGGCTAATAAACCTATGAAAAATGCTCAGCATCACTAATCATCAGAGAAATACATATCAAAACCACAGTGAGATATATCACCTCACCCCTCTCAGAATGTCTATCATTAATAAATCAACAAATAAGTGTTGGCAAGGATGTTGAAAAAGAGGACCCTTGTGTACTGTTGGTGGGATTGCAAATTGGTCCAACCTCTTTGGAAAACAGTATGGGATTCCTGAAAAAATTAAAAATGGTAATACTTCAGGATTTAGCAATTCAACTTCTGGGTATTTTTTATCCAAGGAAATTTAAAACATTAATTTGAAAATACACATGCAAGGGAGGAAGGAAGATGGAGACAGAGTAGGACAGAGCATATTCCAGCTCCCGTACATGTGGGTGAAAAATCCTGGCAGAGCTACTGAGAAACAGTGCAATCAACTAACAGATCCACAGCATTTATGAAATTGGGAGAGCAGCGATTGTGATGGACGCTGAGGGTCCGGTCTGGGACCAGCGCCGGAGGCGTCATCCATGGGAGCTCCGGCACACAGCGGCCTCTGTAGGCGACGAGCGCAGGTCAGCAGCTTTCTCCCTCCCCATCTAAGCAACGCCAGGCAGAGGCCTGTCTGCTTAAGTTTACACAGAGAGCAGAGAGTAACAAGAACAAAAGGCCATGTTGAACTTTGAACCTTGTTCAACTGTGGACTCTGTGGTTGCCAGCCTGGGAGAATAGAAAGGCGCATTTTGCCACCTGTCTGGCTGGGGATTGGACTGGGCTGAGAGGCAGGCTGTCTGGAGAGGGTTTTTTTTTTGTTTGTTTGTTTTGTTTTATTTTGTTTTGTTCTGGAAAGTGGACTGAGGTGCTCTCCTGCAACGGCTAGGCTTGCTTCCCACCCAGCTTGGCAGCAACCCAGAAAAAGGGTGGAGAGATTTGAGTCCCGCCACAGGTCTGGGAAATACCGTGCCAGAGACTTGAGGGACTCAGGTAGCCTGGCAGGTGCGGGGCTCCCCCACCTCAGTCTGGTAGCCTGGCTGGCTCACACTGGCAACCCAGCCCACAGAGAGGTCCTGCTGCCACCAGAAAAACCTGTTTGGACAGTTTAAAACCAACAAGGGAAGTTTTTTTGTTTTGTTTTGTGGGTTCTGTGTGTGTGTGTGTGTGTGTGTGTGTGTGTGTGTTTAGTAATCTTATATATTTTTAATTTTTTATTGCTTTATCTTTCAATACTTTGATCCTCTCCTTTCTTTTTTTCCTGTTTTAGTCCGTCTTCCCTTCTTCCCAAACTTACCACATTTTCCTCCCTTCTCCTGCCTTTTTTTGTTTGTTTGTTGCTTTGTTTTCTTTTACCCACAAGAGACATAAATAACTGGGAACTTCGAAAAGACCAGAGTGGGACCCAAAGAGGGAGCATCTCAACAATAGAGACAGAGAGATGAGAAGCCACAAGTTGCTGCATACTTGTATTATTTTTTTCATACTCACTTCTTTTATATTCTAATAGTATATTTGTATTTCTCCTCCTTCTGTATAGGCTTCTTAGTCTTGGCTGGTTATATTGTATTATTTGACAGGTTTACTCTGTTCTTTCCTCCACAATGTATTTCTAATCTATACCTCACGCCTCTTGTTTTCCTTTAGCACACTACCTGAAGCTCTACACCCCGTATTCAGACAGATCTCATAGAGTTGATCATATGATTGTTGCTCTAATACTATTATAATAATAGCTGTTCTATACAACTGTAAATACTTCACAATAAATCTCCCAGATCTTAACCCACTTTACAAGTTCCTGAATTGTATTACACGAGTAATTAACTCTATTTGCTCACACAGTACATCTATTTACTATTCCTTACTCTCTCCTTACCTCAAAATCTGACCGTCTGCAACCTCACTGCTTTCTAGTTCCAACTCACAGGCCTTCCCTCCCCAACAAGAGGCTTATCTTTTGTCTATCCTTTCGTAAAAGTGGTAAGTTGGGTTGAAGACTATGGTTAACACTATATATAGCCTAAAGATCATCTATTTCTTCTCTACCAGCTGTGATTGTAAATATCATAAAATACTCTTCTGCTGTCATAAATCATTTGACCTCCCCCTCCAACTGATTACACACACACATCAAAAAAGGAGTAGGTGGAAGTGGAGAACATCAAGATACCTGCAGGAGTCTGCACCACTGAAATTCACAGGTATTCTACCACAGAGGTTCACACCATAAACCCAGGAAGTCAGAACAGATCAATTTTAGAAGCTGAAGCTAACAAGAAGAGTCCCACAAACAATGGAAAGACAAAAAAAAAAAAACAATCCCCACATGAAAGAAAAGGCAGAAAGTCAACTATCAGATATTGAATTCAAAGCACTGGTTATCAGGGAGTTCAAAGAGCTCGCAATGAGCTACCAGAAACTACAGGGGAGCTACAATGAACTCACCACAAACTATATCAACATGAAAAAGGAAATAGAAACTATCAGCAAGGGATAAGAAAAAATGAAGAATACAATTTCCAAATTGAAGAACACTATCAAAGTATCAAAAGTAGAAAATATCAAAAGTGGAATCCATGAGGCAGAAGATCAAATTAGTGAGTTGGAGGACAAAGTAGAAAACATCTCACAGAAAGAACAAGAAAAGGAAAAGAGGCTCAGAAAAAATTAAGAGGGATTAAGAGAAATGCAAGACAATATGAAATGTAATAATATCCGAATAATAGGAATACCAGAAGAAGAAGAAAAGAACAAGGAATAGAAAACCTATCTGAAATAGTAATGAGAGAAAATTTCCCTAATTTGATGAGAGAAAAAGTCCCACAAATCCAGGAAACACAGAGACTCCTAATCAAGGGGAACACAAAGAGGCCCACTTCAAGACAAATCATCATTAAAATGACAAAATTGCAAGACAAAGAGAGAATCTTAAAGGCAGCAAGGGAGAAAAAGAAAGGAACATACAAGGGAGCCCCAATAAGGTTAGCTACTGATTTCTCAATGAAAACACTCTAAGCAAGAAGAGAATGGCAAGAAATATTCCAAGTAATGAGAACCAGAGGCCTACAACCAAGGCTACTTTACCCAGCAAGACTCTCAATCAAGACAGAAGACCAAATAAAGAGCTTCCAAGACAAACGAATTCTAAAAGAATATGCCTCCACCAAACCAGCCCTATAAGAAATACTAAAATGAGTGCTTTTTATTTTTTATTTTTAATGTATTTTATTAATTATGCCATTACAGTTGTTCTATTTCCCCCTTCACTCCCCTCCATCCGCACAGCCCCTCCCTCACCATTCCCCCCTTTAGTTTATGACCATGTGTCTCAAGTTCTTTAGAGTCTATATTTCCCATACTATTCTTACCCTCCCCCTATCTATTTTCTACCTACCATCTATGCTACTTATTTTCTGTACCTTCTCCCCCCTTCTCCTCCTCCCACTCCCCTGTTGCTAACCCTCCATGTGATCTTCATTTCTATGGTTCTGCTCCTGATCTAACAGGCACAAACAGATCAAAACATGGCTCAAGAACAACTCAGAGCCCCAGAGCCGATAAATCTAAGTGATGAAGAAATAGCCAAACTTTCAGATGCACAGTTCAAAACACTGGTGATCAGGATGCTCACAGAACTGGTTGATTCTAGTCACAAACCAGAGGAATATATGGAAGTTAAAATAATTGAAATGACTGCTTTAAGGAAAGGAAGGAAAAGAGAGAGACAGAGAGGAACACAGGTACAAAAATGGCAATGAATAAGGACCTTAAATAATATCCTTAAACGTAAATGAATTAAATGCTCCAATCACATGACAGAGAATAGCTGAATGGATAAAAAAGCATGACCCATTAACATTTCATATAATAAGGGCTTGGTGATAATGAACTCCTTGAATTTGATCTTATCTGAGAAGCATTTTATCTGTCCTTCCATTCTAAATGAAAGTTTTGCTGGATAGATCAATCTTGGATGTAGGTCTTTGGATTTCATGACTTGAAATACCTCTTTCCAGCCCCTTCTTGCCTGTAAGGTCTCTTTTGAGAAATCCGCTGACAGTCTAATGGGGACTCCTTTGTAGGTGACTGTCCCCTTAGCTCTTGCTGCTTCTAGGATTTAAAGAAACATGAACAGTGAAAGGACAATAAACTCACAGTTATTAACAACCACACCTAAAACAAAAGCAAACTAAAAGGACAGCTAGATCAGGAGTGGAAACATAGAAATGAAGATCTCATGGAGGGTTAGCAACAGGGGAGTGGGAGGAGGAGAAGGGGGGAGAAGGTACAGAAAATAAGTAGCATAGACAGTAGATAGAAAATAGATGGGGGGCAAGAATAGCATGGGAAATATAGAATCTAAAGGACTTGAGACACATGGTCATAAACTAAAGGGGGGGTAATGGTGGGGATTGGGGGGTAGGGTGGAGGGGAATGAAGGGGGGAATAGAACAACTGTAACAGCATAATCAATAAAAAAATTTAAAAAAAAGCATGACCCACACATTTGCTGCCTACAAGACACCCACCTCAGGACAAAAGACCATCACAAACTAAAAGTGAAAGGCTAGAAACAAATTCTCCAAGCAAACAGACAAGAAAAAAAAATCTGGGGTAGCAATTCTCATATCAGACAAAATAGACTTCAAAAAAAAAGACCATTAAGAGAGACCCAGAAGGTCACTTCATAATATTCAAGGGAAGAATCCACTAAGAAGACATTAACATTGTAAATATATATGCACCCAACGTAGGAGCACCCAAATATATAAAGAAAATCTTAGAGGACTTGAAGAAAGATATTGACAGCAACACAATTATAGTAGGGGATTTTAACACCCCACGGTCAAATATGTACAGATCTTCCAAACAAAATATTAACAAAGATATTGTGGCATTGAACAATGCCCTAGATGAAATGGACTTAACTGATATATGTAGAGCCCTTCGTTCCAAAGAAGCTAAATACACATTCTTTTCAAATGCACATGGAACATTTTCAAAGATAGACCACATGATAGGCCACAAAATGAGCCTCAACAAATTCAAAAAAATTGAAATCATACCAAGCATTTCCTCCAACCACAAAGGAATGAAACTAGAAACCTACACAAAAGGAAAAAACCCCAAACACCCAAAATCTTGGAGACTGAATGGTATGCTATTAAACAATGAATGGGTCAAGAAGAAATTAGGGAAGAAATCAAAAAGTTTCTGGAAACAAATGAAAATGAACTCACAACAACCCAAAACTTATGAGACACAGTGAAGACAGTCCTGAGAGGGAAGTTTATAGCAATACAGGCCTACCTAAAGAAGATAGAAACATTTCAAACAAAAAACCTAACCCTATGCCTACAAGAACTCTAGGAACAACAACAAAGACAGCCCAGAGCAAGTAGAAGGAAGGAAATTACCAAGATTAGAGCAGAACTAAATGACATAGAGACTAAAAGCACAATTCTAAGCATCAATGAATCCAGGAGTTGTTCCTTTGAAAAGATAAACAAAATAGACAAGCCTTTAAAAAAATCTTATTTATTTATTTTTAGAGAGAGGAGAAGGGAAGGAGAAAGAGTGGAAGAGAAACATCAATGTGTGGTTGCCTCTCATGTGTCCTCTACTGGGGACCTGGCCTGCAACCCAGGCATGTGCACTGGGAATCAAACCAGTGACCCGCTGGTTCACAGGCCTGTGCTCAATCTACTAAGCTACACCAACCACAGCTGGGATTGCTACTTATTACAGCATAATTTAATTTAACCTGACTAGTTTTATTGGGAATGAAGCCAAGTGACAGTAATAAACCTGTGGACTGGGAGTTAAGAGTCCTAGATTTTAGATGCCACTAGGGAAATCATGGGCTCTGTTTCTTTGGGCTTTAGTCTTCTTATCTGTAGATGAAGGAAATTGAACTAGGCTTTCCCTCAGTCATCTTATAATTGTGATAGTCTTTTCTTCCTCTGTCTCTCTCTCTCTCTCTGTCTCTGTCTCTCTCTGTCTCTCTCTCTCTGTCTCTCTCTCTCACACACACACACACACACACACACACACCTATTCTTACTTTAGAGATTAAAGTAAATGACTTAATAAAACATGATATTTTTACTGTAGTCTGAATGTTTGTGTCCCTCCAAAATTTATATGTGATAGTGTTAGTAGGTGGAGCCTTTGGGAGGTGATTAGGTCACGATGGCATCAGTACCCTTATAAAAGAGACCCCAAACTGCTCCCTGGACCCTTCTACTATGTGAAGACTAAGAAGTCAACAATTTGCAGCCTGGAAGAAGGCCTTCACCTAGCCCTGCTAAAACCCAGATCATGGATTTCCAGTCTCCAGAACTGTGAGAAATAAGTTTCTATTGCTTACAAGTTATCTAGTCTGTGGTGTTTTTTAAATAGCAACGAAAAAGGATGAATGCAATTTTCACAGAATTCTACCCTTATATTCCACTTACCATATGTAGTTAGCTTAAAATAAGTGAGCAAACTCTGTTACAGGCTTTTCCTGAGATGAAACTATTTCTAAGATGAAGAAGAATCAATATTTTTGTTCTGTAAAAGCCTTGTATTTTTTTGGTGGGCCTTGCTTCATTTTTAATTTGCACACAGAAAGGTAAATAAGGAGCTTTTGAATTTGGATTAGACAGCTGGAAAAGCAAACATATTCTAATCAAAATAGTTTTGTTCCTCTTCTTACACTCACTGTATCAAAAAGAAACTTTCTCTTACTGGAAGCTCGGTTCCTGACAGATGGACAAAAAGGAATAGGAAACTGGGGAAAATGTCACAACTGAATGACATGGCAACCTTGGGGTGAGAGGCTTCATCCAAAATAGAGATGCATGCAAAAAAGTGAAAACAAGATTTACAGGATAAATTTACATTGTGGAAAGCAATGACCAGGGAAAATCTATATGGTGTAACTGTGTAAGGAATCTGGCAAGAAAAGCATAATTTTTATCCTGTTGCAAGAACAAAGGGCCACAGGCTAAGATTCTGGGGTGACAAGGAATCCCTAGATAGAAGGGGAATTTTGCTGTTGGTTATCAGGTAATGGATCATTTTTGCTTGAACAGCTGGGAAGGTGGAAGTTAATTGGAATGGTGTACAAGAAATACCAACAGAGTGTCTCAAGTAAGATTTGGCTCCATTTTCTTTTGTTAAGATTTGGTTCCATTGCTTATAAAAGAAAATCTTATATAACAGTGATTTAAACATGTATTTATTTTGTTATGTAGAGCACATCCAGATATAGGCATTCTTGGACTGATATGGCAACTTCACAATGTCAGCAGAGACCCAGGCCTCTTCTGCCTTTCTGCACAGTTCAACCTCACACCCCAAGGTTGCCCTCAGTGCATATATCCTCAGTGCATAGCTCCTATTTTCAAAGTACCCTTATGGTCCAAGATGGCTAGTGGAGCTCCTATCACATCTACATTCCAGACAGCAGGACTAATGAGCTATGAATGGGCAAAATGGGCTCACTATCTGAGTTAGTTTATTTAAGAAATCTTCTCAGAAGTCCCACCACCACTGTCTCACTGGCAGAAGTGCTTATTTGGCAATACCTAACTACAGGGGATATTGGGAAATATAGTTTGTTAGTTGGGCATGTTGCCCCTCCCAGGATTCTTTGATTAGAAAGGGGGAGAAGGAATATTATGAGGCATTTAACGCCTTCTGCCACCTTATTTTTTCCATCTTTTGTCTATGAGATGGTTTTGGAGATTAGTTATATGTTCAGAAATAACAAAGCATAGTCAGTTATCAGTTGAGAAAATGGTGTTTTGGACCTAAATTCTGAAATTTCTCATGTAACTTCAATAAGGAACAATTCTATACACACACACACAAACACACACACATTATTGCTTTTCAAGTACAGTTTTCTGCCTTTTTCCCCCACACCCTCCCCACCACCCCAGCCCTCCCCACCTCCCTCCCCCATTTCCACCCCCTTGTTGTCCATATGTCCTTTATAATTGTTCCCGTAAACCCTTCACCCTTTTCCCCCTTTATCCCCTCCCCTCTCCCTTCTGATCACTGTCAGCCTGTTCTCAATTTCAATGTCTTTGGCTATACTTTGCTTGCTTGTATGCTTTGTCGATTAGGTGGCTATTAAAGGTGAGATCATATGGCATTTGTCTTTCCACCAACTGGCTTATTTCACTTAGCATAATGCTCTTCAGTTCCATTCATGCTGTCCCAAAGGGCAGAAGCTCCTTCTTTCTTTCTGCTGCATAGAATTCCATTGTGTAGATTTACCATGGTTTTTGATCCATTCATTTACTAATGAGTACTGGGGTTGCTTCCAGCACTTGGCTATTGTAAATTGTGCTGCTATGAACATTATGGTGCAGAAGTTTTTTTGGATTGGTGTTTCGAGGGTTCGTAAGATATAATCCTAGCAATAGAATTGCTGGGTCAAAAGGCATTTCCATTTTTAGTTTTCTGAGAAAATTCCATACTGTTTTCCATAGTGATTTCACCAGTCAGCAATTAAAGCCAATAGTGTGCTAGGGATCTCCAAACCCTCTCCAACATTTGTTTGTTGCTTTGTTTATGATGGCCATTCTGATTGGTGTGAAGTGGTATCTCATTGTGGTTTTAATTTGCATCTCTCTGATGGCTAGTCATGCTGAGCAACTTTTCATGCGTCTCTGGGCCTTCTGTATCTCCTCCTTGGAGAAGTGTCTGTTCAAGTCCTTTGCCCAATTTTTAATTGGGTTGCTTGTCTTAGAGTGGAGTTGTGTGAGTTCTTTATATATTTTGGAGATCAAACCCCTCCTGAGGTGTCATTGGCAAATATGTTTTCCCATACAGTTGGTTCTCTTTTCATTTTAATGCCCTTTTCTTTAGCCATGGAGAAGCTTTTTTATTTTGATGAGATCCCATTTGTTTATTCTTTCCTTTATGTCCCTTGCTGTAAGGGTCATATCAGTGAAAATATTGCTAGATGGAATATCTGAGATTTTCCTGCCTATGATATCCTCTAGGACTTTAATGGTGTCAAGACTTATATCTGAGTCTTTTATCTACCTTGAATTTATTTTTCTGTATGGTGTAAGTTGGTGGTCGAGTCTCATTTTTTTGTATGTAGATGTCTAGTTCTTACAACACCATTTGCTGAAGAGGCAGTCTTTGCTTTATTTTATGTTGCTGTCCCCTTTGTCAGATATTAATTGACCATAGAGACTTGGGTTTAGTTCTGGGCTTTCTATTCTGTTTCATTGGTTCATATGTCTGTTCTTATGCCAGTACCAGGCTGTTTTGATTACAGTGGTCGTGTAATACATTTTGGTATCAGGTATTGTGATCCATCCTACTTTACTCTTCTTTTTCAAAATTACTGCAGCTATACAAGGTTGTTTATGGTTCCATATATATTTTTGAAGTGTTTGTTCGATGTCTGTGAGTAGTATGGACATTTTGATGATGTAAATTCTTCTGATCCATGAAGATGGTATATGTTTCCATTTGTTTGTGTCTTCCTTGATTTCTTTCTTCAGTGATGTGTAGTTTTCTGAGTACAAGCCTTTTACCTCTTTGGTTAGGTTTATTCCTAGGTATTTTATTTTTCTTTTTGCTATATCAAATGGGATTATTTCCTTGATTTCTGTTTTTGTTATTTTATAGTTGGTATTCAAAAATGCCTTTGATTTCTGGATATTGACTTTGTATCTTGCTGTTTTGCTAAATTCATTTATTAGGTTGAGCAGTTTTCTTCTGTAGTCCATAGGGTTTTCTATGTACACTATCATGTCATCTCCAAACAATGACAGTTTTGTTTTCTCTTTTCCAATTTGGGTACCTTTTATTTCTTTTTCTTGTCTGACTGCTGTGACTTGGACTTCCAATACTATGTTGAGTAGGAGTGGTAAAAGTGCACAACCTTGTCTTGTTCCTGATCTTAGTGAGAAAGTTTTTAGTTTTTGTCAATTGAGTATGATGTCGGCAGTTGGTCTCTCATATATGGCCTTAATTAGGTTGAGGAATGTTTCCTCTATTCTGACTTTGCTAAGTGCTTTTATCACCAGAACAGTTCTTAAAGACTTTTTTATTATGGGCCGGTGCATCCTGAAATATATTCTGATAATGAGTTTCATGGGCAGTCAGTATCTGTGAATAGTTGTCTCAGGTACAGTTTGAAAAAAACAGTTCTAGCAACAACCTGGAACTTTTAACTGTTCCAAACACTGAATTTTTAAAATGTTTTTTTCCCCAAGATTTTAATATGAAAGTGTGCTTTGTGACTTTCCAGAGACAATGCTTCCCAGAGTTATTTGACTACTGATCTCTTTCCCTCTGAGCATTCTCTGGAATTGCTGCTCCATGGGACATACTTTCTGAAATGCCCTTATAGGTCATAGGCTCGGGGAGGACATCTTAATTGCAATCTTCTAACAATAGGATTGGAAACACTGAGATTGTAAGCTTCTGAGGACTGAGACCTGGTCTGCCATTTCTTTTTATACTACACGTTGCTTGGAATATTGGTTGCTCACTGCAGGCAATCTCAATATATTTGCTAACTGCTGCTCAATGAATTGGGTGATTATGGTCATTTAACTGGGGGCCCAGAAATAAAGAACTTTTGCTCTATGAACAAAGACAGATTGGAGCTATGTGTTTTAAAACATAGGTTTTATTCTTACTCAGGTGTGGTGAGACCAACAAATCAAGACACAATTGCCTTTGAGAAAATAATTTATTAATCACGAATCCCGAGTGTAGGAGCAAGCATTGCCATGTAGGGCCACATAGAAAAAGCACCAGGGTCAGTCAGGAGGCCAACAGAATGAGAGGAAAGCATGGACCACAGCCTTTCTTGTGGTTTCAGCAGGAAGGAAAGGGCAAGTAGGAGTGAGCAAGTTTATGATCAGCCACTTTGAATAATTTTGTTTGTCTCGGGGGCACAGGAATTATCTCTGACTGTCTAGTACTTGGCCTTGAAGGTGACTGGGGCAGAGGAATTATGGGCCAGAATATGAGAACTCACATAGGAGGTTGTGATGGTGTGGGCTCTGGATTGGTTGTTTTGCATATGAAAGGTGCACTCACAGGTGAATCCTTTGCCACTTCTAAGAATTAGCTAACCCTGAGAGGGGAAGTGTCTCCCCATCAGTTAGTCCCTAGATATGAGACCATAAGGACTACAGAGAATAAGAAAATTTAGTTAATATGTCATGGGATGAAGTGAGGGCCCCTGCCACCTGTTCCCTCCTCCTCTCACCTTTCAGGCCTATTTTCTGAGCACCTTTCAGTTCACAGACCTAATCTGTCCTGGGGATTTGGTGTCGAAGACTCCTTCTCCTAACATTCTTCGTCATGAATTCTTACACACTAGTTGAAGAATGTAAAAAGCAAACTTATTAAAAAGGAATTATCAACCCCCTCTATCACACATCTGAATATAGAACATTCTAACATAGACCAAAATGCTCAGTATGTCTAACCAGCCTTACCCTTCACAAGACATAAGGTGGAAAGTCTTAGGGGAAAGTCATGGGAAAGATGGAAAGTTTGTTGCTTGTTTATTACTAATGAAGGCTTCCTGGATTGACTTCTGGAGTCCTATGTGAAGGGTGAGAAGATTATTTTCTTTTCTAGAGTAGGAGAGGATGATACGAACTCTCAGCTCAGGCATGTTCTTGGTAACGGACTCAGGTGAGTTGAGGATCTGGAAAAGATCCCTTCCTTGCTGCCACCACCCACCTGTGTTTCTCACTCTTTTTGGATTACTGTGGAACAGAATGTGACCTCTCCACTTCTTCAGTGCCCTGTGAATGGCATAAATTACATACACGTAATTTTAGGGGCCAGTTGAGAAAGCCAATTAGTGAATCAGTTGGGTGAGGACAATAGGGCATAGAGGGATTTGTGCTTAACTGGAGGGAACATCACCTGCTTGTTTGGTTCAGGTTTTAAAAATTTAAAGCACTGTGTTATTCAAATCAAATACATCCCTGCTAAGCTGGCCAAAGAGAGCTTGAGTTTGTGGCCTTTTAGTTAATATATATTATTTTATTTTCTTAACCTTCCTAAGATGGCATTATTCCCATGGTAATAATGAGGAAACAGATTTAGAGTAAAGGCAGAGTGGGTTTTTGAGTTGAGCAGATCTGTCTTCCAATTCCCTCTCTTGTTAGGTTTGACCCAAGATGACTTCAGTTTTGTCTCCATAAAATGGCGTGGGACCACCTAATTCACAGGATTGACATAGTGAAGAGGACATATGGAGGCAATTGTGTTTGCCTCAAAAGGTTGCTGTAATGGTAAGAAATAATAATTAAGAAAAGCACCTTGTATAGTTTCTAGAACTTAGTAGGTCCTTAGCAAATAGTACATGAAATTATTAAACCAAGTTATAAGTTATATTTTCAATACCATATTCCTTTTTTATTGAATTCATTGAGTTGACATTGGTTAATAAAATTATATAGGTTTCAGGTATACAGTTCTATAATACATCGTCTGTATATTGTATTGTGTGTTCACAACCCCAAGTCGCATCTCCTTCCATCACCACCCCCTTTCTCTCTAGTAATTATCACACTGTTGTCTGCACCTGTGTGGGTTTTTTTTTTTTGCTTAATCCTGTCACCTTTTCCACCCAGCTCCCCAACCCCTTTGACAGCTGTCAGTCTGTCCTCTGCATCTATAAGTCTGTTCCTATTTTGTTAATTTATTTTGTTCATTAGATTCCATATGTGAGTGAAATCAACAGTACTTGTCTTTCTTTGACTACCTTATTTCATTTAGCATAATACTCTCCAGGTCCAGCAAAACATCTGGCCATTGAGAATATAGCACAATGTACATAGTTTATAACTTTATACTTGGGAACATCTGGAAAGTTTGATATTATATATGCTGAAATGCAGAAAGGTTAAGTGAATTCTTTGGGGTCCTATAATAGTAAAGAGAGCTCTGAGTGCTACATGGCCTTGAGGACTTTGAGCAGCCTTACTTCTCTGGTACAATAAGCATGGAACTAGCCTTACCTTCTTTTGCAGCAGCCATAGCATGGAGTGGATTGACCTGCCCATTGTGTCTTTTGGAGAAGATAGAGGGACTAACTCATCCACCAGAGGGTATCTCCCACTTAAAATTACAGCAGTGAGAACTGAGAATAATAAATTCTGGCCACTGTCATCGTGTTCCTTTAAGGTGATGTCTTTTCAAGCAGGAACAAAGTGCGCTGTGATTCTCTCCTCACTGAAATCCCCTAATCAGTGATCATCAGACGGAGGCAGTGGAGGAAACAGCATTTCTTTAAAGCTGAAGTAAGCTTAATGGAGAATAAAAGATCAAGGAACTCTTTGACATGATTGGTGGTTTGAATAATAGCTTTGCACCAGTAGACCAGCTTGGCCTTGTGGTCTTAAAGATGGGGGCTGTACTTCCGCCAAGATGGAGGCATAGGTGGATGTGCCGTGCCTTCTCACACAACCAAGTTTAGAGACAACTAAATATTAGCAACAGAAAACACAGCCAGAACACGGAAAATTGAACTTTTCGGAAGTCCGTTAACAACAAATTCTTCAGCCTGACCGGTAAGGGGCAAAATCAGCGGCTGGTGAAGTGGGATTGCACAGGAGGTCTCAGTCAGCCGGACTCAGGCGCGGAATCCAGACATGCGGAATCCGGACGTGTGGAATCCAGGCGCAGGGTTGGACCTAGTGAGCGACCTAGCGAGCCACCAGGCGAGCGACGGCGGGGGAGACAGCGGGGGAGCGGTGCTGCGTGTTGACTGTGGTCGTGCATTTGTGCGCGGGCGGACAGGCGAGGGAGTGGGCCGTTGGACCGGGGCCCCGCGGTCCCCACGGCAAGCAGCAGTGCAGGGCGCCGCCATTTCCCCGCTCTGACCCCACCTCCACATACAGCATCATAACCCAGTGACTCTGAGTGGCCCGGCCCCTGTGAACCACCTAAGATGCTAATCCAGCAGTGAGAAACAGCAGAGGGGGTAGCCATTTCCCCACTCTGACCACGCCCCGACATACAGCGTCACAACCCAGTGACCTGGGAGTCCAAGGCACCGCTTCTCACACTTAAAGGGCCAGAACAGACCAAAAATGTCGCAAGATCTCAAAGCCCCAGAGCCCATAGATCTAAGCGATGAAGAAATAGCAAAACTCTCAGACGCACAGTTTAAAACACTGGTCATCAGGATCCTCACAGAACTGGTTGATTATAGCAACAAATTAGACAAATATATGAAGGCGAAACTAATTGAAATGAATGGAATTGCACAGGACACCAATAGCAATGAAAAGGAAACTGGGACTCAAATCAATGGAGTGGACCAGAAGAAAGCAAATAATGGCCAAACAGAAAAGAGTGAAGAAGCAAGAATTCAAAAAAAATGAGGAGAGTCTTAGGAACCTCCAGGACATCTTTAAATGCTCCAACATCCGAATGATAGGGGTACCAGAAGGGGGAAAGGCACAGCCACCAGTGGAAAACTTATTTGAACAAATAATAAAGGAGAATTTTCCCAATCTGGCAAAGGAAATAGACTTCCAAGAAATCCAGGAAGCTCAGACAGTCCCAAAGAAGGTGGACCCAAGAAGGAACACACCAAGGCACATCATCATTACATTAGCCAAGATTCAAATGAAGGAGAGAATTCTAGAAGCAGCAAGAGAGAAGGGGACAGTCACCTACAGAGGAATCCCCATCAGACTGTCAGCAGATTTCTCAAAAGAGACCTTACAGGCAAGAAGGGGCTGGAAAGAGGTATTCCAAGTCATGAAATCCAAAGACCTACAACCAAGATTGCTCTATCCAGCAAAACTTTCATTTAGAATGGAAGGACAGATAAGGTGCTTCTCAGATAAGATCAAATTCAAGGAGTTCATCATCACCAAGCCCTTATTATATGAAATGTTAAAGGGACTTATCTAAGAAAAAGAAGTTAAAGAAAACATGAACAGTGAAAGGACAGCAAACTCACAGTTATTAACAACCACACCTAAAACAAAAGCAAACTAAAAGGACAGCTAGATCAGGAGTGGAAACATAGAAATGAAGATCTCAAGGAGGGTTAGCAACAGGGGAGTGGGAGGAGGAGAAGGGGGGGAGAAGGTACAGAAAATAAGTAGCATAGACAGTAGATAGAAAATAGATGGGGGGGGCAAGAATAGCATGGGAAATATAGAATCTAGAGGACTTGAGACACATGGTCATAAACTAAAGGGGGGGTAATGGTGGGAATGGGGAGGTAGGGTGGAGGGGAATGAAGGGGGGAATAGAACAACTGTAACAGCATAATCAATAAAAAATTTAAAAAATATTTTAAAAAAATATGGGGGCTGTTGATAGATGGTTTCCCACCTTGGGACTTGAGTTTGTAGTTAAGACTCATGGAGCCTGCTTGAGCCACGGGGCTTGGTTTAGGAGCTGAGCACAAACTTCTCGAAGAAGCCTGGTTGGCTGAACCTAATAGAAAAGGAAATACTTGGGTTTCACTTGAAGAAGTTTATGTGGGGAAGGGGCCAGGACTAGGAGCAGGAAGAGAAGAATGGCCTCTTTCAATGGGGACAGATACAGTCTGGCTCAGAGTCAGCCCCATTTCAAAAATAAGAAAAAAAAAGAAAGAAAAAAAAAGCCAAGGGGCCAAATAACACACTTTCGAAGTTTATTTTACATGCTACACAACAGTAGACAATACACATGATGGTTTTCCCATCCTGTGAATATGGAGAGCCTGTCACCTCCCAAAGCCTTAGCAGGTATGCAGATACTCATGTGCTCATGTTCTCTTGGGTGTGTATGAAACACCTACAGATATCAGGTACATATGCACATGTTGCCCTCAGCACACATATTTTCACCCCTTCCTCAGAAAGCTACGAGCCTAAAGTTGACCTAAGTTTGGCATGAGCTGAAGGCTGTACTTGGAGCAGCTGCTCAGACTGTTTCTGAGCAGGGTGACAGGCTGGCAGCTTGTAAGAAAACAAGTGACCTTTTTTTATCCTGCTGTAAATGAAGATGGTGGTTGTTAGCTTAGAGACCAGGGTAAGTTTGGGACCCAGCCATGACATGGTCCTTAAAGCTTCATGACAGAATTGTTTTGCTCATAGGCTTCTAGTGTCTAAGTGTTCACTCCATGGTGAGAAAATGGCGTGAGATTCAGCTGTGGGGTTTACAAGGCCTGGTGTGGGCTTGCTGCTGGATGTTCCCAACCTTGAGTTCTCCCCTATGCCCTGGAAGCTTATTTGGGTGTTTGGCATGCCACTCTTGGCCGAGAGAGGCCAGGAGAGGCCTTGGCGCACCTGACTCTGGGGCTGGGGGCACCCCTGGGAGGGTAAGCTGGGCCTGGGTCACAGGGATGTCTCAAGAAATCTGGTGCTGACATCCACCTCCTACAACTGCTGCCTAAATAAAGATAAAACAGTTCCAGGGCAGGTAGTTCTGTGGGCTGGTGGGCTGCATGGCCTGAAGCAGCCCTAAGGTGGGCAGAGATGAGCAAGTGCCATGCCCATGGGTCTGTTCCTTCACCTAACCTAGCCACTAGGAAAAATTAGAGGAAGAGAGAGCTATGGGAGGAGGTTTCCTGAAGGGCTGTGGGTGAGACTGGCTGGCATTAGCGATGTCCTATCTATGGGGTGGGAGGCAGAGTCCCAACCACAGCTGCTGCAGGCTATGTAGAATTAGAGCAGGAGCTGAGGAAGCAGGCCAGGGCTGGAGTATTTAGTTACTCCCAAAACATTCTTCCTAGAGAGTGTGAGATGTTCTAGGAGAGAACAAGAAGTTGGAGAACCTGCGCCCTTCCTGAATCTCCTCTTGCCTCTGACTGTGTCCTTTTCTAAAAAGGATATGCTGGGCTGGTCTTCTTCCTTCTGGAACTCTTCTGCTTTCTGTTCCGGTTCTGTGTGTACTAAACAAAGCATGTTGTACCAGACCATTGCTCAGAAGGGTGGATCTTGAAGGGCCCTTAGGAATTATGTTGTTCAACCTTCTCACTCATCAGTGAGAAAACTGAGGCTCAGAGAAGTTGTGGGACTTCCCTAAGGTGACATAGGGACCTGAGAACTGGGTCAGAAAGCCAGGTGTCACCAAGTGGTGCATCATTCATTCTGCTGCTTCTCACCACTGGTTTGGGGGGCAAGGCTGTCTTGAAATTGGAGAAGTTGGGTGAAGCACTCTGTCGAGCAAAAATATTAAGAAATGCATGTAAACACTCACTCTGTAAATAGAAGGAAAAGTAAGAGTAGAAGGAAAAGGAAAGGCCAGGTCAACACACTGTAAGCCACCTTCCCCTGCCTACTTGCTGGCTCTTTCTACAGCTGTTCCTCACCTCCACCCTTATGCCCAGGCCAGGTGTGCTCAAAAAGGAGTCTGTATCTAGAAAGAACTCTGGTGCCAAAGATCTGTAATGTGTCAGGGCCAGGCTAGTGTGGACAGGCATTCCTCTCTTTGCCCATATGTTTCTCTGAGATTAGGTAGGAGAGATTGGGAATTAGCCACCTTCCATATTTTTTTTTACTGTGGTAAATACATATAACAGAAAATTAAACATTTTAACCATTTTTAAGGGCACAGTTTAGTGGCATTAAGTATATTCACATTGCTGTGTAACCAACACCATGTCCATCTCCAGAGCTGTTTTCACCTTATAAAACTGAGCTCCCTGTTCCCCCAGCCCTCTGACACCCACCACCAACCTTCTGTCTCTATGAATTTGACTACCCTAGATACTTCATATCAGTGGTATCATCCAGTATTTGTTCTTTTATGACTGGCTTATCTCACCGAGTATGCTGTAAAAGTTCATCCACATTGGAATACAGCCACCTTTGATTTTAAACTCCCTATCTTTTGTTTCCTCCAGGCCCATAGTCTTAGACCATGAAGTAACACACTGGTTTGCTGGAAAGGAGTGGCTTTGTGCTGGAGTCCTGGAGTGCTGCAGGGTGCTATGGTGGGTTTCTGAATCTCTTTGCTCTTGTATTTGTCTGGTTAGCAACAGATCCCCCAATGAGGCTCCTATTTTACTGAACTTACAGAAGAAGGAGAACTTAGACTCAGAGCTAGTGAAAGTAAAAAGCTACTTGAGGGTAGGGGTTTTCACACCCTGTTGTAAGATTTAGAAAGCTGATATGGCTTTAAACATATTATCTGGTCTTCCATAAGCTAGCACTAAGTATTTTAGAGAAAGTAGTTTAATATAGGCACTTAATGCCAGGCCTTGACAATGCTTACCTGTGGAGTTTCCCAAAGACTGCCCTATCACTGGTGTAGCTCAGCACAAGGATGACTTCAGGTGAAGGTAAAATGGCCCTACCACTAAAACAAAACCCGAATAGCATTTTTTTTCCTCTATAGTTTCTTTTTACTGTGTTTCAGACAGTACCGGGCCTCTTCACAGCCCCTGAAGACCACCAGATGTAGCCAGATCAAATTGGTTCCAGAGGCTTGAGCAGGTGCTGTTAGCAACCAGTTGGTCACCAAAGCTGACTTGAGAACACAATGGAACCAAGTTTTGTGGAACTCAAATAGTAACAGTGCCATTGTTTGACATTTGGAACCTTTAAAAAACTCATATTGATTATGATAAAAACAAATTCAAATAAAATTAATAAAATCAAAATTTTACTGATTATGTTTTTACAGTTGTCCCAATTTTTCCCTTAGTCCCTTTCCACATAGTATCCCTCACTACCTCAGGCAAGCCCCACACCATTATTCTTTGGTGACTCCATTTCCTATACTGGACTTTACATCCCCATGGCTATTCTGTAACTACCAATTTGTACTTAATCCCCTCACCTCTTCACCCATTCCCCCACAACCCCTCCCATCTGTCAAGCTTTTCTTAAATAAGCCCCTTGAACATTTCATATAATAATGGTTTGGTGATGTACTCATTTAGGTTTTTTTGTTTTGTTTTTTGTTTTGCTGGAAAGCTCTTATCTGTCCTTTGATTCTAAATGGCATCTTTGCTGGGTAAAGCAATCTTGGTTATATGTCCCTACTTTTCATGACTTTGAATATGTCTTGCCAGTCCCTTCTAGTCTGCAGAATTTCTTTTGAGAAATCAGCTGACACCTTTAGGGGAATTCCCCTGTAGGTTACTAACTGCTTTTCTCTTGCTGTTTTAAGATTGTCTCTACAGATTCTATCTGTAACCTTTGGTCTTTAAATTATGATGGTTTGTGGAGGGGGCCTCTTTGCATCCATCTTGTTTGGGACTCTCTGTGCTTCCTGGACTTGCATGTCTATTTCCTTCACCAAAATTAGGAAAGTTTTTTTCCATTATTTTTTCAAATAGATTTCCACTTTCTTGCTTTTTCTCTTCTCCTTCTAGGATGCAAATGTTGAAATACTTGAAACTGTCCCAGTGGCTCCTTACACTAACCTCATTTTTTTGGATTCTTTTTTTCTTCCTGTTGTTCTGACTGGTTGTTTTTTGTTACCTTATATTCCAAACCATTGACTGGATTCTAGGCTTCCTCCACTCTACTGTTGTTTCCCTATAAATTGTTCTTTATTTCAGTTAGTGTATCCTTCATTTCTGATTGGATCTTTTTTATGTTGCTGAGGTCCTCGCTAAGTTCATTGAGCATCCTTATAACCAGTATTTTAAACTCTGCATCTAATTGATTGATTATCTCCCTGTTATTTAGTTCTTTTTCTGGAGTTTTGATCTGTTCTTTCATTTGGGCCATGTTTCCTTGTCTCATATTTTGGCAGCCTCACTATGTTAGTTTCTATGTATTAGGCAGAGCTGCTAAGACTCCCTGTCTTGGTAGTGTTGCCTAATGCAGCAGGTGTCCTGCAGGTCCAATAGCACGGCCTCCTCTATGACCCAAGCTGGGTGCTCAAGGTGCACCATTTGTGCAGGCCGAGTACTCCCTTCTTTTGTAGGTCAGCCTCGATTGCTGTTAGCAGATCAATGGGAGGGATTTACTCAGGCCAGTCAGCTGCAAGGACTGGCCCTGAGCGCTGACCACCAACCTCTGCCCTCTGTGGAGGATCAGCCTGGTAGATCAGTAAGCACAGTCAGCAGTAAATCCTGCCATTTTGTAGATATTCCAAAAATTTGTTGCTGTACTACATGTAAAAAGATAACAGACAGGTTCAGTTAAGGTGAATACTGACATTCATCAACAAAGATATCAGCCTCACACGTGAATATCTGCCATTTAGTTAGGAAGTTTTAATTCCAGATCATTCCATGTGGTTACTTTGGGTCTCTAAGTTTGTACGGCAGCCATGCAGGCCTTCCCTGAGCTTGTCAGGTTTAGTATGTGGCTTCTCTTTTCTCCACGTTAGGATGGCTATTAATTCCTAAACAAAAGAGAAAATAACACATGTTGGTGAGAATGCTGAGAAATTGGAACCCTTGTGCATTGCTGATGGAAATGTAAAATGATATAGCCATTGTGGAAAACTGTATGGCGGTTTCTCAAAAACCCCAAAGTAAAATTACTGTGGGATGTCACAAATCCACTTCTAGGTGTTTTCATCCAAAAGAATTGAAAGTAGAGACATCAGGAGATATTTGCACACTCATTTGCTTGCAGCATTATTCACCATAGTCAAAGGTAGAATCAATCTAAATTCCCATTAACAGATAAATGGATAAAGAAAATGTGGCACACACATACAATAGAGTATAATATTGCTCAACCTTAAAAAATTAATCTTGCTATATGCTATAATATAGATGAACCTTAAAGACATTATCCTAAGTAAAATAAGCCAGCTACGAAGCACAAATAATGGGTAATTCTACTTATTTGAGGTACCTAGAATAGTCAAATTCATAGAGACAGAAAGCAGAATGACAGTTTCCAGAGACTGGACTGAAGAGGGCACAACCAGTTATTGTTTAATGGGCACAGAGTTTCAGTTTGGGCAGATAAAATATTTCTGGAGATAGATGGTAGTGACAGTTGCACCACAATGTGAATATAATTAATGCCAATAAATGGTATACTTAAAATGGTAAAAATGGTAAATTTTATGTATGTATATTTTTACTAGTCAAACACAAAACAGGCAAGATTGGAGGTCAGTTAGAGTAAAGACCAACAGTTATTTTTGTTGCAGGCACCTGAGTGCCAAATAATGGTGGTGGTTCAAACCAGTTTCAGGGAGAGCAATAGAAGGATTTGTGACACAAAATAGACAGGATTACATGTGAGGAAGGTACAAGGCTCCTTGCCTAAGTTTGCTTTTTATTTGGGCAACAATGTCGTACCATTTGCTAAAATGGCAGCAAATGGGGAAGGAACTGAAATAGAGAGAAAATAGAGAATACATAAAATGAAGTCATTTTAAGCAAGCTGCTAAAACTGTTAGCATTATGAAGGTTGAGCCATGAGGAAAGATGCCATTCCTGTTCTAACAAACCTGCAACCTTAACCTTTTTTGAACTTTCCAGTCCTGTATCAATGCCTAGATATACATCTAGACCTTTAGGTAACCCTCTAACTGTCCCCTGATGTGACCTCACATAGCCAGGCCATCTGATTACTCCCTGAAGAACTCACGCATATATTCACCTGACAGCCATTATACAGACCACCAGGACCACCCGGCATCTATCATCCTGACTGCCTGACATCTGACTGATAACTATTCTGAACCAATCATAGGGCTAAGAAGAAGGGACTAATAATTCTCAACAATGTATTTTTTACTGTAAGAACTTTTAACTTCTCCTTTTTTCTTAGGAACACTTCTACATTTCTGCCTAGCTGTATACCCAGTTTGCGAACTCTAAGACCATTGAATAAATCTCTATCATTTATTTCTAGCAAAGTCTTGAGACCCTTTCAGAGCTTGTTTGACAGAACACATTCAGGGGAAAAAAAGCAAGTGTTTGTTTTTGTACATACTAACATTAAAAAACATTTTATTAATGTATAATCAACACACAACAAATTAGAGATATTTAAAATGTCTGATTTGATAAGTTTTGACATAAGTACATACTAAATTTGAGATGTATGATATTGTGATATATATTTTTTGTCTTCATCCCCTGGCCTTCTTTTCTGGCACAGAGCTCCTGAAGCCCTTGGAATTTCTTATGATGGGAGTGAGAGTGATAGAGGTGTTTTTCTTATGTTAATGGGGTGGCTTTTGTAAAACACCTGGGGAACCCATCATGTGCTTAGAGGATTGGAACTTTCAGTTCCACATCCCTGGTTTCTAGGCAGGTGTGAGTCAATTGCCAATTGTCCATGGTCTAATCAACCATGCCCCTGTAATAAAGCCTCTATAAAAACTCCAAAAGATGGCATTTATTTAGCTTCTGGGTTGGTGAACTTGTGGAGATTAAGGGGTAGGGCCCTCCCAGAGAGAGCATGGAAGCCCTGCACCCTTTCCACATGCTTTATTCGCCTTATGCACCTGCTATTTGACTGTTCTTGAGTTATATCCTTTGTAATAAATAAGTAATCCAGTAAGTAAAATGTTTCTCTGGGTTCTGTGAGCTGCTGTACTAAATGAAATGTACTCTAGGAATGTCCAAACTATATAGTCAATTAGTCTGAAACACAGAAGATAACCTGGATTTGTGATGTGGCATCTGAATTGGAGTCAGTATTGTGGAATGTAGTCCTTAATCTGTGGAATCTGATGCTATGTCCAGGTAGGTACTGTCAGAATTGAGATGAATTGTAGGACATTGATTGGTATTGTGTAGAGGAGAGATTATTCCATGATATGACTGCTATCTGATACTCAGACTGGATTAGGCCAGAACAGAGATTGCTTCCTGTAAACCCTGCTAAGACTGATTAATACGTCCCCCGGGCCTTAGGTATCTTGGTTCCTGGAACAGGCTCTTGCCCCAGGCAAGCATGTAAGCTGTTTTCCCTTATCTAAAATGGGTCAGGCCCCAGTACCCCTATCCATCCTTTCTGTCTTACATAATTTCTTAGCACTCACCATGAGGCACAGAGGACACCTATATCCACTTACCACAACCCAAGATGTGCCTTGAATGTGAATGTAAGTTCTCTTAACAAGGTCTTGATATGATGAAGGAGTTAACCTTGTTCTTTGATCTCTTGGCCCCAGGAAATTTTCCCAGCATTTTGGTGAATTTCTTGGTAAGGGGGAAAAGTCCACACACTCGAAGTAGGATCTGAATTGATGTCAGAATCATAAGATGTCTGCTGAATATCCAAGTGGATATGACAAAAGATTGGTTGTATATTTGGATCTGGAACTCAGAGGAGCATTTGGAGCTGATACTTTTGTAAATGAGCAGCACATAGATGGTATTTAGAGATGTAAGAGAGCTTGTTAGAAGTAGGAATAAATCCAGGACTTCCACCAAGAGGGAGGCATAGGTGGAGACACCGTGCTTTCTCACACAACCAAGTTTAGAGACAACAAAATTTTAGCAACAGAAAACATAGCCAGAACACAGAAAATTGAACTTTTTGGAAGTCCGATAACAACAAATTCTTCAGCCTGACCCATAAGAGGGGCGAAGCCAGCAGCTGGCGGAGTGGGGTTGCACCGGAAAACTCGGTCAGATGGACTCAAGTGCGTGGATCCCAAGCGTGGGGTTGCAAAGGGCCGACCCAGTGAGCGACCTAGTGAGCGTGACCCAGTGAGCGACCAGTGGATCCAGCAAAGGTGAAGGGTGGCGAGTTGACTATGCTGGCCCATTCCTGCGCAGATAGACAGGTGAGGGAGTGGGCAGTGAGATGGGACCAAGCGGGTCCCAGCGACGGAAGGCAGCAGAGAGGGCCGCCATTTCCCGGCTCTGACCCCACCCCCACATACAGCGACCCCACCCTGGAGGCCCCACCCAGCCCCTAAGGCTCTGCTCCTTATACTTAATGGGTGCAAACCGACCAAAAACGGCTCAAGAAGATCTCAAAGCCCCAGAGCCCAAAAATCTAAGTGACGAAGAAATAGCAAAACTTTCAAATGCACAGTTCAAAACACTGGCAATCAGGATGCTCACAGAACTGCTTGATTTTAGTCACAAATTAGAGGAACATATGAAGCTAAACTAATTGAAATGAATGGCAATTCACAGGAAACCAATAGTAATGGAAAGAAACTGGGACTCAAATCAAAGGAGTGGACCAGAAGGAGGATAAAAATGACCAACCAGAAAAGAATGAAGAAACAAGAATTCAAAAAAATGAGGAGAGACTTAGGAATCTCCAGGACATCTTTAAATGTCCCAACATCTGAATTATAGGGGTACCAGAAGGGGGAAAGGAACAGCCACTACTGGAAAACTTATTTGAACAAATAATAAAGAAAAATTTCCCCAATCTGGCAAAGGCAATAGACTTCCAGGAAATCCAGGAAGCTCAGAGAGTCCCAAAGAAGTTGGACCCAAGAAGGAACACACCAAGGCACATCGTAATTACATTAGCCAAGATAAAAATGAAGGAGAGAATCCTAGAAGCAGCAAGAGCTAAGGGGACAGTCACCTACAAAGGAGTTCCCATCAGACTGTCAGCTGATTTCTCAAAAGAGACCTTACAGGCAAGAAGGGGCTAGAAAGAGGTATTCCAAGTCATGAAATCCAAAGACCTACGTCCAAGATTGATCTATCCAGCAAAACTTTCATTTAGAATGGAAGGACAGATAAGGTGCTTCTCAGATAAGATCAAATTCAAGGAGTTCATCATCACCAAGCCCTTATTATATGAAATGTTAAAGGGACTTATCTAAGAAAAAGAAGATAAAAAAGATGAACAGTGAAAGGACAACAAACTCACAGTTATTAACAACCACATCTAAAACAAAAGCAAGCTTAAAGGACAGCTAGATCAGGAGCAGAACCATAGAAATGAAGATCTCATGGAGGGTTAGCAACAGGGGAGTTGGAGGAGAAGGAGGGAGAAGATACAGAAAATAAGTAGCATAGACGGTAGGTAGAAAATAGATAGGGGGAGGGCAAGAATAGTATAGGAAATATAGAATCTAAAGAACTTGAGACACATGGTTATAAACAAAAGGCGGGGAATGGTGGGGTGGGGGGTGCAGGGTGGAGGGGAATGAAGGGGGGGAATAGAACTGTAATGGCATAATAAATAAAATAAAAAATAAAATAAAATAAAAATATACCTTTGAAAAAATAAAAAATAAAGTAAAAAAAAGAAGTAGGAATAGTTCCCATTTCTTGAATACTCTTGCCAGCTGAGCACGTGTAATCTAATTTACCCTTAGCACCAATATTGAGAGGAGTGTATTATTACCTTTGTGTTGGAAAATGCTAGTCATAAATCAAAATCCACACTTCCCTTTATTTATACAATTAAATTTTGGTTGAGACTTAGACACCAACCAGGTGCTACCTCTCCCAGCCCTCTTTGTGGTACATGGGTCAACATAACTAAGTTTTTTTGTGTGGGGGGTATTAACAAAAATAATGTGGGCCACTCTTAGACTGGGGCTCATGAAACAATGATTTGCATTGTCTGTGTTCTTTATGCTCTTTCTATTGACAAAAATGGCAATGACCACATCTATCTTGGAAGCCATGAGCTAAAGACGGTAGAGATGATCTCAGTCTGGGTTCCTGAATGACTGTATGGGACAAAACCACCTGCCAAACTGGAACTCTCACTTTGGACTATTATGTGAGAGAGCAGTAAACCCCTTTATTCTTTTTTTAAAATTATTTAATTGTTGTTCAAGTACAGTTTTCTGTCTTTTATTCCCATCCCAGTCCAACCGCCCCCCCAGTGCTCCCCACCTCCCTCCCATTTCCACCCCCCTTAGTTGTTGTCCAGGTGTCCTTATACTAGTTCCTGTGAATCCTTCCCCTTTTCCCCTGAAATTCCCTTCCCCCTCACCTCTGGTTCCTGTCCACCTGTTCTCTATTTCAGTGTCTTTGGTTACATTTTGCTTGCTTGTTTGTTTTGTTGTTTAGCTTCCTGTTAAAGGTGAGATCATATGGTATTTGTCTTTTGCCACTTGGCTTATTTCACTCAGCATAATGCTTTCCAGTTCCATCCATGCTATTGCAAAGGGTAGGAGCTCCTTCTTTCTTTCTGCTGCATAGAATTCCATTGTGTAGAAATACCATAGTTATTGAATCCATTCATTTACTGATGGACACCTAGGATGCTTCCAACTCTTGGCTATTATAAATTGTGCTGCTATAAACATTGGGGTGCATAGGTTCTTTCAGATTAGTGTTTCAGGGTTCTTAAGATATAATCCTAGCAGTGGAATTGCTGGGTCAAAAGACAGATCCATTTTTATTTTTCTGAGAAAATTCCATACTGTTTTACATAATGGTTGTACCAGTCTGCAATTCCCACCAACAGTGAACTAAGGACCCCTTTTCTCCACAACCTCTCCAACATTTGTTGTTTGTTGCTTTGTTTATGATAGCCATCCTGACTGGTGTAAAGTGGTATCTCATTGTGGTTTTAATTTGCATCTCTCTGGTAACTAACGATATTGAGCATCTCTTCATGTGTCTTTGGATATTCTTTATGTCCTCCTTGGAGAAGTGTCTGTTCAAGTCCTTTGCCCAATTTTTAATAGGGTTAGATGTCTTCCTAGAGTGGAGTCGTGTGAGTACTTTATATATTTTGGAGATCAAACCCCTCCTGAGGTGTCATTGGCAAATATGTTTTCCCATACAGTTGGTTCTCTTTTCATTTTAATGCCCTTTTCTTTAGCCATGGAGAAGCTTTTTATTTTGATGAGATCCCATTTGCTTATTCTTTCCTTTATGTCTCTTGCTGTAAGGGTCATATCAGTGAAAATATTGCTAGATGGAATATCTGAGATTTTCCTGCCTAGGATCTCCTCCAGGACTTTAATGGTGGCAAGACTTATATTTAAGTCTTTTATCTACCTTGAATTTATTTTTCTGTATGGTGTAAGTTGGTGGTTGAGTCTCATTTTTTTGCATGTAGAGGTCCAGTTCTTTCAACACCATTTGCTGAAGAGGCAATCTTTGCTTCATTTTATGTTGCTGCCCCCTTTGTCAAATATTAATTGACCATAGATACTTGGGTTTATTTCTTGGATTTCTATTCTGTTCCATTGGTTCATATGTCTGTTCTTATGCCAGTACCAGGCTGTTTTGATTACAGTGGTCATGTAATACATTTTGGTATCAGGTATTGTGATTCCTCCTACTTTGTTCTTCTTTCTCAAAGATGCAGCTGCTATTCAGGGTCATTTATGGTTCCATATAAATTTTTTGAAGTGTTTGTTCAGTGTTTGTGAAGTATGTCATTGGTGCTTTCATAGGTGCTTCATTGAATCTGTATATTGCTTTGGGTAGTATGGACATTTTGATGATGTAAATTCTTCTGATCCATGAACAAGGTATATGTTTCCATTTGTTTGTGTCTTCCTTGATTTCTTTCTTCAGTGCTGTGTAGTTTTCTGCATACAGGTCTTTTACCTCCTTGGTTAGGTTTATTCCCAGATATTTTCTTTTTCTTTTTGTTATATCGAATGGGATTTTTTCTTGATTTCTGCTTCTGTTGTTTCATTGTTGGTATATAAAAATGCCTTTGATTTCTGGATATTGACTTTGTAACCAGCTGTTTTGCCAAATTCATTTATTAGGTTGAGCAATTTTTTTGTACAGTCTATAGGATTTTCCATGTACACAATTATATCATCTGCAAACAGTGACAGTTTTGTTTCCTCCTTTCTGATTTGGGTGCCTTTTATTTCCTTTTTTTCTCTGATCGCTGTGGCTAAAACTGCCAATACTATATTGAATAGAAGTGGTGAAAGTGTACAACCTTGTCTTGTTCCTGATCTTAGTGGAAAATATTTTAGTTTTTTCTAAAACTAAAATTTATATCCCATTGAGTATGATGTTGGCTGAAGGTCTCTCATATATGGCCTTTATTATCTTGAGGAATGTTCCCTCTATTCCCACTTTGCTGAGTGTTTTTATCATAAATTGGTGTTGTACCTTATCAAATGCTTTTTTCTGCATCTATTGATATGATCATGTGATTTTTGTCTTTATTTTTTGTTTATGTGATGTATTACATTTACTGATTTGCAAATATTGAACCATCCTTGCATCCCTGGGATGAATCCCACTTGGTCATGGTGTATAATCTTTTTAATGTATTGTTCAATGTGATTTGCCAGTATCCTTTGTTCTTTAAGCTCCTGCATTTTGTTTCTCTCACTCTGTCACAGCAGTTTGTTCTTCTTATCTAATATTTTTATTTTATGAATGTTTGGAGGAGTTAAGATATCAAGTTCACAGAGCTATAACCCAAGTATTATTCCATATAATTCCAATACCTTGATTCATTTATAGTCTCAGACCAGTAAAGGCTGTAGCTTGGGAATATTAGGGTGTCCAAAACAGAGCCAGCCTGGTATGTCAGTGAGTACAGACAGCAGCCAATCCTGCCATTTGGTAGACATGATTTAAGAGTATGTAGTTTGTACAACACATGTCCTAGTGAAACTTTTGCAAAAAGTTGGAGGTCTTCACATACCCATGAAGGCAATATGTTGCTTGGTTTTTCACATCATGTATGGAAAAAAGACCCTGTAGAAGTCATGGACATTGAGCTTTTTCATATTCCAAATTATTCATTCTCTCAATTTTTCAGAATTTCTGGTCAACTTGATCCCCCAAATCTCTTTTAAGAGATAAGCTTAAATCACTTGCTCCCAACCCCAAACTGGATATACAACTAAATTATGGAGCAATCAGCCTGAATAACCGACCAAAGGCTAGCTATATAGAAGTATTATAAACAAACATTTACAGAAGAAGCCACATAGAGACTGGAAGAAGTGTGGAAATATGGAAAGGACTAACCCCCACACCCAGGTGTGTTGGCTGACAGCTGAGAAGCTGGAGGGATATCATGACTGCAAAACTCCCTCTCACCAGTAGGGGGAACTGGGTGAAAGAAGGTGAAGAGATTACGCAAATAATAGATATGCATAACCCTTAGATAAAGGCAACAGTGTGAGGATAGCCAGAGAAAAGGAGGAGCAGGAGCTGGTTTGAGGTGAACAAAGTGGGCAGGTAGGGCGGAAGGAAATAGAAAAATCTGTAATAGTGTCAATAATAAAATTTAAGTTAAAAACACTCCTTCCTCCCAGGAGTGTGAGAATCCCCACTCAGGGATCCCCAACTCAGAGCAACAGAGATGGGAAGAAAGCCCTGTATAACATCTCATGGTGAAAATTAATGGGGAATCAGTCTGCCAAGGATACTCAGATGCCACCTCCACAGGATTGAGCATTCCTATTGTTACAATATCAGCCTAGGGAGTGCACTGCCTCATCTCCAAATGATGGCAAGGCCACTCTGCCATACTCAGGTCATGTGGAGGGGATCTGCTGATTGCACCTAGCAATGACATTTAGGGCTCTCTTTTCCTGGGAAGGCTCTTGGAGGAGACTCACACAGTGACTAAACTGCATAACTTAGCAAAGAGGTCATTCCCCCACATTGAGTAGTCAGCACCCTTTCCTCAACAGGCTGACTCACTTGGGCAGCCCTACTGTTGAGAATAGCTATTTAGGAGGAACAAAGTTTTTTGGACTGTGTCTCCCAGAGAAGCTTTTGTTTGGGAACTAAATGGGTGAGTTCTAGGGTGTTTGGCTACATAATGGTGGAAGGGTAACTCCTATCTTCCCCATGTGCTACCCTGGGAAGGAGAAGAAATGCCTACACCTTCTTACATGCCTGTGGGCACCGCCACCAACAGGAGACTGTTCAGTTCAGTTCTGCCAAATCCTGGTTACCCTGCCCTGCTGGTCTTAGTTCTGCAAGAAGAAGGAAAAGCAGTTAAGAGCTGGGACATTCAAAGTGTGAGTCCCTGGGAAGCTATTGTCTGGGACTTAGCCAAAGAACTCAGCTACCTCTGTAGGCTGGGCTGGTATTACCGCCAGTAGGAAACTCTTTTGATCTGTCCCCTTGAATCTGGGGTGGCTGAACTTGCTCCTGTAGAAGAGATAGCTAGCTGTACCCAACCTGAACCTGCAATGTGCCCCTCCAGGGGGAACTAGAGTTGGAGACTCTGGCAGAGACTGAGTGGTTTGGCTCTAGAGTAGGGGTCACTTTCTCCTCATTGAGTGCCTAATTCATGTACCCAAGCAGGGGACCCACTAATCCTATTCTCCTAACCCTGGCTGCCCTGCCCTAATAGCTCACAACCTGGGGAAGGGGCTAAGGTTTGCAGCCTGTCTGGGCCCACTCTATAGTCTTCCTTCGAAAGGCTCTAGCAGGGATGTCAAACTCATTTTCATGGGTGTCCACATCAGTCTTGTGGTTTCCTTCAAAGGGCCTAATGTAATTTTAGGACTGTATAAATGTAACTACTCATTAACAGCTAAGTGAGAGCTCAGTGCTGCTGCTGGGTAGAAACAAAGTGCTGGGCTGGATAAAACAAGGTGGAGGGCCAGATTTGGCCTGTGGGCCTTGTGTTTGCCACCTGTGCTCTAGAGGAAGACCAGGCAATCTCAGGGGAGGTAGAGTGGTTGAGAGGTGGATGTGGATGTCATTGAGCCTTGGTCATTTTACAGATCTGTCCCCAGCTCTAAAATAAAGGAAGCTAACCCTTATACAGATCGGCCCCTCCCATGCACACCCATGTCCAGTAGATGCAGCCACAAATAGTCAATAGTGTGGGGCCTCCAGACAGGTAGACTAAGGTTGGCTATACACAGCATCTGACATTGATCTGAACCTAAGCTCCACCTAAGCAAACCCAGAACAAACACAGCTAGTGGTGAGTTTCAGACCATATCAAAGCTTGACCCAACTAGTCACACAAGCAGCACACCCAGAGGGATTCCATCAGCCACTAGATCCTGTTGGGAATAACTCCATTTTGGAGGGCAGCCCCTGCACAATGTCTCATACGTGGTGATCAAAATTATACTAGCCAGACTGAAGGATTAACTCCACCCAAGAAATGACTAACAGCATTGAAAAAATGCTGTATCAGCTACAATAGGAGAGTAGATAAAAATGCTGTGGTACATTTACACAATGGAATACTACACCAAATTAAGAAGAAATTCTTACACTTTACAACGGCATGGATGGACCTAGAGAAAATTATTCTAAGTGAATTAAGCCAGTCAGTGAAAGAAATATACCACATGATCTCACTTATTCGTGAAATCTAATGAAAACAATAAACTAATGAACAAAATAGTAACAGAAGCTTAGATACATAAAACAGACTGGCAGCTGCCAAAAAGTAGTAGGGGGCAGGGATGGGATAAGATGGTGAAAGGATTAGCCAAATGACATTTATATACAACCCATGGACCCAGACAACAATATGGGGATTGACTTAGGGAGGAAATAGGGTGGGGCTGGGTGGAGGTGGAAAAAGGAAGAATAAATGGGAACAACTGTAACAGCATAAACAATAAAAAAAATAAAAAGAAATATTCCTGAAGCATGGAGCTCAGATGATCTGGAATATTGTGCAACTGAGTCTAACAAGACATATTCATTAGAAAGCCATCATAGTAGACCTACCTAATACATAGAGATAAAATGGAAAGACAAAGGGCTATGCCACAAATGAAAGAATAAGAGAAATCCACAGAAAAAAAAAAAATGAAATGGAAGCCACCAAAATATTAAAAGAGGAACTTAAAACAATGGTTCTAAAGATGCTCACAGACCTTAAGGGAAGAGTGGATGATCTCAGTGAGAACTTAAACAAAGAGATAGTAAGCATTATAAAAGACATAGAAACCATAAACAACTAGTCAGAAATGAAGAATACAATATATTCAGTGAATACATAAAAAGTAATCAACAGCACATTAAATGAAGCAAAGGGTCAAATCAGGTGATCCTCTAATCAGGTGATTAGAGGACAAGAATAGTAAGCACCCAAATAGAGCATGAAAAAGAAAAGAGAATTAAAAAAAATGAAGAAAGTCAAGGAACATCTGGGACAATATGAAGCATAACAACATCTACATCATAGGGGTACCAGCAGAGGAAGAGTGTAAGCAAAAAATAGAAAACTTATTTGAACCCTGGCTGGTATGCTCAGTGGACTGAGTGCTGACCTGCAAACTGAGGGGTTGCTGAATTGATTCCCAGTCAGAGGTATGCAGTTGGGGCCATGGGAGAGGTAACCAATCAATGTAACTTTAGCACATCGATGTTTCTCTCCCTTTCTTTTTCTGTCCCTTTCCCCCTCTCTAAAAATAAATAAATAAAATATTTATTTTTAAAAAAATATTTTATTGATTATGTGATTACAGTTTTTCCATTATTTCTCCCCTTTATTCCCCTCTGCCATGCACCCCCTCTCCCACCACAATTCCTCCACGTCCATGGGTTCATGTCCATGGTTCATACATGTAAATTCTTTGGCTTCTCCATTCCCTATACTACTCTTAACTACTCCTGTCTATTTTGTACCTAACATATGTGCTTATTTTCTGTATACTTTTCCCCTTCTTCCCCCCTCCACATCCCCGCTGAAAACCTTTCATGTGATTTCCATTTCTGTGATTCTGTTCCTATGCCATTGTTTGCTTAGTTTGTTTTTGTTTTTGGTTCAGTTGTTGATAGTTGTCAGTTTGCTGCCATTTTACTGTTCATATTTTTGATCATTTTCTTTTTCTTAGGCAAGCCCTTTTAACATTTCATATAATAAGGGCTTAGTTATGATGAACTCCGTTAACTTGACCTTATCTAGGAAGCACTGTATCTGCCCTTCTATTCTAAATGATATAGCTTTGCTGGATAAAGTAATCTTGGATGTAGGTCCTTACCTTTCATGACTTGGAATATTTCTTGTCTGTAAAGTTTCTTTTGAGAATTCAGCTGATAGGCTTATGGGAACTCCTTTGTAGGTAACTGACTTCTTTTCTCTTGCTGCTTTTAAGATTCTCTCCTCATCTTCACTTTTGTGTAACTTAATTAGGATGTACCTTGGTGTGTGCTTCCTTTGGTCTAACTTCATTGGGACTCTGGGTTTCCTGGACTTCATGGAAGTCTATTTCCTTTGTCAGATTGGGGAAGTTCTCCTTCATTATTTTTTCAAATAAGTTTTCAATTTCTTGCTCTTGCTCTTCTCCTTTTGGAACACCTATGATTCAGATGTTGGAGTACTTAAAGTTGTTCCAGAGTTTCCTAAGCCTTTCTTTATTTCTTTGAATTCTTGCTTCTTCATTCTGTTTCCATTGGATGTTTATTTCTTCCTTCTGGTCCAAACCATTGATTTGAGTCCCAGTTTCCTCTCCTTCACTATTGGTTCCCTGTGTATTTTCCCTTTTTTTTTGTTCTGTTTAGCCTCTGTTTCTTCCTTCATTTTGAGACTGAGCTCAATCAATTCTGTGAGCATCCTGATTACCAGTGTTTTGAACTCTGCATCAGATAGGTTGTATATCTCCTCACTGTCTAGCTGTTTTTCTTGAGTTTTGATCAGTTCTTTCATTTGGGCCATATTTCTTTGTCTTGGCACACATGTTATGCTTCAAGGGTGCAGAGCTTTAGGTGTTCACCTGGTTGGGGCAACCCTCTTAACTGTGTTGTGGCACTGTATGTGGGGAAAATGTGAGAGAGGGATCAATGCTGCTCACTTGCTCCTCTTTAGCTCCACTTTCCAATGAACTCTCCTGTGAAACTGGAAGTTTCTTCCACCTTCACAACCTCCCACAATATTTTACAGCTATAGATTTTGAGTCTTTAGTTTCCTGGTCAGCCAGCCCTACCTCACCCCTATAGTCCGCTGCCTTGCCATGGGTCCTTTAATCCACCCTGCCCATATTTATCCGTCCTACTGTGGGGGCAACTTTGCCTAGATGTCTCCCCATCCACCACGAATGAAACTAACACTACCAAGACATGATCTGCTTGGGGAGGAGAGGTGGCCAGTCTCTCAGAGGAGAAAGGCCAGGAGCCCCTTCTTCAGGAGGCTTTTATTGGGTTGTAATACACAGGAATACAGGTGGTAAGGATCAAATAGTAGATAACATTTCAAAGAAATCTGAGGGTTTAGTCTGAATCAGTGTATATCAGGAAAGGGGGTTGCAGAAAATTTGGGAGACATACTCATTTCCTGCTCAGACCCTTAACATATGAATGAAAGCACTCTTAGCAAAGCAGACTTCACAGGACTTTTAGAAATTCTTTCTTATGCCTGATTGCCCTGGATCCCACTCCAGCTGGGCCAGAGGCTGCACCTCCTCCCCCACCACATGTTTTCAGGCTTAAGTAGATTAGAGCCAGGAAGCACTTCTCCCTGAGGACAAGGGGACTTGGGCTATGTCAGAATAGCTGGGTGGGGGGGCAAGGCTCCATCACTCCCTCTTTGTTGCAGCCCCCCAGTCCTTCCATGATGGCATCCCAAGTGATCATGTCTGGCTTAGGTTGCCCCTCCTCTGAGGAGTCATACTGGTCATGGACTAGCCGACCATGCATTGGGGGCAGGGGAGTAAGCAGAGACAGTGTTTGCTACCAGAGACAAGCTTTGTCTCCTTAGTGGCTCGCATTCCAGAGTTTGCTCACTCATCCTTAGCCATGGGAGGCAGTTACAATTCTTGAAACCAGGCAGAGCAGTTCCCAACATCCTACCAGTCTGGATGAATGTTTCTTTAACTCCTTGGTTGTCAGAAAATCAAATGTAGTTTGATTTTCTGGCAGTTCTGGTTGTTTGTTGTTTTTAAATTAGTTGTTATCCTTCTTTTAGTTGTGAGGAAGTGAAGCAGTTTTACCTACATCTCCATCTTGGCTGGAACCCTCAATGCAACTCCTATTAAAATACCAATGACATATTCACAGATTGAGAACAAGTATTCCATAAATTTTTATTTTAGCAGTAAAGACCCTGAACAGCCTCAGCAATGTTGAGAAAGAACAGCCTCAGCAATCTTTAGAAAAAAGAACAAAGTTGGAGGTATCACAGTATCTAATGTTAAAGTATACTACAAGATCACTGCAATCAGAACAGGATGGTACTGGCATAAGAACAGGAATATAGATCAGTGGAAAAGAACAGAAAGCCCACAAATCAACACATGTCTCTATGGGTCAATTAATATTTGATGAAAGAAGAAAGAGCATACAATGGTGTAAAGACAGTCTGTTTAATAAATCGTGCTGGGAATATTGGATTGGTACATGCAAAATAATGAAATGAGACCACCAACTTGTACCATACACAAGAATAAACTCAAAATGGATAAATGACTTAAACGTAAGTGAGGGAACCATAAAAATCCTGGATGAAAGCATATGCAGTAAAATCTCAGCATCTATCATAGCAATATTTTTGCCAATATATTTCCTAGGGCAAGGGAGACAAAAGAAAAAAAAAATAAACAAATGGGACTACATCAAACTACAAGATTTTGAACAGCAAAAGAAATGATCAACTAAGTGAAAAGGAAACCCACTGTATGGGTGAACATAGTTGCCAATGATACATGTGTAAGGAATAATTTCCAAATATATAATGAACCTATACAACTCAACACTAAGAAGACAAACAATCCAATTAAAAAATGGAAAAATGTTCTGAATAGAGACTTCTCCTAAGAGGACATACAAATGGCCAATAGATGTATGGAAAAAAGTTCAACATTACTAGTTATAAGAGTTTCAAATTAGAACACAATGAGATATCACCTCATACCTGCCAGAATAGCTATCATCAATAAATCAACACATAAGTGCTGTGAATATGCAGAGAAAAAGGAACTTTCATGCACTGTTGGTGGGAATGAAGATTGGTGTAGTCACTGTGGAAAACTTTATGCTTAAAGTTTATTTTTTTAAATTTTATTTAGTTAATTTTCTTTTTTTAAAATTTTTATTTAGTTATTTTTTCAAGTACATTTTTGTCTATTTCTCCCATCCCAGCCTCCCCTGCCCTGTCTCCCCCCTCTCTCCCATTCCCTTCCCCCAGTCCTCATCCCTGTGTGTTTCATACTTGTTCCTCAAAATCCCTCCCCATTTTTCCCCTTAAATTCCCTTCTCTCTCCCCTCTGGTCACTGCCCCCTTTTTCTCTATTTCAGTGTCTTTGTTTTTATTCTGCTTGCTTGTTTGTTTTATTGTTTAGCTTCCTGTCAAAGGTGAGATCATATGGTATTTGTCCTTCAATGCCTGACCTATTTCACTCAGCATAATGCTTTCCAGTTCCATCCATGTTGTTGCAAAAGGTAGTAGCTCCTTCTTCCTCTCTGCTGCATAGAATTCCATTGTGTATATGTAACACAATTTTTTGATCCATTCGTTTACTGATGGACACCTAGGTTGCTTCCAACTCTTGGCTATTGTAAATTGTGCTGCTATGAACATTGTGGTGCATAGGTTCTTTGAAATTGATGTTTTAGGATTCCTGGGGTATAATCCTAGCAGTGGAATTGCTGGGTAAAAGGCAGGTCAATTTTTATTTTTCTGAGAAAATTCCATACTGTTTTCCATAATGGTTGTACCAGTCTGCAATCCCACCAACAGTGAACTAAGGTCGCCTTTTCCCCAGAACCTCTCCAACATTTGTTGTTTGTTGCTTTCTTTATTATAGCCATCCTAACTGGTGTCAAGTGATACCTCATTGTGGTTTTAATTTGCATCTCTCTGATAGCTAATGATATTGAGCATCTCTTCATGTGTCTCTGGATATTCTGTATGTCCTCTTTAGAGAAGTGTCTGTTCAAGTCCTTTTCCCATTTTTTAATTGGGTTAAATGTCTTCCTAGAGTGGAGTCGTGTAAGTTCTTTGTATATTTTGGAGATTAAACTTTTGTCTGAGGTATCATTGGCAAATATGTTTTCCCATACAGTTGGTTGTCTTGCTAATTTAATACTGTTTTCTTTAGCCATGCAGAAGCTTTTTATTTTGATGAGATCCCATTTGTTTCTTCTTTCCTTTATATTCCTTGCTCTAGGGGACATATCAGTAAAAAAGTTGCTGCGTGGAATATCTGAGATTTTCTTGCCAATGTTCTCCTCTAGGACTTTAATGGTGTCACGGCTTATATTAAGTCTTTTATCCACCTTGAATTTATTTTGGTGTATGGTGTAAGTTGGTGCTCAAGTTTCATTTTTTTGCACGTAGCTGTCCAGTTCTCCCAACACCATTTGCTGAAGAGGCTATCTTTACTCCATTTTATGTTACTGCCCTCTTTGTCAAATATTAATTGACTGTAGAGCGTTGGGTTGATTTCTGGGCTCTCTGTTCTGTTCCATTGGTCTATGTGCCTGTTTTTATGCCAGTACCAGGCTGTTTTGATTACAGTGGCTTTGTAATACAGTTTGATATCAGGTATTGTGATCCCTCCTACTTTGTTCTTCTTTCTCAAAAGAGCAGCTGCTATTCGGGCTCGTTTATAATTTTTGAAGTGTTTGTTCTATGTCTGTGAAATATGCCATTGGTACTTTAATGGGTATTGCATTGAATCTGTATATTGCTTTGGGTAGTATGGACATTTTGATGATGTTAATTCTTCCAATCCATGAACAGGGTATATGTTTCCATTTGTTTGTGTCTTCCCTGATTTCTTTCTTCAGTGCTGTGTAGTTTTCTGCATACAGGTCTTTTACCTCCTTGGTTAGGTTTATTCCCAGATATTTTATTTTTCTTTTTTGCTATATCGAATGGGATTTTTTTTCTTGATTTCTGCTTCTGCTGATTCATTGTTTGTATACAAAAATGCCTTTGATTTCTGGATATTGACTTTGTATCCTGCTGTTTTGCCAAATTCATTAATTAGTTTGAGCAGTTTTTGAGTAGAGTCTATAGGATTTTCCATGTACACTATCATGTCATCTGCAGACAGTGACAGTTTTGTTTCCTCCTTTCCTATTTGGATGCCTTTTATTTCCTTTTCCTGCCTGATCGCTGTGGCCAAAACTTCTAATACTATATTGAATAGAAGTGGTGAAAGTGGACATCCTTGTCTTGTTCCTGATCTTAGTGGAAAAGCTTTTAGTTTTTGTCCATTGAGTATGATATTGGCTGTAGGTTTCTCATAAATGGCCTTTATTATATTGAGGAATGTTCCCTCTATTCCCATTTTGCTGAGTGTTTTTATCATAAATGGGTGTTGTACCTTATCGAAAGCTTTTTCTGCGTCTATTGATATGATCATATGGTTTTTGTCTTTGCTTTTGTTTATGTGATGAATTACATTTACTGTTTTGCGAATGTTGAACCATCCTTGCATCCCTGGGATGAATCCCACTTGGTCAGGGTGTATAATCTTTTGGATATATTGTTGGATGCGATTTGCTAATGTTTTGTTGAGGATTTTAGCGTCTATGTTCATCAGCGATATTGGCCTGAAGTTTTCTTTCTTTGTTGTATCTCTATCTGGTTTTGGAATTAGGATGATGCTGGCTTCATAAAAGGAGTTAGGGAGTTTTCCATCCTTTTGGATTTTTTGGAATAGTCTGTGAAGAATGGGGGTTAGCTCTTCCTTAAATGCTTTGTAGAATTCTCCTGTGAATCCATCTGGTCCAGGGCTTTTGTGTGATGGGAGTTTTTTGATTACTGCTTCAATTTCTTTTGCTGTTATTGGTCTATTCAGGTGTTCTACTTCTTTTTCATTGAGTTTTGGGAGATTATATTTTTCTAGAAATGTGTCCATTTCCCCTAGGTTCTCAAATTTCTTGGCATACAGTTCTTCATAGTAATTTCTTACAATCCTCTCTATTTCTGTGGTATCAGTTGTAATCTCTCCTCTTTCATTTCTGATTGTGTTTATTTGTGTCCGTTCCCTTCTTTTCTTGATGAGCCTACTTAAAGGCTTGTCTATTTTGTTTATTTTTTCAAAGAACCAACTCCTGGATTCCTTGATCTTTAGAATTGTACTTTTAGTCTCTATGTCATTTAGTTCTGCTCTGATCTTAGTTATTTCCTTCCTTCTACTTGCTTTGGGCTGTTTTTGTTGTTGTTCTTCGAGTTCTTGCAGGCGTAGAGTAAGGTCATTTGTTTGAAATGTTTCTGTTTTCTTTAGGTAGGCCTGTATTGCTATAAACTTCCCTCTCAGGACTGCCTTGGCTGTATCCCATAAGTTTTGGGTTGTTGTGAGATCATTTTCATTTGTTTCCAGAAACTTTTTGATTTCTTCCCTAATTTCATTCTTGACCCATTCATTGTTTAATAGCATACCATTCAGTCTCCATGATTTTGGGTGTTTTGGGTTTTTTCCTTTGGGATTGGTTTCCAGTTTCAGTCCCTTATGGTCAGAGAAAATGCTTGGTATGATTTCAATATTCTTGAATTTGTTGAGGCTTGTTTTGTGCCCTATCATGTGGTCTATCTTTGAGAATGTTCCATGTGCGTTTGAAAAGAATGTGTATTTAGCTTCTTTGGGGTGAAGAGCTCTGTATATATCAGTTAGGTCCATTTCATCAAGGGTGTTGTTTAATGCCGCAATGTCTTTGTTGATATTTTGTTTGGAAGATCTGTCCATTTTTGATAGTGGGGTGTTAAAATCCCCCCAGTATAATTGTGTTGCTGTCTATATCTTTCTTGAATTCCTCTAAGATTTTCCTTATATATTTTGGTGCTCCTATGTTGGGTGCATGTATATTTATGATGTTAATGTCTTCTTGGTGGATTCTTCCCTTGAGTATTATGAAGTGACCTTCCGGGTCACTCTTTATGGCCCTTTTTTTGAAGTCTATTTTGTCTGATATGAGAATTGCTACCCCAGCTTTTTTTTCTTGTCCATTTGCTTGGAAAATTTGTTTCCTGCCTTTCACTTTTAGTCTGTGATGGTCTTTTGTCCTGAGGTGGGTCTCTTGTAGGCAGCATATGTGTGGGTCATACTTTCTTATCCATGATGCTATTCTGTGTCTTTTGATTGGAGCATTTAATCCATTTACATTTAAGGTTATTATCGATAGGTTCTTATTCATTGCCATATTTGTACCTGTGTTCCTCTCTGTCTGTCTCTTTTCCTTCCTTTCCTTAGAGCAGACCTTTTAGTATTTCTTGTAGAGCTGGCTTGGTGGCAGCAAATTCTTTTAGACTTCTTTTGTCTTGGAAGCTCTTTATTTGGCCTTCTATCTTGATTGAGAGCCTTGCTGGGTAAAGTAGCCTTGGTTGTAGGCCTCTGTTTCTCATTACTTGGAATATTTCTTGCCATTCTCTTCTTGCTTGGAGTGTTTCCATTGAGAAGTCAGTGGCTAACCTTATTGGGATGCCCTTGTATGTTATTTCTTTTTTCTCCCTTGCTGCCTTTAAGATTCTCTCTTTGTCTTGGAATTTTGCCATTTTAATGATGATGTGTGTTGAAGTGGGCCTCTTTGGGTTCCTCTTGAATGGGACTCTGTGTGATTCCTGGATTTGTGTGACTTTTTCTTTTGTCAAATTAGGGAAATTTTCTCTCATTACTCTTTCAAATATGTTTTCTATCCCTTGTTCTTCTTCTTCTCCTTGTGGTATTCCTATTATTCGGATATTATTACGTTTCATATTGTCTTGCATTTCTCTTAATCTCTCTTCATTCTTTCTTAGCCTCTTTTCCCTTTCCTGTTCTTTCTGTGAGATGCTTTCTACTTTGTCCTCCAATTCACTAATCCGATCTTCTGTTTCATCCACCCTATTTTTAATGCTTTCCACTGTGTTTTTTAATTCAGAAATTGTATTCTTCATTTCCTCTTGGCCCTTGCTAATAATTTCCATTTCCTTTTTCATGTTAATATAGTTCACAGTGAGATCATTGTAGCTTCCCTGTAGTTTCTGGTAGCTGATTGTGAGCTCTTTGAACTTCCTGATCACCAGTGCTTTGAATTCAGTATCTGATAGTTGACTTGCCTCTGTTTCATCTAACATTCTTTCTGAGGATTCCTCCTTTCCTTTCATTTGGGGATTGTTTCTTTGTCTTCCCATTGTTTGTGAGACTCTTCTTGTTATCCTCAGCTTCTTAGATTAATCTGTTTTGACACCCTGGGTTTATGGTATGAACTTTTGTGGTGGAATTCCTGTGAATTTCAATGGTGCAGCCTCTTTTGGTTATCCTGTTGTTCTCTGCTTCCACCTACTCAAATATGCAGCAACTTGTGGCTTCTCTCCTACAACAATGTGCAATTTGTCTCTCTGGCTCTACTATTGGGAGGCCTCTTCTATGGGTCCAGCTCTGGTCTTTTTATATTTTCAAGTTGATTGTGACTCTTGTGGGTAAAAGAAAGAAATGATAAGGAAAGAAATAAAAGGAAGAAAGAAAAAAATGGTAGGGGAATGGAAGAAAGAGCAATAAGTTTAGAAAGAAAAGAAAAAGAAATAAAACAGGAAATCCGGGAAAAGAGGACAAAAGTATTGAAAGATGAAACAGTAATAAAGTTTAAAAGAAATAACAGATTACTTTAAAAAAGCAAAAAGATAAAGAAAAGGAATGGAGAAGGAAGAAAGGTAAATAAAAAAAAGAGAAAGAAAGAATAAAAATAAAATAAAGTAAAAAAACAAAAAACAAAAAACGCACCAAAATAATCTCTCAAAAACAACTTCAGAAAAAGGAATGTCACTTGTTGGCTTCAAAGTAGCCGAACCGGTTTTTCTGGTTGCAGTTGGCTGAGGGTTGATTGTTGTGATTTTTTCAGCCAGCCCCTCTCAGGATCCAGACACTTGGCGCCTCTCCCCCAGCTCCCTACAATGGGGAACTAGGACTTTCTCGCAGCGCTCCCCTCCCAGGGGTTACTGCCATAGTCTGGTTTGCTGTGTTTGCAGGCACCAGCACTGGCCTAGTTGCCTGGTTCCCTCGGGATTGAGCACAGGCCTGCCCTCGTTCAGTTGGGAGGCCCCAGACCATCTGCCCAGTCCTGGGCTCGCTGCCAAGCTGGGTGTGAAGCAGACTAGGCTGCGTGTCTACTGGATTCAGAGCCCCAGGCTGCACCTCTGAGTTCTCCTGGGCTGGCAACCACAGAGTCTTTGGTTGGGGCCCTTTGTCCTCCACACCCTCTCTGTAAACTCTATCAAACAAGTCTCTCCTGGCCCCCCACCTTGCTTGGCCAGAAAGGGAGGGGGGTTGAGGGTCTCAGCTCTTTTCCCAGGACCCCTCAGCATCCCGGGCTTCCAGATAGTCTGAGGGGGGTAGACTGGAAGCCGGGAGCCGATCTGAGGACTGGGCGCAGACCTAGAAACTCTGTGTGCTCGTCATGGCACGCTGCGTGGTGTGTATCCCTTCTGCTCTTGTGTTTGTCTGGGTCCCCTGGCCAACCTCTGGCAAAAAACAAAACAAAACAAAAAAAACCCTAGGGATGTAGCAGCACCACGCCGGGTGCTGGACCCAGAACTGTGTGCAGGCTGAAATCTCCTCTGCTCCCCTCCGGACGGGTCTCTTGGCCGGTCCAGGCCCAAAAATCCTAGGGAGGGAACTTTCTGGGCACTGAACGTTGGCCTAGGCGCCCTCAGGCACTTGTCCAGACACACTGCGTGTGGAGCGACTAGTGCGCGCAGGCTGAAGTTTCTTCCACACCTCTTTGCCTGGGCCACTCGGCCTGCCTGGCAGAAAAATTCCAGGGAGGGAGCCATCTGGGTGCTGAAAGCTGTCCCAGGCGCCTTTAGGCACTCTCCCAGACACAGTTCCCACCAGGCGCTGAACCTCCGAGCTATGCACAGACTGAAATCACCTCTGCTCCCCTCTGGTTGGGCCACTTGGCAGGTCCCCGGCTCAAAAATCCTAGGGAGGGAGCTTTCTGGGCGCTGAATGTTGGCCTAGGTGCCCTTAGGCCCCCCCCAGACACACTGCGTGTGGAACGACTAGTTCCCCAAATTGCGCGCAGGCTGAAATTTCTTCCACACCTCTTTGCCTGGGCCACTCGGCCTGCCCGGCAGAAAAATCTCAGGGAGGGAGCCCTCTGGGTGCTGAAGGCTGCCCCAGGAGCCGTTTGGCTCTGGCCACAGGGCGCTGGTTCCCCTTCCCTGCACTGGCTGTTTCTCCCTGCTCCGTCCCAGAGACTACTGTACCGCTGCTGTCTCCCTACCGTCTGGTTCCTCCGTGACCGATGAGGTTTCTGGTCTCTTATTTTCATATATGCTTGGCAACTGCTAGCTTGCTGGCCTCACCTCCTCCGATCGGATAGATTTCTGTCTCTTTTGTACTAGGAACTGGTATCTACTCTGTCCTAGTCCACCGCCATCTTGAAACCTCCCTCTATTTTGATTTTCAACAGCATATTTTTGTGTCTCTAAATCCACATTTAAAAAATATCCCTAAAATCTAGACATGGGTGATCACAGGGTGAACTGCCCCTCTTTGGTTAGTTGTATCACCCATTCCTGCTTTCTTCTGTTTATCTGGATGATGGAGGGGTGAAGTTGCAGTGATACTTTGAGATAGGTGACTGACTCTGGTCCTTTTGTTCTCAAAACCAAATTTATTGACTACACCCCTTCTTAGCCTGTCTTATCACTAGAAAATTGATGAACTAAAATCCCGTTGCTCTTGGCATTCCTAGTTAAATGGCTTTATCTTGAGAACCTCTGCAAACCCGCTGTTTTTGATCACTGGGCAGGACCTAACCATGCTTTGGGGTCATTGTTCCCCAATCTTGCCTTCTGCATATCTCCCTCTTGCTGGTGTGCACCTTGAACTCCTGCTGGAAGTACTGCTGTCTTGGGATAAGGATTCCAACTAGACAGAAAATGGATACTTTGCTTTACTTTGAAAGAATTCTTTTGCAACATTGACTTTCTTATAATATAGACCCTGTTGTGTGCATGCTGAGGGCTGTCAGTTTGTGATTAGTGCTCAATAAATCCCATGCCCCTGAGTTGGCTCCACCTCATAAAACTCCTACTTGATGAAGTATGACACATGCAATTGGAAGCCTCTGCTGAGGCCCACCAGACCTGAGTATGTATATGTGCTCTTGCCATGTCTGTGTCCTGAGCCTGGTGCCCTCACATGGCTGCAGAGAGAGTGTGCCTTCTTTGCCCCACTGAAACACTGTCCCCTAAGGTCATGAAAAAGATGCCTGACTATTAGAGGCCTCTCCTGCTCAGTCAGAACCTAGCACTTAGATGTCTCTGAGGGGCTTGTTTTTGGCAAATTGTGTTTCATAAATTTTTAAATAATTAAAAATAAATAACAAAAACATATTTGATTGGGAGAACTGCCAGGTCATTGATGATTTAGAAATACTATTTAATATGTCCTTTGTTTTAGCAGAGCTTTGAGCAAAGGGGAATCTGACATTTGATCCTAATCATCTTTGTTAAAATGAGCAGATTCCAACTTTTCTAGTGATAGCCCTAAATACTAATAATGAATGTCAGGTGCTTCCAAATGTGTACTTCTGAGCATCAGTTAAAAGGAAGAACTTCATGATTAAAAGTTGTCAAAAAAGAAACTCATGAAATGACAATAGGGCTACATCTTAGCTTGGGGCCAAGAGAGGGGGTGGCAAAGAACTGCTGCTGAGTCAGACAAATTACAAGGATCACCATGATCTTCTTGGATGCTAAAAACCTTGGATGCTAAGACCTTTTTTTTTCAGTCAACACAATAAAGCCTTAATTCCGTTTGTTTGTTTATTTATTTCTCTATTGAAATTCAGTTTAAACACTATAGAGTCTAACATAAAATGTGAGAGGCTTTTCCTGGCTTACCCATAGGCTCTTTCACTATAAAGACCTTTTAGGGCACTTAAAATAATAGGTTTTTTCCTGGATAATATGGCATAGGTTATAAAAAGAACATGAGCATTGCATAAAAACTTACTGGTCATGTGACATTAGAGTTACGGTCCCTTGGTATCCTCAGGGAGTTTGTTCCAGGACCTCTGTGGATATTAAATTTTGAGGATGCTCAGGTTTCTTATAAAATGGTGTAGTATTTATAGTATTGTAGTATAGGCATAAAACTTATGCACACCCTCTCATATACTCATACTTTTAATCACCTCTAGATTACATATAATGCCTAATACAATGTAAGTGCTGTATAAATAGTTGTTAAACTTTATTGTTTAGGGAATAATGACAAAAAGTTCACATATGTTCAATACAGATGCAACCAACGTACGCTTAACTAAATAATGCATAATCAGTAATAATATATACTCCTCTCTTTCCCCTAATATTTTTAATCCACAGTTGGTTGAACCCCAGGATGCAGAACCTGTGGGTACAGGGAGATGACTGTGCTTCCTCTCTAAGTGTCATTTCCTTGTCTCAAAAATTTCTTTCCTTATGAGATGACAGTGAAGTTTAAGACCTAACATGACAAAAAATGCATGTGACACAAAATGATTATTTTAAAAAATATGGTGGATATCTCCCTGTCTTCTGGGATGGAGGCAGAATAATCTTCTCTAATCTTTCCCCCTCTTACAGATGTGGCATGGAGGAAAGAGTGATGAGGAATCATCTTTCTCAAGGAGCAGCTCTGTCACTTTTTGGTTACAGTTCTGGCACTCTGTCCAACTTGTTATGGAGTTGGATGGGAACTATCCTGGGCCAGAGCTGGGAGCTATGATAAATGACAGGATCAGAGATAGAGCTTCACAGCTGGAGGTGGTGGCCATAAACTGCATCCAGTCAATGGGTTACCCTGCTGTGTACCAGGTGTGCCAGCCACTGTATCAGGCTCTGGGGATACAGCATTGCATAAAATAAATGAAAACCCCAGTCCTCTTGGTCTTTACATTTTGATGGAAAGTAACTGAAATGTGTGATTCCATAAGTAAATATTTGTTGTCTTGAACAGGATTATCTACCTGTGGGTATCACCACTCCTGAACAAAAGCTCTGTATTTACATTACTCTTCATTCTGCTCTGGCTCCTCTTTGAGTTGGGTCCTTAAGATTTTAGGTTGGGGTAGGGGGTGGATCTCATTTTGTGGATACCTGCTGAAAGGTAACATAATGTCCCCATGCACATAAGCCTTTAGACTCCACACAGAAAGCTACTTTCATAGAGCAAGTCCTTGGTGTGGATTACAAAATGAGTCCCAGGAGCAGGATGTCTAATATGATGGTGTGAGGAGCTAGGAAAACCCTGTTCACAGTGAAACAACAATTTAACTGGTGAAAATTATTCTAAAAAATAAAACACAAGCCAACAACTATTTAAATCCTCCAGTTATCATTCTAAGGGCACACATCAAAGAGACAATCATTTGAGAAAATCTTAAGGTCCCTAAGGATAGCAAGAGTCTGTGGCATTTAAGCCATGCCATGCTCCCCTCACCTCCACCTCAGGCTCTGGGTGATGATAGCTCTACTCTGGGCAGGAGGAGCACAGAGGATGGGGTTCCCCAGCTCATAATCTAGGCTGCAGTTTACCTCAGGAGGGGCAGATAATCTTCATTTCTCATTTTCTTTAGCCTTGTGTTGTGGAAGTCATGTTCCATATGGGTATGGTGTTGAGAACTTGAGCTCTCTTCCCTACATAACACCTGTTTGTAGGCTGAGGGTTTACCATGAATACTGGGGCCTGATTGCACCACTACAGCCTGTCCATGGGTGGAACCAAGACAACCAGGGACCACCATCCCTTTTGGTGCGTGTTCAGAGAGCAGGGGCATCCCTCTGTGCCCTAGGGCCAACTTGAAAGCAATTCCTGTGCCACACATAGACCTATCAAGAAGGGGTTTAAGCACAGCCTCTGACCAAACTAAAGGGGTGGCTCCTAGAAAGCCAAGTATAAAATGCAATCACACTTATTCCTGGTTGTCCGTATGACTACACATGCCTCAGGCTGCACCTTCTCAGGAAAGAGATACTGAACTGCTAGTCACAGGCTGAAGACATCATAAACTGCCTGAACTGTGACAGTGTCTGCAAGTCACACACCCATCCCACAGTAAATTGTGAAAATCTAGGTGGCTAGGGGAGGGGCTTAACTACACTTTTGACAAATGAGAGGTTTATGTGGACACAGGATGACCCCTAAGAAGTCAGCTAAATGACACAACAAGAAAAAATATCTGAAGAGGAACATTAGACACTACACACAGATTTAGCCCAGCCAAATCACTAACCTATTAAACAACCAAATTAACAAGAAAATCAGTATCTTGAATCCAATATGATATCTAAATATCCAATTTTCAACAACAAAAAAATATGAGCCACACAAGGAAACAGGAAAGTGTGGCCAATATGCAGGAAAAAAAGAAGCAGTAAAAACTGCCTTGGAGGTGGCCCAGACATTGGACCAGGTTGATAAACACTTCAAAGCAGGCATTATAAATATGTTCAAAGAACTAAGAAACCATGTTTAAAGAATCAAAAGAGAGTATGATAAATGGAGAATATCACTGAAGGGGTAGAAATTATAAATAAAAACCAAGTGGGAATTCTGGGGTTGAAAAACAGAAACAAAAATGAAAGTTCAATATGGAGAGGCTCAGCAGTAGATGAGAGTCGGTGGAAGAAGGAGTAAGTAAACTTTAAAGATAGATAGATAAAAATTATGTAACATGAAGAACAGAAAGAAAAAAGAATAAATAAATGAGTAGAGTCTCAGAGAAATGTTGGATATATAAGCACACCAACACGCATTTAATGGGAGTTCCAAAAAGTCTATGGAAAATCTTTCTTGTAGAACTGTTCAAACAGGATTATTTTAGTCTCTACAGGGTAACTATAACAGGTGTGTCAAAGTTTGTTGACTGAGACCTATGATAAGCAATATATTTTACATTGTAGTAGTTGACCACATATGTGGATATGCCTGCTGGAAACGGAAATTTCATGAAATAATAACCTCATTGTATATAATTTACTTGAATTTTTAAAAGTTTATTTTATTAAAAATTTTTTATATTGATGGTTACAGCCCACTGAACTGATCTCATGACACCCTAATAGGTACCCTGCTAAATTAAGAAATATGAGGGAAGACAAAAAAAAAACAACAAATTTATTTATAAAAAGCTGTGTATTTATTCTTACATGTTTAAACTTCAATCATCTTCAAAGTACTTTCCATTTGATGCAATACACCTATCAAAATGTTTTTCCACTGATCAAAACAGTTTTTGAATGTATCAATTTTGATGCCCTTTAGTGCTTCTGCCATTTTTTATTTCACCTCTGCCACATTGGTAAAACAAATGGGTAAACAAAAAAAAAGTTGCTCAGGGTGAGGCTGGGTGAAGACAGAGGGTGGGATATGGAGGTCATGCCATTTTTTAGTCAAAAACTGCTGAACACTCACCACAGAGTGGGCAAGTGCACTTGTAAATCCCCCATTGTGAAATGGGCAAGTGGATTAAAAGAGCCTTCAAAAAATTCACTGAAGTCGATCTCGTAGCCTGTAACAATGCCAGCTGGTACAGATGGCTTCCTAGAACACTTACCTAGCGGGGGAAGCCTGTCCAACAAGGTGCCCCCCACTCCAGAAGATAATTCCTTTTCTGGGAGTTTACTCCTTGTATGCCTAGCATAACCAGTAGGTTCTTAGCATTCCCCTTCCTCTTTTGATGTGCCTCTATTCTGCTGATATGCAGAGTTCATTCAATATTTATTCATTCCCCAGTGAATGTATAAGGCAGTGATTTATTGAGTACTAATGGTATACCAGACATACTCTAGGCTCTGAGGATCCACCATTGAATAACATAAACCTCTGCCTTCTTGTTCCTCACATTCTGGTTGAGTGAAACAAATGTTTAAAAATATTGATAAGTGAAATATGTAGCATGTTAGATGGTAATAAATGCTATGAAGTCGTATGAAGCCAGGGAATGAGTATAAGGAGGGTTCGTGGAAGCACTTAAGTACAGATCTGAAAGAGGCGAAGAATGAGCCATGAAAATATGTTGTGGAAGAGTTTTATAGGTGGAGGGAACAGCAAGTGCAAAGGTTCTGAGGTGGAGGCATGCCTGGAAAGCTCAAGAAATAGTAGGAAGAGCAGAATGTTTGGGGTGTTTGGGGTGGATTGATGAAGAGGAATATAAGAGAGGACATCAGATAGCAAGAGATTATGTGGGGCTTTGTAAGGCTTTTTTTTCTGCGTAAGATGAGAAGGCATTGGAGTATTGTGAGCAATATGGTGACATGATGTGACACACACTTTAATAGGATCATTCTGGCTGCTGAGTGGAGATTAGATTGAAGAGGCAAGGAAGGATTCAAGAAGAATGATTAAGAAGCTTTGGTAGTAGTTTTGTTACCAGAAAGTGACTGGGCCCTGAGTGGGTCTGCCTCAGGTTGGCTAGTAGTATGTGGGTTCTTGGCCTAGTCCAGTAAAGATTTCACAACAGGAGTCCAAGTGATTTAAGAGTTTATTAAAGCTGGGGACAGTGAAACAAAGTGTAGAAAAAGCAACAGGAGAGAGACCAGGTGGTACTCGGCTTTGGCTTTCTAGAAATATTAGAGCAAGCTCAGGGAGTTAGCCTGGGATGAGCTGCCACTCTCTGCTGCTCCCCTGATTGCAGGTCTCATGGAGTCTCTTAATGTTTAGGAGAGAAAAGTAAATATACACACCTGAGAGGAAAGAAAGACATGAGTGTGCTCTAGAGTGAGCCTGCGTTGGGTCTTTGTCTTGACGGTTCTTATCTGTTTTCTAAAGTTGGAAATTCTAGGGGAGTTCTTGGGAAAAGATCTCATTAGAATATTCATTAGGTTTATACTGATGTGCCAAGATGAGATTTATTCCACTAACATCATCAGTCTTGGGTGTGGTTGGCATAAATAGGACTAATCGGATTTCTGTGATTTAAGCTATTTACCTTCTGGTTGAAGAGAAGATGTGTAAACCATTTACTCTTAGGTACTCCAAAGATAATAGTTTTGCAGCTTCTTTTATGCACTTGAAATTAAGGAAGAAATGTAAGGAGGATTACATGAAGGTAGGGGAAAACAAGGCAGAGAGAGACTGGATTATAGTACAGTTAATATTGTGTTCTCACATTTTAGAAGGAGGTGTAAGAGTGGTCATGTGAAAGAAGGAAGGGGGCATTTCAAAAGTGTGTTCACCTAGATACACAAAAACAATGGACAGGGCTTGCTTAAGGCAAAGATAAGACTTTTACTACAGAAATGATAAAAGTCTACAGTGTAATTCCCCATCATGACCTGCCTAGTTAGGAATTTACGATCAGATCATCTTGTGAGATTACTTTCCATAGAACATCCCTACCTTCTCCTCTTCTCTACACATGACCTTCCTCAAACACTAAGAGCTCATCTTGTGTCCCATGCTCCTAAATATGATTTCAGCTGGTTGGAGATGAGGGAGATATTTATGTTAAAATAGATGATATCTAAAGACCAGGATCCTACATCCATTAAAAAAAGAAGATGAAGAGCTATGATTCTGATAGGTGAGACAGTTGGGTCAGATACATTGGAGTGAAGCCTCTGTCCTTATGCCCTTCTCCATCCTTAAACCTCATGTTTCTGGCACTCTGATGGTATCTATCAGCCTAGCCTTACATCCTTGACAACCATGATTTCTGCCCTATTTGTTTAATCTGAGCAAAAGTGAACTGATTAGAAGTTGGGTTTGTCCCCATTGGTTCCCTGCTTCATGTCTGGACAGAGGAAAATCTCCTCTGCATGTTAGGACACTCTCTGTGTCCACTTTCTGCTTTAGTCCTGTCTGCTCATTTCTGTAGAAGGCAGCTGAGTATTACAGAGGCAGGGAGCTGGGGGTTGTCCACCAGTGCATGCTAATATCGCCCCCTGGTGTCTCAGCACTGCCCAGGAGCGTTTGGGCTCTCTGTGTCCCAAGTCTGATTCTATGGAGACAGGTAACCTTAGTTCTTCCTCACTCAGAAAGACTAGGAGGAGAAAGGATGAAGTTAGTGCTTTACTTTTTCATTTCTGACAGCCTAGTTTAGTTGACATTATTTTCAACAAACATCATGCACTTGTACTCTGAAGAAAGCACCTTTACACAGCTAGCAGAACTAAATGAATCCTTTCAGGGACTGAGAATAGCTTCCCCATAACATGCTTACACACAATTTCATTTTTAAGTCTGTAACTTTTTCTTCATTGGTGCTTCCCCTCTCCCCCATCCTTAAACATTTTGCCTGTGCATGGAGGGAGCCATGCTCTTAAAGATGATATTACTGAAAATGATTCTCTCTCCTAAGTCTCAGTAAACAAGCTACCTATTTATGAGTGGATGAGATTACCCACCCTGCATGTCATATAAAACACACAGAGTGGACACTTTTTGCTAAGTAGAAAACAGACTTCAGCCATGAAAAGCTTTGTAAAGAAAGCTGCATGCTACAGTTTACAGGCAATTGATATCTTCCTTGGAGGCTGCCTTTGTTTCTGGCTTGGGCATGCTGATACATCAATGCCACATTGGTCAGCCCCACTCAAGGATTCACAGGGAAGGCATGATCTCCAGGGAACATTGCTTTTGCACAATCATAGTCCCAAATGACACACTCCTTTCTCTTACTTCATTAGTGTTTTGAATGGGGTGGTCCTTATTTGTGGGTTTGTTGAGTAAATTTTCCTTTAGATGGATGGGTCAACACTAATCCAATGAAACCATTCTCAAATCAAAGCCTCTCTGAATAATGTTTTCCCCCACCCTGTGGAATACATCTTTCTGTAACTACATGAGATGTTGCAGTGATTTGTGCACTGATGCACCTCGCCTAACTGGACAGATTAGAAAAGAGGGATCCCTGCAGCTGAGGGTCCCCAGATCCTCTGTGGTTATTACTTAACTCCTGAGATAGAAAAGAGATGTAGACATCTAGCCAAAAATGGTTTTCAGAGCCCAGCATCTAGGATTTTCTTCTTTTTTATTTTTGAATCGACTTTGCTTATTTTGGCAAATGCTTTTTTACTTTCAACACAGTGCATTTACAAATAATAGAGGGAATTGGGACAAGGGAGCAAGTGTTTCCTGATGATATCGTCAGATTTCATTGTTAAGGATACTACCCCAGTGAGACAATCATGTGTTTTTTGCCCATGCATTATTTCTATAATATGTTTTTGCCCAGTGAATTAGTAGCACATGGAGATAGAAATTACAAATGTGTGGGTCTATGCATTTATAAATGTTTCACAAACTAAAATAATTTATACACTACAGAGGATCATTTAAAAATTATTAGAAAGAAAGTAGCCAAGTGCAGAGAATAAAATATTTTTAAAAATCAAGTATACAAAAATATCTTATTGGAATAGTTGGCAGTAAATTTAAAACAATAAAATAAAGATGCTTTCATATTCTTTTTTGGGGGAGCCACTGAGGCTATATTGTTTGTTGCTATCTATAAATAGCAAACAAACATAGCAAGTTTGTGTGCAGTCTAGTCTTTTCCTAGCATGGTAAGTCTAAACGAGATGGTTTGTTGTGCAATTAGAGTGACAAAATATTTTGAAGACTTATGCTGGTGTTATATTGGGTTGACCAAAAAGTTTGTTTAGTTTTTTCTATATGGTGGCTTAGTTGCCTTGAAATTCATTTGAAATAATTTTGTTAGATTGTATGCTGACAGCTGTTATATCAATGTGCATTTAAAAACAACTTACAAAAATTATTCTTTTCAAATGCACATGGAAAATTTTGAAAGATAGACCATGTGATAGGACACAAAACAAACCCCAATAATTCAAGAAAACTGAAATTATATCAAGCATTTTTTTCAGATCACCAGGGCCTGAAACTAGAAACCAACCTCAAAGAAAAAAACTCAAAAACACTCAAACTCATGGGGATTGAACAGCATGCTATTAAACAATGAATGAGTTAATAATGAGATCAAGGAAGAAATCAAAAAGTTTCTGGAAACAAATGAAAGTGAACACACAGCAGTTTAAGACCAACAATGAGACACAGTAAAGGCAGTCCTGAGAGAGAAGTTCGTAGCAATACAGGCACGCCTGAAAAAATTAGAAACATTTCAAATAAACAAGCTAAATGTACATCCACAATAACTGGAGGAACAACAACAAAGCCCCAGATCAAGTAGAAGGAAGGAAATAACCAAGAGCAGAGCAAAAAAAATGACATATAAACTAAAATAACAATTTAAAGGATCAATACACTCAGGAGCTGTTTCTTTGAAAAGAACAACAGAATCTACAAGGCTTTAAACAGACACATGAAGAAAAAAAGAGAGAGGGTTTAAATAAATAAAATCAGAAATGAAAGAAAATAAATTACAACTGACACCACAGAAATACAAAGAATTGAAGAAATTACTGTAAGAAACTATATGCCAATAAATTTGAAAACCTGAGCAAAATAGAAAAATTTCTAGAAAAATATAATCTTCCAAAAGTGAATGAAGAACAAGCAAAAAGCCTGAACAGACTGATATCAGCAGTGAAATTGAAGTAGTAATCAAAAAGATCCTGGCACACAAAAGCCTTAGACTGGAAGGTTTCACAGAAGAATTTTATGAAACATTTAAGGAACACCTAACCCCTATACTTCTCAAACATTCTAAAAATCCAGGGAGAGAAAAAACTCCCCAACTCTTTTTATGAGACTAGTATCACCCTAGTCCCCAAAACAGATAAAAACAGAAAAAAAGAGAGGCTATTTTCTATATTTGCCAACAACAAATATAGAAAAGTACAGGCCAATATCACTGATGAACATAGATGTTAAAATCCTCAAAAAATTATTGGCAAGCCACATCCAGCAATACATTAAAAAGATTATACACCATTGTGTATGATCAAATGGGATTTACTTCAGCCATGCAAGAATGGTAGATATTCTTAAATCAGTAAATGTAATACATCACATAAACAAAAGCAAAGACAAAAGTCACATTATCATATTAATAGATGCAGAAAAAGCATTTGATAAGGTACAGTACCAATTTATGATAAAAATATTCAGCAAAGTGGGAGTATAGGGAGCATCCTTCAACATAATAAAGGCCATATATGAAAAACCTACAGCCAACAACATACTATATGGGCATAAACTAAAAGCTTCCTCACTAAAATCAGACAAGGTTGTCCACTTTCACCACTTCTATTCAACATAGTATTGGAAGTCCTAGCCACAGCAGTCAGAAAAGAAAAAGAAATAAAGATATCCAAATTGGAAAGGAGGAAGCAAAACTGTCATTGATTGCAGATGACATGACAGTGTACACAAAAAACCCTATAGAGTCCACCAAAAAACTACTTAACCTTATAAGTAAATTTGGAAAAACAAGGGGATATAATGTTAATATTCAGAAATCAAAGGCATTTTTGCACACCATTAATGAAATACCAGCAACAGAAATCAGGGGGGCCCTGGCTGGTGTAGCTCAGTGGATTGAGCGCAGGCCTGTGAACCACACGATTGTGGTTCGATTCCCAGTCAGGGCACATGCCTGGGTTGCAGGCCAGTTCCCAGTGGGGGACTCACAAGAGGCAACCATACATTGATATTTCTCTCCTTCTCTCCCCCTCTAAAGATAAATAAATAAATTACAAAAAAAGAAATCAGGGGGAAAAATCCATTTGCTACAGCAACAAGAAAAATGAAGTACCTGGGAATAAACTTAACCAAGGAGATAAAAGATCTGTACTCAGAAAACTATACAACACTGAAGAAAGAAATCAAGGAAGACACAAACAAATGGAAGCATATACTGTGTTCGTGGATTGGAAAAATTAACATGATTAAAATGTCCATACTACCAAAAGCAATTTATAGATTTGACACAATCCCCACTAAAATATCTATGACATATTTCACAAGTATAGAACAAACATTTCAAAAATTTATGTAGAGTCACAAATAGCCACAGCAATTTTGAGAAAGAAGAACAAAATAAGTGGGATCACAATACCTGATATAACTATATTACAAGGCTGCTGTAATTAGAACAGTCTGGTACTGGTATAAGAACAGACACATAGATCAATGGAATAGATTAGAACCCAGAAATAAACCCAAATCTCTATGATCAATTAATATTTGACAAAGGAGGCAGCAAATCAAACAGAGTAGAAATAGCCTCTTCAACAAATGGTATTGGGAGAGTTGGGCAGCTACATGCAAAAGAAATGAAACCAAGTTACACCATACACAGAAATAAACTCAAGATGGATAAAAGACTTAAATATAAGTTGTGACACAATAAAAGTCCTAGAAGACAATGTATGCAGGAGAATCTCAGATATTCCACTTAGCAATAGTTTCACTGATATGTCCCCTAGAGGAACATATAAAGGAAGAATAAACAAATGAGATTTCATCAAAACAGAAAGCTTCTGCATGGCTAAAGAAAACATCAGCAAAATGAAAAGGGAACCAAACATATGGGAAAACATATTTGCCTATGATACCTCAGACAAAGGTTTGATCTTCAAAATATATAAAGACTCACATTACTGTACTCCGGAAAGAGTAAACAACCCAATTTAAAAAATGGGCAAATAATACAAGCAGACATTTCTCCATGAAGACATACAGAGGAACCAGAGGCATATGAAAGGATCCTCAACAACACTAGCCATCAGAAAGATAAAATTTAAAACCACAGTGAGATAGCACTTCACACTGGTCAGAATTACCATCATAGACAAATCAACAAACAAGTGTTGGTGAGGTTGTAGAGAAAAGTGAAACCAGTGCACTGTTGGTGGGTTGCAGACCAGTGTAGCCACTGTGGAAAACAGTATGGAATTTTCTCAGAAAACTAAAAATGGAACTGCTTTCTGACCCAGCAATTCCACTGCTGGGATTATACCCTAAGAATCCTGAAACACTAATTCAAAAGAGCCTATGCTCCTCAATGTCCATAGCAGCACAATTTACAATAGACAAGTGTTGGAAGCAGCTTAAATGCCCATCAATAAATTAGTGGATCAAAAACTGTGGTACATTTATACAATGGAATACTATACAGCAGAAAAAAGTACTCCTGCCCTTTGCAACAGCATGGATGGAACAGGAGAGCATTATACTAAGTGAAATAAGCCAGTTGGTGAAAGACAAATACCATATGACTAAATGGAACCTAATCAACAAAAGGAGCAAGCAAAATTTAACCAGAGACATTGAAATAAAGAATGAACTGAAAATAACCAGAGGGGAGGTGGGAGGATATAATGGGGCAAAAGGGTGAAAGGTTTTCAGGAACAACTATAAAGGACACGTGGACTAAATAAACCAAGGTGGGCAGTGGAATCAGGGGAGGAAGATAGGAATGGCTATGGTCAGGGGGAGTTGTGGGGGGAAAATACAGACAATGGTACTTGAAAAACAATAAAAAAGAAATGTGAAAATAATAAAGGAAATAATAATAAATAATAATATGAAAAAAATAAAATATCTTTATTTTTCCATAGTATGTGGCTGGATACTTTCTGGGCAGTCCTCAATGCATGCTGGCAATACTATTTTTACCTTAGTTGAAAAGTAATTTACTCATATGTTTAAATTTATTTAAAATAGCAACATAATTATGATTTCAGTGTAATTATTGATACCTTGCTTTTATTCAGGTAGACATATCATATCAAAATATTAAAAACTGAACAGAACTTTTAAATAATGACTTTATTAGCTACCCCGGGGGAAATGACTTGGAGACCCAGGTTTTATGTCGAAGATGTTTAATGTTATTATTTAGCTCCTCCTTATTGTTTCATCTTTTCAATGCCCTGCTCTACATTTTATTTGTTAAAATCTCCTAGAGTGGATTCTTAGAAATCCTCTCCATTATGCCCAACACCCAGTACTTTTTTCTGCTGTATAGTATTCCATTGTATAAATGTACCACAATTTTTGATCCACTCATTTATTGATGGGCATTTAAGCTGCTTCCAACACTTGTCTATTGTAACTCAGGCTGTACTCCCCTTATCAGCTTGGTAGGGTACACCTAGTCCTGGTGGAAGCGGTTTAATGACTGAACAACCAGAATAATTAGAAGGTTCTTATTTATGTTGAATTGGGTTATGACCCTCTCTAATGCCATAGATTTTGCCAGTTAGTAATCTCTCTGTATGACTTCTGAGTCCAACAGAACAGGCACAAGTCCATTTCCACAGCCAGCTTATCAGGAACTTGAAGGCAGAAAATCACATTGGCCAACGTTTCCTTCCACTGCCTTTCATTATACATTCTTTCTAATGTGGCATGATTTCCATGTCCTGCCCTGGCCTGGTCTCCTTCTCTGGATCTAGAAAGCCAATGCTGTTTTTCAGGGTGGAAATGATAGACACTGAGGCAATGTATCAGCAAGGATCCAATCAGGAGACACACTATCTAATCATTTGAACAGGGAAAGTTCAATATAAACACAGGGAGGCCTGAATGATTGGTTAATTAGAAGAGAACTCTAGAGAATAAAGGCACTTCAGATATTTAAGGAATGGCTATCATCCCAAGAAAGGGCTACTAGTCTCTGACCTGAGGCCCAGACCTTGTTAGAAAGGTCATGGGCACAGATCCCTAAACAGCAGAGCTACACATGGCATGTTGTGTTAGTGAAACTTTCTGGAAATCCATCTTTCAGAACATGCTGAAAAGTTGCTGTCTAGCAGCTAGAGAAAGCTGTTTACAAGGAGGCATCTCATTAGAGGTGCTCTGCTCACAAACCACCAAGGTGGGGGCTGGAGGGGAGCTCCTAGCTACAGGACTGTTGGACCTGCTTTTAGAGAAACTGCATGTGTGCTGGGAATGTGACAAGAGAGCACACTGAAACCAGGAAGGAAGATTCCTTCCCTCTGTGGTGTTTCCCAATGTCCCTGGCAAGCAAAACATTTAACAAGCCCAGCTCCTTTTTCATAGGCTATTCATGAAAGGTAAAGCAAGGGAGCTATGGATGAACTGACAATGGGAACAAGCAATTCACAGGCAGCTTGGTGATATTCCTGATGTTTGCCCTGCATCCCTGCTTCTGTTAAGGCTGACTCACATTTGTGTTGTGACCAATCTAGGCAGGAGGGAAGCATATGGAGTGGGCAAACTCTCATAGTGAAAGGACATGAGGTGTTGTTGCCTGGGGTGGTGGGCTGTGAGAGTCATATGGCTCACAGTGCCCAGGTTGACCTGTGTAAGGGAAAGAGTACTGGATTATGTACCCACATCCCTACCTCACTTTACCCTGGCTACCACACACCTAGTTTGATAACTTTGGAGTACCTAAATAAAGTACCTTTGTAAAATGAAGAAAGTTTCTGTTCTGCTTAAGTCCCAAATGTAAGGGTCAAGTGAGATAGTGAGCAAGAACATGCAGGCTGCTGGCATGATTACCATTTATAATACTGAGCACCCTTAAATGGCGGTTGGTATTGACAGATGGCTTCCTGCTTCTGGGGATATGCCTATGGCAGAGACAAGCCCTCATGTATTGAATAAACTGATTTTGACAGACTTAGACATCTTTTTCCACTTGCCAGTTCTTTAGCCCTTTTCATTTCATAAAGCACACATATGTCTAACAAACTTCTGGTAGCAGCACAGGCCTCAGTAAGAGTAGAGACTGACAGACAGGACTTTGCTGATCTTGAATGAGAAAATCTCAAGACACCTTGACAGTGAGTGTGGTACACTCTCAAATGCAGCTGTGACTGGGGCATCCTCCAGGCACCTGAGGTAGGTCTGGCCATATGGCAGGAGGAACCTGAGATCATGGCATAGAAAATGAAGACAAGGTTAGAGCCAGAATGTTCACTTCTTTTTGCAGAGTTTGGTAGCACAGTGAGAGCATGGCAGAAACTGAAGCTCAGAGGCAAAGGGGCCACCTGAGGAAGGTTCATTATCAAAAACAACTGAGATAGGTATGAAGGTATAAGGTGGCCTGACAGAGGAAGGAGAGCTTTTATAAAAAAGAAGACCTGGAGGTGGGGAATATTCAGTTCTGTTGACACTTACACTGGTCTGCCTTTTTCTCCAAAAAAGAGACTTTCTCTCCGCTTGCTGCTTCAGTCCCTCCTGGCTACTCCTGGACACACACCCCTGCAGTCTGGGCCTGGGCCATGTTCCGAAGCCTGGGCCAAGAGAACTGCTTGCCAGTGGTTTTCTTGCTCTACATAAAGCAGACTTAGGTCTGCTTGCCAAGACCATGTTTGCACGTGGAGTTGGGGGCTGGGGCTTAAATCCAGGCTCTGGAGAATTGAAGTTAGTATACTACTCTGCTGCCCACCCCATCCCCAGTACAGTATCACACCCATAATTAATGACAGGAGCTTGCCGAGCAGTAGGTAAAATATGAGTTCCTTAATGGAACACTGAGTGTCCTGTTTGTCCATGTTTGCAGCAGGTAGGACTGATGCCTAACCCAACAGCCTGATCACTGGAGACAGTCTCACAGAGGAGCATTTGTGCTGGTGCCAGAAAAAGCCCTGGTGGATTTGGCCCTCCCCTGCCATACCCCACTGCTGCCCAAGCAGCCTGGCTTCCCATCCCAGTGGCCCAGGCATCACATAGCACAGGTGTGACTGAGGACTTCAGCCTGCTTGAACAGTCATCATGGCCCTGAAGCTTTTTATTTTCTTCACCATCACAGGAGGTGGGCCCTGTGTCCCATTGTACATCAGGAAACAATTCATATAATCATAACTGATTTTCATTCTTGTCTGTGTATTTTATTTCAACTTCAGTTTAGGGTATATTATTATTGAGTGATATAGGCAAGAGTGTGTAGTGAATTTTTTCTATTAGAGCAGTGAGAACTGAATATTTGAGGGTATGAATGATATACAGACCGTTCTTCCTTTTAAAGAGGTTGTGATATTGTGATTTATAGTAAAAAAAAATGCACATTTGTCTTTGTCCAGGGTTCCTGCCTCATGGTTTCCAAATCCTTTAGAATTTCCTGAGCATAAATAAGAGCAATGGGAACATCTTTCATGATAATATTTGGTCTTTTGTCCTCAGGCCCTGAAATCGTTTTAAAGTCATCAAAGTAAATTGGGTTTCTTTCTCAATAACAAGCTTCTTTCTTTCCATAATAAGCCTCTTTCCACTACAACTAGGTTTATGTTAATCAGATGACTTTGGAAAGCACCTAAGGTTCGGTGCTAGTTGCCAGGGAAACCAACCAACGTAGTGGGCTAGAAGTGTTCCTCCCACCCCCTAATTTCCAGGGAGAAGTGAAGGACTAAAGATCAAATCAATTGCCAATGGCCAATGATTTAATCCGCATGCCTATGTAAGAAAGCCTCCATAAAAACCCAAAAGAAAGGATTCAGAGAGCTTCTGGGTTGGTGGACATGTGGAGATTTAGGAGGAGTAGCCTGCTCAGAGAGGGCAAGGAAGCTCTACATCATTTCCCCATGCCCTACCCTATGCATAATTTCCATCCGCCTGTCCCTGATTCTGAGTTATGTATGGAACTCAGAGAACTTTCAGGTTAGGGGACCAGAATGCTTCTTCATGCCACTGTACTGAGACCCATATCCTTTTTTCCGGATCTTGCCCTATGTATTTCTTCATCTGGCTATTGATTTGTATCTCTTAATATCCTTTGTATTAAACTAGTAATCTAGTGTTAAAAAGGAAATAGGCCCAAAATAGTCATTTGTCCCAACAACAACAAATCAAAACTTAACTGCAGTTTTAACCTCCCCCAGGATTGTGATGGTTATAATTTGTATGTTATCACCCTTACCATTCCCTTCTCCCCAAAAGATGTCCCAGCTTGAAACAAACCTTTATTTTTCTTTTGCTAATAACTTTCTTGACCCACCTTTTTTCTGCCTATAGAAACCTTCCGTGCTGTAGAGTTCTTGAAGCACCTCTTTACTTGCTAGATAGGATGCTGCCTGATTCATGAATTATTCAATAAAGATACTTAGATCTTCAGATTTATTTGGTTGAATGTTTGTTCTTTAATACTAGTGAGTGAAATGGATTTCCCCAGCTCTGTAAACTGCTGAGATGCTCTCCAAATTAATCAAACCTAAGGAGAGGGTCATAGGAACCCCTGATGTCTAACTAGTAGGTCAGAAGCACAGGTAACAACCTGAGCTTGTGATTAGCATCTGAAGGGTAGGAGGGGCATGGGGAGTGATATACAGTCTGTGGGACTAAAACCTTAACTTGTGGAATTTGATGCTATCTCTGATTAGACAGTGTTAGAATTGAGTTGAAATGTAGGACACCCAGATAATTGTTCAGAGAATTGTTGGATGTGTGAGGAAAACGCTCATACCCCCACAGTGGAGTTAGTGTCTAGAACAGTTTAAAAACTGATGAGTGTGTCCCCCTTCCCATTCATATATTAAATCCCACTTCCCAAAATCCCCAGGATCTGACCTTATTTACAGATAGGGTCTTTAAAGAGTTAATTAAGATAAATAAGGTAATGAGGGTAGACCCTCATTTAATATAACATGTGTTCTTATAAGAAAATGAGGACACAGATGCACACAGATGGAAAGACATGTGAGGACACTGGGAAATGGTGGTTGTCTACAAGCCAGGCAGAGTCCTCAGAAGAAACTACTCTGCCAATACCTTAATCTCAGAATTTCAGCCTGAGGAACTAAGAAATAAAGTTCTGTAGTGTAAGCCACTTAGTGGTACTTGTGGTACTTTGTCACAGCAGCCTTAGCAAACTAATATGAGAAGTCAAGCAGTGTTCTAGTTATTTATTTTTAAAAAATTTGTGGATATAAAACTTTAATTTAATTTTTATTTTTAACTTCATTTCTATTGTTGATACTATTACAGGTGTTATCCCTTTTCCTCTACTTTACCACCTTCACACAGCCCCATCCCCTCTTCACTCCGGTCTGTGTTCACACTGTTATCTGTGTCCATGGCTTAGGCATATAAATGCTTTGTCTAGTCCCTGCACTTTCTTTCGTCCACTCCTCCCTCTCCTGTGCCCTTTGACAGCTCTCAGTCTGTTCCATGTACCCATGCCTGTGTTTCTATTTTGCACCAGTCTGCATTCCCACCAAAAGTGCACAAGTGTTCCCTTTTCTCCAAATCCTTGCCAGCACTCGATGTTTGTTGATTTATTAATGATAGCCATTCTGGTTGTTGTGAGGTGATCTCTCATTGTAATTTTAATTTGCATCTCTATGATGGCTAGTGATGTTGAGAATTTTTTTTTATATGCCTGTTGGCCACCTCTATGTCCTCTTTACAGAAGTGTCTATTCAGATTCTTTCCTGTTTTTCAATTGAATTTTCTTCTTGGTTTTGAGTTGTATAAGTTCTTAATATGTTTTTAAAATTAACCTCTTTGGGGTTACAAGATATTGGCGGAGTAGGAGGATATATCATTCACCTCCTCTCAGAACCAAAGTAGAAATAAAACTAAGGAGAGGAATAGTCACTTTGAAATAAACTGAAGACTATCCCAAAAAGGGGCTTTTAACCAAGGACAGGAAAAATCTACTACAAGACAGGTAGGAAGGGTGAGGCTGTTAAAGGGGCTGGCTCCACTCACGCAGGCCACAATGTGGCTGTGGAAGCTTTCCTTTGAAAGGAGAGAAGCCTGGACCACAAACCAAACTTCCAAGCACAGAGCACCAGTGGCAGAATCAGGTGATCACATAGCATCCAGCAGTGAAAGGCTGAGGGCTTTTTCTCTGCTGTGGAGGGACTAGACCTGCTAGATATAAAGCCACTATTTTTTTCTTAACTTTTAAAGGGACCAAAGTACAGGTTGTGTTTGCAACTACTCACCTTGGGCCTCAGTGAAGGGAGGGTAGCATAGTCTAGAGTTGCATAAGAAGAGCCTAGAATGAGAGGCACTGGGGTCAGACATAGGGTAGTGGCCTTGGGTTTTCTGTGCCCAGATATACCTGGATTGCCTGGTTTCAGGAGTTGTAACTGCCCCCCATGGATAAGGCTGAGTGAGTGACCTCTGGCATGTGAGCCACTAAGGAGACAAAGCTTATTTCTGGCAGCAATGCTGCTTCTGCTTCTTCCATTTCTAGCCCCCAATGCTTGGTTGGTTAGTCAATCACAGGTACGATCTCTCCGGGGGCAGCCTAAGCCAGACATGATCACTTGGGAGGCCCTCAAGGAAGGACTTGGGGGCTGCAGCAAAGAGGGGGTGATGGACCCTTGCCCCCAGCTATTCTGACACAGCCTGAGTTCCTATTTCCATATGGGAGAAGCGCTTCCTGGCTCCAATCCACTTAAGCCTAAAAACCTATGATGGGGAGGATGGTGCAGTCCTCTGCCGGCTAAAGTGGGTTCCAGGGTGATTGGGCATAAGAAAGAATCCACAAAGTCCTGGGAAGCCTGCTTTGCTAAGAGTGCTTTCATTCATATGATAAGGGTCTGAGCAGGAAATGAGTATGTCTCCCAAAGTTTTTGCAACCCCCTTACCTGACAGACACTGATTCAGATTAAACCCTCATATTTCTTTGAAATGCTATCTACTGTTTGATCCTTGCCACCTGACATTGATGGATGAGCTTTACATGTATTCCTGTGTATTATAACTTAATAAAAGCCATTGAAGAAGAGGTTCTTGGTCCTTCTCCTATGAGAGATTGACCACCTTTCCTCCCCAAGCAGATCATGACTTGGTAGTGTTATTTTCATCTGTGGTGGACAGGGGTACCTGTGGGCAAAGTTGCCCTCACAGGCAGAAATGAAGTTTACACCAAGTGAAATAAAGAATAAAATTACAGGGAATCAATAGTGGAGTGGAAGAAGCTAAGAGTTAAATGAATGATATGGAACATAAGAAAGAAAAAGCATTCAATTATATCAGTAAGTATAAAAAAGAATCCCCCCAAACAAGGACAAGCTAAGGAGCCTCTGGGACAACTTCAAATGTACCAATATTTGAATCATAGGGGTGCTGGAAGGAGAAGAGTAAGAGCAAGACATTGAAATCTATTTGAAAAAAGGATGAAAGAAAACTTCCTTAATTTGGTGAGGGAAATAGATATGCAAGTCCAGGAAGCACAGAGAGTCCCAAAAAAGATGGGCACAAAGAGGACCATACCAAAGCACAACATAGTTAAAATGCCAAAGATTAAAGACAAAGAGAAAATCTTAAAAGCAGCAAGAAGTATGAAGATAGTTACTTACAGGGGAGTTCCCATGACTGTCAGATGACTTCTCAAAAGAAAATTTGCAAGCTAGAAGGGACTGGTAAGAAGTATTGAAAATGATGAAAAGCAAGGACCTACAACCTAGATTACTCTATCTAGCAAAGTTATCATTTAAAATTGAAGGGCAGATAAAGTGCTCCCCAAGGTAAAAATAAAGGAGTTCATCATCACCAAGCCATTGGTGAAATGCCATATAAGAAATGCCAAAGGGAATTATATAAAAAATAAGACCAAAATAATGAACAATAAAGCGGGAATAAACTCACAACTATCAAGCATTGAATCTAAAAAAACAAACTGGGACTTCCGCCAAGATGGAGGCATAGGTGGATGTGCCGTGCCTTCCCACACAACCAAGATTATAGAAAACTAAATATTAGCAACAGAAAACACAGCCAGAACACGGAAAATTGAACTTTTCAGAAGTCCGTTAACAACAAATTCTTCAGCCTGACCGGTAAGGGGCGAAACCAGCGGCTGGCAGAGCAGGGTTGCACAGGAGGACTTGGCCAGACACACTCAGGCCCGCGGAATCCAGGCGCAGGGTCAGACCTAGTGAGCGACCCAGCTAGCAACCAGGCGAGAGACCGAGGGGGAAACAGCCGGGCCCGGGGCTGCGTGTTGACTGAGGTCGCGCATTTGTGCGAGGGTGGACAGGCGAGAGAGTGGGCGGTTGGACCGGGCCGGCAGGTCCCCACGGCAAGTGGCAGTGGAGGGCGCCGCCATTTCCCTGCTCTGACCCCACCTCCACATACAGCGTCATAACCCAGCGACTCTGAGTGGCCCGGCCCAGGTGAACCACCTAAGGCACTGCTCCTCCGCACCCAGCTGTGAGAAGCGGCAGAAGGGGTCGCCAATTCCCCGCTCTGGCCACGCCCCCACATACAGCGTCACAACCCAGCAACCTGGGAATCCAAGGCGCCGGCTTCTCACACTTAAAGGGCCCGAACAGACCAAGAATGGCGCAGGAGGATCTCAGAGCCCCAGAGCCAATAAATCTAAGCGATGAAGAAATAGCAAAACTCACAGACGCACAGTTTAAAACATTGGTGATCAGGATCCTCACAGAACTGGTTGATTATACCGACAAATTAGACAAATATATGAAGGCGAAACTAATTGAAATGAATGGAATTGCACAGGACACCAATAGCAATGAAAAGGAAACTGGGACTCAAATCAATGGAGTGGACCAGAAGAAAGCAAATAATGGCCAAACAGAAAAGAGTCAAGAAGCAAGAATTCAAAGAAATGAGGAGAGTCTTAGGAACCTCCAGGACATCTTTAAACGCTCCAACATCCAAATTATAGGGGTACCAGAAGGGGGAAAGACACAGCCACCAGTGGAAAACTTATTTGAACAAATAATAAAGGAGAATTTCCCCAATCTGGCAAAGGAAATAGACTTCCAGGAAATCCAGGAAGCTCAGAGAGTACCAAAGAAGTTGGACCCAAGAAGGAACACACCAAGGCACATCGTAATTACATTAGCCAAGATTAAAATGAAAGAGAGAATCCTAGAAGCAGCAAGAGCTAAGGAGTCCCCATCACACTGTCAGCGGATTTCTCAAAAGAGACCTTACAGGCAAGAAGGGGCTGGAAAGAGGTATTCCAAGTCATGAAATCTAAAGACCTACAACCAAGATTGCTCTATCCAGCAAAACTTTCATTTAAAATGGAAGGACAGATAAGGTGCTTCTCAGATAAGATCAAATTCAAGGAGTTCATCATCACCAAGCCCTTATTATATGAAATGTTAAAGGGACTTATCTAAGAAAAAGAAGTTAAAGAAACATGAACAGTGAAAGGACAACAAACTCACAGTTATTAACATCCACATCTAAAACTAAAGCAAACTAAAAGGACAGCTAGATCAGGAGTGGAAACATAGAAATGAAGATCTCAAGGAGGGTTAGCAACAGGGGAGTGGGAGGAGGAGAAGGGGGGAGAAGGTACAGAAAATAAGTAGCATAGACAGTAGATAGAAAATAGTTGGGGGGGCAAGAATAGCATGGGAAATATAGAATCTAGAGGACTTGAGACACATGGTCATAAACTAAAGGGGGGGTGATGGTGGGGATGGGGGGTAGGGTGGAGGGGAATAAAGGGGGAATAGAACAACTGTAACAGCATAATCAATAAAAAAATAAAATAAAAAAAAACAAACTAAGCGAACAACAAGAACAGGAACAGAATTGCACATGGAGATTATTTGGAGGGTTACAAGTTGGGAGGGAAAGAGGGAGAATGGGAGAAAAGGTGCAAGGATTAAGAAGTACAAGTTGGTAGGTACAGGGTAGACAAGGGGATATCGAGAACAGTACAGGAAATGGAGTAGCCAAAGAACTTATATGCATGACCCGCAGACATGAACTAAGGTCATGCATGGGTCATAATACATGCATGGCCCATGGGGATTGTAGAAGGGAATAGAGGGTACTGGGTGGAGAGGGGCAAAGGGGGATAATTGGGACAACTGTAATAGCATAATCAATAAAATATATTTTAAAAAAGAAAATCTCAAATAATCACTCTAACTCTACACCTAAAAGAACAGGAAAAAAAAACAACAAACAAAGCCCAGAGTAGAAGAAGGAAATAATCAATATCTCAGCAGAAGTAAAGGACATAAAGATGAAAAAATAATTTAAATCAATGAATCCAGGGGCTGGTTCTTTGAAGAGATAAGCAAAATTAACAAGCCTTTATCCAGATTGATCAAGAAAAGAAGGGAGCAGAGCCAAATAAATAAAGCCAGAAATGAAAGAGAAAAAGTAACAACTGACACTACAAAGATACAAAGAATTGTAAGAAAGTACTATGAACAACTAACTATATGCCAAGAAATTGAACAACCTGGGTGAAATTGATAAGTCTGTAGAAACTTTCCAAATTTTCCAAAACTGAATCAAGAAGAAGCAGAAATATGAATAGACTGATAACAGCTAGGGGAATTAAAGCAGTAAACAAAAAACTCCAGGCACAGAAATGCCCTAGACCAAAGTCTTCACAGGTGAAAGCTACCAACCATTCAAAGAACTAACACCTATGCTTTTCAAACTATTCCAAAAAATTTCAAGAAGAGGGAAGACTCCAAACTCTTTTTACAAGATCAGTGTTATCCTAATTCCAAAACCAGGAAAAGAGACAACAAAGAAAGAAAATGACAGGCTAGTATCTCTGATGAATATAGTTGTTCAACTATTCAACAAAATATTAGTAACTGAATCCAGAAATACATTAAAAAATCATACATTGTGATCAAATGGAATTTATTCCAGGGATGCAAAGATGGTGTAATATTCACAAATGAATAAATGTGATACATCACATTAACAAAATGAAAGACAAAACCACATGATCATATCAATAGATGCAGGAAAAGCATTTGATAAAATCAGGTATCCATTTATGATAAAAATACTCACCAAAGGGTGAATAGAGGTAGCATTTTCAATGCAATAAAGGGCTGATACAAAAAATCTACTGCCAACATCATACTCAATGGGCAAAAACTAAAAGCATTTCTCTTAAGATCAGGAGCAAGACTGGGATGTACTCTTTTACTAATCTTATTCATTGTAGTCCTGAAAGTTCTAGCTACAGGGATCAGACAAGAAGAAGAAATAAAAGCATTCAAATTGGAAAAGAAGAAAAACTCTCATTTTCACAAACAACATGATATATTACATAGAAAATCCTATAGGCTCCACCAAAAATCTCCTCGACCTAATAAATGAATTTGGCAAAGTTAATATTCAGAAATTGCTGGCAGTTTTATACATCAATAATGAACTATCAGAAAGAGAAACTAGAAAAACAATCCCACCAGTTTGTGCCTAGAAATGGGTACTTAGGAATAAATTTAACCATGGACATGAAAGATCTATACTCAGAAAACTATAGGACACTAAAGAAAGAAATCGAGAAAAATACAATAAGAGGAAGCACATATATGTTCATGGATTAGAAGAATTAACATCACTAAAATATCCATATTACCCAAAGCAATCTATAGAGTCAATGGAATTCCTATTAAAATGCCAATGGCATATTTAACAGATCTAGAACAAATATTCCAAAAATTTATATGGAACAGAAAAAGACCCTATAGCTTCAGTAATCTTGAGAAAGAAGAACAAGTTTGGAGGGATCACAATACCTGATATCAAACTATACTATAAAGCCACTGTAATTAAAACAGTCTGGTATTGGCATATGAACAGACACATAAATCAATGGAACAGAATAGAAAGTTCAGAAATAAACCCATGACTTTATTGTCAATTAGTGTTTGATACAAGTAGCATGAGCATACAATGGAGTAAGGATAGTCTCTTCATAAATGGTGTTGGGAGAACTGGACTGGTACATGCAAAAAAAATGAAATCAGACCACCATCTTACACCATAACCAGAATAAATTCAAAGTGGATAAAATATTTAAATATAAATCATGGTACCATAAAAATCCTAGAGGAAAACATAGGCAGAAGAGTTTCAGTTATGTCGTGTATCAATATTTTTTGCTGATATATCTTCTAGGGCAAGGGAAATAAAGAAAAAAAATTAAAAATGGACTACATCAAATCAAAAACTTCTACACAGCTAAAGAAACCATTATCAAAATGAAAATGGAACCCATTGTATAGGAGAACATATTTGCCAATGATACATCAAACAAAGGTTTAATCTACAAAATATATAAGGAACTGATATGACTGAACATCTGGGAGACAAACAGTCCAATTACAAAATGGGCAAAGAGCCTGAATAGACACTCCATCAAGGAGGACATACAGAGGATCCATAGATATATGAAAAAATGCTCAACATCACTAGCCATCAAAGGCATGCAAATTAAAACCACAATGAGATATCATCTCTCACCTATCAAAATGGCTATCATTATGAATCAACAAAAAACAGTGCTGGAGAAAATATGGAGAAAAGGAACACTAGTGCACTGGTTGTGGGAATGCGGATTGGTGTGATCGCTGTGGAAAACAGTATGGAGTTTCTCCCAAATATTAAAAATGCAACTACGTTTTTACCCAGTGATTCCACTGCTGGAAATAACACCAAGAACCCCAAAACACCAATTCAAAAGAATTTATGCATCCTTCATGTTCATGGCAGCAAAATTTACAATAGCTAACATTTGGAAACAGCCTGAGTACTCAGCAGTAGATGAGTGGACTAAAAAAACCATTGTACATTTACACAATGGAATACTATGCTGCAGAAAAAAGGAAGGCATTCCTTCCTTTTCTAACAGCATAAATGAAACTGGAGATTATATGCTAATTGAAACAAATCAGTCAGTGAGAGACAAATACCTTATGATCTCACTCATAAGATGAATCTAATGAACAAAATTAATGAGCAAAATAGAACTGGAGGCATAGAAACGTGGAACAGACTGATAGCTGTATGAAGGGAGGGCAGAAGTGAGGACCTTTTGAAAGAAGGAGAAGGGATTAGTCAATAAAACATATACAAAGGACACTGAACATGGACAAAGGTATGGGGACTAACAATGAAAGAGAGGTGGGCTAGCTGTACAAAAGAGAAAGGTGAAAAAGTGGGACAACTGTAATAGCATAAACAATAACATATCTAAGAATAATAATAAAAATAAAATTTACAAAATTTGGGAAATGTTTCATCCTGCAATAAAAACTAAACAAAGCAAAACTCTTATAAGAAAATGGAATGCAAACATCCTTTTAATTGTCTAAGTAATTTGAGTACTTTGGAACTCATGCTGTGAAAAAAGTAATAAAATAATTAAAGGTAAGAAAATATTAACTGTTTATCAGATATATCATTGGCAAATATGTTACTCATACAGTGGATTCCCTTTTCATTTTTTTGAAGGTTTCTTTAGCCTTGCAGAAGCTTTTTTAGCTTGATGTAGTACCATTTGTTTATTTTTCCCTTTGTTTCCCTTGCCCTAGGAGATATACCAGCAAAAATATTGCTGCCCTTGGATAATATGGCTCAGTGAAATGAGTGCTGGCCTGTGAATCAAAAGGTTGTGGATTCGATTCCTGGTCAGGGCACATGCTTGGGTTGTAGGCCAGGTCCTCGATTAGGGGATTTTACTTCCTCTCTTCTCCCTTTATGCCTCTTTCTCTGAAAATAAATAATCTAAAAAATATTGCCATGAAAATGTCTGGGCATTTACTGCCTATGTTTTCTCCTGGAATTTTTATGATTTCACAATTTAATATCTGTCTTTTATCTACTTTGAGTTTATCCTTTTGTGCAGTGTAAGTTAATAGTCTAGTTTCATTTCTTTTGCATGTATTTCTCCAAGTTTCCTAACACCATTTATTGAAGAGCCTGTCTTTATTGCATGTTCTTGCCTCCTTTGTCAAATATTAACTGATCATACATGCATGGGCTTTATTTCTGGGCTCTGTTCAGTTCTATTGATCTATATGCCTGTTCTTATGCTAGTATCAGGCTATTTTAATGCCTTATAGTATACTTTGATATCAGGTCCTGTGATACCTCCAACTTTGTTCTTTATCAAGGTTGCCAAGGCTAAATGAGATCTTTTTGGGTTCCATATGGGTTATCAATTTGGGTTTAACCCAAATTTTGGGTTAATTTTGTATCCTGTTGCTTTGTCTAATTCATTTATTAGGTCTAGTAGCTTTTTTCTGTGGCATATTTAGGGTTGTCTATGTATAATATGCTGTCACCTGCAACTAATGACAATATTACTTCTTCCTTTTCAATTTAGATGCCCCTTTTTTTCTTTTTGTCTGATTGCTGTGGTAAGGACTTCCAATACAAGGTTGGATAAGAGTGGTGAAAGTGGTTATCCCCACCTTGTTCCTGATCTTAAGGGAAACACTAAATTTTTGCCCATCGAGTATGATGTTGGCTGTGGGTTTGTCATATATAGTGCTTATTACATTGAGGTATGTTGCCTCTATTACCATTTTGCTGTGAGTTTATTATCATAAATGGGTGTCAGACTTTATCAAATGCTTTTTCTTCATCTATTGATATGATCGGGTGGTTTTTATTCTTAATTTTGTTTACATGTGGTATCGCATTTACTGATTTGTGAATATTGTACCAACCTTGCATTCCTGGAATAAATCCAACTTGATCATGATGAGTGATATTTTTAATGTATTGTTAAATCTGGTCTGCTAATATTTGGAATAGTTTGAGAAGGATAGGTGTTCTTTGAATGATTATTAAAATTCATGTGTGAAGCCATCTAGTCCAGGACTTTTATTTGTTGAAAGATTTGTTTCTTTTATTATTATGTATTTAATTAAACTGGTTGTAATCTGTCCATTCAGAGTCTCTGATTCTTCCTGGTTCAATTTTGGAAGATTGTATGTTTCTAGGAATTCATGTATTTCTTCCAGATAGTCCAATGTGTTGGCATATAGTTGGCATAATATTTTCTTACAATTCTTTGTATTCCTTTGATGTCAGTTGTTTCTTCTACTCTTTTATTTCTGATTTTATTTATTTGGTAATATTGGTAAAGTTTTATTAAAGGGTATTTGGTTTCCTTAAATTCATATGCTAGTTCAACTTTGTGACTCAGTTTGTTTACTTTAAAATGAAAGCAATGACAAAAGTAAGCTGGCCAAAAAAAAAAAAAGGAATGTGAATTATGATCAAATCCCTCAAGACAATTTCAGCAGGGTTATATTCAGAGGGTTATACAACCACCTGGTTATCAAACTTTTTATTTTATCAATGTTTTTAATTTTTTTATTTTTTAATATGTTTTATTGATTATGCCATTACAGTTGTCCCATTCCCCCCTTCATTCCCCTCCACCCTGCACACCCCTCCCCCCACCCCCCTTCAGTTCATGTCCATGTGTCACAAGTACTTTAGATTCTATATTTCCCATACTATTCTTGCCTTCCCCCCATCTATTTTCTACGTACCATCTATGCTACTTATTCTCTGCATCTTCTCCCCCCTTCTCCTCCTCCCACTCCCCTGTTGCTAACTCTACATGTGATTTCCATTTCTACAGTTCCACTCCTGATCTAGCTGTCCACTTAGTTTGCTTTTGTTTTAGGTATGGTTGTTAATAACTGTGAGTTTGCTGTCCTTTCACTGTTCATGTTTTTTTAACTTCTTTTTCTTAGGTAAGTCCCTTTAACATTTCATATAATAAGGGCTTGGTGATGATGAATTCCTTGAACTTGACCTTATCTGAGAAGCACTTTATCTGCCCTTTCATTCTAAATAAAATCTTTGCTGGATAGAGTAATCTTGGATGTAGGTCTTTGGATTTCATGACTTGGAATACTTCTTTCCAGCCCCTTCTTGCCTGTAAGGTCTCTTTTGAGAAATCAGCTGACAGTCTGATGGGAACTCCTCTGTAGATGACTGTCCCCTTATCTCTTGCTGCTTCTAGGATTCTCTCCTTCATTTTAATCTTGGCTAGTGTAATTATGGTGTACCTTGGTGTGTTCCTCCTTGGGTCCAATTTCTTTGGTACTCTCTGAGCTTCCTGGACTTCCTGGAAGTCAATAGACTTCCTTTGTCAGATTGGGAAAGTTCTCCTTTATTATTTGTTCAAATAAGTTTTCCACTTGTGGCTGTTCCTCTTCCCCTTCTGGTACCCCTATAATTCGGATGTTGGAATGTTTAAAGATATCCTGGAGGTTCCTAAGCCTCTCCTCATTTTTTTGAATTCTTGTTTTTTCCTTTTTTTCTGTTTGGTCATTTCTTTCTTCCTTCTGGTCCACTTGATTGATTTTAGTCCCAGTTTTCTTTCCATCACTATTGGTTCCCTGTGCATTTTGCTTCATTTCACTTAGTGTAGCCTTCATTTTTTCATCTAATTTGTGACTAAAATCAGCCAGTTCTGTGAGTATCCTGATCACCAGTGTTTTGAACTGTGCATCAGATAGGTTGGCTATCTTTTGGTCGCTTAGAAATATTGGCTCTGCGGCTTTGAGCTGTTCTTCTCGAGCCATATAGTTTTGGTCTGTTTGCACCTGTTACATGTGAAGGGCAGAGCCTTAGGTGTTCACCAGGGCGGAGCAACCCAGGTTTCTGAGTTGTGACGCTGTATGTGGAGATGGGGTCAGAGAGGGGCAATAGCGTTTTTTCTGCTCTCCCTCAGATTTCTGTCCCTTTTGCCACTTCCTTAAAGCAAATTAGGCCTCTCTGGTGCTGGTTCCTGGATGCGTGGGCTTGTACACCCTTGAAAACCCTGTGGGTCTCTCCAACAAACTCTGTGAGCCTGGGAGCCTCTCCTGTCACCTCGACCCCTGAAAATTTTTCCAGTTGTTGCTTTTTTCAATTGTTGCTTTATTTCCCAGTTCTGGGGCCCTGGGTTGCACGGTCTGTCTCACTGCTCGCTCCTTTGCCTGGTTTATCTGTCTGGATGAATGGTTTGTTGTTGTCGGACTTTGGTACAGTTCAATTTTCTCTCTGTTCTGGTTGTGTTCTGGTTTCTAAATCTTTGTTGTTCATAAACTTGGTTGTGGGAGGAGGTACAGTGTTTCTACCTACACCTCCATCTTGGCTGGAAGTCTCAATAAGTTTCATAGAATTAGCCAACTGAAGACTTTACAGTGGGTAATTCTTTACTCTTTGGTGTTTAGGGTTAATAATTGAAAGTGACACAGGGCAGTTTTGTGTTGGTTAAAAGGAATAACATTTGAACAATTAGAGCTGGTCAGAACTGAATGTGCTTCCCTGAGAGGAAGCAGAAGTCATAAATGGAGCTTGTCAGTTGACTCCTAACGTCCTATCTTACTACAAGAGTTCATTATTCTAACTCCCACCCTCAGCTTTTCTCCTTCTAATATATCCTTTGGATCCAAGACAATGGGAACTACAAACCCTTTCTGCAATTCCTTCTAAAAGGTTCTGGAGCCTGAGAAATATCAATTTAATCATAACTGTGTGTGTATGTACCTTCGAATCACAAATATTGGTCTTGCATGGGTCTGAGCTTTTCACTTGTTCTTTTGGTGAAACCTTTGCAATGTGATAAAGTAAACACATCCCAGAGGGTGCTATAACACAGCAATAGCCACTCCACAGACCTGGAGGGAAAAATTATATTGCTGCTCCCAGGGAGAAACTGGGCTCCACATGCAATGTGTGCCATGGATTTTGTTTTCTCTCACACCTGGCTGGTGAGTCTGTTCCCATACAGTAACTTTCAAACATCCTGTACCACAATGTACATTAAATGATGCATTTTATATTTCAAGCCAGTACTCACCAATATACATAACTAAAGCTTATAAAATAATACTTTTATTTCTTACCATTTACCATTTAAAGATAATTTTTTAAATTTATTTTTAGAGAGAGAGGAAGGGAGGGAGAAAGAGAGAAAGAGAAATATCTCTGTAAAAGAGAAACATGGATAAGTTGCCTCTTGTATGCCCCCAATGAAATACCTAGCCTGCAACCCAGGTATGTGCCCTGACAAGGAATTGAACTGGCAATGTTGTGGTTTGCAGAAAGATGCCTAAACCACTGAGCCACATCAGTCAGGACTTAGCACTTACTCTGATATATTCCCAACCTTATTTTCTGTTATGTGTGATTATATTCTACCTCATTATAAACCAATGCTGGTCACAATCCACTAAATTAATTTTGTGACCCACAAATATTTGAAAACACTTTTTGTAGATTAAATTGTGAGGTAAACCTTAGTATTTAAGTACACTTTTAGCCCCATTTTATGGATGAGAAAATCAGGGCTCTGGTATTAATCAGCTTTCCAAAAGCTTTCAAGTTTGTCAACATTGCTTAGAGAAATAAAATCCAGAAAGCTGAGATGTATGTATGTAGGCATATATTCTTTTGTGCAAAAAAAATAGTTGTTTCAATTCTATGGTTTTTATGTGCCAGACACTGCTAGACTTTATGGATACAAATACTAGTAACTCTTATTTTTTTTCTCCTCAAGAAGCTCACAATCTGGGAGATGAAAACCAATTCAAGATTAAACTTTTTTTTCCTAGAGTTCCCTGAGAATTATTTTGGGAAACCTGACTTCCATTTTTAGAACAGGAAGGATGATTTTTGGTCAGTTAGTGTCCTACTTGCTTTTGCTGGATTTTTACAAAATAAAAAACCTCCAAATGTGGGCCAGCACATTTAGAATTCTACCTCTCCCCTCTGGGATACAAACATGGTGCAGGAAGAGGGGAGCTGCTCCTTCCTTTGACAAGGTCCTCCTCATTTCTGTCTCTTGTGCCCAGACAGAAACCAGTGGCTATACAGGATTTTCTGAGATGCACTAGGAAAGAGGTGGGAAGCCTCTGGCCACTTTTGGTGAGTGTGTCTACCAGGCAGTACCCATAGGTGGCATGGCTGTAGGGGCCATTCAGGGACAGACAAGTAGAGTTAGATCTTCAAGGTGCTTGGTTTTCTTCTCCAATGAGCTTGTTACATGAAGAGCTTAACTGGAAGTTTCAAAAAATACAATAATAAAAATACTAGGCCCCAGGTTCTTCTGGTACTTGAACTAACCCACACAACAATGCTGGCAGAATGTATGCTGGGCCCATTTGAAAGATGAAGTGAATAGGGGCATGATAACCAAGAAGTCACAGCTGGTAAAAGGCAGTTAAGATTCAAGCCCATATCTGTAGGATTCTGAGGTCTGTGGTCTTAGACTTGCCTGTGACAGGGACTGTGGGCTGCAACTGATCCCCAGGAAGGGAGGAGCATGAAGGGAAAATGATAGTTGGTTACGAAACTCTTGAGAAGGGGAGGCAGGGTCTTTACATCATCACCCTTTCCTCTGCTGCTCTCTGTCCCTTGCCTCAAGATGAAGCTTAGAGCCAGGGCCAGCAAGCTTGGGGACGAGGAGCTAGCTCCACTCTGCACATACTCCTGTTCAACTTGCAAACAAAAGGCACTTAGTCTTGGCTCTCGGCCTGAGCAGCTTTCTGCCAATTCTCCAAAGTCATACCTTAATTCAGAAAACTGCATTAGTGGGGCCCCAGATGAGGATCAGACCTGCAGTTCACAGAAAAACTGCCCTTGTTTTCCTGGAGATTCTGCTTCAGGCTCTGCTCTTACAAATCCCGGTGGAGTGAGGATGAGTTTGATCTATGGCAAGGCCACTGCAAAATGACTTAGCCTGTGGGCTGATGTGGTAGGCTGCAGATGTGTGGTCCGTGGAAGGAAGGCTGGTTCTTCTTGGGTCCCTTGCCTGTTTCTGTTGTTCAGTTTCTCCCTGACTTGTAATGGTATCAAAGTTCAGGAATACCTGGACATATGTTCCTTATGAAATGTTTATTCTAAAGCATCAGTGATATATAAGTACTCTTTTATTTCTACATCAAAGTGGAAACAGACACAAAAGAAATATCTGTTCCTCAGGAGACTATAAAATTAGAAGCCAGAGCCCTTTTCCATTTCCCACAGGTAGTTAGCTTTGCCAGGGCCTTGCCTAAGAAAATGGGTCATTTCAGATTCTTAAGTCTGCATTTTTTGGCCCTTTATCAAACTAATATGTTTAATGTGAGAATCAAACCATTACTGCCAGGCAAGAACAACTGGTCTAAGTCCTAGACAAAGCCATATAGAATTTCACAGATGTGAGCCAGCCTTATTCAAAGTTGAACACCCCCACCTTTAATTCAATTTATTTATTCAGCTGAGGACTTGGGGAATATAAAATTTAAGTTGAAAAACAAGACTATAAAGGGTATTATATATCAATCTGGTTACCAAAAGAGGAGGCTAGAGTTCAGCTTCTCCTTGACACCATGTGGCTTTCTCCAGAGTCCTGTATGTAAATCCAGTAGTCTTTGTGATGACAAAGCTTTCTGATAAGATCAGCTTTAGAACTATGAAAAGTTTACTAGGAAAATTAGAAAAACTTTTGTTGTGAATATGCCATGAGTTTTGAAGAGGCCTCTCCATTATTGTACAGAAGCCTGGAGAGAAAGTTCAGAAGCTTAAAACTTTGAAGAACTTAGCTGGTATGCAGTTTGATACAAGTAGATCTATATTTGTGTGAAGTGACTTGCAAGGTCCTAGGTAAAACTAACTCTCTCTTTGTGTTATGGGTTGAATTGTGTTCCTTCCACATATCTCCCATATGTTGAAGTCCTAAACCTTAGTACCTCAGATGTGACTGTATTTGTAGATAGGGTCTTTAGAGGGATAATTAAGTTAAAACAAGGTCTTCAGGGTGGGCCCTAATTCAATATGATGGTGTCATTGTAAGAAGAAGAGATTAGGACACAGAAACAGAGGGGAGACCATGTGAAGATATAGGGAGAAGATGGCCACCTATAAGCCAAAAAGGGAGGCCTCAGAAGAAACTGACCTTGGCAACAGAACTATGTACAATTAACTGAATTATTAAAAATTGATGTCAAACTTTTAGCCTTCAGAACTATGAGAAAATAAATTCCTTTTGTTTAAGCCTCCCAGTCGTTGGTATTTTGGGTTGGCAGCCGTAGCAAACTAGTACACTTTGTAATAAAGAATGACCTTTACTAACAAGTTCCAACAATAACTTGAGACATCTTGAGTTGACCTAGAAAACAAATAATTTTGGTTTCAGCTCAAAAAGAAATTATTAAAATATATTCAATAAAAATATATCCTGTCTTCTTTCCTGCCCCATCGCTCAGGAGAAGGGATAGAGTGGGTTCAGATGGGATGAAGGTCCTGGGTAAAAATGGGTACAAGATCAGAAATGTCTCCTGGACACTTTATTTGTATAACAAGTGTGAATCTAAAATTACAAACACAGATGGGAAATGTCACTTTTCTTTATTCCTTTCAAATCAAATCAAGTAAAATCAAATCAAATATGACCCTGATCTGTTATCCTGCCAAGATGGTAGAAAATCCATACCAGTCATTAATGGGGCAGTAACTAAGAATTTTATGATGGTGATAGCAATTTTCAGGGCTCCAGAGCTTCAGGAAGACATTCTAGTCAGCACTGTTGCCCTGTTACAAGTGGGCATGGGCTCTGGAAGTCCAGTAGCCCTGTAGCCCCCAAAACATGGGAATCTCTCCAAGGGCTGAGAGCAAAGGGCCCAGGATTCAACTTCTTTAAATGAATCATGCAATCACTCCATGAAGGCCTGCCACCATCTTGAAGCATGGCCACAGAGAGGACTGGTCGGTTTGCAGAGTTAGTATACTTTCCTTTCCCTCCTGCCCTTCCAGGCATGACACATAATCTTCTCAATGAGTTTATCCCAGAAGCCACAACTGGGCTCTACAACTGGATGCATTTCACAAACATGTTTTGGTTGGCTCACACAGAACTTAGCTCTTGTAATTAAAACCTACCTCAAGCAAGCAGCTAGACGAATGGACAGCTGAGCATCCTGCATTGCCTCTTTCCCAGTGGGCACCAGTTGGCTGGTTGGTGCTGGGTAGCCACTGCATTCCAGGGACTGAGCCTGCCATTTGCTTCTTTCCTTTTTTATGGGCCACCCCTGTAGGTCTTTGAATTGACCACCCAGAGTAGGTTTTCACAAAGGCTGAAGAGAGGGGGTCTTCTGTTAACATCATTCAACTCTGAGACACAAATTCATCACAGGCAAGAAGTATGTGGACTTGATGACTTGCTTGCAATGTAGTGCTGGTAAAAATACTGGGAGAGCAAAACATGAACTTCATTTTCCAGAATTTATATTGTCACGCAATATTTCATACATAAGAGAGCAAAATAAAATAATTTAACATTGCTTGTCAAAAGCTGTTATAATGCCATTGTTTCAAACTACCTGTACTTTTTCTGGCTTCTGCTAGTCCAACTCACTGACAAAGAGAATTAAGGTTGTCTTGGAGCTAGGATGAATTCTAACATAGGCATGGGGAAAAATGTATCAATGGTAGGCTATTCATAGGTCTTGATATTTCTTGAATTCTAAAGATGATATATAGGTTTAGGTTGCCTGTCCATCTGTAGACTTAGTTGTTGTTATGAGCAGCAGATGAAGAAGTCAGAGTGAAGACTAATCCTGAATAATAACAACAATGGCTGCCATCTTTCAGCACTTGCTTCTTCAGGTAAGATTAGCATGTCCACATATAATTCTGGTGACTACCATTCAGGAGCAGAATGGAAATACCAGGATTTTGGTATTTATTCCACCTATCAAGCCTGCTCTTTTATTTTGTTAAAAATTTTAATGGGCTTTTTGAAGAGTTTAGTGGTAGTTCTTCTACTAATTTTGCTCCATTGTCTTCATATCAAAATTGAGCCAAAATACAGAGATTCCTCACATTCCCCTTGTCCTGCTTATATGTAGCATCTTCCATTATCAACATCCCCACAATGTGGTGTATTACTTACAATTGATGAACTTGTATTGGCACATCATCACCCAAAGTCCAGAGTTTACATTAGGGTTCACTCTTGGCATTGTATATTTTATGGCTTTGGACAAATATATAATGACATGTATCCACCATTATAGTATTCACAGAGTAGTGTCATGGTAAAAAGTCCTCTGTGCTCTGCCTATTCATCCCTCCCTCTATACAACCCCCCTTTACTGTCTCCTTTTTTTTTTTTTTTTTTTGCATTTTCTGGAGTGTCATATAGTTAGAACCATACAGTCTGCCATTTTATTTTAAAAGTAACATACAGGCACCATCAAGTTTTTAAAATTAAATTATAGTTGACATACATTATTATATAAGTTCCAGGTATGCAACTTAAATATTAGTTGGTAATAAAAAGAGTGAAATCTTGCCATTTGTGACAGCATGGATAAACCTAGAAGGTATTATGCTAAGTTATTTAAATCAGAGAAATATATTGTATAGTTTCATTTATATGTAGAATCTAAAAATAAATGAACAAACAAAATGAAACAGAAACAGAGCTATAGATGCAGAGAAAAAACTGATGGCTGCCAGCAGGGAGTGGTTGGGGGGATGGGTGAAAAAGGTGAAGGGGAATAAGAGGTATGAGCTTCCAGTTATAAAATAAACAAGTCACAAGGTTATAATGTACAACATGGGAACATAGTCAATAATATTGTAATTACTTTGTTTGATGACAGATGGTTGCTAGATTTATTATGGTGATCATGTCATAAGGTATGTAAATGTCGAATCAGTGTGTTTTTAGTTTGTCCTTATATGCTTGTTCCATTTGAGAGAAGGTGAAGGATTCAACCTGAAGTTCCACTGTCTGTCATCCTAGAGACTCTCTAAGTAGAATGATTGAGGGAGGAAAGTCTTGGTAAAAACAAAATTTCCTAAGGAAGGAGGTGTCAGGGCTTAGGAGAAGATTAGGCCCTAGGGAAAAGCTAATGGGAGAATGACCCGGATAAAGGGCCGGGAATTGCTCTTGGGGACCTCATGGCCAGGTTTCTGCCTTCTTCTTTCTCTGTACTGCACCTATGTGATTTCCTGAATACCAACCACCCTAAGAAAACCTCATTGGGGATCCCTGCAATTAGATTGGACTAGCAGAGTGGGGAGTGTGAATGACTAACACACATAAAAACACACCAAACACACCAGGAGCATAAAAGTCTGAAAGATGAAAATAAACACAGAGGAGGAAGAAATAGATGCTGGGCACCAAAACTGACAAATACCCAAAGCCATGTGTAAATATCTCTAATGATGGCTGGGGAAACCTAAAACCATAAAACAAGAAAACAGACATGGTTGTCTCACACTGTTTTCATCATCTCTTGAAGCTAAGAAGTCAAGATGATGTTAGAACCATTTTAAGAATAGGCACTAGAGGATACTGGTAGAGTTAGGTGGAAGGTACATTCACCTCCTCCCACATGCAAACTGTAATTACAACTAAAATACAGAGGAATCAACCTAAATAATCAACTGAAGACTACCTGAACAGAAGTCTTATAACCAAAGACTTACAGAAGAAGCCACATTGAGAATGATAGGAAGGGCAGAAACCCAAAAAAGACTGGCCCCATTCCCACAAGCAGTGGCTGAGATATTGGAGGAATATCTCAGCTGCAGAATTGTGCTTGAGAGGTATAGGGTCTCAACCCTATGCCAGGTTCACCAGCCCAGAGCACCACAGCTAGGAAGAGGTGCCCACATATTATCTGGCACTGAAAATCAGGAGGAATTATGTCTGCCAGGGAGAGACAGAGTCTGCTAGACACAGGTGTCCTCTAAAAGTGCCAACGTACAAAGTCTTGTTTGCAGCAACTCATCTTGGGCTCTGGCAGAAGGAAAGCAAATAAAACTATAATTGTATGAGAAAATACTGGGGTTTGTGGCTCTTGGAAAAGAGCTCAAGGGACAGCTGCCAGGGCCCCTGTACTGAGCCCCTTTCCACAGTGAAGATACCATTTTTCTTGGGAAGAGCACTCCCCTCCTAAAGCATAAGCCTAGAAGAAAGCAATAGTGTTACCTTCTGGAATACTTCCCACTCTACCCTGTGCAGCTTGAGCCTTCTGGAAAAGTCAGCTGCCTGGATTGGGGTGTAGAGACCTGGGTAGTCAGGGGTTGTCAGTGACTGAGTTGTGTGGCTTTGTGGGGGCTGTTCCTCCCACTTTCCTATGAACCTGACTAGTGCTTCACTTCACAGGAGACCTGATAGCCCCTCCATCTGGGTTCCCAGTGGTCCCACCATGCCAAATTCTGGTGGCTCCACTAGGCTGAGTTTGGGTTCCCTGGGAGGTCTGGGAAGAATCTGGGCCAAAATGAGTTGTGTGGCTCTGGGTAAGGAGTCACTCTCCCTACTTTCCCTTAAGCTTAAAGGTGCCTCCTCCTCATGGGAGATCCACTATTCCTACCATCTCAACTCCTGGTAACACTGCTCTGCTGAGCTCAGGCTCTCATCAGAATCTGGAACAGACTGAGTTGTGATACTCTAGGACGGGGAAAATTTTTCCCTTGCCCAACTGGTGCAGAGCCTTCCATCACAGGCCAAATCTTAATCTTTTTGGTCTGATAAACTCTGCTGGCCCCATCATTATGACTCCCTGAAAACCCACCTCAGCACAAAGATCTGCAAGCACCTGGTAAAGGGCAGCTAAACTTTGTATATACTGGGAATTTTTATGAGTGGCCTCAAACCCAGCAGTGGCTCCAAGATTGAACCTGTGTCAATCTGGTGAATACGTCATCCTACCTACATGTACCCATGCCCAGCAGAGGCAACCACAAACTTTTATTTGTATCACTAAACAGTTTGCTGAGGTCACTCACAGACAACATATTACACTGGCCTGCACCAGAATCCCTCCCAAAAAGCCCAGTACCAATATACCCAGTGTCCAACTTTAGACAACATCAGAGCAGGATCCAATAAACTTCACAAGCAACATATCCAAAGGGAGGTCTCAGAGAATACCAATCCTTGCTGGGGTGAATTTTGCTTAATGTGGATAGAACTTGGACAGCAACTCGCACCCTGTAATCAGGACTGATCCTAAGTCAGTAAGATCCTAAGTCAATCCCATGCACAAATATGCTAATAATGACCAAGACTCAACTACAACCAGGAGACCCCACATAAACCACACAAAGAACATTCCTGGAGAGTCCAGCTTGGGTAATCAAGGAGACTGTGCCACAGGACGCCTATTACATAAGGCCATTTTACCAAGACTGGGAGCCATAGCAAGAGAAACAAACACAAAGGTGCATCCAAAATGAGGAGACAAAAAAACATGCTTACAATGAAAAAAATAGAAGGAATATTCAGAAAAATTGCTAAATGAAATGGAGACAAGCAATTTATTAGATATAGAATTTTCAAAAAATGGCTATAAGCAGGACGGTGGCCATGGAAGTTGGAATCCGCTAAGGAGTGTGTAACAACTCACCTGCTGAATCAACTAGCCCTGAAAATGGATGGCGCTGGAGCGTTGGGCCCACACCCGGCCATTGCCAGCAGTCGATATGAGAGACCTACAGCCAATATCATACTCAATGGGAAAAAATTAAAAGCTTTTCCACTAAGATCAGGAACAAGACAAGGATGTCCACTGTCACCACTTCTATTCAATATAGTATTAGAAGTTTTGGCCACAGCGATCAGGCAGGAAAAGGAAATAAAAGGAATCCAAATAGGAAAGGGGGAAACAGAACTGTCACTGTTTGCAGATGACATGATAGTGTACATGGAAAATCCTATAGACTCTACCCAATCTCTGCTCAAACTAATTAATGAGTTTGGCAAAACAGCTGGTTACAAAGTCAGTATCCAGAAATCAAAGGCATTTTTGTACACTAACAATGAATCAGCAGAAGCAGAAATCAAGAAAAAAAAATCCCATTCGATATAGCAAAAAAGAAAAATAAAATATCTGGGAATAAACCTAACCAAGGAGGTAAAAGACCTGTATGCAGAAAACTACACAGCACTGAAGAAAGAAATCAGGGAAAACACAAACAAATGGAAACATATACCTTGTTCATGGATTGGAAGAGTTAACATCATCAAAATGTCCATACTACCCAAAGCAATATACAGATTCAATGCAATACCTATTAAAGTACCAATGGCATATTTCACAGACATAGAACAAACACTTCAAAAATTTATATGGAACCATAAACGAGCCCGAATAGCAGCTGCTCTTTTGAGAAAGAAGAACAAAGTAGGAGGGATCACAATACCTGATATCAAACTGTATTACAAGGCCACTGTAATCAAAAGAGCCTGGTACTGGCATAAAAACAGGCACATAGACCAATGGAACAGAACAGAGAGCCCAGAAATCAACCCAACTTTCTACAGTCAATTAATATTTGACAAAGGGGGCAGTAACATAAAATGGAATAAAGATAGCCTCTTCAACAAATGGTGTTGGGAGAACTGAACAGCTACATGAAAAAAAAATGAAACTTGAGCACAAACTTACACCAGACACCAAAATAAATTCAAAGTGGATAAAAGACTCAAATTTAAGCTGTGACACTATTAAAGTCCTAGAGGAAAACATCGGCAAGAAAATCTCAGATATTTCACGCAGCAACTTTTTTACTGATATGTCCCCTAGAGCAAGGAATATAAAGGAAAGAATAAACAAATGGGATCTCATCAAAATAAAAAGCTTCTGTGTGGCTAAGGAAAATAGTATTAAATTAAAAAGACAACCAACTGTATGGGACAATATATTTGCCAATGATACCTCAGACAAGGGTTTAAGCTCCAAAATATACAAAGAACTTACACTACTCCACTCTAAGAAGACATCTAACCCAATTAAAAAATGGGAAAAGGACTTGAACAGGCACTTCTCCAAGGAGGACATACAGAATATCCAGAGACACATGAAGAGATGCTCAATATCGTTAGCTATCAGAGAGATGCAAATTAAAACCACAATGAGATACCACTTTACACCAGTCAGGATGGCTGTCATAAATAAAGCAACAAACAACAAATGTTGGAGAGGTTGTGGAGAAAAGGGGTCCTTAGTTCACTGTGGTGGGATTGCAGACTGGTACAACCATTATAGAAAACAGTAGGGAATTTTCTCAGAAAAATAAAAATGGGCCTGCCTTTTACCCAGCAATCCCACTGCTAGGATTATATCCTAAGAATCCTAAAACATCAATTTCAAAGAACCTATGCACCACAATGTTTATAGCAGCACAATTTACAATAGCCAAGAGTTGGAAGCAACCTAGGTACCCATCAGTAAATGAATGGATCAAAAAATTGTGGTACATATACACAATGGAATTCTATGCAGCAGAGAGAAAGAAGGAGCTACTACCCTTTGCAACAACATGGATGGAACTGGAAAGCATTATGCTGAGTGAAATAAGCCAGGTGTTGAAAGACAAATAGCATATGATCTCACCTTTAACAGGAAGCTAAACAACAAAACAAACAAGCAAGCAGAATAAAAATCAAAACACTGAAATAGAGAACAAGAGGACAGTGACTAGAGGGGAGAGGGAAGAGAATTTAAGGAGGAAAAAGGGGAGGGACTTGGAGGAACAAATATGAAGGATGCAGGGACGAGAGCTGGGGGGGTGGAGATGAGAGGGAAGTGGGGAGCATGGGACGGGGGGCTGGGATGGGAGAAATAGACAAAAAACTGTACTTGAAAAATAACTAAATAAAAAAAATAGGACTTCTGCCAAGATGGTAGCATAGGTGGAGGTACCATGCTTCCTCACACAACCAAGTTTAGAGATAACTAAATAATAGCAACAGAAAACACAGCCAGAACACAGAAAATTGAACTTTTCGGAAGTCTGATAACAACAAATTCTTCAGCCTGACCAGTAAGAGGAGTGAAACCAGCAGCTGGCAGAGCGGGGTAGCACAGGAAAACTCTGTCAGACGGACTCAGGCGTGGGGAATCCAGGCGCAGGGTTGGACCTGGTGGGCAACTCAGCAAGCAACCATGGGGAAACAGCTGCAGGGAGGGAGCAGGGCTGCAGGTTGACTGTGGCCACACATTTGTGTGTGGATAGACAAGTGAGGGAGTGGGCGATTGGAAGAGAGCCAGCAGCACCAGTGGCAAGGGGCAGCGGAGGGCACCGCCATTTCCCCGCTCTAACCCCGCCTCCATATACAGCGTCATAATCCAGTGACCTAAGTGGCCCTGCCTTAGTGAACAACCTAGGGCTCTGCTCGTCACTCAGCTGTGTGAAACAGCAGAGGGGGCCGCCATTTCCCTGCTCTGACCCCGCCTCCACATACAGAGTCACAACCCAGTGACCTGGGAGTCCAAGGCTCTGCTCCTCAGACTTAATGGGAGCAAACAGACCAAAAATGGCTCAAGAAGATCTCAAAGCCCCAGAGCCTATAAATCTAAGCAATGAAGAAATAGCAAAACTCTCAGACGCACAGTTTAAAACACTGGTGATCAGGATCCTCACAGAACTGGTTGATTATAGCCACAAATTAGAGAAACATATGAAGGCGAAACTAATTGAAATGAATGGAATTGCACAGGACACCAATAGTGATGAAAAGGAAACTGGGAATCAAATCAATGGAGTGGACCAGAAGAAAGCAAATAATGGCCAAACAGAAAAGAGTGAAGAAGCAAGAATTCAAAAAAATGAGGAGAGACTTAGGAACCTCCAGGACATCTTTAAACACTCCAACATCCGAATGATAGGGGTACCAGAAGGGGGGAAAGGCACAGCCACCAGTGGAAAACTTATTTGAACAAATAATAAAGGAGAATTTCCCCAATCTGGCAAAGGAAATAGACTTCCAGGAAATCCAGGAAGCTCAGAGAGTCCCAAAGAAGTTGGACCCAAGAAGGAACACACCAAGGCACATCGTAATTACATTAGCCAAGATTAAAATGAAGGAGAGAATCCTAGAAGCAGCAAGAGCTAAGGGGACAGTCACCTACAAAGGAATCCCCATCAGACTGTCAGCAGATTTCTCAAAAGAGACCTTACAGGCAAGAAGGGGCTGGAAAGAGGTATTCCAAGTCATGAAATCCAAGGACCTACAACCAAGATTGCTCTATCCAGCAAAACTTTCATTTAGAATGGAAGGACAGATAAAGTGCTTCTCAGATAAGATCAAATTCAAGGAGTTCATCATCACCAAGCCCTTATTATATGAAATGTTAAAGGGACTTATCTAAGAAAAAGAAGTTAAAAAAAACATGAACAGTGAAAGGACAGCAAACTCACAGTTATTAACAACCACACCTAAAACAAAAGCAAACTAAAATGACAGCTAGATCAGGAGTGGAAACGTAGAAATGAAGATCTCATGGAGGGTTAGCAACAGGGGAGTGGGAGAGGGAGAAGGGGGGAGAAGGTACAGAAAATAAGTAGCATAGACAGTAGATAGAAAATAGATGGGGGGGCAAGAATAGTATGGGAAATATAGAATCTAAAGGACTTGAGACACATGGTCATAAACTAAAGGGGGGGTAATGGTGGGGACGGGGGGTAGGGTGGAGGGGAATGAAGGGGGGAATAGAACAACTGTAACAGCATAATCAATAAAAAATAAATTAAAAAAATAATAATTTAAAAAATGGCTATAAGGATGCTCTTGGAACTTATTGAGAACTAAAACAGCATAAAAAGGACAGAAACCATAAAAATGGACCACTCAGAAATGAGTACAATACCTGACATCAAGAATACACTAGAAGGAATAAACAGTAGTTTGGATACAGCAGAGGATTGAATAAGCAATTTGGAAGACAAGGTAGGAAAAAAAAACCCACTCAGTCAGAGTGGTAAAAAGGAAAAAGAATTAAAAACAATAAAGATAGTTTAAGGAACCTTTGGAACAACAGGAAGTGTAAAAGCATCCACATCATAGGGGTACAAGAAGGAAAAGAGAGAGAGAACAAGGGATCAAGAAACTATTTGAAGAAATAATGATTGAAAACTTCCCTAACCTGGTGAAGGAGAAAGACACTCAAGTCCAGGAAGTGCAGAGGGTCCCAAACAAGATGAAGCTCATAAGGCCCACACCAAGACACACCATAATTAAAATGGCAAACTAAAGACAAATAAAGAATCTTAAAAGCAGCAAGAGAAATGCAGTTATCTATGAGGTGGGAGCTCTCATAGATAGGACTGTCAGATGATTTCTCAACAGAAACATTTCAGTCCAGAAGAACTTGGCATGAACTATAAAAAGTGCTGAAAAGCAAGGACCTACAACCAAGACTAATTTACCAAGCAAGGCTATTACTTAAAAGTGAAGGAGACATAAAGAGCTTCTGAGACTAGGAAAAGCTAGAGGAGTTCATTACCACCAAATCTGCATTACAAAAATTGTTAAAAGGTCTTGAGATTGAAGATAGCTGTGGAGTAGGTAGATATTACACTCACCTCTTCCTGGTGCCAAAACAGATTTACAGATAAAATATAGAGCAATCAATCTGAATAACCAGCTGAAGGACAGATGAACAGGAGGGTTATATCCAAGAATTTGTAGAGGAAATTACACAGAGAACAGTAAGGATAGAGATATGGAGAAGGCTTGCCCCTGCACCCAGGTGTGGTGGCTGAAAAGCTGAAGGGGTATCTAGGCAGAAAAAGTCCCCCCTTAGGAGAATGAGATCTCAACCCCATGCTAGGATCCTCAAACCAGAGCACCAGAGCAGGGACGAGGAGCCTGCATAGCATCTGACAGCAAAAATCAGTAGGGACTCTGTCTGCTGAAAAGAGGAATATGTCTGCTAGAATTCCAGGTGCTTTCCGAAAAGGGCCCATGCACAGCACACACTCTTGGGCACTCACCCAGGGCTCAGGTAGAGGGAAGGGAACTCTGGGTATTCAAAATTCCTTGAACAGGTGAAGTAGCTCCAGAGAGAGAGAGAGAGAGCTGAATGGCTGGCTATTGAGGTCCTAGTCCTGAGGGAACATCCCACACCACTCTCAGGCACCTTTGTCCAGGGTTGGCCACTCCTATTCTTACAGCACTAGCTGGGGAAAGCACACAAACCTGATTCTCCAAATACTGGCAACACCACCCTGCCAATTTCAAGTCCAGAAAAGAACCGTTGGCTGCACCCAACAGAGACCTGAAATGAACTTTTTTTCTGGAGAGTCTATAGGCAGACAGATGATCACTAACTGGAGTGGCTTTGGAACAGGGGCCAATTTTTCACCTCCCCCCCGCCAACAAAAGATTATCTTTCCAGGATATATGACAGCATGCAGCTGCAGAGTAGGGAGAGACATGCAGTCTGCTTCACTTCCACCAGCCTGTACCACCTCCATTGGAGGGCTGCTTTGATTTTGATTCCCAAATCTCAATGGCCCAATTCTGCTAAGCTCTGGTCTGTGAATAGAAAGGAGCACAGCTCAGAGCTGGGACCTTTGGTGGCACCCCTTTGGAGCCTCCCCTCAGGTTCTCTAGTGGCATGCTGTGGAACTATAGGGAGGCCAGCAGCTCGTTCCCCACCCTAGGGCTGATATGACCCCCCAGTAGAGGGCTGCCTTGATTTGTTCCTGAAAGTCCCACAGGTTCTGTCCTGCTGAGCACAGTTCCACTGAGGGAAAGGGATCAAAGAGCACATCTTGGAACTGGGACCTTTGGAGTGTGGCTCCGTCAGGGTCTCTGATGGCATGGTTGTGGAGCTAGGGGTAAGCATGCAGCTTGCTCCCTTCATATGGGTCAGTGCCACCTCCAGTGAAAGATTACCTTGATTTGTTTTTATGAGCCCTACTGGCCCCATCCTGCTGGATTCAGTTTTGTAGCAGGAAGGCAGCTTTACTCAGAATCAGTACATTCAGAGTGCATTTACCTCAAAGGCTCCAGTCCAGGGAGCTCAAGCAGGTGTAGCTATAAAGCTAAGGAGGAGTACAGCTTTGCCCCCTTCTGCATCCAAGCCAGTGCTACCCCAACACAAGATTTCCTTGATTGGTTTGCCCAAGTCCCAGTGACCTTGTCCCATTCTGTCCTGTCAAGTTTTCTCCTGCAGTGGGGATAGCTGACTGACCCAAATTGAACTTATAGTGTGCTCCTCTTGGGGGAGCTATAGTTGAAGACTCTATCAAAGACTGAATGATATGACACTGGAGTAGGGGCCACATTCTTCCCATTGAATGCCTGACCACATTACATCCAAGTAGGGGACCCACTAGCCCCATCTTCCTGAGCTGGTCGCCACTCCATACTGAACTTGCACACTGTAGAAAGGTTAGTGGGGCCTGGCCAGCTTGGGCTCATGCTATAGCTTTTTTTTTTTCATAAGATACTGGAGAAGGTACAGGAAACCTTGAGGAGGAAGACAGAGTAGCTGACATGTGGACATCAACCTCAGGAAGCCTTGGACTTTTATTGATCTGCACCCAGCTCAGAGCTCCAGAAAACCAGTCCTGGAACACAGCCTGGCCTCTTCCACATACACACAGGCCCAGTGCACAGAGCCACAAACAGTGAATAGCATGGTAGTTCCAGATGGGTATTTTAAGGCCAGGTACATAAAACATCTGACATCAATCTCCACCTGAAGATTTGGCCAGGGTGACCCCAAATTAATACACACCAATGGTGAAATTCAGACCATACTAGAGCTCAGTCCAACTGGTCACACAAATGGCACAGACAAAAGAGACTCTAGCAGACACCAGACCCTTCCAGGAACAACTCTTTGAGGGGCAGCCACTGAACCATGACTCATACATGGAGAAAAAAGTCTACCCTTGCATCCAGCCAGCCTGAAGGTGAACTCTATCTACAAATGGGCCAACAGAATTCAAGTCTCAACTACAACAGGAGAGGGCACATAATCCAATAAAAAGTTATTTATGGTGCTAGGAAGAGTTGGGGTGGTGGGGAGGGGTTGGAGGAAGGCAGAAAACTGTACTTGAACAACAATAAAAAAGTCATTTATGGTATACCTAGCTCAGGTGATGTAGAAGACTGTGCCACTGAACCCACAGGCATCCATATGAGAAAGCCCTTATAACAAGGTTAGAAGTCATAGAAGATCTATCTAATACACAAAAACAAACACAAAAGGCAGAAAAGTGGGGAGACAAAGATATATGCACCAAATGAAAGAAGAAGAGTACTCTTCAGAAAAAGAATTAAATTAAGTAAAAGCAACCAAAATATCAGTTGCAGAATTTAAAACTATGGGTAAATGGATGCACAGGGCATTAGGAAGATTTATTTTGGGGGGAAATTAAATAAAGAGAGACTAAGCTGTGAAAATGACATAGAAACTAAAGAAAAGAACCTGTCAGAAATTTTAAAAAACACACTAGGAAGGACAGATAAAGTGCTTCTCAGATAAGAGCAAATTCAAGGAGTTCATCATCACCAAGCCCTTATATTGTATGAAATGTTAAAGGGACTTACCTAAGAAAAAGAAGATAAAAAAGATGAACAGTGAAAGGACAGCAAACTCACAGTTATTAAGAACCACACCTAAAACAAAAGCAAACTAAGGATAGCTAGATCAGGAGCGCATAGAAATGAAGATCATGTGGAGGATTAGCAACAGGGGAGTGGGAGAAGGAGAAGGGGGGAGAAGGTACAGAAAATAAGTAGCATAGATGGTAGGTAGAAAATAGATGGGGGGAGGGTAAGAATAGTAGGGGAAATACAGAATCTAAAGAACTTGAGACACGTGTTCATGAACTAAAGTGGGGGAAGTGGTGGGAGAGGGGTGTGCAGGATGGAGGGGAATGGGGGGAATAGAATAAATGTAATGGCATAATCAATAAAAAATAAATTTAAAAAACACACTAGAAAAATCAGCACTAGATTACATGAAGCAAAGGATCAAATTTGTGAATTACAAGACAAGAAACAGTAAGTACCCAAGCAAAGAATCAAGGAGAAGAAAGAATTAAAGGAAACTTGGAAAGTCTAGGAAATCTCTGAGAAAACATCAAGCATAACAACATCTGCATCATAAAGGTACCAAAGAGAGAAGAAACTGAACAAAGAATAGGGAAATTTTTTGAAGAAGTAATGGCAGACAATTTTCTTGGTAATAGAAAAAAATCACACAAGTTCAAGAAGCACAGAGAGTCCCAATCAAGAAGAACCCAAAGAGACCACAATGAGATACATCGTAATTAAGATGACAAAAATTAAAGGCAAAGAGAGAATTTTAAAAAGCAAGAGAGGCAGTTAGTTAACTACAAGAGAATTCCCATAAGGTTGTCAGCAGATTTCTCAACAGAAACACTTCAGACCAGAAGGGTATGGCATGAAATATTCAAAGTGATGAAAAGCAAGAGCCTGCAACAAAGACTATTCTATTCAGTAAGGCTATCATTTAAAATTGAAGGCAAAATAAAGAACTCCCAAGACCAAAAAAAAGAAAAGGAAAAAAAAGGGCTAAAGGAGTTCAATAGCACCAAACAAACATTGCAACAGATGTTAAAGGACTGCCTTAAGAAGAAGAAAGAGAGGGAGGGATAAATATGGGTATCAAGAATAAAGTGACAATAAATAAATACCAATCAGTAGTAATTATAAATGTAAACAGATAAAATGCTCCAATCAAAAGACAGGATAACTGAACAGATAAGAAAACATGACTTGTATACATATACTGTCTACAAGACACCCACCTCAGAACAAGGTAGACACACAGACTGAAAGTGAAGGGATGAAAAAAACATTCCATGCAAATGGGTACAAAAAAATGAAAATGAAGAAGAAGAAGAAGAAGAAGAAGAAGAAGAAGAAGAAGAAGAAGAAGAAGAAGAAGCTGGAGTAGCAATCTTATATCTGACAAAATACACTTAAAAACAAAGGCCATAACAAGAGACAAAGAAAGGCATTACATAATACTAAGAGGGTCAATCCAACAAGAAAATATAACTCTGATAAACATATATGCACCAAACACAAGAGCACCTAAGTATATAAAGAAAATTTTGGTGGACATTAAGTGGAAAATGGAATAATGGGGGATATTAACATCCCACTGTCATCAATAGATAGATCTTCCAAACCCCCAAAATATCAACAAAGTAATGGTAACCTTAAAGAGCACACTGGATCAAATTGATATTTACTGAACATTTCATCTCAAAGGAGCAGACTATACATTTTTCTCAAGTGCACATGAAACAATTCTCAAAGATAGAGCATATATTAGAATACAAAATAAACCTGAACAAATTAAAGAAGATTGAAGTCATATCAAGTTTTTTCATATCACAATGGTATGAAACTGGAAATCAACTATAATAAAAAAACTGGAAAACATTAAAAACATAAAGGCTAAATAGCATGTTATTGAACAATGAATGCTTAAACAGTGAGATCAAAGAAGAGATCAAATAAAAAATTACCTGTAAACAAATGAAAATGTATGATAAAAACACTCAGCAAAATGGGAATAGAGGGAACATTCCTCAATATAATAAAGGCCATTTATGAGAGACCTACAGTCAATATCATACTCAATGGACAAAAACTAAAAGCTTTTCCACTAAGATCAGGAACAAGACAAGGATGTCCACTTTCACCACTACTATTCAATATAGTATTAGAAGTTTTGGCCACAGCGATCAGGCAGGAAAAGGAAATAAAAGGCATCCAAATAGGAAAGGAGGAAACAAAATTGTCACTGTTTGCAGATGACATGATAGTGTACATGGAAAATCCTATAGACTCTACCCAAAAACTGCTCAAACTAATTAATGAATTTGGCAAAACAGCAGGATACAAAGTCAATATCCAGAAATCAAAGGCATTTTTGTATACAAACAATGAATCAGCAGAAGCAGAAATCAAGGAAAAAATCCCATTCGATATAGCAAAAAAAAGAAAAATAAAATATCTGGGAATAAACCTAACCAAAGAGGTAAAAGACCTCTATGCAGAAAACTACACAGCACTGAAGAAAGAAATCAGGGAAGACACAAACAAATGGAAACATATACCGTGTTCATGGATTGGAAGAATTAACATCATCAAAATGTCCATACTACCCAAAGCAATATACAGATTCAATGCAATACCTATTAGAGTACCAATGGCGTATTTCACAGACATAGAACAAACACTTCAAAAATTTATATGGAATCATAAACGAGCCTGAATAGCAGCTGCTTTTTTGAGAAAGAAGAACAAAGTAGGAGGGATCACAATACCTGATATCAAACTGTATTACAAAGCCACTGTAATCAAAAGAGCCTGGTACTGGCATAAAAACAGGCACATAGACCAATGGAACAGAACAGAGAGCCCAGAAATCAACCCAACCCTCTACAGTCAATTAATATTTGACAAAGGGGGGCAGTAACATAAAATGGAGTAAAGATAGCCTCTTCAGCAAATGGTGTTGGGAGAACTGGACAGCTACGTGCAAAAAAATGAAACTTGAGCACCAACTTACACCATACACCAAAATAAATTCAAGGTGGATAAAAGACTTAAATATAAGCCATGACACCATTAAAGTCCTAGAGGAGAACATTGGCAAGAAAATCTCAGATATTCCACGCAGCAACATTTTTACTGATATGTCCCCTAGAGCAAGGAATATAAAGGAAAGAAGAAACAAATGGGATCTCATCAAAATAAAAAGCTTCTGCATGGCTAAAGAAAACAGTATTAAATTAAAAAGACAACCAACTGTATGGGAAAACATATTTGCCAATGATACCTCAGACAAAGGTTTAATCTCCAAAATATACAAAGAACTTACACGACTCCACTCTAGGAAGACATCGAACCCAATTAAAAAATGGGAAAAGGACTTGAACAGACACTTCTCTAAAGAGGACATACAGAATATCCAGAGACACATGAAGAGATGCTCAATATCGTTAGCTATCAGAGAGATGCAAATTAAAACCACAATGAGATACCACTTTACACCAGTCAGGATGGCTATAATAGACAAAGCAACAAACAACAAATGTTGGAGAGGGTGTGGGGAAAAGGGGACCTTAGTTCACTGTTGGTGGGATTGCAGACTGGTACAACCATTATGGAAAACAGTATGGAATTTTCTCAGAAAAATAAAAATTGACCTGCCTTTTGACCCAGCAATTCCACTGCTAGGATTATACCCCAAGAATCCTAAAACATCAATTTCAAAGAACCTATGCACCACAATGTTCATAGCAGCACAATTTACAATAGCCAAGAGTTGGAAGCAACCTAGGTGCCCATCAGTAAATAAATGGATCCAAAAATTGTGGTACATATACACCATGGAATTCTATGCAGCAGAGAGAAGGAAGGAGCTACTACCTTTTGCAACAACATGGATGGAACTGGAAAGCATTATGCTGAGTGAAATAGGCCAGGCTTTGAAGGACAAATACCATATGATCTCACCTTTGACAAGAAGCTAAAGAATAAAACAAACAAGCAAACAGAATAAAAACAAAGACGCTGAAATAGAGAACAAGTGGGCAGGGACCAGAGGGGAGAGGGAAGGGAACTTAAGGGGAAAAAGGGGGAGGGATTTTGAGGAACAAGTATGAAAGACACAGAGATGAGGAATGGGAGGGAGAGGGGAGACCGGGCGGGGGGGTGGGGTGGGATGGGAGAAATAGATAAAAAAAATGTACTTGAAAAGTAACTAAATAAAATTAAAAAAATAAAAAAAAAAGAACTGTAAATGAAAAAAAAAAAACAAAAAAGAAACAAATGAAAATGGACACACAAAACCCAAAATATGGGACATAGTGAAAGTATTCCTGAGGGGGAAGTTCATGGTATTACAGGCTTACACCAAGAAGCAAGAAACATCTCAAAAAACAAAATAACCCTATACCTAAAAGAACTAGAAGAAACAACAAACAAACCACAGAGTAGGTAGAAGGAAGGAAATAAAAAATATCTGAGGGGAACAAATGATATAGAGACTAAGAAAACAATACAAAAGATCAATAAAACCAAGAGCTGGTTCTTTGAAAAGAAAAATAAGATTGAGAAACCTTTAATGAGATTCATCAAGAAAAAAAGAGAGAGAACCAAAATAAATAACATCACATTGAAAAAGAAGAACTAACAACTGACATCAGAGAAATACAAAGAATTGTAAAGAAATACCATGAATATACCAACTAATTTGACAACCTGGGCGAAATGGATAAATTCCTAGAAATATACAATCTCCCAAAACTAAACCCAGAAGAATCAGAAAGCCTGAACAAACAGATTATAACTAATCAAATTGAAGCAGTAATCAAAAAACTCCCAGAAAACAAACAACCATGACAGAATGTTTCAACGGGCAAATTTAACCAAACATTCAAAGATCAAAACCAATCCTTCTAAAACTAGTCCAAAAAATTCAAGAGGAGATAATGCTCCCAAGATCCTTTTACAAGGCCACTATTATTCTAATTCTAAAACCAGATAAAAACACTATAAAGAAAGAAAATTACAGGACAATATCATTGATGAATATAGATGCTAAAATCCTAAAAAATATTAGCAAACTGGATCCAACAACACATTAAGAAGATCATACACCATGATGAAGTGGATTTATTCTGGACGTGCAAGATTGGCACACTATCTGCAAATCAATAAATATGACATACCACATAAACAAAAGAAGAATAAAAATCACATGATCATATCAACAAATGCAGAAAAACATTTGATAAAATTGAGAACCCATTTGTGATAAGAACTCTCAACAAAGTGGGAATAGAGGAAACATGCCTCAATATAATAGAGGCCATATATGACAAACTCACAGCCAACATCATACTCAATGGGAAAGAACTAAAAGTGCTTCCCTTAAGATCAGGATTAAGATAGGGATAACCACTATCAGCATTCTTATTCAACATAGTACTGAAAGTCTTAGTCATAGCAATCAGATAAGAAAAAGAAATAAAAAGCATCCAAGTTGAAAGTGAAGAATTAAAACTGCAATTATTTGCAGATGACATAGAAAACCATAAAGAACCTACAAAAAACTACTAGAATTGATAAATGAATTCAGTAAAATAGCCAGATACAAAATGAATATCCAGAAATCAGCTGAATTTTTATACACCAACAATAAATCATCAGAAAAGGAATTCAAAAACAATCCTACTTACAGCTGCATCAAACAATAAATACCATATGATCTCACCTTTAACTAGAACATAATCAAGAAAATGAAAAAAAGCAAACAAAAACATAACCAAAGTCATTGAAATTAAGAACAATCTAACAATAGCTAGAGGGGAGGAAGGAGAGGACAGTGGGGAGAATGGTTTTCAGGAACTGTGACGAAGGACATGTGGACAAAACCAAGGTGGAGAGTGGAAGCAAGGGAGGGAGGTATGTTTGGAGGGGGTTGGGGGAGGGCTGGAGAGAAAATACAGACAACTGTAATTGAACAACAATAAAATAATTTAAATAAAAAAACAGTAAATTACCTAAGAATAAAATTCTGAAAACTGTAATAAGACTTTTACTCACAAAATTATAAGTAACTGGAAAAAGAAATTGAAGAAGATACAAATAAGTGCAATCATATACCATGCTTATAAATAGGACAGACTAACATTATTAAAATGGACATTCAGTCAAGATGGAGGCATAGGTAAACACAGATTCCCTTCTTGTACAATCACAGCAAAAATTACAAGGCTACAAAACAAATATCACCCAGAATTTTCAGAAAATCTAGGTGTATGAAAGTCCAACAATCAAGGAATTAAAGAAGTCACATCCATCCAGATAGATAGGAGGGGCAGAGAAGCAGAAACATGTGGAAAGGCATGGAGAGACACAAAGATGTGGAACAGGCAGTCTCACACCCATGTGTGGTACATAAAAATCAGTAGGGATTCCTTGAAAGGGAGAGATCTTAGCTTCACACCACACTACCCACCACAGGGTTCCAGCACCAGGAAGGTAAGTTCCTGTAACTTCTGGCTGTAAAAATCAGTGGGGGTTGGGGCAACCAAAGAAACTTCAGGATTCTCAGGAGTCTCCAAATAAAGAGCCCACTATAGACCTAGGACTTACACAGACTCACTCCCTCTGGAGTTCAGGGAAACAGCTGGAAGGGCACCAGGGGCACACAGGGAGAAATGGAAGTGTCTGGCATAATGGCAACTGCTGGAGATATCTTCCTGCAGAAAAAACTCCAGAGTCCAGGCAGCAGCATTGTCCACTCTCTGAGCTCTTGCCCACACAGAGCCACAGAGTGGTGACAAAGATTTCCCTGCCCTGGCAGTTACCTAACACTCTGCTCCATCCAAGTTATGGGTGTGTCTCTCTGCAATAGGCCAAGCTACTAAGACAAAGAATAAGAGGAGTTCTATCTAATACATAGAAATAAACATAGGGAGGGTGTGAAAATGAGGAGACAAAGAAGGAAAGAATAGAAAAAAACTCCTGAAAAAGTACTGAATAAAATGGAAATTGGTATTTAAACTATCAGATGCATAGTTTAAAACACTCATTATTAGGATGCTCCAGGAACTCATCGGGTACTTCAACAGCATAAAAAAGACCCAGGCAGAAATGAAGGCTACACTAAGTGAAATAAAGAAAAAAATACAGAGAACCAACAGTGGACTGGATGAAGCCAAGAATCAAATCAATTATTTGGAACATGAGTAAGCAAAATATTCCTTCAGAACAGCAAGAAGAAAAAAGAATCCCCCCAAATGAGAAGAGGTTAAGGATCCCCTGGGACATCTTCAAATGTACTAACATTTGAGTCATAGGAGTGTCAGAAAGCAGAGGAGAAAGAGTGAGAAATTGAAAACTTATTGGAAAAAATAATGAAAGAAAATGTCCCTAATTTGGAAAAGGAAATAGACATTAGAATCCCAAACAAGATGGACACAAAGAGGACCACACCAAGACACATCACGATTAAAATGCCAAAGGTTAAAGGTAAAGAAAGAATCTTAAAAGAGGCAAGAGAAAAGCATATATTTACCTACAAAAGAGTTCCCATAAGGCTATCAGATAATTTCTCAAAAGATACTTTGCAGGCTGAAAGGGGTTGTCAAGAAATAAAAACCAGATCCAGAAATACATTAAAAAGATCAGACACCATGATCAAGTGGGATTCATCACAGGGATGCAAGGATGGTGCAAAATATGCAAACCAAGAAGTGTAATACACCACATAAACAATATGAAAGACAAAAACCACATGATCAAATCAATAGATGCAGAAAAAACATTTGATAAGATACAGAACCCATTTATGATTTAAAAAACTGAGTAAAGTGGGAATAGAGGCCACATACCTAAACATAACAAAGGCAATATATGAGAGCTAGAATAAGGTCATATTCAATGGGCAAAAACTAAAAGCTTTCTTCCTAAGATGAGGGACAAGACAAGGTGTCAACTTTCACCACTTCTATTCAACATAGTATTGCGAGTCCTAGTCACAGCAATCAAATAAGAAAAAGAAATAAAAGACACTCAAATTAGAGGTTCTGGCCAAGATGGAGGCATAGGTGGAAACCCTTCACACAATCAAAAGGAGGATAACAATGAATCTAAAATCCATAAACAACCAAAAGTGCCAGAAAATCAAACTGCATGGAACTCTGACAACCAAGTAATTAAAGAAAAAATCAACCAAATAAGGCAGTGGACCATTTAGGCTGACTCAGTAAAACTGCAATGAGGTGGTGGGCCAGGTGGGTGGGGCAGCTGAAGGTGAAACTGAGACTCAGAGTTGACCATGGACTACGGTGGTTGCTGCAGTGGGAGAAACTCCCAGTCTCACATAGAGTCCATTGGAAAGGGCACTAGAGATAAGCAGGGGAGCCACACTGTTTCCTCTCTGGCCCCTCCCCAACAGGAAGTGCAGCAAAGATAGTGCTCTACCTGGGTGAATACCTAAGAGCCAGCCTTCTTTTAACTTAGCAGGTGTGTCAAAACAAAGAAATATGGCCCAAATGAAAAAACAGAGAAAAACCTCAGAAAGAGAACTAAGCAATGAGGAGATAGCCAACCTATCTGATGGAGAATTTAAAGCCCTGGTAATCAAAATGCTCACAGAACTGATAGAGCTTGGTCAAAAAATGAAAAACAAAAGAAGGATACCAGAAGTGAAATAAAGCAAAATATTCAGGGAACCAACAGTGACAGAAATAAAACCAGGACTCAAAGAAATGATTTTGAACAAAAGGAAGAAATAAATATCTAACTAGAACAAGATGAAGGAACAAGAACTCAAAAAAATGAAGAGAGCCTTAGGAACCTCTGGAACAACTTGAAACATTCCAATATCTGAATTATAGAGGTGCCAGAAGGAGAAAAACAACAACAAGAAATTGAAAACTTATTTGAACAAATAATGAAGGAAAACTTCCTCAATCTAGTGAAGAAAAGAGACTCCCAGGAAGTCCAGGAAGCCCAGACAGTCTCAAAAAAGCTGGACCCAAAGAGGAACATACCAAGGCACATGATCATTAAGTTATCCAAAATTAAAGATAAGGAGTTAATCTTAAAAGCAGCAAGAGGAAAGGAAAGAGTTGCCTACAAAGGCGTACCCATAAGGCTATGAGCTCATTGATCAAAAGAAACCTTACAGGCAAGAAGGGGTTGGAAAGAAGTATTCCAAGTCATGAAAGACAAGGACCCACATCCAACATTACTCTATCCAGCAAAGCTGGATACCCTTCCATTCATTTAAAATGGAAGGGCAGATAAAGTGCTTCTCAGATAAGGTCAAGTTAAAGGAGTTCATCATCACCAAACCCTTATTATATGAAATGTTAAAGGGACTTGTCTAAGAACAAGAAGATAAAAAATCTGAACAGTAAAATGACAACAAACTCATAACTTTCAACAAACGAACCTAAAAGAAAAGAAAAACAATGAAAACAAAAGCTAAGCAAATAATCAGAACAGGTACAGAATCAGAGAAATGGACATCACATGGAGGGATTTCGGTGGGGAGGGGGAAGGGAGGAATAGGGGCAAAAGGCACAGGGAAGAAGAAGCATAGTTAATAGGCATAAAGTAAACAAGGAGAGATAAAAAATGGTATAAAACAGAGGACTCAAAGAACTTATATGTACAACCAATGGATTAGAACTAACGTAGGGGTGGTGAATGCTGGAGTGTTGAAAGGGCAGGGCAGAAGTGGGTAAAGAGGGAAAATTAGGAAAACGGTAATAGAATAATCAATAAAAATACTTAAAAAGCAGAATAAAAATACCTCATAAAAAAGAAAAGAAATAAAAGGCATTCAAATTGGAAATGATGCAGTAAAGCTGTCACTTATTGCAGATGACATGATAATGTACATGGACAACCCTATAGACTCCACCAAAAATCTATTCAACATAATAAATGAATTTGGCAATACAAGGTCAACATTCAGAAATTGAAGGCATTTTTTTTATACCAACAATGAAATATCAGAAGCAAAAATTGGGGAAAAATCCCATTTACTTTAGCCACAAGAAGAATAAAATACTTAGAAATAAACTTAATCAAAGAGGAAAAAGAACTATACTCAGAAAACTACACAACATTGAATAAACAAATTAAGGAAGATACAAACAAATGGAAGCATATACCATGATTATGAACTGGAAGAATTAACATCATTAAAATGTCCATACACCCAAAATGACCTATAGATTCAAAACAATCTCTATCAAAATACCAATGACATGTTTCACAGAACAAACATTTCAAATATTTATATAGAACTGTAAATGACCCCAAATAGGACAGCAATTTTGAAAAAGAAGAACAAAGTAGGGGGGATCATAATACATGATATCAAACTATATTACAAGGCCATGGTAATCAAAACAGTCTGGTATGCCAGTACTTACGATGGCATGAGAACAGACACATAGACCAATGGAACAGAATAGAGAGCCCAGAAACACACTCATGGCAATACAGTAAGTTAATATTTGACAAAGGGGGTAGGAACATAAAATAGAGTAAAAATCACCTCCTCAATAAATGGTGTTGGGAAAGCTGGAAAAATATGTGCAAAAAATGAAATTCCATCACCAACTTACACCATACACAAAAATAAAGTCAAGATGGATAAAATACTTAAATATAAGTAGTGACACCATAAAAGTCCTGGAGGAAAACATAGGCAGGGAAGTTTCAGATATCCCAAATAGCAATGTTTTCATCAGTACATCCCCTAGGGCAATAGATATAAAGGAAAGATTAAACAAATGGGGCTACATTAAACTAAAGAGCTTCTACATGACTAAAGAAAACATTAAAAAAATAGAAAAGGTACCAACCATATAGGAAAACATATTTTCCAATGATACTTCGGACAAGGCTTTGGTCTCTAAAATATATAAAGAACTCACATAACTTCACTCTAAGAAGACAAGCAATCCAATTAAAAAATGGACAAAGGAACTAAACAAACATGTCTCCAAGGAGGACACACAGAGGGCCCCGGAGACATATGAAAAGGTGCTCAGCATCACTAGTCATCAGAGAGATGCAAATTAAAACCACAATGAGATACCGCTTCACATCATTGAGAATGGCCATCATAAACAAAGCAACAAACAATAAGTGCTGGTGAAGTTGGGGAGAAAAGGGAACCCTAGTACACTGTTGGTGGGAATGCAGATTGGTGCAGCCACTATAAAAAATACCATGGAATCGCCTTAAAAAATTAAAAATGGAATTGCCTTTTGAACCAATCATTCCACTACTGGGATTACACCTTAGGAATCCTCAAACATTAATTCAAAAGAACCTATGCACTCCAATGTGCTTAGCAGCACAATTTACAATAGCCAAGTGCTGGAAACAGCCTAAGTGCCCACCCATAAATTAGTGGATCAAAGAACTATGCTACATTTACACGATGGAATATTATGTTGCAGAAAGAAAGAAGGAGGCCTTACCGTTTGTGACAGCATGGAGGGAACTGGAGAACATTATGCTAAGTGAAATAAGCCAGGTGGTGAAAGACAAATACCATAAGATCTCACCTTTAAGTGGAACCTAATCAACAAAACAAACAAATGAGCAAAATAGAGCCAGAGATTTGGGAATAAAGGTCAAACTGAGAGTGACCAGAGGGGAAGAAGGGGGAGGCTAATGGGGGAAAGAAGGAGAAGGGTCAAGTCAAGGAACACAAATAGAGGACTCCTGGGCATGGAGAAATGTGGGGGATTGATTGTGGGGAGCAGAATGTGAAACAATGGGGAAAAAGGTGGGAAAATTGTAACCAAAAAACAATAAATAAAAAAGAAAATGATCAAAACTATGAACACTAAAATGACAACAAATTCACAACTATTACCAACTGCATCTAAAATACTAAAACTTAAGCAAACAACTACAACAGGAACAGAATCATATGTATGAAGATCATATGGAGGCTTATCAGTGGGAAGGGGGAATGGAGAGAATGGGGGAAAATACAAGGCTTAACAAGCATAATTGGTAAGTACAAAATAGACAGGGAGGAGTTAAGAACAGTATAGAAAATGGAGTAGACAAAGAATTTATATGCATGACCCATGGACATGAACTAGGAAGGGATTGCCAGTGGGAAGGTGGGTACAGCGTGGAGTGGGGCAAAGGGGACAAATTTTGACAACTGTAATAACATCATCAATAAAACATACTTAAAGAAAGAGGATTAAAATACTAATTTAACAGCTATCTGTTACAAAATTCTCCAAGTCAGTCTTTCTCCTATCAGAGATTATGCATCAAAGTCAGATTATTGGGCATTTTAGTCCATAATAATCCACAATTCAGCAAACCCTTACTTAAGGAATTTAACTGATTTCAAATATGCACCTTGTTGATATTTCTTGCATTTTTACCTAACTTTACTCTTTGTGTTTACTTTGGCTGATGCTTCATCACATAGTTAGAGGAAAGGAAATGGATCTATGTGTTCTAAGTTGTTAACACTTAGGAGAGCACTATTCTTTTGAATATCTTAAGAAGGAATCCAACTTCAAGACATGTGCCAGCAAGCACATGGATTCTTTGTGCTTAAACTTTGAAGAATCATGTTCGCTGAAAAGCACAATTAATGACTGGAAATCACAAATCAGAGTTAGACTGACTTGTTTCACCATTTGAAAATCAGCATTTGGTACTATTTTTAGAGATTCTTGTGCCACTTGAGAAGTGTGCTTCTTTTTTCTTCCTGGTTACTATAATAACAGGGATAATATTTTTAAATGTAAAGTATATCCATTTATTTCTTTCTATAAGTATTCTGCCAAGAGATTTTAGATTCATAAGCTCATCCAATTGTTCAAGAAATCTGTGAGGTGGGTGAGTGCTTTGCATAGTTCCTGACACAAAGAAAGTGCTAAAGAAATATGAGGTATAACTTTGATTACTATAAAGTTCTGGCCTCAAAAAGTTAAGTGATATGCTTTTGGTCCCACAGCTAGTGAGTGTTAAAGCCAGAACTCAAGTCCAATTCTATGTGACTCTGATGCCCACTTTTCCATATCAAAAATGTTCCCTTTTGACAGTAGTTTACACTTATACTGTTAGTCAAAAAAGAACTAGTATGGAACCACTCTTATTCCATTTCCAGATCCTTTTGGGACCAGGGAGGTGAAAGAACATTCCACAGCCTCAAGGGACTGCACTTGGAAGCTTGGATCCATCCAAGTAAAACTAGAATCTAGCTGGAGCCAACTCTGGGGGAAAACAGGTAACTGGTAATTCCCTCCTGCATGCAAATACGTGTGCAAACATATGCATGTGCACTTACACAGCCATATCTCCATCCACACATCTCCAGGTCTTGCATTTCTCTTCTCTCAGATTACCAAGGTCTATTTTTCATGGTTCCTAACAACATTAGGATTGGTAGTTAGAAAAATCCTATGTTCAGTAGAAAGGCTCTGGATAAGATCACAGGGGGCATTACTGATCTGCAGCTTCAGCAGGAGTTGATGTAGTTTTACATGAAGAATAAGCTCATCTCTGAAGTCCTGGAGAAGATGCCACTTCTTCATAACATAGTTCTTGACTGAAACTATTCTGTTATATCTTATAGTTTCCACCATATGTCTATTAGCTTCTAGACTTTTTTAGAAAAAAAAGAAAACTTTTTATATTGAAATAATTATAGACCCATAGAAAGTTGAAAAAATTATACAAAGAGATTGTGTCTTTCTCTTATCTTCACCCAACAGGAACATCTTATGTAATTTTACTGATATCAAAGCCAGGAAATTCACATTAACTAGACTGAAGACCTTAAATAGATCTCATTAGTTTTTGCCTTTTCTCATGTGTGTGTGAGAGTGTGTATACATCTGTGCATTTTCATCCAAGGTATAGATTCATGATGACAAGCAAAATCTGAACTGTCCTACCCTCACAAACTCTCTCACCCTGCTTCTTTTACCTCCTCATAGTCAAATCATGCTGCATACCTTCCCCAACTCTGGGTTCACTAGAAACCACTAATTTTTCTTCATCTCTTTAATTCTGCCATCTTTATAAATGGAATCATTCACTAGTGTAGTCTTCCAAGATTGTTTCATTATGAAGCCCAGGTGATCAAGCTATTGTATGTTTGTTTTTTCCTTTTTATTGCTGAGTACTATTCCATTGTTTGGAGATACTACAGTCAAACCATTCACCAGTCAAAGGACATTTGGGTTGTTTTCATATATGCATTATTACTAATAAAGCTGCTGTGAACATTTGTGCGCACACTTTTGAGTGGATATATTTTTCCTTCTTTGACATAAATGCTGAGGGCAATTGCTGCCCCCTATGATAAGTGTAGGTTCTGTTTTACAAGACATTGCCAAGCTATTTTCTTTCTTTAAAAAATAATCTTTATTGTGCTTTTTCCATTACCATTTAGTCCCCTTATTCCTCCCTCATTTCAGCAGTTACCACACTGTTTTTCATGTCTGTGAATCCTTTCTTCCTTTTTTGCTCAATTCCTCTACTCCCTCACCTCCCCCACCCCCAACACCTGTCATCCTCATCTCCATCTGTGAGTCTGCAGGTGGCTGCAAAATTCTACATTACTACTAGAAATGTCCCAGTTATTCAGTGTCTCTGCCTCTTTGTCAACATTTAGTAACGTCACTATTTTTTATTTTAGTGGCTCTAATTGTCAGTAACGTTATCCCACATTTCTTATAACTAATGATGTTGAACAATTTTTCATGTACTTACTGGTCACCAATATATACTTTTAGGTAAAATGTCTATTCAAGTCTTTGCTATTTTCTAATTGATTTTTTTGTTTATTTACTATTGAGCTGTTGAGTTTTGAGTGTGGGATTTTATTTTTTTCTTAGAGGGGAAGGGGAGGGGGTTATTTGGTTGCTCCTTCTGGGCCTGCTCTCTGGCTGAGGTATTTTTTAAGAAAAAAAATTCAAAATGTCCACCACAGTGTCTAGTTTAATATCTGTCACCATATGTTGCTATAATTTTTTCTTGTGGTGAGAATTTTTAAGATCTACCCTCTTAACCACATTCAAGTATTCAATACAGTATTACTTTTTAAAATAAGTTTTCATTTTTCAATTACAGTTGACATACAATAGTATATTAGTTTCAGGTAAACAACATAATGATTAGACATTTATGAGGCCTATCCAAAAAATGTCCAGCCATTGTTAATATAATGAAAACGGTTTGTATGACATTGATATAATCTGGCAACCAAGGAAAGTGGACCAGAATGTGCATGTGTGAACGATGATGACTTCACTGTACTAGTCGGTGTGGCAGTAGATACCATTGAGTAAGCATGTGTACTGTGTGGCCACCCCATTCAAAATAACTGAGTAGAGCAATGAATCTGCATTAAATTTTGCATTAAGGACTTCCGCCAAGATGGAGGCATAGGTGGATGTGCCGTGCCTTCTCACACAACCAAGTTTAGAGACAACTAAATATTAGCAACAGAAAACACAGCCAGAACATGGAAAATTGAACTTTTCGGAAGTCCGTTAACAACAAATTCTTCAGCCTGACCGGTAAGGGGCAAAACCAGCAGCTGGTGGAGCAGGGTTGCACAGGAGGACTCGGTCAGACGGACTCAGGCACACGGAATCCAGACGCGGAATCCAGGCACAGGGTTGGACCTAGTGAGCGACCCAGCGAGAGACCAGGCGAGCAACCGCGGGGGAGACAGCGGGGCAGCGGGGCTGTGTGTTGACTGTGGTCGTGCATTTGTGCACGGGCGGACAGGCGAGGGAGTGGGCGGTTGGACTGGGGCCTGGCAGTCCCCGCGGCAAGCGGCAGTGGAGGGCACCGCCATTTCCCCGCTCTGACCCCACCTCCACATACAGCATCATAACCCAGCGACTCTGAGTGACCCGGTCCAGGTGAACCACCTAAAGCGCTGCTCCTCACCCAGCGGCTCGTAACAGCAGAGGGGGTCGCCATTTCCCCGCTCTGACCACGCCCCCACATACAGAGTCACAACCCAGCGACCTGGGAGTCCAAGGCACCGCTTCTCACACTAAAGGGCACAAACAGACCAAAAATGGTGCAAGAAGATCTCAAAGCCCCAGAGCCTATAGATCTAAGCAATGAAGAAATAGCAAAACTCTCAGATGCACAGTTTAAAACATTGGTGATCAGGATCCTCACAGAACTGGTTGATTATAGCCACAAATTAGACAAATATATGAAGGCGAAACTAATTGAAATGAATGGAATTGCACAGGAAACCAATAGTGATGAAAAGGAAACTGGGACTCAAATCAATGGAGTGGACCAGAAGAAAGCAAATAATGGCCAAACAGAAAAGAGTGAAGAAGCAAGAATTCAAAAAAATGAGGAGAGTCTTAGGAACCTCCAGGACATCTTTAAACGCTCCAACATCCGAATGATAGGGGTAGCAGAAGGGGGAAAGGCACAGCCACCAGTGGAAAACTTATTTGAACAAATAATAAAGGAGAATGTCCCCAATCTGGCAAAGGAAATAGACTTCCAGGAAATCCAGGAAGCTCAGAGAGTCCCAAAGAAGTTGGACCCAAGAAGGAACACACCAAGGCACATCATCATTACATTAGCCAAGATTAAAATGAAGGAGAGAATCCTAGAAGCAGCAAGAGCTAAGGGGACAGTCATCTACAAAGGAGTCCCCATCAGACTGTCAGCAGATTTCTCAAAAGAGACCTTACAGGCAAGAAGGGGCTGGAAAGAGATATTCCAAGTCATGAAATCCAAAGACCTACAACCAAGATTGCTCTATCCAGCAAAGCTTTCATTTAGAATGGAAGGACAGATAAAGTGCTTCTCAGATAAGATCAAATTCAAGGAGTTCATCATCACCAAGCCCTTATTATATGAAATGTTAAAGGGACTTATCTAAGAAAAAGAAGTTAAAAAAACATGAACAGTGAAAGGACAGCAAACTCACAGTTATTAACAACCACACCTAAAACGAAAGCAAACTAAAAGGACAGCTAGATCAGGAGTGGAAACATAGAAATGAAGATCACAAGGAGGGTTAGCAATAGGGGAGTGGGAGAAGGAGAAGGGGGGAGAAGGTACAGAAAATAAGTAGCATAGACAGTAGATAGAAAATAGATGGGGGGGCAAGAATAGCATGGGAAATATAGAATCTAAAGAACTTGAGACACATGGTCATAAACTAAAGGGGGGTAATGGTGAGGATGGGGGGGTAGGGTGGAGGGGAATGAAGGGGGGGAATAGAACAACTGTAACAGCATAATCAATAAAAAAAATTTTAAAAAATAAAAATTTTACATTAAGTTTGAACATTCCTCCAGAAGGTATTATTATGATTCAGAAGGCTGCAGCTATGGAAAACTGATGATTGGCAACTTCGTCATGACAGCTCACCCCCTCATGCATCACATAGGGGTGCAGTTTTTTTCTGAAACATCAAATTACCCAGGTGACTCAGGCCCCCTACAACCTAGATTTGGTGCCATGTGATCGCTGGATTTTCCCCAAACTAAAATCACCTTTGAAAGGGAAGCAATTTCAGACTGTTGGTGAGATTCAGGAAAATATGACAGGGCAGCTGATGTCAATTGGGAGAACTGTGTGAGCTCCCAACATGCCTATTCTGAATGGGACTGAGGTGTCATTGTACAATGTATCTTGTATCTTCTTCAATAAATGTCTCTTTTTCATATTACATGGTGGATACCTCTGAACAAACCTTGTGTATATAACTTATGAAGTGATAAATCTAGTATATGTAACTATATTGTACTGATAAATCTAGTACAATCAGATGTCATGCATAGTTATTATATTATTGACCATGTTCTCTATGCTATAATTTATACCTTTGTGACTATGTTATAACTACCAATTTGTACGTTTAATCTTTTCACCTTTCTCACCCATTTCCCCCATTTCCTCTTCTATCTGGCAACCATCAACACAGGTAGGGACTGAACTTAGTCTGCACCATCCAGTAACCCCCAGGGCTAGTGCTCCCAGTGGATAGCTACAGACTTCCTCAGAGCACCACCACCCTGACCCTGCACAGCTGATCCTCCACAGAGGGCAGAGGTTGGTGGTCCATGATCACAGCCAGTCCTTGCAGCTGATTGGCCTGGGTAAATCTTTCCCATTGATGTGCCAACACCAACCAAGGCTCAACTATAAGAGGAGGGTGTACTTAGCTCATGCAAAGGGCACACCTCGAGTATTTAGTTTGGGTGATAAGAGAGGCTGTGATACTAGACCCTTTGGGGCACCTACTACATTAGGGTACACTAGCAAGACATGGAGTGAAAGCAGTTCTGACTAATCCATAGAAACAAAGACAGGGATGTTGCCCAAATGAAGGCATAAAGAAACAAGGCCCAAATGAAAGAACAGATCAAATCTGCATAAAAAGAGCTAAATGAAATGGAGATAAGCAATGTATCAGATGCAGGATTCAAAATACTGTTTGTAAGGATGCTCAAGGAACTTAGTGAGGACCTGTTGAGGTGCATGAAAGTGATCCATGAGGGAATGAAGGATTTACTAATTGAAAAATAGTCCACTTATTGAAAAATCAAACAATTTACAGGGAAACAACAGTAGAGTAGATAAAGCTGAGAATCAAATCAATGATTTGGAACATAACAAAGCAAAAAAAAAAAAAACAACCATGAAGAACAACAAGGAGAAAAAGAATCTAAAAAAACTCCCACAAAAACCTGAGGATAGTGGCATCTGGGAGAACTTTAAGAGGTCAAATATTTGCATCATAGGAGTGCCAGAAGGAAAAGAGAAAGAGCAAAAAATTGGAAATCTATTTGAAAAAATAAGGAAAACTTCCCTTATTTGGTGAAGAAAATAGACATGCAAGTCCAGGAAGCACAGAGAGTTCCAATTATGGATTCGAAGAGACCTACTCCAAAACATCTCATAATTAAAAGGCCAAAGGTTAAAGATAAAGAGAGACCCTTAAAAGTAGCAAGAGAAAAGAAGTTAGTTGCCTACAGTGTAGTTCCAATAAGACTGTTAGCTGATTCTCAAAAGAAACTTTGCTGGCTAGAAGGGGTTGGTAAGATGTATTCAAGTCATGAACAGTAGAGACATATAACCAAGATTGCTCTACCCAGCACAACTATCATTGAGAATCAAATGGTAGATAAAGACCTTCCCAGACAAGAAAAACCTAAAGTGGTTCATCCTTACCAAACCATGCTATTATTGCATGAAACGTTAAAGGGACTTATTTAAGAAATAGAAGATCAAAACTATGAACAATAAAATGGCAAAAAATACATATTTATGAACAATTTAATCTAAAAAACAAACTGAGTGAACAGGAAGAACAGAGATAAAATCATAGATACAGAGAACATTTTGATGGTTGCCAGATAGGAGGGGTGTGGGAGAGAATGGGTGATGAGGTGAGGGGATTAAGAAGTACAAATAGGTAGTTACAGAATAGCCATGCGGTTGTGAAGTACAGTATAGGAAATAGAGTAGCCAAAGAACTTACATGTATTACTAATGAACATAAACAATGGTGGGGGTATTGCCTGAGGAAGTGAGAGGTGCTGGGTAGAGAAAACTCAAGACAACTGTAATAGCACAATCAATAAAATTAATTAAAAAAATTAAAAAGTCCTCTCCTAGAATCTCAGTGTTCCAGAAGCCAGTAGCAGTGTCCAGCCTTCCAACCAATAAGGACCAATATTGGCTATATTTGCCTTTGCCACTCTTCCAGCCACCATGTTCTGTAAGTGGGGGGAGTCTCCAACTAAGCATGCTCTATACAAGCTCCCTTTTGCCAAGTCATGAGCTGCTTGGTTGCCTTGGGCAGTTGCCCTTCTCTGGTGGCCCCTTTTTTAGCAGGAAGGGCAAACCTCTTCTAAACTTCAATTCTGCCATGGGGTGTTCTCCCTGCCCCTTGCCTTCTCCAGCATTTTGGCATGACCACTCTGTCACAAAAAGGAAGTTCCATTTTTAGTTTTTTGAGGAAATTCCATAGTTTTCCACATTGGCTGCAGCAGTCTGCATTCACACCAATAGTACATTTGAATTCCCTTCTCTCCACATCCATTCGAGCACTTGTGGTTTGTTGATTTATTGATGATAACCATTCTGTGAGGTCATATCTCATTGTGGCTTTAATTTGCATCTCTCTGGTGATTAGTTTTATTGAGCATATTTTTCATAGGTTCCTTTATATGTTACCTTTGCAGAAGTGCTATTCAGGTCCTTTGCCTATTTATTAATTGTATTGTTGTCTTTATGGTTTTGAGTTGTAATAAGTACTTTATATATTTTGGAAATTAACCCCTTACCAGATTTTTCATTGGCAAATATGTTATCTCATACAGTGGGTTCCATTTTATTATTATTTTTGATTGTTTCTTTTGCTATCCAAAACTTTTTAGTTTGATATAGTTCCATTTGTTGTTCACTTCCTTTGTTTCCTTTGCCTTAGGAGGTGTATCAGCAAAAATAGTGCTATGGGAGATGTCTGAGGTTTTACTGCCTAAGTTTTCTTCTAGGATTTTTATGGTTTCATGACCTACATTTAAGTATTTTGTCCATTTAGAGTTTATCTTTGTGTATTGTGTAAGCTCATGGTCTAGTTTTATTTTTTTGCATGTACTTATCTAATTTTTCCAAGAACATTTATTGAAGACTTTATTGTATGCCCTTATGTCCAACTTTGTTCTCCCTTTTCAAGATTTCTGAGGCTATTTTGGGTCTTATTTGATTCCACATAATTTGTTTTGGAATATTTGTTCTAGATCTATGTTATATATCATGGGTGATTAAATAGGAATTGTGCTTAATCTATAGATTGCTTTGGGTATATGGACATATAGATGTTAATTCTTCCAATCCATGAATATGGTATATTTGTGTCTTTCTCAGTTTATTTCTACAGTATTATGTACTTTTCCAAAAACAGGTCTTTTATCTCTGTGGATAAATTTATTCCCAGGTACTTATTTTTTGCTACAATTATAAAGGTGATAGTTTTCTTAGTTTCACTTGCTGATAGCTCATTACTGCTGTATAAAAATGCCACTGATTTGGGAATATTAATGCATATTTTGCTACTTTGCTGAATTCACTTATTGGATCTAGTAGTTTTTGATAGAATCACTAGGGTTGTCTATCTATTCATCTGAGAATAATGACAGTTTTAATTTTTCCTCTCTAATTTGGTTGCCTTTTACTTCTTCTTGTCAGATCACAGTGCTAGGTCTTCCAGTACTAATAAGAGTGGTGGAAGTGGACATCTTGTCTTGTTCCTGATTTTAAAAGAAACTATTTTTTGCCCATTGAATCTGATGTTGGCTGTAGGTTTTTCATATATGGTCTTTATTATATTGACATCTTATCTCTCTATTTCCACTTTGCTGAGAGTTTTTATTGTAATTTGATGCTAAATTTTATCAAATGCTTTTATGCCTCTGTTAATATGGTCATGAGATTTTTATCTTTTGCTTTGTTCATGTGTTGTATCACATTTATTTACTTGCAAATATTGTACAGACCTTGCATTCCCAAAATAAGTCCCACTTGATCATACTATATGGCCTTTTTAATGCATTGCTGGACCCAACATGCTAATATTTTGTTGAGAATTTTAATGGACATCTAAAGATATTCATCAGAGATATTGGCCTATAATTTTGCGTCCTTGTAGTATCTTTTGTCTGATTTTAAAATTAGGATAATACTGGTCTTATAAAAAGAGCTTGGAAGTCTTCCCTTGTCATGAATATGTTGGAATAGTTTGAGGAGGATAAGAATTAGTATTTCTTTGAATATTTGGTAAAATATGCTTGTGAAGCTATCCAGTCCAGGCCTTTTATTTGCATGGAGATTTTTTGAAAGATTTATTTATTCATTCATTTTTAGAGGGGAAGGGAAGGAGAGAGGGAGAGAAAGATCAATATTCAGTTGTCTCTTGTGTATCCCCTGCTGGAAACTGGCCTGCAACCCAGGCATGTGCCCTGACTGGGAATTGAACTTTGGTCCTTCAGTTCACAGGCCTGAGCTCAATCTACTGAGCTACACCAGGCAGGGCTGCTTGGAGATTTTTTATTACTGCTGCTATTTCATTTGTTTTAATTGGTCAAGTCAGGTTTTCAGATTCTTTCTGACTTATTTTTAGAAGATTGTATGTTCCTAGGTGTTTGTCCATTTAACCCAGGTTGTCCAATTTGCTGGCATATAGTTGTTCATAGTATTTTCTTCTAATCTGCTGTATTTAGGGTTTCTTTTCAGTTTTTAAATTTACTTTATTTTATTCATCTATTTTTTTCCATTTTTTAAATTTCACTGTTGTTCAGGTACAGTTGTCTGCCTTTTCCCCCACCTCTCCCCTGCACAACCCGAGCCATCCTCACCTCCCTCCCCTGCTTCCACCCACCCTTGGTTTTGTCCATATGTCCTTCATAGTTCTTCCTTAAAACTCTTCATCCTTTCCTCCCATTATCCCCTCTGGCTGCTGTCAATTTGTTCTTAATTTCAATTTCTCTGGTTATATTTTGCTTGCTTGTTTGTTTTGTTGATTAGGTTCCAGTTACAGATGAGATCATATGATATTTGTCTTTCACCAATGCTCTCTAGTTCCATCTATGCTGTTGCAAAGGGTAGGTCCTGCTCCTTCTTTCTTTTTGCTGAGTAGTAGTTCATTGTGTAAATGTACCATAGTTTTTTTATCTACTCATTTACTGATGGGCACTTAGGTTGCTTCCAACACTTGGCTGTTGTAAACTGTGCTGCTATGAATACTTGGGGTGCATAGGTTCTTTTGGATTGGTGTTTCAGGGTTCTTAGGATATAATCCTAGTGATGGAATTGCAGGGTCAAATGGCTGTTTCATTTTTAGTTTTTTGAGGAAATTCCATACTGTTTTCTATAGTGGCTGCACCAGTCTGCAATCCCACCAACAATACATTAGGTTTCCCTTTTCTACAAATCCTGTCTTGTTGGTAATTGCCCTGCCTGGATTCAGAAGCTGTAACCCCCCATGGCTCAGGCTGAGTAAAAAGACCTTGGGATCATAAACCACAAACCACTAAGGATACAAAGCTTATCCTCCCAGCAGGGGCACAGCCTCTGCCCCCTTTAATTCACCCTGCTTGGCTCCAGGCTGATGACTGGTTAACCAATGATGGATAAGATTCCTCAAGGGAAGGATGACACTGTGCCTAAGATGGGCACAGTGCTGAAGGGGCCACCAGGGAAGGATTTAGGGGACTATAGAAAAGGGGTGATGGGCCCCCGCCCCTCGGCCTTTCAAGGGTCTGAATACTCATTCTGTTTGTAAGAAGTCTCCTAATCTCTTAGCTGCCCACACCCACAACCTGACTTAAGCCTGAAACAATGCTGAAGGGTAGTGCATCCCTGGGCCTAAAAGGGCAGTTCCCTGGGGGCAATCAGGCTTAAGAAAAAGTTCATAAAATCCTTTGAAATCTGCTTTTCTAAGAATACTTTCAATTTAAATGATAAGGGTCCAAGCAGAAAATGAGTTTGTTTCCCAAAGTTTTATGGTTCTTTGGCTGTCTGATCCTGACTGAGAATAAGCCTTCCTAGTTCTTTGAATGTTATCTATTGTTTGATCATTACTTCCTGACAATGACTGATGAGCTTTATATATATGCCTTCTATTCCTATGGAAAGTAAACCAAACAAAAGCCAAATATAAGGAAAAGGCTCAAGGTCCTTCTTCTCTGAGAGAGTGGCCAGCTTTCTTCCCCAAGCAGTTGATGTCTTATTCTCAACTGTGGTGGTCTGGATGGGGGCTCGGTGGGCAGAGCCACCCTACACTGTCCAACACTTGTTTGCTGCTTTGTTTATGATGGCCATAGTCACTCATGTGAAGTGGCATCTCACTGTGGTTTTAATTTGCATCTCTCTGATGGCTAGTGATGCTGAGCATCTTTTCATATGTCTCTGGACCCTTTGGATGCCCTCCTTGGAGACATGTCTGTTCAAGTCCTTTGCCCATTTTTTTAATTGAAATATTTGTCTTCCTACAGTGGAGTCCTGTGAGTTCTTTATATACTTTGAAGATCAAAACTTTGTTGGAAGTATCATCGGCAAATACGTTTTCCCATAAGATCGGTTCTCTTTTCATTTTATTGCTGTTTTCTTTAGCTGTGAAGAAGCTTTTTATTAGAAGCTTTTTGATGAGATCCCATTTGTTTATTCTTTCCTTTATGTCCCTTGCTCTAAGGGACATATCAGTGAAAATATTGCTCCATGGAATATCTGAGATTTTCCTACCTATGTTCTCCACTAGGACTTTTGGTGTCCTGACTTATATTTAAGTCTTTTAACCACCTTGAGTTTATTTTTGTGTATGGTGTAAGTTGGTGATCAAGTTTCATTTTTTTTTTGGATGTAGCTGTCCAGTTCTCCCAATACCATTTGTTGAAGAAGCTATTTTTACTCTATTTTATGCTGCTGCCCCCTTTGTTGAATATTAATTGACTGTAGAGACTGGGGTTTATTTCTGGGCTCTTTATTCTGTCCCATTGGTCCATGTGTCTGTTCTTATGCTAGTACGAGGATGTTGTGATTACAGTGACCTTGTAATACATTTCGATACCAGGTACTGTGATCCCTCTTACTTTGTTCTTCTTTTTAAAAATGGCTGCAGTATTAGGGGTCATTTATGGTTCCATATAAATTTTTGAAGTGTTTGTTCTATATCTGTGAATATGTTATTGATATTTCAATAGGAATTGTGTTGAATCTACAGATTGTTTTGCGTAATATGGACATTTTGATGATGTTAATTCTCTTAATCCATGAATATTGTACATGCTTCTATTTGTTTGTATCTTCTTTAATTTCTTTCTTCATCATTGTGTAGTTTTCTGAGTACAGGTCTTTTACATCCTTGGTTAGGTTTATTCCTAGGTATTTTATTTTTCTTGTTGTTATATCTAATGGGATTTCCCCCTTGATTTCTGTTTCTGAAATTTCATTGTTGCTGTACAATAATGTCTTTGATTTCTGAATATTGACTTTGTATCCCCCTGTCTTGCCAAATTCATTTATTAGGTCTAGTAGTTTTTGGGTGGAGTCTATAGGATTTTCTTTGTACACTATCATGTCATCTGCAAACAATGGCAGTTTTGCTTCCTCCTTTCTGATTTGAATATCTTTTATTTCTTTTTCTTGTCTGATTGTTGTGGCTAGGACTTCCAATACTATGTTGAATAGACGTGGTGAAAGCAGGCATCCTTGTCTTGTTCCTGATATTAGTGGGGAACCTTTTAGTTTTTGCCCATTGAGTATGATGTTGTCTGTAGGTCTCTCATATATGGCTTTTATTATGTTGAGGAATGCTCCCACTTTTCCCACTATGCTAAGTGTTTTTATCATAAATGGGTGCTGTACCTTATCAAAAGCTTTTTCTGCATCTATTGATATGATCATGTGATTTTTGTCTTTGCTTTTGTTTATGCGATGTATTACATTTACTGATTTGTCAATATTGAACCATCCTTGCATCCCTGGGATGAATCCCACTTGATCATGGTGTATGATCTTTTTAATGTATTTTTGGATGTGGTTTGCCAATATTTTGTTGAGGATTTTAGTGTGTATGTTCATAGTGATATTGGCCTGAAGTTTTCTTTCTTTGTCGTGTCTTTATCTGATTTTGGCATTAGGGTGAGGCCAGCTTCATAAAAAGAGTTTGGGAGTCTTCCATTTTCTTGAATTTTTTGTAATAGTATGTGAAGGATAGGGGTTAGCTCTTCCTTAAATGTTTTATTGAACTCTCCTGTGAAACCATCTGGTTCAGGGCTTTTGTTTGTTGGAAGTTTTTTGATTACTTCTTCAATTTTATCAGCATTATTGGTCTGTTCAGACTTTATGTTTTTTCTTCATTGAGTTTTGGAAGATCCTATTTTTCAAGAAATTTGTCAATTTCACCTATGTTTTCAAATTGCTTGGCATATAGTTCTTTGTAGTAATTTCTTACAATCCTTTCTGTGATATCAGTTGTAATCTCTTCTCTTTCATTTCTGATCGTGTTTATTTGCATACTCTCTTTTTTCTTGATGAATTCACTTAAAGTCTTGTAGATTTTATTTACCTTTTCAAAGAACCAGCTTCTTCATTTATTGATCCTTAGAATTATGGTTTTAGTCTCTATGTTATTTAATTTTGCTCTGATCTTGGTTATTTTCTTCCTTCTACTTGCTCTGGGCTGTCTTTGTTGTTGCTCCTTGAGTTCTTGTAGGTGTAGGGTTAGGTTGTTTATTTGAAATGTTTCTATCTTTTTTAAGTAGGCCTGTATTGCTATGAATTTTCCTCTCAGGACTGCCTTCATTGTGTCCTATGTATTTTGGATTGTTGTGAGTTTATTTCCATTTATTTCCTGAAACTTTTTGATTTCTTTCTTGATCTCATTCTTGATCCATTCATTGTTTAATAGCATGTTATGAAATCTCCAAGAGTTTGAATGTTTCTTACTTTTTTCCTTGAGGGTGGTTTCTAGTTTCAGGCTCTTGTGGTCAAAGAAAATGCTTGATATGATATAAATTTCTTAAATTTGTTGAGATTTGTTTTGTGTCCTATCACGTGGTCTACCTGTGAAAATGTCCCACATGCATTTGAAAATAATGTGTATTTTCCAAAGGGAATGAAAGGCTCCAAATATATCAGTTAAGTCCATTTGATCTAGGGCATTGTTCAATGCTGCAATATCCTTGCTAATATTTTTTGGGGGAAGATCTATCTATTTTTGACAGCGGGGTGTTAAAATCTTCTGCTATAATAGTGTTTCTGTCTATATCTCTCTTGAAGTCCTCCAAGGTGTTCCTTATATATTTTGGTGCTCTTATGTTGGGTACATATATGTTTACACTGTTTATGCCTTCTTCCCTTGACTATTATGAAGTGTCTTTCTGGATCTCTTTTTATGGCCCTTGTTTTGATGTCTATTTTGTCTGATATGAGTATTTCTACCCTGGCTTTTTCCTTGCACGTTTGCTTGGAATATTTGTTTCCAGTCCTTCACTTTCAGCCTGTGTAGGTCTTTTGTTCTGAGGTGCATTTCTGGTAGGCAGAATATGTATGGGTCATGTTTTGTTATCCATTCAGTTACTTTATGTCTTTTGATTGGAGCATTTAATCCATCTACATTTTAGGTTATTATTGATTCATATTTGTTCATTTTCTCCTTTTTGTACCTGTGTTTCTTTCTTTTTCACCACTTTCTCTTTTTATAATAGTCTCTTTAGTTAATCTTGTAGGCCTGGTTTGATGGAAATGTATTCTTTCAGCCTTCTTTTGTCTGGGAAAATCCTTATTTTGTCTTCCATTTTAATGGAGAGCCTTGTTGGGTAGAGTAATCTTGGTTGCAGGCCTTTGTTTTTCAATACTTGTTATATCTCTTGCCATTCTCTTGGATTGGGGTGTTTGTGTTGAGAAATCAACTGCTAGCCTTATTGGAGTCCCTTTGCATGTTACTTCTTATTTCTCTTACTGCTTCTAAGATTCTTTAATTGTCTTTAATACTTGGCATTTTAATTATGACATATCTTGGAGATGGCTTCTTTGGGTGCATCTTGATTGGGACTCTCTGTGCTTCCTGAACTTGCATCATTTTTTCTCTGTCCAGGTTTGAAAAATTTTCTGTCATTATTTTTTTCAAACAGGGTTTCTATGCCTTGTTCTTTTTCTTCTCTTTCTGGTATTTCTATGATTCAAATGTTGTTGTGTTTCATGTTATCTTGGAGTTCCCTTAAGTTATCTTCATATTTTTTGAGTCTTTTTTCATTCAGCTGCTCTGCGGGGGTGGTTCTTTCCACCTTGCCTTCTAGCTCATTAATTTGGTCCTCTGCTTTATCCAGCCTGCTGGTAATTCCTTTTTTAATGTGTGTGTATTTTTTTTTAATGTCTGAGATTTTATTGTTCATTTCTTCCTGGATTTTGTTTATAGTTTCTATTTCCTTTTTCATACCGTGTAGTTCTCACTCTGTTCCTTGTAGTTGTCTTGAGCATCTTTATAACCATTATTTTGAATTCTATATCTGATAGTTTGCTTATGTGCATTTCATTTAGCTCTTTTAGTGGGAAGTCTTCAATTTTTTTTTTATTGCATGTTCTTTTTTTGTCTCCCCATTTTAAGTGACTCCTTATGTTGGTTTCTGCACTTCCTTTTGTTTTGTTTTGCAGCTGTCTTTGTAGGGTGAACCTCTATGTTAGGAATTCTATGAGATTCAGTGGTGTAGTCTCTTTGATCTCTGTGTCTGGATGCTGTAGGTTTGCCCTTTATTCTGTTTGTGTGGGTTCTCTTGTACTTGGGTTTTTACCTTTTGGTGGTTCCTTTGTTGGTGGGTTCTGTCCTCCAATGGGTATACTGATTTTCACAGCTCCCTTCTACTCCTGTATGTGATCAGTGGCAGTAGGTAGACAAAATAGATTAAGACAGTGGGAGAGTATTTTATGGGACTTAAAATACCAACAAGTAGAGAAAAGATAGGAGATTCTTTAGATAAGTATATCATTGACCATGATATTTCACCCAACTAACTACTTTTTATAAAAGGTGAAAGAGAGATCAGACTCTCATTAGAGGGGGAAGGATTATGATACAAATCCAGAAAACAAAGTTCTTGCATAAGATTAGATAATGAGATATAGTGAGAGTAAAGGATAGAAAGTAGGCATAGTGTGAAAGAGAATAGAGTTAACCACAACAATAATAAAGCTCGGGAATAAAGTAAAATGGACTAAGATTAGGGAGGGGTACTGTGTAGTATTTACAATAGCATGGAACAACAATTATTCACAATAGTACTGGAATAACAATAATATACAAGAGATTTATGATTTGGGTACAAGAATAGAAAGTACACAATCAAGAGTAGTGTGTTATTGGAACAGGAGTGTGTTACAACCACTCAAGGCAGGGCAGATCTGCTCTTGCCTTTTGGTAGATGGAAGAAAATGCTCAGAGCCATGGGATGCTTGACATGCCTTTATTTAAGGATGGGTGAGCCACGCATGCCACAAGCTACATGCCTCACTAGTGGGAAGGCCCTGCCTGTTTAAGTACTAAGGGGAACAAAGCTGGAAAACTGCCAAAACCTTACCTAAAACTTTATATAGTTCTGCGCATGTGAGCCCACTTTATGTTATGGGAACTGTTTATTGGACTCAGTCTCAAGGTTTTATCAGTGGTTATCAGGCCCCTCCAAGGAAATGGAAATGGTACTCCTCTTAGTTACCCAGACATCTGGGCAAGGAAGCCAGACTGCTTCCACTTACCCTACAATGAGTGAAATGAAAGAAGGAAAATCAAAATAGAACATGAAAGAGAGAATAAGGAAAACCAGTCAAACAATGCAATTAAACAGAGAAATAAAACAAAGAAAACTAAATCAGAAGAAGAGAAATGAAAAAAAAATGAATAAAAAGGTAAAAATAATAAAAAATAGTAACAATACAAATAAACAATAGAATGCCAGTTTTATGGGATAGCAAAGTAAAATTTGTCTCAGTTTCTCAGTTTTGGGGGTTAGTCTTGTGTTCCCACTCTGGATCTGTCTCTGAATCTTTCACAACTCCAGGTTTTATTGTTTCACTTAGGGGAAGGAAAAAAAAAAAGACAAAGAGAGAAAAGAAAAAAAACTAAGCCTCCTGCTGACTTTAAACCTGTTGAGCCAGTTCTACTGGTCTTCCTGAATGCCACAGGAAGAAGGGGGCTGGGCTTTGCTTTTCTTCCTTTTGTTTTGCAAGGATGGGGTCCAGGTCTGGCAGTTGCCCAGCCTCCAGCCCTGGTCCTCCATTAGCCTGCTCAGTTCAAATCACCCTCAGGGCAAGACAGCTACTGTAAGAGAGTTCCTTACTTAGCAGCTGTGAGTTTTTTTGTTTTTTGTTTTTTTCTTTTTTTTTAGTAAAAGCCTCTTGTTTAAGTCTACCGTTCTTAGCATCTGGGTTTTCACACAGCCCAACATTCTAACCAGACTGGAGACTATCTGGGCCATGGTCTGACATTGCCCAACTCTTCTCCCTTCTCAAGATGTCACTGGCTCCCCAATTTCTCTGGTAATTACCTAGCCAGTGTCCACAGTTCCAGGGGGTGTACACTGCCTCTGTGTGTCTCCCACTTTGTCTCTATTCCCTGAAGCCACTTCAAATATCCAGGTCCCTCTTGGTGCTGGGCTTCCCTCCTCTTGTAGAGGGGGGAGCTGATGATCTATTTCTACTCCAAGTATCCTGCAGCAGTCACTGGGTGGGGGGACCACAGCAGCCTAGGTCCCTGCACACATCCCAGGGACCTTAATGTCCCAACACAATCTCTTCATTGTCTGTTTTTCAATGTCCTCTACAATTTTTGGCCTCCAAACTTTATATAAGCTGGGATTCTGTTGGCTATTCACTCTGTTCCTCAGAAGATTGACTAGGTGTTCCAGCCAGGCACAGGGAGAGCTGGGCTCCACTCTTACCTACCTAACTGCCATCTTCCTATATAATCTGTTGTATTTCTGTGATGTCAGTTTTTTATCTCCCATTTCTGATTTTATTTATTTGGGTCCACTCTTTTTTTTCTTGATGAATCTCATTACAGGTCCATTAATCTTGTTTATTTTTTCTAAGAACAAACTCTTGGTTTTACTGATTCTTATATATATTTTTAGTATATATATCAATTATTTACACTCTGATTTTTATTAATTACTTTCTTCCACTTACTATGGATTTCCTTGTTCATTTTTCTAGTTCTTATAGGTGTAGGGTTAGATTGTTTATTTAAGATTTTTCTTGCTTTTTGGAGTAGGCCTGAAATGCTATGACCTTTCCTCTTAGGATTGTTTTCACTGTGTACTGCAGATTTTGGGTTGTTGTGTTATCATTTTCATTTGTTTCAAGGTATCTTTGATTTCTTCCTTGATCTCATTGTTAACCCATTCACTGTTTAATAACTTGTTATGTAGCCTCCCTGTCTGTATTTTTTTTCCAGTTTTTGACTGAGCTCTAGATTCATACTATTATGGTTAGAGAAGATCCTTTGTATGATTTCAATCTTCTTAAATTTATGGAGACTTGTTTTGTGTCCTAATATGTGGTCTCTCCTTGAAAATGTTCCATGTGCTTTTGGAGAGAATTTATATTCTGCTGCTTTGAAGTGAAATGCTCTGAAGATATCATTCATTTGCTTTTAAATATTTTAGTATTTATGCTATTGCAGTTGTCCCAATTTTTCATCTTTTGTCCCCTTCCACTCATAACTTCCCCTATTTCCATAGTCAGTCTCTTCACAATGAAGTCCATGTCCTTGATTCATGCATATATATTCTTTAACTATTCACATCTTCTTTCAACCAGTCCCCACATCTTCTTTCAACCAGTCCCCACATCCTCTCTACCCTCTTATGGCTGTCTTTCTGTTGCATGCTTCCATGCCTCTGATTCTATTTTTGTCATTAGTTTGTTTTATTCATTAGATTCCATTATATGTAAGATCATATGATATTTGTCTTTCATTGACTGGCTTATTTCACTTAGCATAAGAGACTCCAGTTTCATCCATACTGTCACAAATGGTAAGGATTGCTATTTTTTCTTGCAGCATAGTATTTCATTGTGCAAATGTACCAGAGCTTTTTTTCCCCTTTTTTAAAAATTTTATTTAGTTATTTTTCAAGTACAGTTTTTTTGTCTATTTCTCCCAGCTTTTTTTTTTTTATCCAATCATCTACTAATGGGCACTTAGGCTGTTTCCACATCTTTTTGAGGAAATTTCATACTGTTTTCCACAGTGGCTGCACCAGTCTGTATTCCCAATGAACAGTGCATTAGGGGTCCCTTTTTTCCATATCCTTGCCAGCACATGTTTTTTGTTGATTCATTAATGAGAGCAATTTTAGCAGGTGTGGTGTGAGATCTCATTGTAGTTTTGATTTTTATCTCTCAGATGGCTAGTGATGTTAAGCATTTTTTCATATGTTTGTGGGCCCTTAGTATGTCCTCCTTAAAGAAGTGTCTATTCAGGTCCTTCACATATTTTTTAATTGGATTTTTTTCTTCCTGGTGTTGTCATATGGATACTTATATATTATGAGGATTAAACCCTGGTCCAATGTATCATTGGGAAATATGTTTTCCCGTATAGTAGGTTCCCTTTTCATTTTGATAATGGTTTCTTTAGCTGTACAGAAATGTTTTAGTTTGATGTAGTCCCATTTGTTTATTTTTCTTCCTTTGTTTACCTACTCTAGGAGGTATATTGGCAAAAATATTGCCTCATGAGATATCTAAAATATTACTTTCTATGTTTTCTTCTTGGATTTTTACAGTATCATGACTTATATTTAAGTCTTTTATCCATTTTGAGTTTATTCTGGTGTATGATATAAGATGGTGGTCTAGTTTCATTTTTTTTTACAAGTACTAGCCCAGTTCTTGCAACACCATTCATTGAAGAGACTACTTTTACTCTATTGTATGCTCTTGCCTTCTTTGTCAAATATTAACTGACCATACAGGCATGGGTTTATTTCTGCTCTCCATTCTGTTTCATTTATCTATGTGTCTGTTCTTCTGCCAGTACCAAACTGTTTTCATTACAGTGGCCTTATAGTACAGTTTTATATCAGGTATTATGATCCCTCCAACTTTATTCTTCTTTCTCCAGATTGCCGAGGCTATCTGAGGTCTTTTGTGGTTCCATATAAATTTTTGGAGTTTTTATTCCAGCTCCCTGAAATATGTCATTGGTATTTTAATAGGAATTGCATTGAATCTATAGATTGCTTTAGGTAGTATGGAACTGGAGAGCATCATGCTAAATGAAGTAAGCCAGGCAATGAAAGACAAATACCATATGATTTCACCTATAAGTAGAACTTAATCTACAAAACAAACAAGCAAGCAAAATATAACCAGAAACATTGAATTAAAGAACAAACTGACAGTAACCAGAGGGGAGGAGGAGAAGGATAATGGAGGAATATAGGAGAAGGTCCATCAAGGAACACGCATAAAGGACATATGGACAAAGCCAAAGCAGGTAGGTTTGAGGGTGGGAGGTGGGGATGTGTGGGGTGGGAGGGGTCTGAGGTGGGGTGAAAATGTAGACAACTATATTTGAACAACAATAAGTAAAATAAAATAAAAATATAGAAAAAAGATTGCTTTTGGTAATATAGATATTTTAATGATGTTAATTCTTCTAATCTGTGAACATGGTATATGCTTCCACTTATTTGTATCTTCCTCAATTTCTTTCTTCAGTGTCCTATAGTTTTCTGAGTACAGGTCTTTGACCTCCTTTGTTAAATTTATTCTAAGTTACCTTATTTTTTTTGTTTCAATAGTGAATGAGATTTTTTCTTAGTTTCTCTTTCTGATAGTTCATTATTGGTGTATAAAAATGCCACTTATTTCTGAATATTAACTTTCCTGATACTTTGCCAAATTTGTTTATTAGGTTGAGTAGTTTTTTGGTGGAGACTGTAGGACTTTCTATGTACAATATGGTATTACCTTCAAAAATAAGTTTTACTTCCTTCTTTCCAATTTGGTTGTCATTTATTTCTCTTCATCTGATCACTGTGGCTAGGACTTTCAGTACCATGTTGAATAAGAGTGATGAAAATGGACATCCCTCTCTTGCTCCTGATCTTAAGGGAAATGCTTTTAATTTTTGCAAATTAAGTGTGACGTTAGCTGTAGGGTTTTTTTTTGTATATGGCCTTTATTGTGTTTAAGTATGAGCCGTATATTCCCACTTTGCCATGAATTTTTATTATAAATGGATGCTGGATATTATCAAGTGTTTTTTCTGAATGTATTGATATGATCACGTGATTTTTATCTTTCATTTTGTTTATGTGATACATCACATTTATTAATTTGTGATATTGTACCAGCCTGCATCCCCAAGGTAAATCATACTTCATCATGGTGAACGATCTTCTTAATATATTGACGGATGTGATTTGCAAATATTTTGTTGAGAATTTTAGCATCTATGTTCATCAGGTATATTGGTCTAAAGTTTTTGTTGTTGTGTCTTTACCTGGTTTTGGAGTTAGGATAATACCCACGTCATAAAAAGAGATTGGAAGTCTTCCCTCTTCTTGAATTTTTTGAAATAGTTTGAGGATAGCTGTAAGTTCTTTGAATGATTGGTATAATTCACTTGTGGAGCCATTTGTTGTAGGAGTTTTGTTTGCTGGGAGTTATTTTTATTACTGCTTTAATCTCACTAATTGTTATTGGTCTGTTTATATTTCTGCTTCTTCCTGATTCAGTTTTGGAAGATTATATGTTTCTAGTAATTTCTCCATTTTACCCAGGTTGTCTAATTTCTTGGCAGACAGTTCATAGTATTTTCTAGTCATTTTTATGTTTCTGTGATAACAGTTGCAACTTCTCTTTTATTTCTGATTTTATTTATTTGGGTTCTCTCTTCTTTTTTGTTGATCAGTCTGGTTAGAGTTTATAATTTTTAAAAATCTATTGAAGAACCAGCTCCTTAATTCATCAGTCTTTTGAATTGTTTTTTAAATTTCGATATCATTTATTTCTACCATTAATTTCCTTCCTTACACTTATGGTGGGCATTTTTTCTTGTTTTTCTAGTTCTTTAGGTATAGGGTTAGATTGATTTTTCTGTCTTTTTTAGGCAGTCCTGTAATGCTATGAACTTCCCTCTCAGGACCACTTTTGCTGTGTCCCATAGTTTTGGGTTGTTCTGTGTTCAGTTACATGTGTTTCCAGATACTTTGTTATTTCTTACTTGATATTATCGATAACTCATTTATTATTTAATAATGTGCCATTTAGCTTCCATGTATTTATATGTTTTTGAGAGTTTTTAAAAATTGAAGTTGATTTCTAGTTTCATGCCATTGTGATCTAAGGCTTTATATGATTCAATTTTTTTTTAAAATTTGGCGAGACTTATTTTGTGTCCTACCATGTGGACTATCTTTGAGAATGGTCTATGTGCACTTGAGAAGAATGTATATTCTTCAGCTTTGAGATTAAACTTTCTGTAAACATCAATTCAATCCATTTGATTTAGTGTGTCATTTAAGCTCACTGTTTTCTTGTTGCTTTTTTGCCTGGAAAATCTATCCATTAGTGAGAATGGGGTGTAAAATCCCCTACAATGACCATATTGCTCTTCTTTAAAGTCCTCCAATTTTTTCTTTATATATTTAGGTGCTCTTATATTGAGTGCATATATGTATGCAAGAGTTATATCTTCTTTTTTAAGTATATTTTATTGATTATGTTGCACTTTTCCAAAATTTTTCCCTTTTATCCCCTACTCTGCCCTGCATTCCCCCCTTAGTTCTGGTTCATGGGTTGTATTATAAGTTCTTTGAATTCTCTATTTCATATACCATTTTGAACTCTCCCTATTTTACACCTACCAATTATGCTTCTGCTTCCCTGTACCTTTTCCCCCTATTCCTCCCCTCTCCCTCCCCACTGAAAACCATCCATGTGATGTCAATTTCTCTGATTCTGTTACTGTTCTAACTGTTTGCTTAGTTTTTGTGTTCATTCTTTTTCTTTTTTTAGGTTCATTTGCTGATAGTTGTGAGTTTGTTGTCATTTTACTGTTCATAGTTTTTGATCTTCTCCAATTTCTTAGGTAAGTCCCTTGAACATTTCATATAATAAGGGCTTGGTGATGATGAACTCCTTTAACTTGACATTATCTGGGAAGCACTATATCTGCCCTGCCATTCTAAATGAAAGCTTTGCTGGATAGAGCAATCTCGGATGTGGGTCCTTGTCTTTCATGACTTGGAATACTTCTTTCCAGCCTGTTCTTGCCTATAAGGTTTCTTTTGATAAATGAGCTGGTAGCCTTATGGGCACTCCTTTGTGGGCAATTCTTTCCTTTCCTCTTGCTGCTTTTAAGATTACCTCCTTATCTTTAATCTTGGGTAACTTAATGATGATGTGCCTTGGTGTATTCCTATTTGGGTCCAACTTCTTTGGGACTGTCTGGGCTTCCTGGACTTCCTTGGAGTCTCTTTTCTTCACCAGATTGAGGAATTTTTCCTTTATTATTTGTTCAAATAAGTTTTCACTTTCTTGCTGTTCTTCTCCTTCTGGCACCCCTATGATTTGGATATTGGAATGTTTCAAGTTGTCCCAGAGGTTCCTAAGGCTCTCTTCATTTTCTTTTTTGAATTCTTGTTTTTCAATCTGTTCTGGGTGGATGTTTATTTCTTTTTTTTTTCTTTGTTCCAAATCATTGATTTGAGTCTTGGTTTCCTTCCTGTCACTGTTGGTTCCCTGAATATTTTGCTTTATTTCACTTGGGATATCTCTCATTTTTTGACCAAGCTCTATCAGTTCTGTGAGCACTTTGCTTACCAGGGCTTTGAACTCTACCTCAGATAGATTGGCTAGCTCCTCATCACTTAGCTCTCTTTATAGAGTTTTGCTCTGTTCTTTCATTTGGGCCATATTTCTTTGCCTTGGCACAACTTTTAAGTTTTCAGAGGGCAGGGCCTTAGGTATTCACTGAAGCAGGGCAGCCCTTCTTGCTGTGCTGTGGAACTGTCTGTGGGGGAGGGGCCAGAGAGGGAACAACATAGCTCTCCTGCTCAGCTGTAGCCCCACTTTCCAATGAACACTCATGTGAGACTTGGAGTTTCTCCCCCTGTGGAAACCCCCACCATGGTCCACAGTCTGCTGTGAGTCTCAGCTTTCAGTTCAGTCAGCCCTGCCTGCACAGTACATGTCTCACTGCAGGTCCTTTTAGCCAGCTCTGCCCACACTGTCCACTGCATTGAGGTAGGTTCTGTTTTACTGGTCTGGTTAGTCTAATAGACTGCTTCTTTAATTCCTTGATTGTTGGAGTTCCATGCAGTTTGATTTTTCTGGCACTTCTGGTTGTTTATTGATTTTGATTTGGTTGTTATTCTCCTTTTGGTTGTGTGAGAAAGTGAAGAGTTTCTACTTGTGTCCATCTTGGCTGGACTCCATGAGTTATATCTTCTTATTGGATTGATACCTTAAGTATTATGTAGTGACCTTCTTTGTCTCTTGTTATGGCCTTTCTTTTCACGCCTATTTTGTCAGATATAAGTATTGCTACAACAGCTTTTTTTGTCTTTCTTTGCATGGAATGTTTTTTTTTCATCCCTTCACTTTCAGCCTTTGTAAATCTTTTTTTCTTAGGAGGGTCTCTTGTAGACAGCATATATATGGTTTATGTTTTCCTATCCATTGTGTTACCCCATGTCATTTGATTAGAGCATTTAATCCCTTTACATTTAAAGTTATTAGTGGTAGATTATTCACTGTCATTTTATTCCTTTATACCTGTGTTCCTCTCTTTCTGTATTTCTTCTTCTTAACATTCTCTTTTTAAGCATCCTTTATTTCACCTTTGTTTTTAAATGATAGCCTTGCCTGATAGAGTAGTCTTGGTTGCATGTCCTTGCTATTCATCACTTTGAATACTTTATGCCAATCCCTTCAGGCCTGAAATGTTTCTGTTGATAAATGAGCTACAGTCTTATTGGAACTCTCTTGTAGGTAACTGACTGGTTTTCTTTTGCTGTTCTTAAGATTTTTACTTTGTCTTTAACCGTTGCCATTTTAATGATCATGTATCTTGGTTGGGTGTCCTTGAGTTCATCTTAATTGGGACTGTCTTGCTTGATGAACTTTGTGTTACTTTCTTCTTCACCAGATGAAGGAAGTTTTTTGACATTATTTCTTCAAATGGGCTTTCTATTCCTTGTTCACTTTTTGTCCTTTGGTCATTCCAATGGTACAGATAGTTATTTTTCACGTTGTCCCAAAGTTCCCTTAAACTTTCCTTGTTTTTTTAAGTCTTTATTCCTTTTTGTTGTTCTGATTAATTTTTTTTCACCTTATCTTCCAAATCTCTGATTTGACCCTCTATTTCTTTTTTTTTTTTTTTAACTTTCCTTTTTTATTTTATAATTTTTTTTAAAAAATTTTATTTAGTTATTTTTCAAGTACAGTTTTTTGTCTATTTTTCCCATCCCAGCCTCCCCTGCCCCTTGTTCCCCACCTCCCTCCCATTTCCTCCCCCCCCTTAGTTCTCGTCCCTGTGTCCTTCCTATTTGTTCCTCCAAATCCCTCCCCCTTTTTCCCTTTAACTTCCCTTCCTTCTCCCCCTCTGGTCACTATCCCCTTGTTCTCTATTTCAGTGTCTTTGTTTTTTGGGGTTTTTTTTTCTGCTTACTTGTTTGTTTTGTTGTTTAGCTTCCTGTTAAAGGTGAGATCATATGGTATTTGTCTTTCAGCACCTGGCCTATTTCACTCAGCATAATGCTTTCCAGTTCCATCCATGTTGTTGCAAAGGGTAGTAGCTCCTTCTTTCTCTCTGCAGCATAGAATTCCATTGTGTATATGTACCACAATTTTTGGATCCATTCATTTACTGATGGGCACCTAGGTTGCTTCCAACTCTTGGCTATTGTAAATTGTGCTGCTATGAACATTGGGGTGCATAGGTTCTTTGATACTGATGTTTTAGGATTCTTGGGGTATAATCCTAGCAGTGGAATTGCTGGGTCAAAAGGCAGGTCGATTTTTATTTTTCTGAGAAAAATCCATACTGTTTTCCATAATGGTTGTACCAGTCTGCACTCCCACCAACAGTGAACTAAGGACCCCGTTTCCCCACAACCCCTCCAACATTTGTTGTTTGTTGCTTTGTTTATGATAGCCATCCTGACTGGTGTAAAGTGGTATCTCATTGTGGTTTTAATTTGCATCTCTCTGATAGCTAATGATATTGAGCATCTCTTCATGTGTCTCTGAATGTTCTGTATGTCCTCCTTGGAGAAGTGTTTGTTCAAGTCCTTTTCCCATTTTCTAATTGGGTTGGGTGTCTTCTTAGAGTGGAGTCGTGTAAGTTCTTTGTATATTTTAGAGATTAAACCTTTGTCTGAGGTATCATTGGCAAATATGTTTTCCCATACAGTTGGTTGTCTTGCTAATTTAATACTGTTTTCTTTAGCCATGCAGAAGCTTTTTATTTTGATGAGATCCCATTTGTTTATTCTTTCCTTTACATTCCTTGCTCTAGGGGACATATCAGTAAAGAAGTTGCTGCGTGAAATATCTGAGATTTTCTTGCCAATGTTCTCCTCTAGGACTTTAATGGTGTTATGACTTACATTTAAGTCTTTTATCCACCTTGAATTTATTTTGGTGTATGGTGTAAGTCTGTGCTCAAGTTTCATTTTTTTGCATGTAGCTGTCCAGTTCTCCCAACACCATTTGTTGAAGAGGCTATCTTTACTCCATTTTATGTTACTGCCCCCTTTGTCGAATATTAATTGACTGTAGAGAGTTGGGTTGATTTCTGGGCTCTCTGTTCTGTTCCATTGGTCTATGTGCCTGTTTTTAGACCCTCTATTTCATCCAGCCTGTTTTTAATTCTTTCTATTCTTCATTTCAGATATTGTGATCATCATTTCTAACTGGTTCTTATTCATAGTTTCTATGCCCTTTTTCAAACTGATGTAGTTCCCACTAGTTCCTTGTAGTTCTCACTAAGTTCCTTGAGCATCCTTATAACCATTATTTTCAACTCTATATATAATAAGCTACTTGCCTCAATTTCATTTAGCTCCTTTTCTGGGGATTATTGTCTTTCATTTGGGGTTGTTTCTTTGTGTCCCCATTTTAGCTGACTCTTTTTGTTTGTTTTTAAGTATTAGATAGGTCTGCCTTGACTCCCTGTCCTCATGGGGTGGCCTTATGTGTCAGAAGACTGTGGGATTAGTGGGGCAGTCTCCTTGATCCTGAACTGGGTGCTCTAGGAATGTTCCTTGTATGACTTATGCAGGCTCTCCTGTTATATGTGAGTGTTGATTTTTGTTGACCCATTCCTTGATGGCATCTCTCCTCCATCAGGCTTGCTGCGAGGCTCAACCCTACAACATCTTGTATGCTGCTGTATAGATGCTGACTGAACAAAACTAACAACACAAATAAAATGAACAAAAATAATTTAAAAAGTTGACAACAACAGCCAAATCAAAGACAAGAGGGCAGAGAGTAATAAAATTGGAAAGAAAAATAGAATAGTAAGAAAGAATACAAGAAGATGAAAGGAAAGACAAATAATTACAACAGGAGAGAAGGAAGAGAACCAATAAGAGTGAGGAACTGAAAGAGGAAATTGTGAAAAAGCACAAAGAAAGGGAAAAAATAAGAAAAGGAAAGAGGAAGAAAAATGGAGTAAGAAAAGGTAAGAATAAGAGATATAAAAGGGAAAATGACAAAATCGAAGAAAAGAAAAATAAAAAGGCTATGCAAAAGAAAAAATAATGAAAATAGTATAAAATAATGAAGTGGAAATCATGTCAGCAGAGTTTAGTGCTTGCCTGCTGGGTTCTTCCTTTGAATATGGCTCTGCTGTTGTCCGAAGCTGTGGTAAGCCAATTTCAGATGCTGTCCACCTCTGGTTGTCAGTGGCCTATTTGAAGCTACAAGTGATCCACAGTTTATGGTTGTCTCCTCTAGGCTTGGCTGACCCCAGGATGGGTATTGCTGTGTTATAAGACTGGCTTTTATCAATATATGGCCCAGGGGTGGGTTAGCAAATGACCAAAGGCACTGCAAGATCCACCTCCACCTGCATGTACCTGCTGACCTTCTGTCTGTCTTAGTGTAGCTGTTGACCCAGCTGTTTCTGAGAGGGCTTCTGGTGGATTTGGGAGGTTGGGAACTGTGGAACCCACTTGTGGGGTGCTATTCAGACTTCCAGGAAGATGGTGTGTGCGTTCCTCCATTTCTGTACCAGTCATCTGAATCTGTCCTAGTTTATTTCCCCTAACTCAGCAGGGCAAAGCCCCTAGTAGAAAAATTGGTGCGATACAAAGAGATCTGGTCAGATCACTGGGGAGGAGTAGGGGGAGAGCATAGGAGGAGGGTGCCCAAGGCAATGGTAAGCAGCCTAGGACAGGCTTGGCTGAGAAGCTGAATGCCTCTGGAGCACATGGAATTATGGGCCAAGGAAAGCAGAGACTGGCTCTTGGGTTCTCTTCCTGGAGGACGCCTGGATGGTTGTGCTACAGCTGCCTGCATTTCCTAAAGGATGGCATTTCAGATAGGAGTAAAAACTTTGGGCATAGCCCAAAATCAGGCTGGCCTGGCAGTGGCTGACTTGGTTATTCTTCTTTGGGTATTTTAGAGAGGATGGGCTCTGAGGCAGAATACTGCCATTCTTCCAAAGTTGTGTAGGTTTCATATGTTATATTGTTTTAGTTTGTAAACTAATCCTACAGAAAAAAGATAATTAAAAACTAATAAGGGGAATGATAGGGGAACTCAGGAGTAAAGAGCTTAGCCTTAATTGATAGACTTTAGTGATTAAAGCTGCAACTACAGAGTTAAAGAGTTTAGTGCTCATTGATAGGCTTAAGTGACTAATGCATGTGAAAAGCTGTTATTCCAAATTGTGTAGCTTTTGAATAAAGACTCCTTTTCTTTATTACCAAACTTTTGCTTCTGAAATTTTGCCTAGAAGTTGGCAGTGGGCAGCAGGACCCTGCTTGCTCTTCAGTAATAGGTGGAGTCTCCAGAGCCCAGAATTTTTGTCTGCTGGAAGTCAAGAGGGTGTTTTTGTGGCTCTCCCATGAGGGAGAAGTGTCTACCTGGTTCCTGGGAAAATGGCTGTGCCCTAAATCCAATCTCTGATATCCCCAGCATTTGTCCATGTTTGTCTCCTCAGTAGAGGTTAAGATGTACAGTGAGGTAAAGTAAGGGGAAAAAAAAAGGAAAAAAGATCCAGGGTGGGGTCAGCAGAATTCCAGAGGATGGTGCAGGCAGTATTCCAGAGGGTGGGGGTGAATAGTTTCCCACAGGGTGGGGTAATTATTTTTTTTCCTGGGAGGAACTTGCTGTCCTTAAGAAAAATGGCTGTTGCAGTATTGAGATATCTCCCTGTACTGGGAACCCAGCAGATGTTTCCCCATGTCTCTCCCCAAAGCCTCCCACTCCATACTTTCCTCGGGTGACTCCAGACCACACTGTCCTCCCTTCGCCTGAGCCCAAGGTGAGTGGCTATGAATAAGAAACCTGTGCTTTGGCCCTCTAGGAGATTAAAAAAAAAAGTGGCTTTGTCTCCAGCAGGTTCCATCTCTCCCCAGCAGACAAAAACTCCATGGCCTTTCACCACAGGATATGATGTGGGTGGCTGATCGCAGCATAGGCATTCTGTGCTTGGGAGCCCAGTCTGGGGTCCAGGCTTCACTCTTTTTAGGGGGAAGGTCTAACAGCTGTTCCATACTTCAGGCTGCCATCTACAGGAGTGGAGCTGTCCCCCTTCATGTCCCCACACTTCCTAGTAGTCTCAAGGTGGTTTCTGTCCATCCTTGGTTCTGCACCAACTGCTGACCACATCTTATCAACCAGAATTTAGTCAGAAGACTGTAGTTAGCTTCAAGAGATGCTGGGAACTGTAGTTTTTCAGCCGAATTAATTAAGTTTTGGAGGCAGGATGTCCAAAATCAGGATGTCAGCACAGTCAAGTTATTTGGTTTCTGTCAGTTATTTTGTTTCTGGTTTTTTTTTTCCTTCAGGTGAAAGCCCTCTTCCAAGTTGCAGACTACTGACTTCTCAGTGTCCTCACTTTCAGAAAGGTGAAGATCTCATTTAAATCTATTTGATCTCATGTGACATTTAATACCATAATTTTCTTGCTGATTTTCTGTCTGGAGGATTTATTTATTGATTTCAGTGGGTGATAAAGATCCCCTACTATGGCTGTTTTACTTTCAATCTCTTTCTTTTTGCTTGTATCAAGATTTGTATTGGGTGATGAATGTTTACCAGGGTTATATCCTGTTGTTGGATTGCTCCTTTTATCATCACGTAGTGTCCTTCTTTGCCTCTTAATACAGTGTTTTTTAAAAGTCATTTTTCTGATATAAATATTGCTACCATAGTTTTTTCTTTCATTTTCATTTGCATAAAATACCTTTACTTTCAGTCTGTGTGTATCTTTCATTTTGAGGTGGGTCTTTTGTAGACAGCATATGTACAAGTCTCACTTTTTAATCCACTCAGCTACTTTATGTCTTTGGGTCAGTGCATTTTAGCCATTTGTGTTTAAAATGATTATTGACAGGTATGCAGTTATTGCCATTTTATTCTTTTAACTATGTGCCTCTGATTTTTTTTCTTCTTTTAATTCTTAAAGCAGACCTTTTGATATTTCTTGTAATATTGGTTCAATGGTAATCCTTTTGTTGATTCTTGTCTGGGAAGTTCTTCATTTCTCCTTCAATTTTAAACAATAGCCTTGCTGGCTAAAGTAGTGTTGGTTGTAGGCCCTTGCTTTTCCTTTCTTGGAATATTTCATGACAATCTCTTTCTGCCTGAAATGTTTCTGTTGAGAAATCAGCTGATAGTTTTGTGGGAACTCCCTTGCAGGTAACTGTCTTTCCTTTGTAGCTTTTAGATTTTTTTTGTCTTTAACCTTTGCCATTTTAATTATGATGTTTCTTGGTGCTGGCCTCTTTGAGTCTTTCCTATTTTGGGCTCTCTGCACTTTCTGGACTTTTGTGCCTTTTTTTCCCACCAGGTTTGGGGAGTTTGGGGCCATTATTTCTTCAAACAATTTTTTGATCCCTTGCTCTCTCCTTCTGGTATCCCTATAATGTGGTTGATTTTGTGTTTTGTGTTGTTGCAAAGGTCCCTTAAACTATCCTCATGTAAAAAAAATTATGCTCTGCTGCTTGGGTGTTTTTTTCAACTTTGTCTTTTAACTTGCTGATTCAATCCTCTGTTTTATCCACCTACTGCTTAGTGCTTCCAGTGTATCCTTGATGTCCAATATTGTAGTCTTCATTTCTAAGTGGTCCTTTTTTATGGTCCCTGTGTTGTTTTTCATGCTGTTGTAATTCTCACTATCATACTTGAGCATCCTTATAACCATTCCTTCAAACTCTATATTTGATAAATTGCTTTCTTTCCTTTGATTTAGCTCCTTTTTTTCTGGAGAGTTCTCCAGTTCTTTTATTTGGTTTCTGTTTTTTGTCTTCCTATTTTGTCTGCCTCTTCATGTTTTTCCATGTATTAAATATATTTGCTATAAATCCCAGTCTTGGTAGGGTGGCTTTATGTAGTATGCATTTTGTGGGACCCAGTATCACAATCTCCTTGATCACCTGAGGGGGCTGCTCCAGGAATATCCCTTGTGTGGATTATGTGGGCCCTTCTGTTATAGTTGAGTCTTGATTGCTATTGGCCTGTTTTTGTGTGGGGTTCTGGTTGACTGTGAGGCTGGCTGGCTGACTGTGAGGATGAACCTTGACCACAGTGTATGAGCTGCTATGCAGGTGCTAACCATATGAAGTTGAATTTGGCCCTGCAAGTTTTGATGCCGTCTGAGAGCTCCCTTTGGATATGCCAGTGGTGGTGCTTATTGGATCTTGCTATAATGTTTTCTTAATGTTGCCACTGAGTGTTTTGGTTGGGACTTCTTGGAAGGGGTTCTGGTTCAGGCCAACATCAAATGCTTTTTGTACCTGTCCTTCTGCAACTTCTTTGAAGCTACAAGTGATTCACTGTTTGTGGCTGTCTGTACTGGGCTTGGGTGTACATGGGGAAGGATCAAGCTTTGCACCATGGATGGCTTTTGCCAGTACCAGGCCCAGAGGCATGTCATGAAAAGTCTCAAGTCACCCCAAGATCCACCTTTGGCTGCCAATGACTACCCACTACCTGTTAGGTTTAGTCACTGAAAGGACCTGTGGTGGAGTTGGAAGGTTGGATCTTCCATTACACCAGCTTTTTGTTGGTTTGTTTTCCTTTTCACAAAATATCTTTTTTTATCCTTTAACTTTCATTCTGTGTCTCTTTTGATCTGAAGTAGGTGTCTTGTAGGCAGCATATGTAAGAGTCTTTTTTTTATCCATTCAACCACCCTATGTCTTTTGATATGAGCATTCAATCCACTTACATTTAAAGTAATCATAGATAGATAGGTAGCTATTGCCATTATATTATTCACATGTTTAAGGTTTTTTCCTTATTGTTTTTAAATTCCCATTAACATTTCTTGCAATACTGGTTTGGGAGCGATGACCTCTTTTAGCTATTGGGAATTACTTTATCTGCCCTTCCATTCTAGATGATAGCTTCGCTGGATAGAGTAATCTTGGTGGTAGGTCCTTGCTTTTAATCACTGTGTACATTTTGTGCCAATCCTTTCTGACTTTCAAAGCTCCTATTGAGAAATAAGCTTATAGTTTTTTGGGAGTTCCCTTGTAGATAGCTATTCTTCTTTTGCTGCTCTTAAGATTCTTTGTCTTTAACCTTTATTTTATTTACTTATTATGGCATTGATTAATAAAATTATATAGATTTCAGGTGCACAAGTCTATAATATATCATCTGCATACTGTATTGGGTATTCACCAGACCAAGTCATCTCTTTCCATCATCATTACTTCCCCATACTCTCTTCTACTTTCCCTCACTTCCCTTTTTCTCTGGTGATCACCATACTGTTGATTGTGTCTATCAGTAGTTATGTATGTATGTATGTATGTATTTATTATTTAATCCCTTAATCTTTTATGCTCAGCCCTGCAACTTCACTTTTCTTTTACAGCTGTCAGTATGTTCTCTATCTAGGCATCTGTTTTTATTTTGTCTGTTAGTTTATTTTGTTCATTAGATTCTACATATGAGTGAAATCAAATGATACTTGTCTTTCTTTGCCTGGCTTATTTCACTTAGCACAATCCTTAGCAGATCCCTTCATGCTTTCACAAAGGGTAAGATTTTCTTCTTATTTAGAGCCAAGTAGTATTCTACTGAGCAAATGTAGGACAGCTTTTTCATCCATTCATTCACTGATGGACAATTAAGCTGCTTTAATATCTTGGCTATGTAAATATGCTGCAATGAATATAGGAACACATATATTTGTTTAAATTAATTTTTCAGGATTTTAAAAATATATTCACAGAAGTGGAATCATTAGATCATAAGACAGTTTCATTTTTAATATTTTGAGGTAACTCCATACTTCTTTGTACAGTGGTTGCATTCTCACCAACAGTTCACTAAAGTTCCCTTTTCTCCATGTCCCTGCCCACACTTGTTATCTGTTGATTTATTGATGATAGCCATTTTGACAGGTGTGAGGTAATATCCCACTGTGAATTCAATTTGCATTTCTCTGATGATTAATAATGTTGAGCATCTTTTATATGTATACATGATTGTTTAAATTTTCACCCAAAATATGTTTTTATTGATTTTAGGGAGAGAGAAAGGAAGAGAGAGAGGGAGAGAAGAAAATATCAATGTGAGCCCTAGCTGGTGTGGCTCAGTGGATTGAGTGCTGTCCTGTGAACCAAAGGGTCACTGGTTAGATTCCCAGTCTGGGCACATGCCTAGGTTGCAGGCCAGGTCCCCAGTAAGGGGCACATGAGAGGCAACCATACATTGATGTTTCTCTCCCTCTCTTTCTTTCTCCCTTCTCCTCTCTAAAAAAATCTTTTTTTTTAAAGAAAATATCAATGTGAGAGTGAAATATTGATAGGTTGCCCTGGCCTGGGGTTGAACCTGCAAACTTTTGGTGTACAGGACTATGCTCCAATCAACTGAGCCACCTGGCCAAGGCCAAATTTGTGGGTTTTTTAATAGCATTTGTCACCTCACTGTTTAGTAGGTTGATAAGTAGAGGTTTATTTTGATTACCAGTGGGTGATGCTGAAGCGAAAGTTTTAATTTTCCTTTACCTGCACTGCTGGTGCTTCCAGGATCTCTGTGCACTGGGTTGCCTCAGCCTTGAACAATGTTTTGCATAGCACTGGGGAGGTAAGTGTCCCCTTTGTGACCAGGTTGCACTGGTCTCTAGACACCCTGCCATGGGGGAATGTGGTTAGTAAGAGGACTCCAGACCTCCGAGATTGTGGTGCTGCCCCCTGTAACTAGATGTTGCCTGTGGTGTTGTGCTATCTGAGTTGTCCTAGCAACTTCTACTGGGTTTGCTGAGATGGGTAGGGGCAGGGTGAATGTGGTGCAGCCAGTTGGCATTTGTGGCTTTGTTATTATCCTAGTAATGATAGCAGCCAGACCTCAGCTGTGATATCTCTGTATTTTTGCCCATCACTTGGTTTAGCTGCAGTGTGTGCTAACCACTCAGGCAGGAATGTTGATTCTACCCTTCTCTTTCTTAGGGCTGCAGAGTGTGTTATGTTTCCTATAACCCAATAACTACCTGCTAACAAGTCTGCTGGGGCCATAGCGAGCTCTGGGCCATGTCTATGACACCCTACCTCTGTCCTTAAAATTTTCCTCCTACTCTGTTTGCTCAGATACACTCACCTTTAGAAGTTTCAATGTGAGGATCCCTCAGACATGTTTTCATGTGTTTAACAGGGAATCCTTTGTTGAATTAAAGCTGTGCAACTTGAAACTTCAAGAGGAGAGATCTGGAGGTCCTCTTATGCTACCATACTGCTGATGTCCCTTCTTATTAGAAGATTCTTGACTTCAAAAATTAATCATAGTATTTACCATATGATACAGCAATTCCACTTTTAATAATTGAGTGCAGGGTCTGTAACAGATATTTGCACATGGTTATAGCACCATTATTCACAATAAGAAAGGTAGAAACAACCCAAGTGTTCACTGATAGTTGAATAAAAAAACCCAAAATGTATTTTTCTTCAATGGACTATTATTCAGCCTTAAAAAGGAAGAAAATTCTGATATATGCTATATAACATAGATGAACTCTGAGGTAATTATGCCATGTGAAATAAACCAGTAACAAAAGGACAAATATTGTATGATTCCCACTTATGTGAGGTACCCAAAGTAGTTAAACTCGTAGAGACAGAAAATAGAATGGTGGTTGCCAGGTGCTGGGGGAGCAGAAATGGGAAATTACTGTTTGATGGGTATAGAGTTTCAGTCTGGAGTTATGAAAAAGTCCTAGAGATGAATGTTGGTGATGGTTGTACAACAGTGTGAATTATTTAATGTCTCAGAACTGTGTGCTTTAAAATAGTTAAAATTGTCAATTTTATATGATGTACATTTTATTACAATCATTTTAAAAAGAAAAGCTTTTTGAGGGCTTAGACCATGGCTATGTTTCCTTGAGATTCCCCAGAGTAAAGCATGTGTGGGCACTCAGAGTAGGAACAGTGGATTATTTGAAAATAAATTCTTACCATTAGGGAACTTACTCTTTTACTATAGCTTTCTCTGATATACAGAACTATCCATGAAACCAGTCATTCCATGATTAGACATAGAAAGTATGTGACAGTGTGAAAGAGGTTTTGCATTAAGGGAAAGGCAATCTAAGTAAGAGAAAGCCACTTTTCAAGGTGGAACACTACAGGAGGGCTTCACGGAATAAAAATATTTGAGCCTTAAAGGAAATACAAGATATTTTAGTGGTAGGAGTACAATTATCTATCTTCAAAGTGGGTGGAAGAAAAGAAGGAAAGACCTGGAAGCCCTTGAGTTTGTGGTGGGGATACCAGGACAGAGGGTGCCAATGTGGGGTAGAGGGGATTATGGGCAAGTGATGAGAGATGGCACAGGGTAAGAAAAGGCTGGTTATGCAAGGGCCTAGAAGGCAAGAATGACAGTTTGTTTGTCTCAAAATTGTGGTAAAATACATATAATATAAAATTTACCATGTTAACTATATCTATGTATACAGGTTAGTGGCATTAAATACTGGCATTCACACTGTTGTGAATGTGTGATTCGCACATCACACTGTTGTGCAACCATTATTACCATCCATCTATAGACCTCTTATCTTACAAGACTGATACTCTGAACACATTTAACAATAATCCCACACCACACTTTCTTCCTCCCCTCAGTCCTTGTCAAGAGAAGTTTAGCTAATAATTAAGAATAAGTCCTCTCTCTGGGTGCTGGGAAGCCTGGAATAGGTTCCATTAGGTGTTTAGGTTGCAAGGAGCAAACTCTTTGTCTGGTTCAAATAAAGGGCCTTTAGGATGAAGAGACACAAAGAACAATGGGCACCCTCAGTGCAATCCCAGAATGAAGACAAATGGGGTAGGGGTCCAAGATTTGCATTCACATTGGCCCTGGAGACTTGAGCAGGCATTCAGGAATCCCCTAAATGCCTGGGGATTCCTCTTCCAGTGCTCTCAGTAACTTAGATCCCCTCAGTTTGTCTGGTCAACTAACAATTACTCTGTTCAGGTTTTGGAATAGTTGTTGCTCAGAGGCTGTGCAGTGGAATGGGGGACAGTGCTGAGGCATAAAATGTGGTGTAGAGTAGCTGGCAGCAGGTAGACAGACCAAGTAGTCTAGTAGGAGGAAAAGGGGATGCAAATGATATTCAGAGAATATTCTTTTGGCCAGCTTGGTTTTAAAAGGACAAGAGGCCAGAAAGAACTTTATAAGGTTATCATAGTAACCAGCACAGAGGAGGGCCAGTGCTGGGGTAAAGCCAGCAAAGAGAGGCTGAATCCCTGAGATGTGGCAGGAGATGGGAAACTGAGAGGTGTGGCCATGAAGGTTGAAGGGGGCCAAGTGCAGGGGCAGGGTGGGCAAAGTTGAGGCTGAGATGTGAACTTGGAGAATCTTACCTGTTACCTGTAGAGAATAACTGTATTCTCTAGTGAGCCCTGGCCATATAATTACTTCATTTAACCCAGGTAACAATTCTCTTAAATAAGGCATACCACCCAAGGAAACTTCAGGGGAGGATAGATCTGAATTTGAACCCTGGAACTCCCATCATAACATGACCTTAGGAAGTCATCAAATCCTCGGAATCTCAATTTCCTCATTTGTAAAATAGACTAATAATAGGGCCTGCCCCACAAAGTTGTGGTCAAGCTCAGTAACAGGAGCATTAGGTAATCAGTAAGGTACTCAGCATAGAGTAGATGCATAACAAATGGAAGTTGTGGCATTAGGTGTCATCATTGTATTTGATCAGCTTTTTCCAAGCCTGACAATCTCTCTTTGACTAGGCAGAGTTCTAAAATGGCCCTGCAAGATAATACCCCCCTGTCACACAGCCTGATTATTCTCTCCTTTGAGTTTAGGTAGGACTGTGAATATGGTGAAATTTTAGTTTTGTGGTCGGGTCATTAATCCATTGACTTTGAGTTACTAAAAGGTGACATTGTTTAGAATGGGCCTGGCCTAATCAGAAGAGTCTATTAAAAAAGATGAGCCTTTCCTGAAGTCAGAGACTCAAAGCCAGTGAATTCTGTTGCTGACCTAGAAGAAGCTAATTGCCATGTTGTAGAGAAAGCAACATAACAGGGAGGGGTGAGTGGCCTCTAGCAGATGAAAGACTCAGGTCTACAACTATAAACAACAGAATTCTGCCAACAGCCACTAATCTTGGAAGAGAATCCAAGCCTTTGGTGAGATCACAGCCCTAGCCAACACCTGATCATGGCCAAGAAAGACCCTGGGCAGAGGACTCAGACTGATGTGGACCCCAGCTCGTGGGGTCCACAACATTGTGGATGAGACTAGAGAAATTCACATGGACTACTGAGTCTTGTGGAGCAGAAAGAATGGCACAGCTTCTCTCTCAAGAAAAGAAAAAGCCTTGGAGTGCCTCGACCACTCTCTCAAGGGGAGAGCGCCCCTGATCCTTGCCTTGATAAGCTTTCATTGCTTTTCTGGGAACATTACATGTTGGTCCTCATTTACTATGCAGAGGTTCACTTTTGGTGGTTACCTTTTACAGAAAGCAAAGGAGAGGATGCCACTAATCACATCACAGAGGAAGGATATTTGCAAATGCAAAGGAAAAAGTGGTTGAACTGGTTACACTCATCCATGCAGGTTTAGCATGGATTTTAGGAAGTTAATTTAAAGATATGCATTAAATGTTTTCTTTCTCAATTCAGGGTGAGGGAATTTTAGCAAGAGCAAGTCTTATAGCAGTCTAGGTACAATGCAGGCCTGATTCCCCATGGGAGAACCTATCTGTGGGCCTGGGTCTTTTCTGGGCCCACTCTATGCAGAAGGGTCTACTATATTTCCCCCCTTGTTTTTAGTTAGGACTGCTATAGATCCCAGAAAGCTTGTTACTTACTGGTCTCTCACATGACCCTGGGAAAATAATTTGCAAATATGTCAAAGTACCCAGAGCATTATTATAATTAGTAAGCAACCAGTGGTTGCAAAGACCCTCATTCTCAGATTAAGCCCATTGATCCCTGTCCAGCAGTAATGATCAAATAGGTAACATTCAGAGAACTCTGAGGGCCTATTTTGAGTCAGGGTCAGATAAAGGGCCATAAAACTTTGGGGGAAACAAACTCATTTGAGGCTTGGACCCTTATAATTTAAATTGAGGGTATTAGCAAAGTAGGTTTCACATGATTTTATGCATTCTTTCTTAGGCATGATCACCCCAGGTAACCCACCTTTCCACCACAGGGCTGCACCCTCCCATGGCATTGTTTCAGGCTTAAGTGAGCAGGGGAAGTAAGGCAGCCAAGAGATTAGGAGACTTCTTGCAGACAGAATGAGGACTCAGATTATGTCAAAGCTGAGGGGCAAGGGTCCATCACTCCCTTTTTCTATAGCCTCCCCAAGTCCTTCCCTGAGGGCCCCCTTGTAATTGTGCCTGTCTTAGGTCATCCCTCTCTTAAGGAATCTCACCCATCATTGGCTAACTGATCATGCACTGGGGGCCAGGCAGGGTGAAATAAAATGGTAAGAGTAAGTGCTCTGGCCAGGGAGATAAACTTTGTCTCCTTAGTTGCTTATGGCCTGAAGGTTGCTCACTCAACCTTAGCCATGATGGGGGGATACTGCTTCTAAAACCAGGCAGGGCAGCTCCCAACAGCAGACAGACTGTTCCTAGACTCCTGACTCATGAAAACTATGAGCTAATAAATGTGTGTTGTTTTAAGATGATCAATTGTTGGTAACTTGTTATATAGCAAAAACTAACTAATATACTCTTAAACTCCCTCATATTTGTCTTCTGCTCCTGTGATTCTGCTGAGCTCATACCTGTAAAGGTATGCAATTGTCTCCCAGTTTGTTTTACAGTCACAGGTCAATTCTCTTTCCCCATCTGACTCCAACTCTGAGCAACACTTAACCAGATACTGGATTTTCCCTTTGAAACTTTTTTCTCTTTTTGACTTGTGTCCCATACATCTTTCATTTTCTTCCTAAGACACCACCCACTGTCTATCTTTTACTCACTTCTCCTCCTCCTCTTAGTCTCAGAATGTTGGAGCCCTAAAGCTTAGTCTTCAATCATCTTCTCTTTCCTATTCCATTTTCACCTTGGGTGATCTCATCCAGTCCCATGATTTTGAAAATCACCTATTTGTCAGGTACTTGCATAATTGTATTTAGAACCTTAATTTTCTCTGTGGATTCTCCAGACACATATCCACACTTCACATTTCTTCTGGATTGTAACATGTCCAAGAGAGAATTCTTAATTCCATTACTGCCTCTAGATCTGTACTTCCTTTGGTTAATGGCAGCATTGTTCATCCAATGACTGAAGCCAAACACCAAAATCTGGGTTAGTCAAGATTAATCACCCCAGCCAGGACAATAACTCCCTTCTTTACCTGTTGAATGAGAGGCATGAGGACTGTTCACGTGGTTAGGTGGCAATGTAAATGTCTAGTTCAATAAAATCATCATTGTGTCTCTGATGGAAGCATTACTCCCCCCGGAACTCAGACCTCTAGGGGGCAGAGAATAAAGTCACAAGAACAGGAATAAAATATTTTGCAAGTACATCACTAGGGTACTGTAATAGTGAGTAGGTGCCACTTCCATTCCCACCACTTGATTCCTGGACTTATGAATCCTAATTATGGGAGAACCAGCACCATATAGAGGACACTGATTCAGAATATATACAGCATTCTGGAGAACATGGCTCCAACCCTGAAAAGTATTGACACCTACCTGGTACTCTGACTCTTAAAAACTCCATTATACACTTCTGTGATGTCATCTGCTTCAAGATGGTGGGGAATGTGCAGAATTCAGTGAATTCCATGTGCATTGTCCTACTGCTGCACTTCTTTTGCTGTGAAGTGAACTCCTTGATCAGAAGCAATGCTGTGTGTGATGCTGACAGTGGACAATACATTCTGTAGTTTTGGCAAAAGCTTTGCATTCAGGGAAGACGAATCTGTTTCCACAGTAAGTGTAAACTCCAGTAAGGACAAAATATTGCCCCTACTATGATGGAAGTGGTCCAATGTAATCAACCTGCCACAAGTAGCTGGCTGATCACTCCAGGAATAGTGTCATGTTAGTGTTGATCTTTGATTCTGGTAGATTGGACACTCAATAATGACTATAGCAAGGTCATCCTTTGAAAGTGGGAGTCCATGTTGCTGAGCCCATGTGTAACCTCCACCCTGCCACCAAGGCCACTTTGCTCCTCAGCCCACTGGGCAATGACAGGGTGGCTGGGGAAAGGAGTTGACTGTTTCCACAAAATTGGTCATCCTATCTACTTGATTATTAATACTTTCTTATGCTTGGTGAGTGTTCACATGGGACATAATATCTTTGTGTTTTTGTACATTTAGAAAAGTCTATTCACATACCTCTTCTCCAGATTTCCTTGCCATCAATTTTTCAGTTATGTTACTGCCAAGTTCCTTCCTTCCCCTTCTTTTTAAAATCACTTTCAAATTCAAATCTATCAAATCTAGTTCTTCTATCTCCAACATTGTCCAAAATTAATCCACTTCTTTTTATATCCCCTGCCACCACACTTACCTAAGCTAAATCATCTTTTCTCTCTTCTATTGCAGTTATAATTAATCAGTTCTCAGTTTTTACAACTATAATTTATTCTCTGCACAATACTATCCAAAGACTGCTTTCTAAGTTTGTAGGGAAAAAAATCCAAATTCCTTACCCGAAGACTTCAAGGCCCTATCTGCTTTCACCTCATTTTATCACTCTTTCCCTTGCCCACTCTGCATACCTTATTAACATTTTTCAAACTTTTCAAAGTTTATTCCCACATTAAGGCCATTATGTATGGGAATAAAATGATAATTACCCTGCCTACCCTTCATGGTGATCAAATAAGGTTTTTTCTCTTTAAGAATGTTATGCTATTTATCTTGCTGGTTATGCTTTTTCATCTAAATGCTCATTTTTATCATTTCCACTCAACAAATAATAATAATACTGAAAATGAGATAGTGCAGGTTGGAGTCAACACAAATTTTATTTAGCAGATAAGAACTGACGAAGGTTTAGGGAGGGGAACATACTGGTTAGTTTAAGTAGAATTAGGAAGAAACTATTTTATTAGAAACATTGGAGATGGGCTTAGAAGACTGTGGAGCCAGGAAAAAAAGAAGGTATTCCAGGAATAGAATCAAGTAGGAAAAAATCCTGTGACTGAGCTGGCAGCTGGCTGGTGATGAGTTCAAATTACTGTGTGTACAGTACTTTCCCCTTATTCACAGGGGATACATTCCAGGATCCCTAGTGGATGCCTGAAACTATGGATAGAACTGAATCTTGTATCTACTGTGTTTTTCCCTATACATTTTTACATAAGGGAAGCAGTTTATGGCTGATCTTTGGTATGTGCTAATTACCAGCATCACTACTGTTGTACTCTGGGGAGATTATTAAGTAAAGTAAGGGTCACTTGAGCACAAGCACTGTGATTCCTGAGAGTCAATCTGATCATGAAGACAGCCACTGAGCGACTAACAGGCAGGCAGTGTGCTTATACATTGTGGAGACACTGAACAAAATAAATGAGTCACATCCATGTGAGACAAAGGAAGACAGCACAAGATTTCATCATGCTACTCAGAATGGCATGCAATTTAAAGCTTGAGTGTTTACTTACAGAGTTTTCCATTTACTATTTTCAGACTGTGGTTGACCTTAAGTAACTTAAACTAGAAAGCAAAACCATGAAAGAAGGGAGACTATTGTACAATGAAGCTAGTTTCATAAAAACAAACAAAATTTTATATTTATATAGACATTTATTTAATTTATTTATACTTGTTTATAGAAAAGGAAAAAGTGTGGACACACAGTTACCAGATTTTTAAGTTGAATGCCTTAGTTTTTTCCTTATTAATACCTTTGTCCTCTGAAACTTATCAAAAGCCTTTTGAGGCATGTGGAAAAAAGTCCTGCTCACTTTCTGATCACCCTGTCCTGAAAGAAGTCAAGGCACAAGGTCCTAAAGTTTGAAGATAAAATATTTACTAGATATTAATTAAGGAGGGTTTTCTGGTGACAGATGGTCACTTTTTTGAATTAAGACCCCTCTCTCATAAGACCATGGAACAGTCCACAAGTGATTGTGAAATTCATAGTACAGGCAGCAATATCTAATAAATTAGGTTTCAGGATAAACAAATATTTAGAATGTTGGTCTCAGCCTTTTAAACTTTCCCTAATGAATTTGTTAAGACTTGTTCTCCATTTATTAATCATATCTGAGCCCTACAAACTGGTATTTAAGCAGTGGTTCATCAGAACTGATCCTAGAATCAGCTAGTGTTTCATAGGTATCTGGGGAGTCAGATTTCTGGAAGGGCTGACATTTTTTATCAAGTTGGAACAGAAGGTGAGGATTGTGACAAGCACTTGGGAGATGCTTTCCCTGGTTGCTGTGCAGGGTTATGGATGGCCTTCTCAGCGTCTTTACCCTCCCAGCTCTCTTTCTTTTGACTACACTGTTTACTCTTCTTGATGATGACAGTGAGGACAGTAATTATTTCACAGTGTGTTACTAAATTTTTAAGCCTATTCTGCATTAAGCATGCAATGCAAAAATCTGGAAACCTGTGTCTGGTCTTTGTCACATAATAAAAGGAAAGAAATGTGTGCAGTGAGCTGACTTACTTTAGCATTCTATGAGTATGTTATAGGGATTTTAATTCCCTGCTCTGGACAATCTGAATATGATGATTAGGGCAATTAGGATAAAGAGACTTTAAGGAAAGCATTCCTGCTGTGGCAGAGCTGGCTAGCTGTCCACACACAACTCACTTTCCATGCCATAGTGGAGAGTTGCTGGGACATTGCTGCTAGACACAGGGCACACTCCCCAGACTCCCTTGAATCTAGGTGGTGCTGTGCATTGGACTTGGCCAGTGACTTTGACCAAGACCACTTATTAGTCTAATGTGATTCAAAATGTGCTATGGCCTGAACTATGTTTTCCCCAAAATTCACATGTTGAAGTCCTGATGCCTAGAATCAGAATATGACTGTACTTGGAGATAGAATCTTTAAAGATACATACTCTGCTTTCTCTTCAGATCATATAAATCTTTCACCTTTTACTAAAGATATAATTAAGGTTAATAATGTAATGAGGGTGCTCCCCTAATAAAAATGACCGGCGTCTTTATAAAAAGGGGAAACTAAATCACAGACACACAGAGAAGACCATGTGAGGATACAGGGAGAAGACAACTATCTACAAGCCAAGGAGAGAGGCCTCAAAAGGAACCAACCCTGCTCACACCTTTAATCTTGAACTTCCAGCCTCCAGAACTAATGTAATAAATTCTTATTGTTTAAGCCACCTGGTCTGCTACTTGGTTGTGGCAGCCCCAACAAGTAAATATGAAGTGCTTTTGCTGCTTTCTTTCTTCCTGTCTTTGTTCTGTAGGATGTGGGAGCCTCGGGGAAACTTGGAAACATTGTTGAAGACAGTGGACCTTCTGTTAGCCTGGTCTCTGAATAACTCTGTGGATTGGAGTCTGCTATTGGAACCAATTAGAAATATCCATTTCAGATTTTCAGTAAATGAGAAATAAACTAGTATCTTATAAAATCATGCGTATTTTGAGATTTAACTGTTATAACAGCCAGAGTTACCCTCTCCAAATGGACAAACAATCAAAGCAGATAAAGGGAGACAGATAGTCATACCTGGAAAAAGAGCAGTAGCAATGTCAGTGTGAAGGTGTTGTCCTCTTTAACACAGAATGCTCTGGGATAGCCTGGAAAGATGGAATAAAGTCACCAAAATGTCTAATTAATTACCATATGGTCCCGAGGGTGAGGGAAAGTTCATGATGCCCCAAAAAAGATACCATAATTTGAGACCAGATACCTTGAGTGAATGATTCTCAGTTAGAAAAACTATGAGTCCCATGCTGATAAACAACAGCTGTGGTAGAAAATACAGAAATTTTATGTTTATATTGGCCTCCACTGTGAGGACTTTTCATGTTGAGTGCATTGTGTGCAACTTTTTCTGACTAAGTTATTTAATAAGTCACCAAAGCACCCCAGTAATTAAGAAGTGGGTGGTCTATGTTGATGAGTAAACAATATAATTCATCTGTGGTCCTTTTAGTTCCTGCTGTCAGAATAAGTTCCAAGTTCACAAAGTTCACTTAGAGCTGAGACTGAAAACTGTTCTTGGTTATAAATGAGTTAACCCACTGTCATCCAAAGCTGGGAACCCACTGGCACAGTGAGGCAGTCTGGGCTGTGAGCCCAGGTTTAGAGCCATCAGCAGGCACAAAACTGTCTCTCTGACTCTTTAGAACTGCTCTGATGCATCATGGATAACTCGAAGGCCCTCACAGTATCAAAGACACAGTATTGTCTGACCATTTTTTTGACTCTATTCTCCTTCCAAATTCTTAGGGGTATTGTGCTTTCCTGCTCCCTGAAAGTTAGATGAGGCCATACGACTAATACTGGTCAGTGAAATCTGAGCAGGCATGCTCAGACAAGGTGCTTCTTCTAAACCAATACACTCAGGAGTCAGTTCCTGCTTCTCCTGCTGTCTCTTCCCCCAGTAATGCAATGATGGTAAATGTGAAGCAGCCTGGATTACTGAACTGCCTCTAGGAAAGCCATTGTCAGAGGAGGTGACCTAGACCTGAAATGAACTTTGCAAGAGCTTATCTTTTGTTCAGATTGACACAGAGATTTTGGGGTTCTTTTGTTACTGCATAACCATGTCTACCCTGACTAAAGCTTAGAATAACCTGTAAAATGTCTCTTAATGCTTACTGGGGCAATGACTGCTACTCTTGTTTACCATTATCCATTCTCTTCTTATTTCTCACACTAATAGAGAATTTTTAGTTGGGCATATAGATACATAAAATAAAGGTGACATTACCCAACCTCCTCACAGCTAATATGTGGCTCAGTAACTAAGACCTGGTTGTGGTATCCTTTTGTGTCCTAGATAATCATGATTTCTTCATTGCTTTATGTGACTGAAAAGCAACTCATCAGGGGAAACTGAGTTGTCCCTGTCTGTGCCCTGCCTTGTGTTAGAACAAAAAGGAACCCTAACTTCCAAGATTAAGTTATAAAAAGACTGTGTCTTTCATCTTGTGTGCTCTCTCTTGCTTGCTCACTTACTTGCTCTGAATACTTTCACATTGTAAGTTGCCCTCTGAAGAGGTTTATGTGGCCAGGAACTGAGGACAGCCTCTAGGCAACAGCCAGCAAAGATTTGGGGCTCTCAGTCCAACATCCCACAAGGAACTCATGCCCACTGCCCACTGTCATGTGAGTGAGTTGGGAAGAGGATCCTTCCCCAGTCAAAGCTTCGGATGAGACTGCAGCCTAGCTGACAGCTCAAAGGCAACTTCATGAGAGCCCTTGACTACAAGCACCCAGCAGAGCCATATGCAAATTCCTGACCCATAATAATTGTGAAATCGTACATTTTTGTTGTTTTAAATGCTTAAGATTTGGGGGTAATTTGGTGGCCATTAATATATTCTCTGAAGGTGTATGCATGGAAGTGGCATGTTCAAATCTCTGATTAATGCCTTTAAAAGGAAGGGGCATGGCCTCTCCTCCCCCTGCTATCTGCCTCATGAGTGGGATGTTGCAGAGTGCCACTGGACTGTGCACATAAGAGGCACGACTGAAGCATGACAGAGCAGTAAGGCAGGAGCCTGGATGCCTGATAGATTCATGGGGCTGAACTGTCATGCCAGATCATACTTTTACCTGAGAGAAGTAAGCTTTGTTCTTATTTAAGCCATTGTAATTTTGAGTCCCTTAGAAGGAAGCCAAAACTATATCATGACTAAAATGTTTACTTGAGTTCTGTAGATCGAAAAGCACCAGGAAGCAAAATAAATGGAACCTAATTTTTCTTAGAAGCTGGGAGCACTTATATTATTAAAAGTTTAAGGAATTTTAAGTTTCTTGAAAATGAAACAAAGGCTAATTTTCTTCCTGGTAATGTCAGGAAGAAAAACCTGGAAATGGAGTTGGTCACTTTGACTGATTGATCCCTGAGAAAGAGAGTTCAGGCAGCTTGGCAGTCAAGCTGATGAACTGCATTCTTCTTCATGAGAATTCCTTTCTACATCAAGCTAAATAGCTGTTTGTAAAAGAAGAAGTGTTCACATGGGCTTACATTTATTCTAAAAAATAAGAAAGTCTCATTTTTAATATGTCACAAATGTGTAGCTACAGATGAGTGGCTGTAATCCACTGTGGCAATCCTTCTGGATGCCTCTGTAATAAGTCAGCTCTCCCTTGGGGCAAAAATAACTGAAAGAGTTTTCATTCACTGTAAAGAGTTATGGGCTACACCAGAGTTGGAGTTTTAACTGTAACTGGGTTTATTTGCTTTCTAATCCTCAAATTTAAAGTTGTAAGTCTTCCAAATAGCTCAAATAGGACAGATGTAAAGAACATTGCTGTCATAGTTCAGTCCCAAGCCTATACAATTTGGGACTGAACCAGAGTTCTACCCAAAAATGTCCTGTGTCCTGTTTTCATTTCTGATTTTATCTGTGATGCTGCTGCATGATGAATATAAATATGAAAACAAACTAAATACAAGTATCTGAAAAAATATATCAACCCCAAAACACAAATAATGATTCTAATAAACAGAAAGATCTGTCTGGGGGGCAGTTTGATAATATATTGATTTGGAAGACAGAATTATGAAGGATAATTTTTTCTAAATAATTTTATTTAATTCATTATAATTTCAAGCAAACATCTAAAAAAATGGGAAGAACATGGGGGAAATTATTCTAAAGTAAATCTGGCAAGAAATCTTTGAAAATAATTGAGAATATTTTGAAAAAATAATAAAGGAGGACTTGTCTTATATGAATAAAATATATTCTTACTGTAATAAAACAGTTACAGTAATAAAAACAAGGTGGTTCTGGCCCAGGAATAGACAGGTAGATTAATGGACTGAAACAGAATATCTCGAAATAGACAAACATCAATATGAAAATACAGTGTATAAGAAAGTTACCATGTCAACTCAAAAATAAGAAAACAAACAACTTAATAAAAAAATTGGCACAAAATTTGAAAAGGCACTTCACCAAAGAATACAAATGCTTAATAAACACATGAAAATATGCTCAACATCATTAGCCATTAGAGAAATATAAATTAACATCACAATGAAATTACCATTATATAAGTATTAGAATAGATTGAAAAAAAACTGAAAATACCAAGTGCAAATGAGAATGTGGAGCAGCAGGGGCTCTCATACACTGCTGGTGGGAATACAAAACAGTGCAGTTACTTTGAAAACAAGTGAGGCAGTCTCTTGTAAAGTTAAAAATGCTTACCATATGATCCAGTAATTCTCACTTCCAGGTATTTATCCAAGAAGGCTGGTACCTCATAGCCATCTTTTCACTGTGTCTGTTCATGGAGGAAGGGTGAGAGTGTTCTGCAGCCTCTTTTATAAAGTCATTAATCTCACTCATGAGAGCTCCACCCTCGTGACCTAATCACCTCCTAAAGGCTCCACCTCCTAGTACCAACACTTTAGGGGTTAGACATATGCATTTTGGAGGGACACAATCATTCAATTCATATAATAACTTTATTCATAATCACAATATCTAGAAAACACTCCACATGTCCTCAACTACTGAATAGATAAACAAACTGGTACAATAGATTGCTACTAAACAAAACTATGAACTATTAACATACACAAGAACGTGAAGAGAGTTCAAAAGTGTTATGCTAAGCAAAAGAAGCCATACTTAGAGGTATCCTGTGTCATGCTATCTAGATGACATTCTAGAAATGATCATGCTATAGTGATTGAGAAAAATCATGGGCTACCATGGCTCGGGATTGAGTGGGTTTTGAATATAAAGGGGCAGTGAGAGGGGATTTGAGTGTAACAGAACATTTCTATATTTTATGTTTGTGATAGCAGTTACACAATTCTAGAGATTTGTCAAAACTCATGCAATTGTACACCAAAAATGAATGTTATTGAATGTGATATATAACAAATATGAACAGACTTGAGTCATCTTTAAGTAAAAAATTAATAATTTAATGTATGGGGTATGATAACAGGTTAGTGATTTAGACAAAACTAGAGATAGAGTTTTCCCTCGGTTTACACATAAAAGTAAAGTCCACATGGAACACAGCAAAGGCAGTCCTGAGAGGGAAGTTCATAGCAATACAGGCCTACCTAAGAAAGATAGAAACATTTCAAACAAGCAACCTTAACCCACACCTGCAAGAACTTGAGGAACAACAAAGACAGCCCAGAGCAAGTAGAAGGAAGGAAATAACCAAGATCAGAGCAAAACTAAATGACATAGAGACTAAAAGCACAATTCTAAGGATCAATGAATCCAGGAATTGGTTCTTTGAAAAGACAAACAAAATAGACAGGCCTTTAAGCAGGCTCATCAAGAAAAAAAGAGAGGACACAAATGAACACAGTCAGAAATGAAAGAGGAGAGATTACAACTGACACCACAGAAATACAAAGCATTGTAAGAAATTACTATGAAGAACTATATGTCAAGCAATTTGAAAACCCAGGTGAAATGGACAAATTTTGAGAAAAATATAATCTTCCAAAACTCAACAAGGAAGAAGCAGAATGCCTGAACAGAAAAATAACAGCCGATAAAAATTAAAACAGTAATAAAAAACTCTCAATGCACAAAGACCTAGATCAGGCAGTTTTACAGGAGAATTCTACAAAGCATTTAAGGAAGAGCTAACCCCTATCCTTCATAGACTATTCCAAAAATCCAAAATGACGGAAGACTCCCAAACTCTTTTTATGAAGCCAGCATCATCCTAATCACAAAACCAGATAAAAACACAACAAAGAAAGAAAATTTCAGGCCAGTATTGCTGATGAACATAGATGCTAAAATCCTCAACAAATATTGGCAAACCACATCCAAAAATACATTAAAAAGATCATAAACCAGGATCAAGTGGGATTCACCCCAGGGATGCAAAGATGATTCAATATTCACAAATCAGTGAATGTAATACAGCACATAAATAAAAGCAAAGACAAAAATCACATTATTGTATCAATAGATGTGGAAAAAGTATTCCATAGGTACAGAACCCATTTATGATAAAAACATTCAGGAAAGTGGGAAGAGAGGGAGCATTCCTCAACATAATAAAGACCATAGATGAGAGACCTACAGTCAACATCACTCAATTGGCAAAAACTAAAATCTTTTCCACTAAGATTAGGAACAAGAAAAGGTTGTCCACTTTCACCATATCTATTTAATATAGTATTGGAAGTTTTAGCCACACCAATCAGACAAGAAAAGGGAAAATAAGTCATCAAAATCAGAAAGGAGGAAACAAAACTGTCATTGTTTGCAGATGACATGATAGTGTACATGGAAAATTCTATAGACTCCACCAAAAAACTGTTCGACCTAATAAATAAATTCAGCAAAACAGCTGGATACAAAGTCAATATCCACAAATCAAAGACTTTTGTATACCAACAATGAAACAGCAGAAGCAGGAATAAAAAAAATCCCATTTGATACAGCAAAAAAAAAAAACCCTAAGAATAAACCTAACCAAGAAGGTAAAAGACCTATATGCAGAAAAGTACACAACACTGAAGAAAGAAATAAAGGAAGACACAATCAAATGGAAACTTATACCGTGTTTATGGATTGGAAGAATTAACATCACCAAAATGTTCATACTACCCAAAGCAATTTACAGATTCAATGCAATGCCTATTCAAGTACCAATATTTTACAGACATAGAACAAACTCTTCAAAAATATATATGGAACCATAAATGACCCTGAATAGCTGCTGCAATTTTGAGAAAGAAGAGCAAAGAAGGAGGAATCACAACACCTAATATCAAGCTGTATTACAAGGCCACTGTAATCAAAACAGCTGGTACTGGCATAAAAACAGGCATATAGACCAATAGAACAGAACAGAGAGCCCAGAAATCAACCCAACTCTCTACACTCAATTAATATTTGACAAAGGGGGCAGTAACATAAAGTGGAGTAAAGATAGCCTCTTCAACAAATGGTGTTGCGAGAAATGGACAGCTACGTGCAAAAAAATGTTACTCAACCACCAACTTACACCATACACAAAAATAGATTCAAGGTGGGTAAAAGACTTAAATATAAGCTGTAATATCATTAAAGTCCTGGAAGAGAACATAGGCAGGAAAATCTCAGATATTTCATGCAGGAACATTTTTACTGATATGTCACCTTGAGCAAGGGGCATAAAGAAAAGAATAAAAAAATGGGATCTCATCAAAATAAAAAGCTTCTGCATGGCTAAAGAAAACAGTATTAAAATAAAAAGAGAACCTACTATATGGGAAAACATATTTGCCAATGATACCTCAGACAAAGGTTTAATCTCCAAAATATACAAAGAACTCACACGACTCCACTCCAAGAAGACAAACAACCCAATTAAAAAGTGGGCAAAAGACTTGAACAGACAATTCTCCAAGGAGGACATACACAGCATTCAGAGACACATGAAAAGGTGCTCAATATAACTAGCTATCAGAGAGATACAAATTAAAACCACAAGGAAATACCACTTTATATCGGTCAAAATGCACATCATAAATAAAGCAACAAACAACAAATGTTGGAGAGGTTGTGGAGAAAAGGGGACCCTAGTTCACTCTTGGTGGGATTGCAGACTGGTACAACCATTATGGATAATAGTATGAAATTTTTTAAGAAAACTAAAAATGGATCTACCTTTTGACCCAGCAATTCCACTGCTAGGATTATATCCTAAGAACCCTGAAACACTAATCCAGAAGAACCTATGCACCCCAATGTTCACAGCAGCACAATTTACAATAGCCAAGAGTTGGAAGCAACCTAGGTGCCCATCAGTAAATGAATGGATCAAAAAACTATGGTACATTTACAGAATGGAATTCTATGCAACAGAAAGAACGAAGAAGTTCCTACCCTTTGCAACAGCATGATGAAACTGGAAAGTATTATGCTTATGCTGAGTGAAATAAGCCAGGCATTGAAAGACAAATACCATATGATCTCACTTTTAGCAGGAAGCTAAACAATAAACCAAACAAGCAAGCAAAATATAACCAAAGACACTGAAATAGAGAATAGGCTGACATGGACCAGAGGGGAGAGGGGAGAGAATTTCAGGGGAAAAGTGGATTGGTGTACAGGAACAAGTGTAAACTAAACTAAAGGGAGGTAGAAATGGGAGCGAGGTGGGGAGGTGGACTGGGATGGGAGTAAAAAACAGAAAACTGTACTTGAACGACAATTAAAATAAATTTAAAAAATAAAAAATAAAGTCCAGATGGATTGAGGATTTAACTGTAAATACATAAAAATTTAAATATTATAAGAAAACAAAGGTTATATTTATAATCTTAGTGGGGAAAGTTCTTCAAGTAAGCATGTCAGGAATGCACAATGCATATGAAAATGCATAAATTAAATCTACTGGATAACCAAATAAAAGAAACATGTTGAAACTAAATTTGTGAAGATATTTTCAACCCACATGGTAAATGATTAACTTTCTTATTGGACAAGGAAAGTGAAAAAAAAAAGAAGAAAGAAACAACCCGAGCAAAAATAGAAATTTGGAGAAAATGTGAAAAGGCAACTCACAAATTCACCAATGAATGTAAGAAATGGTGTTCAACCTTTCAATAATCAAAGAAAAAATAAAAAGTTTTATTTTTGTATCATATTAACAACATGGAAGTATAAATTTTCACAACCTTTCTGTAGAGTACCAAAGGAAATATTAACAGAATTTTAAAAATTCATGTACTAAAGAATATTTTTGCTTCACTATTTATAATGTCACAATTTTTGGCAGACACAATTCTGTGAACCTTTAAAATGCTCATGTTCTTTGTGACCTTAGGTGAAGAATATAATATACAGAAAGTTATCAAAATGTTTTGACCATAGGAACTTCCTTTTTTCCCCAAAATGGGCTATCCTTAAGTTATAAATAAGTAACTGATAGGATCATTAAAATGCTAGCAAAGTTTATATTCAAAATGGTGAAATTTTCCTTCTTTGTACTTTTCTCTATTGTTTGAGGTCTTTTTTTAAAAATTAATTTTATTTAGTTATTTTTCAAGTACAGTTTTTTGTCTATTTCTCCCATCCCAGCCTCCCCCTCCCCTAGCTCCCCACTTCCCTCCCATTTCCACCCCCCTTAGTTCTCGTCCCTGTGTCCTTCCTATTTGTTCCTCCAAATCCCTCCCCCTTTTTCCCCTTAACTTCCCTTCCTTCTCCCCTCTGGTCACTGTCCCCTTGTTCTCTAGTTCAGTATCTTTTTTTTTCTGCTTGCTTGTTTGTTTTGTTGTTTAGCTTCCTGTTAAAGGTGATATCATATGGTATTTGTCTTTCAGCACCTGGCCTATTTCACTCAGCATAATGCTTTCTAGTTCCATCCATGTTGTTGCAAAAGGTAGTAGCTCCTTCTTTCTCTCTGCTGCATAGAATTCCACTGTGTATATGTACCACAATTTTTTGATCCATTCATTTACTGGTGGGCACCTAGGTTGCTTCCAACTCATGGCTATTGTAAATTGTGCTGCTATGAATATTGTGCTGCATTGGTTCTTTGATATTGATGTTTTAGGATTCTTAGGATATAATCCCAGCAGTGGAATTGCTGGGTCAAAAGGCAGGTCGATTTTTATTTTTCTGAGAAAATTCCATACTGTTTTCCATAATGGTTGTACCAGTCTGCAATCCCACCAACAGTGAACTAAGGACCCCTTTTCCCCACAAACCTCTCCAACATTTGTTGTTTGTTGCTTTGTTTATGATAGCCATCCTGACTGGTGTAAAGTGGTATCTCATTGTGGTTTTAATTTGCATTTCTCTGATAGCTAATGATATTGAGCATCTCTTCATGTGTCTCTGAATGTTCTGTATGTCCTCCTTGGAGAAGTGTTTGTTCAAGTCCTTTTCCCATTTTCTAATTGGGTCGGGTGTCTTCTTAGAGTGGAGTCGTGTAAGTTCTTTGTATATTTTGGAGATTAAACCTTTGTCTGAGGTATCATTGGCAAATATGTTTTCCCATACAGTTGGTTGTCTTGCTAATTTAATACTGTTTTCTTTAGCCATGAAGAAGCTTTTTATTTTGATGAGATCCCATTTGTTTCTTCTTTCCTTTATATTCCTTGCTCTAGGGGACATATCAGTAAAAAAGTTGCTGCGTGAAATATCTGAGATTTTCTTGCTGATGTTCTCCTCTAGGACTTTAATGGTGTCACGGCTTACATTTAAGTCTTTTATCCACCTTGAATTTATTTTGGTGTATGGTGTAAGTCTGTGCTCAAGTTTCATTTTTTTTTGCACGTAGCTGTCCAGTTCTCCCAACACCATTTGTTGAAGAGGCTATCTTTACTCCATTTTATGTTACTGCCCCCTTTGTCAAATATTAATTGACTGTAGAGAGCTGGTTTGATTTCTGGGCTCTCTGTTCTGTTCCATTGGTCTATGTGCCTGTTTTTATGCCAGTACCAGGGTCTTTTGATTACAGTGGCCTTGTAATACAGTTTGATATCAGGTATTGTGATCCCTCCTACTTTGTTCTTCTTTCTCAAAAGAGCAGCTGCTATTCGGGCTCGTTTATGGTTCCATATAAATTTTTGAAGTGTTTGTTCTATGTCTGTGAAATATGCCATTGGTACTTTAATAGGTATTGCATTGAATCTGTATATTGCTTTGGGTAGTATGGACATTTTGATGATGTTAATTCTTCCAATCCGTGAACACGGTATATGTTTCCATTTGTTTGTGTCTTCCCTGATTTCTTTTTTCAGTGCTGTGCAGTTTTCTGCATACAGGTCTTTTACCTCCTTAGTAAGGTTTATTCCCAGATATTTTATTTTTCTTTTTGCTATATTGAATGGGATTTTTTCCTTGATTCCTGCTTCTGCTGATTTTGTATACTGTTGGTATACAAAAATGCCTTTGATTTCTGGATATTGACTTTGTAACCAGCTGTTTTACCAAATTCGTTAATTAGTTTGAGCAGTTTTTGGGTAGAATCTATAAGATTTTCCATGTACACTATCATGTCATCTGCAAACAGTGACAGTTTTGCTTCCTCCTTTCCTATTTGGATGCCTTTTGTTTCCTTTTCTTGCCTGATCACTGTGGCTAAAACTTCCAATACTGGATTGAATAGAAGTGGTGAAAGTGGGCATCCTTGTCTTGTTCCTGATCTTAGTGGAAAAGATTTTAGTTTTTTCCCATTGAATATGATATTGGCTGTAGCTTTCTCGCTTTTTCTTTTGTTCGGTCCTTCTTCCATAAATGGCCTTTATTATATTGAGAAATGCTCCCTGTATTTGCACTTTGCTGAGTGTTTTTATCATAAATGGGTGTTGTACCTTATCGAAAGCTTTTTCCGCATCTATTGATATGATCATGTGATTTTTGTCTTTGCTTTTGTTTATGTGATGAATTACATTTACTGATTTGCGAATATTGAACCATCCTTGCATCCCTGGGATGAATCCCACTTGGTCATGGTGTATGATCTTTTTGACATATTGTTGGATGCGATTTGCCAATATTTTGTTGAGGATTTTAGCATCTATGTTCATCAGCGATATTGGCCTGAAGTTTTCTTTCTTTGCTGTGTCTCTATCTGGTCTTGGAATTAAGATGATGCTGGCTTCATTGAAAGAATTTGGGAGTTTTCCATCCTTCTGGATTTTTTGGGATAGTCTGTGGAGAATAGGGGTTAGCTCTTCCTTAAATGCTTTGTAGAATTCTCCTGTGAAACCATCTGGTCCAGGGCTTTTGTGTGATGGGAGTTTTTTGATTACTGCTTCATTTTCTTTTGCTGTTATTGGTCTATTCAGGTGTTCTACTTCTTTTGCATTGAGTTTTGGGAGATTATATTTTTCTAGAAATGTGTCCATTTCCCCTAGGTTTTCAAATTTCTTGGCATACAGTTCTTCATAGTTATTTCCTACAATTCCTTCTATTTCTGTGGTATCAGTTGTAATCTCTCCTCTTTCTTTTTTGATTGTGTTTATTTGTGTCCTCTCTCTTCTTTTCTTGATGAGCCTACTTAAAGGCTTTTCTATTTTGTTTATCTTCTCAAAGAAACAACTCCTGGATTCATTGATCCTTAGGATTGTGCTTTTAGTTTCTATGTCATTCAATTCTGCTCTAATCTTGGTTATTTCCTTCCTTCTGCTTGCTCTGGGCTGTCTTTGTTGTTGTTCCTCGAGTTCTTGCAGGCATACGTCTAGGTTGTTTGTTTGAAATGTTTCTATCTTTCTTAGGTAGGCCTGTATTGCTATAAACTTCCCTCTCAGGACTGCCTTCACTGTGTTCCATAAGTTTTGGGTTGTTGTGAGTTCGTTTTCATTTGTTTCCAGAAACGTTTTGATTTCTTCCCTAATTTCATTCTTGACCCATTCGTTGTTTAATAGCATACCATTCAGTCTCCATGATTTTAGGTGCTTTGGTTTTTTTCCTTTGGGGTTGGTTTCCAATTTCAGTCCCTTGTGGTCAGAGAAGATGCTTGGTATGATTTCAATTTTCTTGAATTTTTTGAGGCTCATTTTGTGTCCTACCATGTGGCCTATCTTTGAAAGTGTTCCATGTGCATTTGAAAAGAATGTGTATTTAGCTTCTTTGGGACAAAGGGCTCTCTATATATATCAGTTAAGTCCATTTCATCTAGGGTGTTGTTTAATGCCACAATATCTTTGTTGATATTTTGTTTGGAAGATCTGTCCATTTTTGATAGTGGGGTGTTAAAATCCCCTACTATAATTGTGTTGCTGTCAATATCTTTCTTGAAGTCCTCTAAGATTTTCTTGATATATTTGGGTGCCCCTATGTTTGGTGTATATATGTTTACAATGTTAATGTCTTCTTGGTGGATTCTTCCCTTGAGTATAATGAAGTGACCTTCTGGGTCTCTCTTTATGGCCCTTTTTTTTGAAGTCTTTTTTTTCCAATATGAGAATTGCTGCCCCAGCTATTTTTTCTTGTCGGTTTGCTTGGAAAACTTGTTTCTAGCCTTTCACTTTTAGTCTCTGATGGTCTTTTGTTCTGAGGTGGGTCTCTTGTAGGCAGCATATGTGTGGGTCATGCTTTCTTATCCATTGAGCTATTCTGTGTCTTTTGATTGGAGAATTTAATCAATTTACGTTTAAGGTTATTATTGATAGGTACTTATTCATTGCCGTTTTTGTACCTGTGTTCCTCTCTGTCTCCTTCTTATCCTTCCTTCCATTAAAGCAGTCCTTTTAGTATTTCTTGTAGAGCTGGTTTGGTGGAGGCATATTCTTTTAGGCTTCTTTTGTCTTTGAAGCTCTTTATTTGGCCATCTGTCTTGATTGAGAGCCTTGCTGGGTAAAGTAGCCTTGGTTGTAGGCCTGTGGTTCTCATTACTTTGATTATTTCTTGCCATTGTCTTCTTGCTTGGAGTGTTTCCATTGAGAAGTCATTAGCTAACCTTATTGGGGCTCCCTTGTATGTTATTTCTTTTTTCTCCCTTGCTGCCTTTAAGATTCTCTCTTTGTCTTGGAATTTTGCCATTTTGATGATGATGTGTCTTGAAGTGGGCCTCCTTGATTGGGACTCTCTGTGATTCCTAGATTTGTGTGACTTTTTCTGTTATCAAATTAGGGAAATTTTCTCTCATTACTCATTCAAATACGTTTTCTATCCCTTGTTCTTCTTCTTCTCTTTCTGGTATTCCTATTATTCCGATATTATTACGTTTCATATTGTATTTCTCTTAATTCTTCTTCATTCTTTCTGAGCCTCTCTTCATTTTCTTGCTCTTTCTGTGAGATGCTTTCTACCTTGTCCTCCAACTCCCTAATCCTATCCTCCGCTTCATCTATCCTACTTTGGAAACTTTCTACTGTGTTCTTCAATTTGGAAATTGTATTCTTCATTTCCTCTTGTCCCTTGCTGATAATTTCCATTTCCTTTTTCATGTTGATGTAGTTTGCAGAGAGATCATTGTAGTTCCCCTGTAGTTTCTGGTAGTTCACTGTGAGCTCTTTGAACTTCGTAATAACCAGTGCTTTGAATTCACTATCTGATAGTTGATCAGCCTCTTTTTCATCTGACATTCTTTCTGAAGTTTCTGCTTTTTCTTTCATTTGGGGATTGTTTCTTTGTCTTCCCATTGTTTGAGACTCTTCTTGTTAGTCTGTGCTTCTAAAATTGATCTGTTCTGAAACCCTGGTTTTATGGTGTGAACTTCTGTGGTATGATTCTTGTGAAATTCAGTGGTGCGGACTCCTTGAAGTTTTTTGATGTTCTTTGTCTCCACCTACTCTCGCGCTGGTCCCTGCGTTGGTCGCCTACCACTGCTGAATTTCCCAGCTCTAGTAGCTGCCTCCTCAAGCACTCAGGCCTGTTACTATGGCAGCGGCACCAGGGCTGGGAATGTCCCAGCTCCCGTATCTCGCTCCTCTGCCGCCCAGGGCCGTCTCAGGGATTTGGAGTGTCCCGGCTTCCATACCTAACTCCCCGGCATCTAGTCCTGTCTCTATGGCAGTGGCACAGAGGCTTAGAATGTCCCAGCTCTGGTACCTGACTCCCCAGCATCCAGACCTGTCGCTATGGGAGTGGCACAGGGGCTGCGAATGCCTCAGCTGCGTAGCTGACTCCTCTGCCTCCCAGGACCGTCACAGGGGTTTGGAGTGTCCCAGCTCCCATACCTGACTCCCCAGCGTCCAGTCCCGTCCTTATGGCAGTGGCACAGGGGCTGAGAATGTCCTGGCTCCCGTAGCTGGCTCC